>NC_064621.1:471093142-471730920 GCF_023898315.1 Schistocerca nitens
CAAGCTCTTTGCTTCATCCTACCTTTACACACTACTGTTCCAAGACATTCTTTAGCCACTTCTCGTACTGTGTCCCTGTACCTTGTCCATTCCTTTTCCAATGACTGTAATTGACTACATTCAACTAACTGGTACCTTTCTGAGATCACTGTTATGTACTTGTGCCTGATTTCCTTATCCTGAAGTTTCTCGACTCTTATCCTCTTACATATGGACCTGACCTCCTGCACTTTCGGCCTCATAATACCAATTTCACTGCAGATTAAATAGTGATCGGTGTCATCAAAGAATCCCCTGAATACACGTGTGTCCCTCACAGCCTTCCTGAATTCCTGATCTGTTATTATATAGTCAATGACAGATCTGGTTCCCCTGCCTTCGCAAGTATACCGGTGAATGTTCTTATGTTTAAAAAACAAGTTTGTAATTACTAAGCCCATACTGGCACAGAAATTCAAGAGTTGTTTCCCTTTCCTGTTGGCCTCCATATCCTCTTCAAATTTACCTATAACCTTTTCATACCCTTCTGTTCGATTTCTAATCCTGGCATTAAAATCAACCATGAGCAGAACACTGTCCTTGTCCTTTAACAACTGCATCACTTTCAATGATATTTTCGTCAATAATGTTAAATATAATCCTCATCACGAATCAAGGTACTCACTACAAAGAGAAGTTTTACGCATGTTATCCATTTATAGAACGCCGGAAATCTACCTCATGCACTTTGGCATTTAAAATAACTATAACTCGGAAAAACGATGTATAACTGGACTAACAATGCCAGCAATTAAATTTGCACTGTCACGCGGGTCTTTTCACAATGTTTCTACAATAAACCCCAGCTCGTCTGCACATATGAACACTAAACAACTTACCGAGATTCAACACTGAAAACACGCGACCAGTCGGCCATCTGTGCGATTAAATTTTGAAAACACAACATCAGGAATTCTCGCAAGTGCAAAACCGTGCACCGAAATCGCTTTCCCATCAGATCGAGATAGCATAATGTCTCGACAATTCGGCCTTCTGTCGTTTTAATGATCGTCACAGTTGTAAATGAAACTTGCCCACAGGTTCGAAGTCACTTCCTACTCGTATATAATACTTGCCTGTAATAGTTGCAAGATATGGCTCTAAGCACTATGGGAGTTAACATATGACGTCGCCAGTCCCCTAGACTTAGAACTACTTAAACCTAACTAACCTAAGGACATCACACATATCCATGCCCGAGGCAGGATTCGAACCTGCGACCTTAGCAGCAGCGCGGTTCCGGACTGAAGTGCCTAGAACCGCTCGGCCACAGTTGCGAGATAACCTGTCGCTACT
Organism: Schistocerca nitens; assembly: GCF_023898315.1. Classification (NCBI taxonomy): domain Eukaryota; kingdom Metazoa; phylum Arthropoda; class Insecta; order Orthoptera; family Acrididae; genus Schistocerca; species Schistocerca nitens. Next base: position 471,094,478 of record NC_064621.1, read on the forward strand.
CGGATGCTATTTCAGTTACTCAGAGCAGTGTCCGAAAAGCGTTAGTATTCCGAAAGTACTGGCACCCCCTCCACCGAACATATACGTCACCACTCGTGAGACACATTAGACGTATTCGCTTTGAAAATAAGTGAAAACCAACGAACTGTAACAGAGGAACCTAACTCATTACATACTTTCCTCTATTACTTTTTTTAGATCACTGCTAAAATAAATAAATAAATAAATAAATAGCTGTTAACCTAGGATTATTTTATGTCTTTTACCTAGCAGACCAGTATGAGGATTCCCGACTGACATGGCCGTTCCGTGCACGTTTAACCCTTCTAATACCGAGTATTGTTTGTTACACTGAGTAGGCCTACCGTTGGGGTCTTTAGTGACCCTAACGGAATTTATTTTTTATTAAGGATAGTTTTAATAATGGTAGAATAAAATCACATTCCTTATTTTTTCCACAATCTAAAACATGATGTCAGTGACATTACATTAAATTAAAATGCATATTTTTTAAAATTATTTATTTCCGTAAAATTTACAAATGATTCTCATGAAACTACAAACATTTTTGATTAAATTCCGAATTGACATTTATGACGCATTACACTTACAGCAATAAATTGCAGAGTGGTTTTTACACACGTAACATCCACATTTTGAACATTTATCGGTGAATTTTCTATCCTCAGACCTTTTACCAAACGGACACCTTCCTCTTTTTTTGTCTGTACTGTTGATGGAAGTACTGGGGAAATAATTTTGTCTGGCTTTCTTCTGACGAGCTGCTTTCCTAATTCTATGAGAAATGCGCGTCTCTTGTAGTTGGTCCTTTCTGCCCAGTCTGGTGCCAGATGTAGCTATATGATAAATGCATTCAGTGCACTGATATCAATCATGTTGTAAAGTAGTACCTTTGGCCACCTTCTGCTCATCCTCTTTGTAGTGTACGTTCTAACCAGCTTGTCCATGGTATCTACTCCTGATTTATTATAATCCGGAACCATTACTGGCTTGCATTCTTCACGATCTTCTATTTACTTCCTTGAATGCATTGTACTGAGCAAAGTTACAACTTTTCCCTTTTTCGGACAATATGAAACAATTGAAGCATGCTCTTGGAATCCAAAAATAGATGAATATTTGACTCGACCTTTGGTCTGAGTGAAAGCCTGTGGTAGTTCTCCTTTATTTTTTTCTAATTGTTCCTAAGCGTGTGAGATTGATTTTCAGAAGTTCTCTCGCCAAACTAAGGCTAGTGAAAAAATTGTCAATTGTTACATTTTTGCCACTGTTTTATAAGCCTTTCACCATATCTAAAACAACTGTCTTGCCTTGACCAACTTCACGAGATTCATTTTCTTGTCGACCAGTGTAAAATTGGAGACTGAGAACGTAAGACGTTGCACTATCACATACAGCCCATAATTTCAACCCATATTTTCCTGGTTTTGAAGGAATATATTGCCTAAATGGACATCTATCACGAAATTCCAAAACTTGTTCAGGAGTTGTTACGTTGCTGTGGGAACATATGCTTCTTGAAATGTGTGTGCCCACATTTCAAATATTTCTCTAATGGGAGCCAGCTTGTCAGGAGCACGGTTGTGACGTCTCACATCTGCGTCATCAAATCGGATGAACCTTGAAATTTGCGTAAAGTGATTTCTAGCCATTGCTTCACTAAAAATGGGTCTACCATCCTCTTTGTTCCACAGATGTGTAACTGCTTCGTTATGGGCCTTGTAAGCACCAGCTAGGATCAAGACACCGATAAAGCACTTCAGTTCAATGGCATCTACTGGTTTCCATTTACTACTGTAAACAAGATTTCTCTCTTTGTTAGTCCACTTTATAATTACATCAACAATGTTTCTCCTAAGAAACAACTGAAAAGCTGATTCTATGGAGTGTACATTTAAAAAAGAATGGTTCAAATGGCTCTGAGCACTATGGGACTTAACATCAATGGTCATCAGTCCCCTAGAACTTAGAACTACTTAAACCTAACTAACCTAAAGACATCACACAACACCCAGTCATAACGAGGCAGGGAAAATCCCTGACCCCGCTGGGAATCGAACCCGGGAACCCGGGCGCGGGAAGCGAGAACGCTACCGCACGACCACGAGCTGCGGACTACATTTTTCACTGCGAATTTTGTTGGACCTGGCTTTACTCGCATTATGTTCCATCTCTCTTCTCTTCCACAAGCTCTTCTCAGCTCGTCTTTTATGCCACAGTTCTTCTTTGTTTTTAGACCTACACGAAATAAAAAAAAAATTAAAAATACAAAGGGTATATCTTGGAGCTAGACCCTAACGCACATTTACAAAAGTACAATGTGTACTTACATATAACAGTCAGAAATATGTGTTACTTCCTGTTCAGGCTGGACACCTACGCTGTCCAAATCTTCTTCTCAACTTCCGTCTGATTGAGGAATATTCTCTCCTAAGACGTCAATTTTTCCATCAGAAACTATATCGCTGATATCACTATTTGATTCTCCAGATAGAGGGTTATCCTGCAGTAATATTTCAAGCACTTCGTCTTCGGAAAGGCGACGAGACATTTTCCACTAAATGCAACACACACAATAGTAGTCTCCACTTGTATGGAACAAATAACTGTCGGCTTATAAAGTATTGGCAACAATGACACGTTACAACAATATTTACAAGAATAAAACAAAGGAAATACAGCAACAGTTACGGATTGAATGCAGCATTATTGGGTAATAATACCGGAAGAGAGAGATAGGGTCGCATTTAACCCCAATGGTATTCAGCAGTTCTCTCTTGATTTTCTGCAAAACTAAATATTTTCAAAAAGTTATATTAATATATTACAAACCCATTACTTAATTCAGGAAAAGTCCGAATTTTTCATAATTTTTAGGAATAGGAAATAAGGTATATTTTACAGAAAATTGCGGCCTGGGGTCATTATAGACCCCACGGTTTTAGGAGGGTTAAGCTGACGGATGGTCTAGGTCCACGCATATTGTTCTACAAACTTCGACATATTCTCTGCTTTCTCTCGCAAATGCCACAACAACGTATGCAACTTACAGCTTCGTACTACCCGACAGCTTCCCGTTCTTGAGAGTTCACTGCCTTCTATATGTAACGTCCAGATCTCCGCCGGCCTAGTGTCATTTCAAGTGCTCACACTTACGTTAATTGAAGTACATCTACATCCACACTCTGCAAGCCACCTGACGGTGTGTGGCGGAGGGTACAAAGTAAATTGTTTATTCACCTCACCTTATAGAAAATTCGAAATTCTTCTTTTCGTATTTTTGTGGAGTGTTTAAATTATTATCATTACAAAAAGTACTTGTGGCTTTCAATGCAAGTAAAAATAAAAGTAGATGAAGAAACATTTATACGTTGACACGTAACATAGTAATTACTTTGAAAGGTAGACTTGGTGGGACTATTTAAATGATTGAGAATGTTGGCATAATTGTAGTGTTCTAACAACATTTATTATTTCCGAAAACAGACATAAATTATGCTGAACAAATTATTGACTGAATACTGTAACCAAGTAACAGGTGATTTAAGCCTACACTGGACAAGATCCTGGGTGGCAGAGATAGTTTAACTAGTGGAGTGAGTCAAGTGCTCTGGCCCTAAAAATGTGGATAACACAATCTGAATTGATCTGACGCTGAGGGCAGACTTCGATTGATCAAATCTACTGAAGATTCTCTACATAGGTGCAGCTGAGAGCAAGTGGCGATTGAGATCTGTACGTTACCCTGTTTGCTTTGTGCGGTTATGTAACTTGCAGCTGGCGGGATGTGTGCGGTGGAGGTGAAACTTGGAGGCGGCATCTGTGAATTGATCGTGGACACGAAAGAAATGCAAAAATCCCACGGTCTAGCGACCAGGCAGACGGATCGCAATTTACTCTCTACCAGAGCCCTGAAATCATGGTAGATTTCAGTGTGACACACCTGTTCGCTGCTCGTATCAAGGACCAATTTGGCTCAGTTATACGACAGAGCACACAATGACACCAACTGTCGAGACTGGTAAACCAAAACCGAATAAGTATGCCCTCGGCAAACGAGTAGTCCGAGATGTTTGAAGTCACACTATCGGTACAGTAAGAACTTCACGACAGGCTCCCCAGTCTAAACTACTCGCAAGTGAAGTCAGTCTCAGGACAGGTCCCAAGTACCAACCACACATGCCAGAGCTTCGACTAGAAGTGCTTGCCAGACCAAAGTCCTGCACCCCAGTGCTTCGCACCTCTCTAGATAAAAAATCCGTTTTCCCGCAAAGTGCACGAACGACACCACGTGCACCCCATCTTCAGCCAATCACAGAGCTCTAGAGGCGCTAAATCTCTCCTCCCAAGCGACAGCATAAACTCATGTCGAACCAGGGCAAGAATTAACAAACCTGCGTCTCTAGAAAAAAAGAAACCGCCAATTACTGGATCTTTTAAGTTTACACAGAGGGGGAAGTCGATTTTTTTCAAAGTCGTGTCTCTTCCCACGGCAACAGGCGAACAGATAGAATCTCAAAGATCGTTATTAAAATCGCCTATGCCTTAGAGATTGTTAGTCCTAGCTATGAGGTGTAATAAAGATTCTATCTCCAAAGGTTTCTCAGACGCCGGAGGTTTCTTATACAACTGAAGCGGCCGGAGGAAGTGGTTCACTGGCGTATTTGCACTATGAACTAAGAAACATAAAAATGCCTCATACTTTTAGCGCCCTACCAGTGTCCATAGACGTCTGCTCAGGCCGTTAACTTCCTAGAGTCTCCCTCAAGCGGCATCAGCTTGTGAGGAAGTCTTTAATAATTTTCTATACGCGAAAAATAGGTGAGAGAGTAACTTGTCCTCTCTCAACTGAGAGCAACGGATTTTTGTGAGGTATTGCATTCAGTTCCCGTCGCTATGTTCTGTCGGAAACTGGTTAAGATAGGCCTGTTTCTAATGATGGCAGCAATCAGTATCGTGTAGGAAACCAACAGTCATCTGCAAGATGTGACATTTGTCTCCAGTCCCTGTTGCTTGCGACGTTCTAACGATAACTGTTCCTACACTGTGTTATATAGCTACGGGTGATATACTATTTCTTGTACACACATTGGTGTTAAGACACCAACAAAAGATACAACATCGTTCATGGCGAGGTCATGGGCATATCCAAACACGTTTACTCTTTTCTTTCATTATGTCACCTATGTGCGTGGACCCTGCGTTGACTCCCTACATCACACTGTCGAAAACACACCACTCCACAGCTATGACTTACTTAAGGGGTGGAGGGTCACATGACCTCCTAGTAACAGTTACACAGCTACTACGGGGTTCCAAAGCGACCTGTTTGCTCTTTCAAGATAAAAGGTTCTGCGTTGTGGCCCTAAACGGGCCAATCTGGCTCGACCGACCGCCATGTCATCCTCTGTCAATGGCATTATCATACGTGGTACGGAGGGACATGTTTTCAGCACACTGCTCTCCCCGTCATTGTTGGATTTCTTGGCACTGGAACCACTACTTCCGACGAATAGCTCCTCAGTTGGCCTCATGAGGCTGGGTGCATCCCGTATCAGTCCTCCCACCACAGAAAAATACTTCGTAATACCAGGAATCGAAACCAAGTGACCCTCATGGCATCATCCGCTCTGACGACTCAGATATGGATGTGGACGCTCTTTTAAGGGGATGACTAATATTTTGCCCAGTGAGGTTAGTATTACTTTTATTAGGCACAACGGCTTGATTTTCACTGGCGATGATCTGCGTGGCAGAAACTGGTGATCAATACGTTTTTATTCGTGCAACACCGTTTCATTGTGGTTATGAATTTCTCTAAATAGCTTGACCCACGTTTTAGCCTATAACGACCCTATCGCCCTTTCCCTGTACTCATATACAGGGTATTCAGCTGCCCCTACGTAGGGGCTTTATGCAACTCGAATATCTTCAAATACAGTGCATAAGATTTTCATATTCTCTCGCGCGGTACTTATAAACTACTGGTTCTATAAAAAAATAGAGCAGCACATGTTGGAAGGAAATTTAATGTAGCTACATTTCGTACAAGGATGTGTTTTCGCTAGAAACCGTAGTTCTCGAGTTATTCAAGAAAAAGTACAAAAGTGACCTTAAAACGCGCCCCACTCCGACGCTCACCTGCCACCAGTCAGGATTTCTAGTACGTCCTTCGTGGCACTGTGTAAAAGTTTGTGACTGCACGAATTATTTCACACGTTCGATCTTTTTTGGTCTTCGTTGACTGGCCTTTTTTCGCCGCCGGCATAAAACTGACATTTGTATAGATTTTGTCTAATAATTTTATGAATTTTAGCAGAATAAAGTAAACAATGACATCGTTGTATTCGTCATGCCTTCTGATTGCGAAACCAATGTGCATGTAAGAGTTAAGTTTGGAGCGAATAATCAACGTAATTACAAACAACCCTTCTGGAGGAACATTCTAAACTGATCATTATAGCAGAGATTGAAAATACCGCTTTAGCTGTGAGGCAGGGGCAGCGGAATCACCCATTATAGTGCACTCTTTGCGTTAGTTTTTTCGAGAGTCTACTATTTGCTGCAACTTTGTCTTATAAAACGTCTAAAAGCATAATCGCATACCAAAAACAACAATGTTTGCACTTGTAACACTAAATGAAACTACAAAACAATCTTTGGCTAATGTTGACAACATGTTTATTTCATTAAAATTTACTTTGGCTATCGAACTTGTTATGAATTCCTTAGCAGACGTTGTATTTACACTGAGGTGACAAAAATTATGGGATAGATACAAATATCGTGTCGAACTTCCTTTTGCCCAGCGTTACACAGCACCCCGACGTAGCATGGACTCAAAAATTCGTTGGAAGTCCCCCTCAGAAATAATAGCCATGCTGGCTCTATAGCTGTCCATAATTGCCGGCTGCTGTGGCCGAGTGATTCTAGGCGCTTCAGTGTGGAACCTCGCTGCTGCTACGGTCGCAGGTTCGAAACCTGCATCGGACGTGGATGTGTGTGATTTCCTTAGGTTAGTTAGGTTTAAGTAGTTCTAAGTAGGGGACTGATGACCTCAGATGTTAAGTCCAATAGTGCTTAGACCCATTTGAACCATTTGTCCATAATTTCGGAAGAGTTGCCGATGCAGGATTTTGTGCATCAACTGACGTCTCGATTGTGTCCCCTAAATGTTTGGCGAGGTTCATGTTGGGCAAACTGGGTGGCCAAATCATTTGCACAAATTGTCCAGAATGTTCTTCAAACCAATCTCGAGCAACTGTGGCCCAGTGGGCATGGCGCGCTGTCAACCATACAAATTCCATAGTTGTTTGGAAATTTGAAGTCCATGAATGACTGCTAATGGTCAACAAATAGCCCAACATAAACATTTCAAGTCACTGATCCGTTCAGTTGGACCAGGTTACTCAAAAAAAAAAAAAAAATGGCTCTGAGCACTATGGGACTCAACTGCTGTGGTCATAAGTCCCCTAGAACTTAGAACTACTTAAACCTAACTAACCTAAGGACAGCACACAACACCCAGCCATCACGAGGCAGAGAAAATCCCTGACCCCGCCGGGAATCGAACCCGGGAACCCGGGCGTGGGAAGCGAGAACGCTACCGCACGACCACGAGCTGCGGGCGGGCAGGTTACTCAGTCCATTCCATGCAAACGTGCTCCAAGTAGCCGAACACGACTATTTCTTGTCAGTTATCAGTTCAGTTGGACCAGAGAACCCAGTCCATTCCAAATAAACACAGTTCACACCATAACGGAGCCACCACCAGCTTGCACAGTGCCTTGTCGACAACTTTAGTCCATGGGTTCGTGAGATCTGTGCCACACAGTAATCTTACCATCAGCCCTTACCAACTGAAATCGAGACTAATATGGCCAGGCCACAATTTTCCAGTCGTCTGGGGTCCAACTGATATGGTCACGAGCCCAGGAGAGACGCTGTTAGCAAATAGGCGCTGTTAGCAAAGGTTCTCGCTTCGGTCGTCTGCTGCCATAGCCCATTAACGCCAGATTTTGCCACACTGTCCTAACGGATGAGTTCGTCACACGTCCCACAACGATTTATGCTGTTATTTCACGCAGTTTGCTTGTCTGTTAGCACTGACAACACACAAACGCCACTGCTCTTGGTCGTTAAGTGAGGGGCGTCGGCCACAGCGTTGTGTGTGGTGAAAGGTAATGTTTGAAATTTTGTATTCTCGGCACACTCTTTGACACAGGATATCGGAGTACCGAATGCCCTAACGATTTCCGAAATGGAATGTCCCATGCGCCTATCTCCAACTACCATCCCGCGTTCAAAGTCTGTTAATTCCCGTCGTGCAGACAGAATCACGTCGGAAACTTTTTCACGTGAATCACTCGAGTGCAAATGATAGCTCCACGAATGCACTGCCCTTTTATTCCTTGTGCACGCTATGCCACCGTCGTCTGTGTATGTGCGTATCGCTGTCCTATGACTGTCAAAATGGTTCAAATGGCTGTAAGTACTATGGGACTTAACATCTGAGGTCATCAGTCCCCTAGACTTAGAATTACTTAAACCTAACTAACCTAAGAACATCATACACATCCATGCCCGAGGCAGGATTCGAACCTGCGACCGTAGCAGTGGCCGGCTTATGACTTGTTACCTCAGTGCAGTAACAAAGCGCTCGAAGCACTTCACTTCTCACCTTGATTTCGGTTCTTCACTAAAGATAGTAACGGCATCACCACTGGAACAGGAACTGTGATTTAATTTATCTTCTTAAATTACTCCTGAAATTAAAGTTTCTATTTGCTTTTTTATGGACGCCACGTTCTGAGTAACCGAATTTTGAAAGTTAAATCAGTTCATTTAACTCGGAATAGTTATTCAAGTTAGTTTTTACTAAAGTTAACATTTGCTTTCAAGAACTAGAATGAAAGTGTCAAAATATTTATTGACTTTCTTTCAGTACTTTGACTGTTTTAGACATTCTGTTAAAGTTAATACTTATCATGTGAATAAAAATAATATACTCTAGAATCTTTCAGACAATGACATTATACAAATGAATTTTACGTAGCAAAGCCACCCATGAAAAATGCGCTATATTCTGTTTAAATTTATGAAAACACTACAACTATTGTTGCGGCTGTTACAGTCATCATCGTTACATATCAACGTAAGATTTAAGAAAAGAAAACTGATACGCGTTTTGAAATCAAACAGTAAAAGTCTGTATTTACAAGTGACAATATATTGAACAAAGCACACTTGATCACAGATCGAGTTGAATTACATCTGGCTCTCCTTTACAATAATGGCAATTAAATACTCTGTACCTTGCCTCGGTATGAGCAGTACAGTTGATGTGGTGTCAAAAACACTTCTGCAAATGCTTCACGCCTCTGATTGAAACGACGTGAGAATGGCGTCGCTAAGACTGCCCTTATTCAGTGTGCCTGAAGCAAAGTTGTGCAACTGCTGCATACCCATAACTGAACCTGGTAAGTCTTGCACAATAGTTACTAATTACTAGAGACGACTTTTTAATACAGAATTATTAATAAACGTCTGTCCGCCCCCGGTAGCTGAGTGGTCAGCGCGACAAAATGTCAATCCAAAGGGCCCGGGTTCGATTCCCGGCTGGGTCGGAGGTTTTCTCCGCTCCGGGACTGGGTGTTGTGTTGTCCTAATCATCATCATTTCATCCCCATCGACGCGCAAGTCGCCGAAGTGGCGTCAAATCGAAAGACTTGCACCAGGCGAACGGTCTACCCGACGGGAGGCCCTCGTTACACATTATTATTATTATAATAAACGTCTTCTCACAATACTTGTGCAGATGTTACCACAAAAACTATAGTCATGTGGAGAGCATCACAAAAGAAGACCTTTCACTGTAACTACAGTCGAGCTACCTCTGCTCTGCTCTGTCTGCCTGTAGTAAACTGTTTTTCACATAAAACGGAAAAAGACAAGGCCAGTCTCAACAATGTCCGCCACTCAGCCTACTTCGCCTTTACCCTATATGAAAGGTGTTCGCTATGAGTTGTAAAACTTCCATAGGCTGCTGTAGACTGTCATAAGTAAGCACAGTTTTCTTAGCCAGTTAAGATCGTAATCACGTTACCTGTTTGCATATCTATCAGGCATCACCTCATTTCAATCGTTTTGTTCACATATGTGATCAGTGTCTTACTACATTCCCCTAGAAATTGTCTAGAAACTGATTGAGGATATATACAGGGCCGCGTAACATACGGAACATTTTTGTTCTACATAGTTATCCTATCGTGTGTTACTTAAAAATAAACACTACTTATAGCAAAATTGAAATTGTCAACGTTTGATTCAGGTTTTATTCGAAAGTTGTTGATTTGTAACGTGAAGCAGAGGCTATTGTAGTGAAAATAAAAATTAAAAAACAAATTCATCACACTGCGTTAGAAAATGCAATTTCCTCAAAAAAGGTAAAATTAAAAAATGCAAAAACAAAACCAAATTAGACATCGCATCAATACTTCGTCGAGCTCGTGTAAAACATGCTTCTGTTATTCATAAACAGCTTTCGCACTTATCAATAATAACAAGAAACTCTTGCCCTGGATCTTGATGAACATTGTGTTGAGTACAAAGTAACAATAATTATGGAGATTTTCTTATACTTGTGCACGTAAACTATACTGGCATCAAAAGTAACTACTTTGATGGTATTAGATCGCAGAAACTACGCGGTCAAATAATTATCACTTATAAAATGCAAGTGATATTTTGTAAGGATATAAAATACACAGTGGAGTAATGCTGCACGATGTGCAGTTCTAATTACGAGCAAAACAAACAAAGAATCAAACAAAACAAATAGAAGTCGTCGGCTCCCATTCTCTTACACATTCATTTTCCTTTCTCTATCAACGCTTCCAATACTATCGGTAATCGTACCATTCACTACGTCATGTACTCACTATATAAAAGTATCCAACCATAGTTTTGGTAGAAGACAACTCTAGTGTCCACCAAACGGAAACGACAAGGGCAAAAGCTGGGCCTCCTCCAAACCTAATGGCTTTCTTCTTTCTTAAACATGTTTTTATATTTTTTGAAATAACGATCAATACCAAGTTAGGGGAACGGTCATGAAATTGACCAAAATGTTAATTTTCAATTTATTTTTGTTCATTAGTAGGAATCATGGACAATACGTTCCCAGAGTTTCAATAATGAAATCACATCTGAAATATCTAAAAAATAATTAGATGTGTGACGCGACCTTCCTGCAACCCCAACTTTCTGAAGCAACACTTCAGTACTAGCTCGATGAACAGCGATTCCGTAGATTACTTTCCATAAAACTTACATGGGATGCATCTAGAACGCTGTGATATGTATGCTCTTTGGTTTTATAGATCATCTGTGACTGCTCCGTATCTTAGAAAGAATAACAAATCAGCTGCTTTGGTTATGAAGAAGCAATTGTTGTTTGGCACATTATCATCTGCTGCAGTTGTCAGAATTGTTCTTGTATTTAATGACGGGAATGTACGGAGGATGTGTTAGAAAGAGTGGGCTTGAAGACAGGAAATTTCACTCAATACATCTTGAGAAAAATAGATTTACAGTGCCTGTCTGAAGCTGAAAAGTCAGTTAGAGACTGGGTAAATGAAAGAAGGCCGGAAACAAGAAACCAGTAAAGAAACTTTGAAGGATAAGAGAACCCTGAGCACAAATCTAGGGCCTTCTGAATATATGACATAAGAAAAAACTTTAGCGTGAACTTGAAATTGCCTTTCCTGAAAATTATGTTTTTTTAAAATTTGTGTACCTTTTTCTCAGAATCTATGAAGGATAGAATTATGGAATTTTGTTCACCTATTTCCTTAAACCCAGTAAATAATGTCTCAAGAGTAAATTTTGAAATTATGAGTGTTAACTGAGATATGGGGCACAGTGCCTGCGCCGGCAGGAGTGGCCGAGCGGTTCTAGGCGCTACAGTCTGGAACCACGCCACCACTACGCTCGCAGGTTCGAATCCTGCCTCGGGCATGGATGTGTGTGATGTCCTTAGGTTAGTTAGGTTTAAGTAGTTCTAAGTTCAATGGGACTGATGACCTCAGAAGGTCCCATAGTGCTCAGAGCCATTTCAACCATTTGAACAGTGCCTGTAAGTTTGGATGGATTTTATATTATAGTTAAAGAAGTATAATTAAATATTATTAAAATTCTTCTCTTAGATATATTCAAAAAATCTCATGAGAGAAGCTTGCTATATGCAAAGAGATCGAAAAGAGAAAATTTTGTAGAAATCTCTTCAACAGTTTCTGAGAATATATTATTTTTTTTTAAATAAAAATTTCAAATTTCATTAACAGAATGTAAATATATGTAATCCAAGGAACTTAACAGTAAATGTGTTAATTTCATGTAAAGCATGGTCCAAAATGTCATTGCTGTATGTTCAAAATCGTGGATTTCATGCATCTTTTAAATAGTCTCTCTTTTTCGTAATAAGGTGGAGCTCAGACCATAGGTAAATGATTTGTTTTATATTCTTAATTCTAGAACAATAACTTCATTGCGCATTTTTATTGTGATTAAACCTTTATAAAAATTAATAACTGAGGACGTCATATTTCAACAGCACACTTTGTAAATAGACAATAACACCGTTCTGTTGCAGGCCCACTCGTCAAAGTGAATGAAGACGAAAGGGGAGAGGGTCAGTGCGTAATGGTCGCTATGTGTTTTCAGGACTGGACGTGTACGGGATGCTGGTTGTCCACAGCTTCTACAGGCAGCTGTTGGACGAGAGAAAACCGTCGCCTCCCGTGCCCTTTGTGGGTTAGGCGTGCCTGCTTGCCTTCTCGTGGCGCTGCGCCAGCGCGTGGAACACACTGCTCGCGTTACCGGCAACCAGTGGACGAAAAATGGGGGATAAGAATCCTATCCAGTTACAACACGCTGACCAGAGCAAGGACTGAGAAGCTCGACGCGGAAATGCAAGGGTTAAGCATCATCCGAGAGAAGGCGCCTGTATTAGCTGATGCCTAAATTCTTTGCTTTTTATGTGCTTGTGTTGTCAATTATATACCTCGATGCTAACAGAAGTAGCTTGTTACTAATTTTCATTGTTTATTTATATACAGATGTATTCGCTCCTGTAGTATGAGAAAGTGAGTTGTTATTAAATGTAATTATAGCTGACCCTTGTGCATTTTACTTTGCACCTTACAGATTGGTTACCTGTGATCACTGAGGCGAGTTGATGGCAGCTGAAGGACACTGTGTTTCCAATCACGGTGGAAGTGCTGCCGGAATTTAAATTCGTATTTCCTTAGCCTATATGATGTTCTGTGTCGTTCCCTGGTGGAGATTTCGTCTAATGGCACGAATGTAGCCGCTGTGAATCTACGTTTCATTATTTGTCTAACTTTCCTACAAGGGTAATTAACAGTTGGTAGAATTGGTAAAATTCCTTAGCAAAGACACACAATCATTATATACAGTTAGGACTGTCGAAGTATTCCTATTTTAGACCTAAAGGCGAATAAGCGGTAGTTCTTTTTCGTGTGACTAGATCCGTCAAATTTATTGTTACCTAAAACTTATCCTTCTCTTATTAATACTGCTATAAATGTTGATTATTTGGAGTCAAAGCAACAACAGAGATAGTGAAGTCGACGAAGAAATCGTGTGGTAGCAATTTTTGTATTGTGGTAGGAGGAAGTGTCATGAAAAACATACTAAAAATCCGTACGGGTGGGGTGTGAGGATTGGGATGGGGTGGGGGTTAAAAGCTGACTTTTATATGTTTTCCTCGAACAACACGAAATCCGCGGATTCTAGGGAAAATATTTCCCAGTAAAATTTAAATTACGTTAAATTTTGAACATAAAAAATGTCCTATTCATTTTTTACTCTAGGATTAATCATTTCCGCATTGCAGGGTATAGGAAAGCCACAAATTATTGAAATTATTGTCCTAACAGTATAAAACCAATATTTGTCTTTAAATGAAATGGATTAAAAACAAATATTAAATGTATGCACCACCTACAAATGTAGTAGAGCCGTATTAAGTGATAAATTGTGTTTTGGGTGTGAAACAGAGTGACCAGGGCAGTAACTGAGGGTGGATATGCGAGGAAAGGTAAAGTACTGGATTGTGGTCGTGCGTTTCCGTCCTTCATTGGCCTGCAAGCTGAAGAGGGAACATGTGATTCCACACTCTCCACCCCACAACGTGCTCAGTTGGTATAGTGTGTCCGCAAAATGTAAAGCGAGCAGCGCTCGTCATTGGGGGAGAATGCTATCATACCGGTTGACTAAGTATCAGTTTCCCTGGCAGTGTAGCACAACGTGGAGAGATTTACGTAGATTCTGCCCATATGCGTTTCTTACTTTAGTATTCTAAGTAACTCGTATCTATATTCCATGTAGTGTTAACGCAAAGCATTTTGTGCAAAATAAACACTCCTCGGGCATATCCGCGGAGCGTGTGGCCACCGTCTCATAACTCATGACGCGCACTGTGGATGGCCTGTATAACTCAGTGAAACACCCTGTAATTGTTTCTTGTGATGTAGTGGGGTTGACAGAGAGAGGAAGCTCTTGCTCGACCTTCGCTTTGTACATATGAAAAAGAGAGATGTGCACGACCACAATCTGTCAAACTACCTTCCCTCGCACCTTTCCTTCAACCTCCCCCCCTTTCCCTCGTCCCAACCACCCTATTACACCACTAAATATTATACTGTCTACTAAATGTGTTGTGAATAGATTTATAAGAAAAGAAACAATTTAACTGCACGAACAGCGAAAATGTAGTAAGAGACATACTTTTTCTCCGTTCATCATTTTGTGGGAGCTGTCAGCGAGAAAAAGTTTCGTAAACTTATGAAATTATGTGTAAAGTTTGTTTCAAGATACTAAGTTTCATCATTCGCAAATACTGGATAGTGCCCATAATTGTTAGACATAATCCAACAAACAGTGCAAAAGTATGGAACAAACGCATTGAAGATTATGTAAGTATCATCAAGAAAAGCATTTTCACAAATACAATAATATTCAAAAGTCAAAGAGTAAATAGCTTTTCAAAGTAAATATTTTTCTGCAATTGCATAATATTCTTCAAATCAAAAGATATCTTGCACTACATACTTTCTAAAGTAGCCTGTGTTCGTCTTCAGGATTCAAGCTGTCTGCTTACCAAATTTCATCGAAATCGGTGCAACTGGTTATCAATAATTAATTTAAACAATTTAAAAAATGGTTCAAACGGCTCCGAGCACTATGGGACTTAACTGCTGAGGTCATCAGTCCCCTAGAACTCAGAACTACTTAAACCTAACTAAGCTAAGGACATCACACACATCCATGCCCGAGGCAGGATTCGAACCTGCGACTGTAGCGGTCGCACGGTTACAGACTGTAGCGCCTAGAACCACTAGGCCACCCCAGCCGGCTAAACAATTTAAACATCATGCTCACGTGCTCAGTGCTTATAACGTCATATATCCTAAACTATACGTTTATTTATTTATTTACATGTTAAGTTTCGTAGGACCAAATTGAGGAGCAAATCTCCAAGGTCATGGAACGTATCAGTACATGAAATTACAACATAAAAGTAATAACAGATAAAATAAAATGGTTATGCACCTGAAAAAAGTCAGGCCAAAAGTTTAAGTAAACGCAGTCAACAATACAAGAATCAGCTTAATTTCTCAAGGAACCCCTCGACAAGATCGAAGGAGTAACCCATAAGTAAAGTCTTCAGTTTCCATTTGAAAGCACGTGGATTACTGCTAAGATTTTTGAATTCTAGTGGTAGCTTATTCAAAATGGATGCAGCAGTATACTTCACACCTCTCTGCACAAGAGTGAAGGAAGTCGATCCAAATGCAGGTTTGATTTCTGCCTAGTATTAACTGACTGAAAGCTGCCTATTCTTAGGAATAAGCTAATATTGTTAACAAGAAATGGCAGTAAAGAATATATATATTGAGAGGCCACTGTCAGAATCGTGAACAGGTAGAGGGGTCGAAAAGAGGTTCGTGAACTTATAACACTTATTGCCTGTACCAAAAATATCCTTTTAGAATGGGAAGAGTTACCCCAAAACGTAATACCATATGACATAAGTGAATGAAAATAAGTAAAGTACACTAATTTTCGTGTATAACGATCACTTGCTTCAGATACCGTTCGAACACTAAAAATGGCAGAATTAAGTCTTTAAATAAGATCATGAACATGGGCTTTCCACGACAGTTTATTATCTATCTGAACACCTAGAAATTTCAACTGTACAATTTCAATAATCATATGCTCATTCTGTGAAAATTAAAACGTCGGGTTTTGTTGAATTGTATGTTAGAAACTGTAAAAAATGAGGCTTATTGTGATTTAGCGCTAGTTTCTTTTCTACAAGCCAAGAACTTATGTCATGAACTGCACTATTTGAAACTGAGCCAGTGTTGCACACAACATATTTTATTACCAAACTAGTGTCATCAGCAAACAGGGTTACCCATAATACTAGAGGGCATATCATTTATATACATAAGGAACAGGAGTGGTCCCAACACTGATCCCTGGGGCACCCCCCACTTGACTGTACCCCACTCAGACCGCACATCACAGCCATTCTCATCACTGTGAATAATGACCTTTTGTTGTCTGTTGCTGAAATGATCAACACAATCAAACGCCTTAGTTATATCAAACAATACGCCTAGCGTTCGAAACCTTTTGTTTGGCCCATCCAGTACCTTACAGACATAATTTTGCAGGTACAGTCAATGGTACATGTAAACATTGTCTGCAAAAAGTGTCGCGATTACAATTTGTAGTAAAGTAATAATAAGTTGAAACATCATCCATGATGCGAAAATGAACTGCAAAAATGTATCAAGCGATAAACTTTTTTCCCATCATCATTATGTGAGGGGTGTCAGCGAGAAAAAGGGTAGTAAATGTTTCCCATCATATGTACAGTATTTTGCAAGTCGAAAGTGCTCTCGTTTTCAAATACTGGATGAATAAAATCTGGTTATTCGCGTGTCGGGGCGTAGGGGGTTCTTACCCCCACAGCGATTCTTTCCTAATAGTAAATGGCATGTGTACCAAGTTTTGTTGAAATTGCTCCAGTGGTTTCGGAGGAGATATAGAATATACGTACAGACACGTAAACATACTTTTTGTAATGTGTATGAATATCTTTGTTCGTGATCCGATTTTGGAGAAATATGTCCTATACGATGTCCTTAGCTACGCTGATGTTACCAGCAAAAACACCTTAAAAATGCATGAGGTAGCTGAATGTTATTTGCTCTGACTCGTTCGTTCGTTCGTTCATGAGCATCAAAATGTTTGCCTGCTTTTCACTCAAAACTGAATTTACTGTCCTCTTATATAAAAAAAAGTTGAACAACTATTATTGCGAACGGCGTATCTCAGTGCATACATTTACGTAAAGACAAAGTTAACTGGCGTTCACTGTGCAAGATATTACTCAAAAAACCACAACCAAAATCAAACTGTGCACTGCCCAAAAACATTGAAACACTGAAATTACGTCGCAACAGTATGAAACACACACTGTTCACCGGCCCATTAAAATTTGAAACACAAAGAAAATTATTAGAATATGCGATATGGAAAAGTGAGATGAGAAACGAAAGAACCACCAAATATGAAATGAATCTCACCTGAAAAATTACAGCATGTAGAAATCGCGACAGATAAAATGTGCTAATGTAAAACTAAACTACTGGGAGACAGATTAAGGTGATTCTCATGCTAAGAAAAACTTGTTACTTGTAATGAAAATACTAATCCGTTCATTATAATGACAATGCTATATTTTAAACTCTTATTTCCCAAGAAAATAAAACTCACAGAAAACCAGAAACATTATTTAGAAAGTCTTACAAGGCAATGCTTTTACGACTATGCAAACTGAAATGAGTTAAATTGAAATCGCCTAAATTGAAATGGGGAGGTGGACTTTTCTGTTGCAAGACTGGCTAACATTACCAGTACGTGCCAGCGAAAATTATTATCTTAAAAACATATGCATAGTGCAAATCCATTCTCTCTGTTTCATAAATACTGCGTCTGTAAGTCATTCCATCAGATTAATAATTCCTAATAATTGTCTTCAGCAAAATCCTCTACAATGTGCACTACGCTTACTCCATGTCCAATCCTCCGCTCTACAACTGAGTCAAAGATACGTAAGTTCAGAGATACTAATGTCACTACTATAAATTTACTATTCCAGAGATGTCATACGCGATTGCTTGGCTCTTCTAACGTAAAATTTACACTCATTCTGAAGCTACCCACAAATAAATGTCCTGTCCACCTATACGTATATGTCCACCTTTCATAGCTTTGGAAATTAGCATGTTCAAACAGACGAGAAAGTTTTAGTAAAACTTTAAACAGAGACACTTTTAATTTTTGATCCGATTTTCATTAATTAGAGCGTATACGGTACCCCAAACTATTATCAATTTATCTGTGAAAGCCCTATGAAAATGAGTCAAGTAGGTCTGGAGATCAACGTGTTCAAAGACAGACGGTTTTACAGATTTATTGTTAGTATAAATGTAGATAACTATTAACTTACAACTACAGTGTTTTCCTCGTGAAATATACAGGGTGTTCGGAAATCCCGTTACAAACTTCTACATCCAACGACACTACAGAGCGTCAAAGTTACAGGCGCCGGCGCCTGTCAGTGTATGTATGTATATACAAGGTGATTCCATGATGATATTATAAAACTGTCAAGGATAATGGAGAAGGATAAATGTATCAATCTGAGATAATGGTATCTGTACCGGAAACGAATGAGACGAAAGTTATAAGCGAAAACCATTCTGATACCTCTGACAGGGGAATATACAGGGTGTTACAAAAAGGTACGGCCAAACTTTCAGGAAACATTCCTCACACACAAAGAAAGAAAATATGTTATGTGGACATGTGTCCGGAAACGCTTACTTTCCATGTTAGAGCTCATTTTATTACTTCTCTTCAAATCACATTAATCATGGAATCGAAACACACAGCAACAGAACGTACCAGCGTGACTTCAAACACTTTGTTACAGGAAATGTTCAAAATGTCCTCCGTTAGCGAGGATACATGCATCCACCCTCCGTCGCATGGAATCCCTGATGCGCTGATGCAGCCCTGGAGAATGGCGTATTGTATCACAGCCGTCCACAATGCGAGCACGAAGAGTCTCTACATTTGGTACCGGGGTTGCGTAGACAAGAGCTTTCAAATGCCCCCATAAATGAAAGTCAAGAGGGTTGAGGTCAGGAGAGCGTGGAGGCCATGGAATTGGTCCGCCTCTACCAATCCATCGGTCACCGAATCTGTTGTTGAGAAGCGTAAGAACACTTCGACTGAAATGTGCAGGAGCTCCATCGTGCATGAACCACATGTTGTGTCGTACTTGTAAAGGCACATGTTCTAGCAGCACACGTAGAGTATCCCGTATGAAATCATGGCGGTGAATCGAGGAAGTGTAGTACATACTGACGAAACTAAAATGAGCTCTAACATGGAAATTAAGCGTTTCCGGACACATGTCCACATAACATCTTTTCTTTATTTGTGTGTGAGGAATGTTTCCTGAAAGTTTGGCCGTACCTTTTTGTAACACCCTGTATGTAATGGTACAGTTGTTGCTACGACTGTAGGGCATGCAACTTTCAGAGACGGTAGTATGGACCAGAACAAGGAAAAAATGTCCAGTAAGCATGGGCTCTAAAATGCATACCTTAAGAGCTTGTTCAATATTGGAGATGTGTTTCGCACTAGCGAAGGTGAACAAGAGCTCATAGATCCTCAGGTATGCATTTTACAGCACATGTTTACTGACACTTTTTTCTTGTATTGGTTCGTACCTACCACCTCTTAAAGCAACCTGCCCTACATTCTTAGCAACAACAGTGCCAGTACATGCATTCCACTGTCAGAGGTAGCAGAATGATTTTCGCTTGTTAATTTTCGATTGCTTCGCTACCGAACCAGCGACTGTGACCACAGATTGAAAGTTTGTAACACCATTACAGAATCACTCGGTTCCAGCGCCAATAACTTTGACGCTCTGTAGCGTCGTTGGATGACGTTTCCGGGCATGCGTTTCTATTCAGAATATTATGTATCTACTCCCTCTACAAGTCCTACAACTCTGTAACTAGAATTTTTGAACACTCAGTATTCAAAATTGATATTTCTTTTCTGCCCACTGCAGAAGTCACTGCACATCTTGACATCATCGACATTGGCTGTTCTAGCACATAAAATCATTCACCAGTGTATATAGTGGTTATTGTTACATGACATACTTCTGTGGTTATGACATGACACTGGTTTTCCAGAAGCCTCGTCCTACAGTTCACCTTAAAGTTAAATTTTTGTTCCTCTTACATATAGGCCTACCAGGAAACTTTCTCAGTCGATTCCGTAACGTATCTTAAGTTCATGTAAAACTAATATTAGTTTTCTTGCAGATTTAATATTGCTGTTTTCGTGATGAAACGCCGGACAATCATATGGTAACCACCCACCACAGCACCATTGTAGAGGTCATTCATCTCTTGACCTCTACCGTTGGAATTCTATGTGCTCCTCTTAAGAAACAGAAATTATTTTTGTGTTGGTAACAAATATTTCTGCACTTTAAAGCTAAAGACATGGGAGATCCAAAAGAGAGCAAAGGCTTTCCTTATGTAATTTTTTAGCCAGTGTCAGTTCGTTACAGATAGTGATCTCTGTTCTATTTCGATGTGTGAAACGTCCCCTTCGAAAAATTATGAATTACTGTGCTGGCAAACTTACGTTATTTGATTTTCAAACAGCTGAGCAAAACTGAACGTACTCAGACATTTCTCTACTTACTTATTCTGATCAACACTAAACTGACACACAATATTTTTAGCGCAACGCAATCTGACTTTCAATAATCCCTACAAAAGAATGGCCCTGACTAACAATAACCTATACCTTTCATGAATCACTTACCTCACAAAAATCTTCGTTACTCGAACTACTGCAATACAGCGAGCGCCAATACTGCCAGCTAAATAAAAGATTCTAACTACTTAAGACACTAACTGCTGATAGGCATATAGTTAGCAAATGAAAGATTTTGATAGAGAAAAAACAATGTATTTACCTTAATAGTGTTCAAAAGTCATAATATATATGTATAATTTGTGACATCCAGTTTGGCAAATTTCCTTTTTCTGACGGACACACGTCCAGCTCGTCCGATCATATTAACATCTCCAAACTCTGGCTTCTCTCTCCCCACATCCACCACTGCTGGCGGCTCACCTCCCAACTGCACAACGCTACGCGCTGTTCACATCCAACTGCCCAACAGTACAATAGCAAATATTCCAACAATGCAAACCAGCCACAGACTGCACACAGCACAGCCAGTGATTTCAATACAGAGCGCTACGTGACGTTATCAACATAAAAACCTAAAGAGCCTACTCACATGTGGAATTCCTGTCTCTAAGCATAGTACTTCATTGTCCATTCTGTCCCTTCAGATTCCTGTCGTCTGCATCACCCGTCACGTTGTAGTTAGGCAAAATTTGTCCATCGCTCTGATTATTACCCTTTTTTACTCACTATAACAGTGTCTGAGGCAGTAGCCCCAACATAACCAAACTAATTCGCTCATTCACATAAACTAGAAATTTCTCAGTCTCTCTTGCAATTTCGTTCCTGCAAATGGCAACAGGTAATTATGACTAACTTATAAAAATGTAGAAATATGAGGGCGCATATAATGTAGATCTCGTAGGAGACACAATCGTTTGCAACGCTGTTCCCCAAATCTGTTATGTTGTACATATCTCCTAAGCGTCTAAAAAGGCACGCGTAATTTCCAGAAGTACATATTTTCGTCGAAACCTCGTTATTTAATGTCCTGTTAAGAGAATACAAAGTCACAATTACAGTATGTGACTCTATGACACTGAGTGGCAGCATAAATGCAGATAAGCAGTCAGTCGTTTCTAATACCGAGTATACAAAAATATACCTCATTTTAGACTCAGGACCAGTTCCTACACGGTTTATTCATAGTTTTAGCATTGATTTCAGTCTGGGAAAAGGAAGTAAAACTTATTCCGAAGACTTCTACATTTTTAGGACATTTCTTTTTACGAGATAGATAAATTTAGTGATTTGGCTAATATAGTATCTAATGTATCGATTTCTACTTCGTCCCATGGACCTCAGTGGAATAAATGGGTAAAGTGAAAGTGAAATAAGACAAAATAAATTTTGCTATCAAGCTGTCAATGTCCAACCTACGGTCGAGTTCTGAGATGATACAACTGTCACATTTTCTTGCACTAATTTCGAAACAGTTCTTGTTTTTTTTCATTCTTCATTTCATTCCTACCACATGGGGTCGAGACGAGGGGGGGGGGATGGGAAAATGGCGGACTGGCAACATCCATGTTGGTGCTCCAATTACAAGACGTTAAAATATAGACAGTCTTTTCTGCAGTTAAAAGATTAAAATAACAAGTTTAAAATACAATTAAAATGATTTACTTTGATGTTTTTCTATAAGGCACAGATGGCGGTGCTTTGGGTAGGGTGGTGACTAACAGCGACGCCTTGAGACAGTCCCCCAATATCGGCTCACAGATGATGCTGTTGTGGCACGAAGGGTAATGGGATTGTGGGTTGTTGGAAATAGGACAATACAGATAAAAGTGTGGCTATGTGTGGGAGTCGGGGAACGATATTGGGCTGGGAAGTGGGATGCATAAATGGAGGAGGCCAGAGCAGGAAAGAGTGAGGGCAGATTAGGAGGGTGGGAGAGGAATTGCAACTTTGATGTTAGAAGAGAATATGAGGACCAGAGTTGTACCTGGTAGGATGAGTAAATGTCAGTGCAGATATAAGGGTCAGGTAGTGGGGTGCCTATTGAAATTGCCTTGGGACAGGATATAGAAGCGTGAAAGTGGAGGGAGGGTGGGACGTGTTGGTATAGGTATGATACAAGCCCTGGATTCTAAAAGATTGTCTCAGTATGTCCTTATCAGAGATGGTTGCGGGACTCGGCTGTTCAGTGCAGCATGTCAAATCAAACACCTTTCAGCCATCTAATTTCCAAGCTCTTATTTTATTGGGCTATCGGTTTTTGCGATTTATTACGCCATCTTCAGACCCCTTGACTGACGTTTAGGAAGATTCCAGCCTCCGTTTGGGTCAAAATAGCGGCCAGCATTCAGAAGTTGGTGTCTGTAGACTTCTGCTTGATACAGAGATCACTTCAACCATCATCTGCCGACTGGGGGGTTGACACAGCGATCATTTCAACCATCATCTGCTGACTGGGCAGTTGAGAGCGATCACATCAACCTTCATCTGCTGACTGGGCAGCTGACGGTTGAAGTGATCGCTGTATCAAGCAGAAATCTACAGATACAAGTTTCTGAATGCTGGCCACTATTTTAACTGGAACTGGGGTTGGAATCTTCCTACATGTGGCTCAGGGAGCCTGAAGATAGCGTAGTAAATCACTGAAACTAGTAGCTCAATAAAATATCAGTTTAGAAATTAGACAGCTGAAAGGTGTTTGATTTGACATTCTGTCTAAATGATTGGGTTGACAGTTGTGTTGCGATCGTCGAGTTTCCAGAATGTATAGGACTTGTGAAGATATTTGAGAAATTTGAGGAAAGGGAGGGACGGGGCAGGAATTTTATCAAGAGGTTGTGAATACACGCAGGAGATGGTAGGAGAAAATGGAAGGAGAGCCGGACTGCAAGGTGTTCTAGGAGTTGTAAGGAATGGTAAAATGTTGAGTTGAGGACGTGGAGAGACAGGCCACAATGGCAAAGATGTGGGTGCAGAGGATTGTGGGGTGAAGCATCACCATGGACAGCCTCTAGTTTTACTCTGTTGTCGGCTTTTCGTTCGGTTGAAGATTAATGGGTGTGGAACAGTACACTTTGTCTCTCCAGAAATCAGAAACGTCCCATTTAATAGAGTTACATGCGCCCAAAAACCATAAATTATTTTATTTTGTATTACGGTGATCCTTTCATGGCCTCCATGTTGTGCTTAGGCAAGAAACGAAATACTGCGATGTCTGGCCAGCACCCTCAGACATCTGCAGTTCGATATCCAGTTTAGACAGAGACTGAAACTGATATGTAAATCGCACCTCGCTGGGCGTCAATATGTTGCAAATTGAAACCGAAATGCAAATTACAAGTGAGGTACAGTTAAAACAGATTGCTTGAAGGATTAATACATGATAATATTTATATTTATTATCATCGAAATCGCAAGATTGGATCTGGTAGTGGTAAGCTGCTGAGTACACAAAAATACAATCTTTTAATCTCATCATGTTGCCTCAGTGGCAAACACTAATAAACAATTAAGTTGCACAAAATTACAATAATTAATTCAACACAGAGCTATACAATCACAACTCAGTTCTTGGCATATTATAAATCTCAACATTTTGCAGTTTTGCCCCAGAGGTACTCAGAAACTACTCACAAATATTTTGCCTACTTGCAAAACAGGCGTTAGAATAACCACCACTTGAATCACTTTAACCATTTAGGAAAAATTTAAAGAGTCCAAAAAATTTAATACAGACAGTCGTTTAAATTCAGTACGAAAATGAATGATAGCAAAGTACATAAGTTTTAAAAGAGCAAATCACCAAAGAGCGAACAACAAACGTATTTGATTAATAGACTTAGAGCTGATTTAAGAGAGAGTTGAAAATGAATGTTAGAGCCAACAAATGGCTATCGACTTGAGATTGGTTCATTCATCACACAGTTGCCTGGTTTAGCAGCTCAAAATCTAGAACATATACAGGGTAAATGTTTAAATTATGTAACAAATATAAATTACAAATCGCTCATGGGTCTTTGGCCTTGGCATAATGAACATAAAGCAAGAGAAACTGTGCCTGCTTAACCAAAAAAGTGCTTCAAAGTAAACAGATGTCTGGAGATACATGAATAAAATGCAAAAATGCTTTTAAGTTAACGGCCAACTGGAAATACAATGTTTTATAACAGTTGGAGCATCCGAGCATTCCAAGTATAAAGGGCAATCAAATGAAAACGAGACAAATGGAAAACAAGTAATCGCCATTATTATTAACACTTTCTCCCATTTGAAAATTCTTTATTTAAATGAGTGTGTCTGTACTTAAATTGCAGAATGACTGAGAAGATGAAACTTCTACGTTATTTTATTCTGAAACAGCTGAGTAAAACTGAACGTACTGAGCATACTTTCTCTTTACCATTTCTTACCATGTCAACACTGACCCACAGTATTCTAGCGCAACGTAGTCTGACTGCTCAAAAAGAAATTACAACCTGACTTCAAATAATTAATTCAAAATAATGGCCCTGACTAAAAAGAAATCTTAACAATAACCTATGCATTTCATTAGGCACTTACCTCACAAAAATCTGCATTACTCGAACTACTGCAATACAGCGAGCGTCAATACCGGCAGCTAAATAAAAGATTCTAACTACTAAAGCCACTAACTACTAATAGGCATGTGGTTAGCAAAGGAAAGATTTTGTTGCAGACCAAATAATCTATATCATTCCCCCTACTCCCACACATAGCCACACTTTTATCTGTATTGTCCTATTTCCAACAACCCACAATCCCATTACCCTTCGTGCCACAACAGCATCATCTGTGAGCCGATATTGGGGGACTGCCTCAAGGCGTCGCTGTTAGTCACCACCCTACCCAAAGCACTGCCATCTGTGCCTTATAGAAAAACATCAAAGTAAATCATTTTAATTGTATTTTAAACTTGTTATTTTAATCTTTTAACTGCAGAAAAGACTGTCTATATTTTAACGTCTTGTAATTGGAGCACCAACATGGATGTTGCCAGTCCGCCATTTTCTCATCCCCCCCCCCCCTCATCTCGACCTCATGTGGGAGGAATGAAATGAAGAATGAAGAAAAAACAAGAACTGTTTCGAAATTAGTGACATCCAGTTCAAACACGAATATAAATCGTCATTGACATCTGTAAGTAGGCTGTTTATGTTTTCTTATTGGCAACGTTACGTAGCGCTCTGTATGAAAATCACTGGCTGTGCTGTGTGCAGTCTGTGGCTGGTTTGCATTGTTGTCTGCCATTGTAGTGTTGGACAGCGGCAGCTGGATGTTAACAACGCGTAGCGTTGCGCAGTTGGAGGTGAGCCGCCAGCAGTGGTGGATGTGGGGAGAGAGATGGCGGCGTTATGAAATTTGTAAGACTGGATGGCATGAACTGCTATATATATCATGACTATTAAGGTAAATACATTGTTTGTTCTCTATTAAAATCTTTCATTTGCTAACTATGTCTATCAGTAGTTAGTGCCTTCCGTAGTTTGAAGCTTTTATTTAGCTGGCAGTAGTGGCGCTCGGTGTATTGCAGTAGTTCGAGTAACGAAGATTTTTGTGAGGTAAGTGATTTGTGAAAGGTATAGGTTAATGTTAGTCAGGGCCATTCTTTTGTAGGGATTATTGAAAGTCAGATTGCGTTGCGCTAAAAAAAAATATTGTGTGTCAGTTTAAGCACAGTCATGTATAATTGTTCAAAGGGGACGTTTCACATCTAGTACAAAGATATATAATCATGAATAATATTCAATCTCCAAGTCGAACATGCACAGATCGTTAGCCTACACTAACACTTCAGACCTCTATCCTCCATCAACGCTAACTTCTCACATATAACATCCATCACTGCTGGCTGTTCACCTCCAACTGCCCAACAGTACTTCCATCACTGCTGGCGACTAACTTCCAACTGCCCAACACTACTGGCGATTAACTTCCAACTTAAGAGTACAGCTTCCACAAGTCTCTTACAAAGAAAGCAACACCTCAACGCATCACAACGAGACTGCCACCCCAGAACAACAAAGTGAATGACCGTTGCAAAACATTTTCGTGTAAACATCAGTCCAGCTTCCAAAGTGACATGGCCTCTTACTAAGTTTTCTCTTCTTCCACAGGATGACCACAGCATTTACGAAAAGACTACGTAATATCAGTACAACCTTATTGTAAAGTTGTTTTGTAATGCTGCTTAGCCTGAAGATGAGGTATAATCCTCGAAACATGTCGCTAAATAAATAAGTAATACAATAGTTGACAATGTTTGTGACTGGTAGCGGTAATTAAAAAAAAAAAAAAAAAAAAAAAAAAACACCTTTGCATATTTCTTGAGACAGTCACGGTCGAAAAACAGTCAAAATGGCTTCAAAGAACTTACCTAACCAGTGATTTTAGCCTTAATGGTTCAAATGGCTCTGAGCACTATGGGACTCAACTGCTGAGGTCATTAGTCCCCTAGAACTTAGAACTAGTTAAACCTAACTAACCTAAGGACATCACAAACATCCATGCCCGAGGCAGGATTCGAACCTGCGACCGTAGTGGTCTTGCGGTTCCAGACTGCAGCGCCTTTAACCGCACGGCCACTTCGGCCGGCCTTTAGCCTTAATGCACAGTTGGTGGCTCAATACATCCTGAAAGCATTTACTTAATTCGGTTACATTGTCTTCTATGGGCAGACCCCATACTGTGTGCTCATATTGAAGTTGGTTTATGGTCAGATGGGATATCTACAGTACAGCTCGCATATGCGTGGCCGATTCCACAAGTATAGTCACCCGAAACCAACAAAGCCTGATCTCATATGTTCACACAGATAAAACTACTGCCGGCTTCTGAGACCCAACCCTTTTCCTTAACGTAAGTCTAACCATTCTGGAAAGGGAGTTCCCCAAAGTCTCTATGGTCCACGATATCCTGTCATCAAGTGTGGTGTAATACTATGCTGTAAATAAACATACCCTACTCCCCCTCACCCCCCCCCCAAAAAAAAAGAAGGTGGAGATGGAATGGAGGAGAAATCCATGGTCTATATTTTTGAGGTAAAACGGCGTGATATTGCAGGGCAATTCAATTGCAGAGTGTTCCCATGACTACATCTAGAGTGTCACACTAGGCCATTTTTTCCAAAATGCAGCCATATATTACACTTGGATGTCCATGTACATATCTATCGCCATTAAATGGGGGGTCCAGCTATCTTAAGCGTCCAAAGGATGTAGCTAAAAATCTCAAAGTTGAATTTTACTTTGCCTGATCGTACCAGTTTTGAGAAATATTATACTGATCATTGTGAGTGTCTGAGTATATATGTAATAAATGGTGTTTGCAGACTTCATAACTCTGATGGCATCAGTTTCCCTGTTAAACTTCAAGACGTACCTAATTAGAGAGGCAGGACCCACGTATTTCAGTTCACGTTGACAGCCTGAAGAAAGACGAAAGCTACCCAGAAGAAGAAGAGCATGCAGGCAGAAAAAAGACGTGAAGCATAAAGTCGTCGGTCCCCTCTACTTTTCCAAAGTAGATAATCAGCATGAGAAACAAGTAGATTTGTTGCTATTCTCCAAGGGGGAGAAGCAACACTGCTTATTGGTCAATAACTTGTCACCCTTACTTACCTGCCAAAGAGTAAATGTACTGGTGCATAGCATCGTTGCTCTAGAGGCCTCAACTCGTTTACCAAGAGCGAGCATTTAGCAAAGCATCTGGTACACTGGTTTAACCAGAAACTGGTACATGTCAGAATGCTCATTGAGGAAAACAAGTTCTTAAAGTTCAGAAATTTCCACCACCAGGAGCATTGCTCCTTCATAGTATACCCTGATATCCAGTATCTACTGACTCCTGTGGTGTGCTGTGAGGGTGACCGCACTGCCCCCCACCCAACATTTACAGAGTCGAATCTACGTTGTGATTCAGCGTATCAGGCTGTATGCTCATATCACTCAATTCTCCATCATTTCGAATCATATGTCAGGGAAAATATGGCAAGTTGTTTGCTCTCTGACCTTGAAAAAGCTACAAGCTGTGTTGCTTGCATTTATCGCACCAACATTCCCGCTATGAAATTGCAGAAGAATAGTGCGTAATACAAGGGAGCTGTTGACTGTCACGTTTGTGGGCGCAGTTAGACACAGAGGCGGAAAATCCGCTTAAAGACCGCTCTAAGGGGATGGGAAATTCTGTGGCGCAGAAAACAATTTATGCAACTTGAACTACCAAGTGCCACAACACATATCCGTTTCCTTCTACAATTTGAGCGGGTACGATGCTCATTTGATGTTTGAGCGGTTGGGTGATTTCAGTTTTGCTATGATCAGGTTGATGTCCTGCCTGAGAGCACTGAGAAATACATTTCATTCTCAAAGCGGATGACACTGAACACTGCATTGTGGTTCCTGGACTCGCTAGATTCGCGCATCCTGATGAAGCAAAGTTTCAGTTCACGACGAAGAAAAGCGTGTCCCCATGTAAATAACTGGATTTGATGGAGGGACTAAAAAAAAACATGTTTCCCAGCATTGTTGCGTCCTCTAGTAACCTTACCATGAATGTCATAATGGATGTGGTGCATGAGCATGCTGTGAATATTTTGCAGTAACCCAACATCTCCAATTTAGGGGAGTATGCAAGACTTTATATGGAAGAGAAATTATGGAGTTTATGCGTGACCACGGTACACACTTGATCCTAAACTCCATTACACCCTGTCAGGGATTTTCTGGGACGTCATGTTGAAAAAGACACGTGTCAACATCGAATTGTTGACCAGCGTCGACATGTTGCCCGTTTTTGAAACGCAGGATTAATGAAGGACTATCCAAATGTGTCCATAGGCACGCTAAGATAATAACCTGTGAATGAGCGAACAGGTCAAAGCCTCTGATGGTGTGAGTTACATCATGTACCTTGATATTAACACTGTGTAGGGGCAGACCATGCAACAATCTCTGTCTGCTGGAGGGTACCGATGCTTGTCTGATCGTCAGATTAGATAAATTCATGGACGATGTGGCAGATTCTGGCATAGAAAATTTTGTGGGGGCAGACCTGCCTAGTTTTCCTCGATGTGCACAGAGATTTTCCACTATGCCCGCAGCACCTAGTTTCAAACAACAGTTTCATCCCCAAGTTGATGACAATGCTGAGTGATACATTAAGCACCATTGAAAACACCAGCAATGCCTCAGTTTGGGAAAGGATTGGTTACCTGCGCTATCTTCTTCAAGCAATCATGCTGATTGAGGTAGTATATTGATATTAGTAGCTAACAGAAGGCTCTTGCGACGTATGACTTTCGAAAAGGTACTTTTGAATTAACGAATGACGTTATTTTCAGAAAAATAATGGAGAATTTGACAAAGCATCATTAAAAACTTGTAGCTTACTGCTGGAAGGGGTATTATAATGCACAGGATTGTATCATTATGCCAAATATTAAACGGGCCACAATCTCCAGTCAAGGGTTAGTTGATCTGGAGAAGGTTAAACCTACAGTAGTCTTCTCGAAGTCCGTTAATTGGTACGTGTATATTGGACAACAAGCATCAGTTTCATTACAGATTTGCAAAAACTCGTTTTTCAGATCCAAAGTAACTTTATATGGATAGGGAGAGCTTCACCTATTAGATGATGGGCTGTGATCCGTCTAAAGTACGAGGGTAATCCCAAAAGTAAGGTCTTCTACTTCTTTATAAGTACTTAGACCTGTTTATTTCTACAATGGTTTACATCAGTTTACAGCTTGAACATGTAGCTATTTTTCGACATAGTCACCATTTCTGTCGATGAATTTTTGTAGACGCTGTGGCAGTTTATGTATGCCCATGTTACACCAGCTCGCCGCCATGCTGTTCAGAAAGTTATGAACCTCTCCTTTCACTTCGTCGTCGGAGCTTAATCGCTTTCCGGCCAAATGTTCTATTAACCTAGGGAACAGGTGACAGTCACCGGGTGCCAAGTCAGGGCTATAGGGTAGGTGGGTGATTATGTTCCACTGAAATTGTTGCAGGAGAGCAACGGTTTGCCAAGCGATGTGTGGGCGAGCGTTGTCATGGAGAATGTGTATGCCCTTGCTCAACATTCCTCTTCTCCGGTTCTGAATTGCCCGTTTGAGTTTTTTCAGAGTCTCATAGTACCTGTCAGCGTTAATTGTGGTCCCAGCGATTCCGCTCCGACGACGAGGTGAAAGAAGAGGTTCATAACTTTCTGAACAGCATGGCGGCGAGATGGTATGACATGGGCATACAAAAGCTGGCACAGCGTCTACAAAAGTGCATCGACAGAAATGGTGATTATGTCGAAAAATAGCTAAAAGTTCAAGCTGTAAACTAATGTAAACCATTGCAGAAATAAACAGGTCTATGGACTTATAAAAAAATAGGAGACCGTACTTTTGGGATTACCCTCGTAATAAGGCGCTATCCTGACAAATTCGACACATTGAGATATGTGGCTGATAATCCTTTTCGTTTAATGCCAGTTAACGAAAAAGTTATTGGGCTGATGGAAGGTGAGGCGAATGGGTCCCACATTGTGGAGATTGTCGGCTGTAGATCGAAAATATATGTGTATCTTACAGAAACAGGTGCCATCCAAAGGTGGCCTAAGGCCATGTGTTGTGCTCTCTGAATGGCTCTCACCATTGATGACTAAGAGGAATGCTGGCATGGTGGTGTCAATGATTGTCAGCATATGGTGTACCAAGTAAGTATTTCATCACAGGACCATGAGGTGCACTTTGTATTGCAACTGAAAATTGACATCTCATATCATGATGACAAATGGTTTACTTGAGAGGGGAAGATCGAAATTCTCCCATACTCTCACTATTGACTTGGGTGATACAGAGTGGATGTGTGTACAACTGTATGTGGAATGGTTTTTGAGCCATTTATCCTAATGCAAATAGGTGTGTGTATATACACATATGTGTATCAGTTGATTGCACACCACATTACAAGTAAATTGTATACATATTATGTGTCTATGTACATGCCTGAGGCTGTGTGTGTGTGTGTGTTAGTGTGTCTGTGTATGTATGTATGCATGCATGTGTAATTATATAGTTTTCTTCACCTGTTGCTAGCCGTTCCGTTATTATTAGTGTTACATATATTTCTTATTCAACTTCCTTGTAAAAATACACCTTTATTGTCAAAGAACAATAATAGCTGTACCTGTAATATTGTATAAACTGCATTAAAAAAGATCTCCATTGAAATAGCTATATCAAAGAATGATAACTGTTAATAAAAAGTCCCTGTCAAAACAGGTATATCAAAGACAGATAACATTTCTTTAAAACAGACTGCTGTAGGGGACATACTAATATTCACATAAAAAAGCTTCTACTCATAATAGTTATGCAACAGCATCTAGTTATTATTATTATTATTAAATAATCTAATTAAGAAAAAATTTATTTGTGTTTTCAACTCAGTGTTATGTATCTCTTTTCAAAAGAAATAAATATTCTACACTATGTGATCAAAAGTATCCGAACACCCCAAAAACATACGTTTTTCATATTAGGTGCAATGTGCTGCCACCTACTGCCAGGTACTCCATATCAGCGACCTCAGAATTCATTAGACACCGTGACAGAGCAGAATGGGTCGCTCCATGGCACTCACAGACTTCGAATGTTGTCAGATGATTGGGTGTTACTTGCGTCATACGTCTGTACGCGAGATTTCCACACTCCTAAACATCCCTAGATCCACTGCATCCAATATGATAGTGGAGTGGAAACGTGAAGGGACACGTACAGCCCAAAAGCATACAGTCCAACCTCGTCTGTTGAATGACACAGACTGCTGACAATTGAAGAGGGTTGTAATGTGTAATAGGCAGACATCTATCGGACCATCACGCAGGAATTACAACCTGCATCAGGATCCATTGCAAGTACTATGACAGTTAGGCGGAAGGTGAGAAAACTTACATTTCATGGCTGAACAGCTGCTCATAAGCTACACACTACGCCGGTAAATGCCAAACGACGCCTCGCTCGGTGTAAGGACGACTGAACAGTGGGAAAATGTTGTGTGGAGTGACGAATCACGGTACACAATGTGGCGATACGATGGAAGGGTGTGGGTAGGGCGAATGTCCGGTGAACCTCATCTGCCAGAATGTGTAGTGCCAACAGTGAAATTCGGAGGAGGTGGTGTTATGGCGTAGTCATGTGTTTCACGGAAGGGGTTTGCACTCCCTGTTGTTTCGCGTGACACTATCACAGCACAGGCTTACATTGATGTTTTAAGCACCTTCTTGCTTCCCACTGTTGAAGAGCAATTCGCTGATGGCCATTCCATCTTTCAACACGATCGAGCACGTGTTCATAATGCACGGCCTGTGGTGGAGTGGTTACAAGACAATAACATCCCTGCAATGGACTGGCCTGCACAGAGTCCTCACCTGAATCCTGTAGAACTCCTTTGGGATGTTTTGGAACGCCGACTTTGTGCCAGGCCTCACCGACAGACATCGATACCTCTCCTTAGTGCAGCATTCTGGGAAGACTGGGCTGCCATTCCCCAAGAAACCTTCCAGCACCTGATTGAATGTATGCCTACAAGTGTGGAAGCTGTTATCAAGGATAAGGGTGGGCCAACACCCTATTGAATTCCAACATTACCGATGGAGCGCGCCACGAACTTGTAAGTAATTTTCAGCCACGTGTCCGGTTACTTTTGATCACGTAGTGTATATGTATATCTAGAGAATAAATCAGAAATTATTCTGCTATCGAATGTAGGCCTCTTGATCATTTTATTTACAAAAATGTAATCACATGTTTGGTATTTCCACTGCCTGTAAAAATGAGAAGCCTTTATATGTGTAGTTTAGACAACTTAGGACAGGCATGATACTAATGGAGGCATTCTACTTTTTTAGTGCAACTACCCTGCTGATGGAGCTACAATAGCTGTGCATCTTTACTACTTGAAACAAGGAAGAAAAAAATTGGAAGTAGAAAACAATATTTTATTTTTTATTTCAGATATCATTGAAGAATATATTAATGCTTCCATGTATGCACGTATTTCTTTAGTGTCACTGAGCGGTGGTGATACTTCATACATACTGCATACAGAATCACAACACATATCAATAACCTCAGAAACATTCTCATGAGTGAGCTTTGTAAGAGCATATCACACATACTCCTGCCAACCGAGAAAACAATTCACAGCACACTGGATGGCAGATCTAGCACACATCAAGTTTCTTAACACTGATTCCTGAAAACGAATGTGCTCTTCACTGTTCTCTTTTTGTACATTTTAATTGTTTATGTGTAGTCTCCCACATGTATTAAACTGTTGTTCAGTAACAGAGCGTCTATTTCACCACTGAACAGTGAGGTCACCTATAAAAAATTCTGCATAACTGCCACCACTTATGGGATGAAAACACAATCTTCATGCTCCTAAACTGAGTATTTTCAGAGACTACCACTCTACTGAACTCTTCACTAGATGGCATTGCCCACAACCACACGCTTACTCCCACTCGCATTTAGATTTAGAGAACAGCACCCTTTCAGTAGGTGAGGTATGCTACCATAGTCCCTGACAAGTGGTGCCAATGTTGGTGACAGTGGGAGCTTACAGTCCTGGAAAAAGGTCTTTTATGTCTCGCTGCTGCTGAAATACATCGCCAATGCACTGCTGTGGGGAAGACTTAAAGTTGGATAATGAAGAATGGGGTGGTGGATACATGCAGAGTGATAAAGGTGCTTGGAAACTCAACTGATCCCATAATCTGGTAGGTTGACTGCATTCTCATTTGATGTCTGCTTCACTGTGGGAGAATAATAATACATGTAAAACACCTATAATGATAATAATAATGTAAGGTGGAAGGATTAATACTTACATCTGAATGTGACAGTCTTCTTTTATTTTCTCTGGGAGTGGTGTCTGGTCTCTGCTGCTGATGCTTCATCATGTTGATTGACACCACTGCAAAGCACTCAACTTTTCTTAAACAGTGCCCCAACGTTGCTTCCCATCCTATCTGCAACGCCTGTAGCGAATCCCACCTCAATTATTCCATGAAATACAAAGCCAGGCCTCAGGCTATCAAACCTGAACTCACTGTCTAACCTATCCCACTGATATCACCGTTCATGCCAACAATTCCCTCTGTCCATCCCTACTGTTGCAGGTATCATCAAATTCATGACAATCTCCCTCCAAAACATTCATCCATTCTAACACCCACACACCCTCCAACATATCTCCCTTGCTGCGTGCTCCAGCCTCCACCTCAGTTTCAAAGCCATCTACTCCCACAACGCCGGCCAGAGTGGCCGAGCGGTTCTAGTCGCTACAGTCTGGAACCGCGTGACCGCTATGGTCGCTGGTTCGAATCCTGCCTCGGGCATGGATGTGTGTGATGTCCTTAGGTTAGTTAGGTTTAAGAAGTTCTAAGTTCTAGGGGATTGATGACCTCAGATGTTAAGTCCCATAGTGCTCAGAGCCATTTTAACCATTTTGAACTCCCACAACCAGTTACATTTCGTTTTCACTCATCTCAACACCCTAGTCTAAACCCCCTCTAGTCCTCAGCCACACACACACCACTCTAATCCATTGTAATGACACTACAACTCTACAAAATACTACAACCTCCTGTACCACAACACCCTCTCCCCAACAACCAAGAAGCATCTTTTAAGGCAGACTCTATCCTATCACAAAGTTCATACCTTCGTTCTTAATGAAATGCTCCTCGAACCATACCACACCATCCAAATCTACCCCTATATTCTCCATTGAACATATAACATCTTTCCACTGCCACAGAGTCACAAGTGGCCACTGTATGAACATCCCTGTTCAGCCACAACCCTTATAAAGCATCCTTACCCTAATCTTCAAAACGCCAACTATTACTTGTTCCACTATCTGCATCTGATCTAATCATCCCATCCCCTACAATTTCCTCACCCACATCAACTGTACCTTTTCCACGCATATTATTGTCCACTGACAGTAAAGCAGATCCCCTGTGGAACTCCAGTGGTGACATCAGTTTACAAACTCGTTGCAAAATGACATGATCCCCATCCCACACCACACTTGTTCTGCAAGCAGCATCCCAGAGCTCACCTAGCATCTCCTGACCATCTTGGACACTTCACTGTAGTAATCCTCAACCCAACTAGGAGTAACTACCAACCTGTTCTCCTCACTGTCTCCTACATACTACCTTATCCCCATGCATCCCCATCCCAGTCTCCATCCAAGAGTTCTCCAAGATTACTCCACAGAAATCGAGATTGCGAGCCACCACCAGAACTTCTAGCAACCTGACAATATCCCTCATGCCACGTCCTCACTGCTGCAGGCCTTGTCAGACGCTATTTCTATCCATATTCCTACCAGACCCCATACTTGCATCCTCATTGCCACATCCTCATAGTAGTAGGGCAACAGGGATTCTGGGGAGTTAAGTTAGTGTGGGGTTCACTTATTCAGGGGCAAGCATACATTCAGAAGCAAACTTGACTGATTTATGACCCTAACCTATCGTTTTACTAAATGGTTTATGACTCACTTAGGGTTGATTTATGACCCCTTGTGGATAATCCATCCTTCTGATAAACCCCCACATTTCCCATTTCCCATCCACCCCCCCCCCCCCCCCCCAATCACTGTCCCCAACACAAGAACACTTTTGACACCAAATTAATTCACTAATTAATGAAATCAATAAATTAATTACCACACCCCCTGTGGGACGTCCCCCAGCCTATTCCTTTCATCCCCCACTACCCAACCCACCCAAAAATGAATTCAGTGTTATAGTAGAGGATATACTGTTTATTTACAAAATTCAGTTTTCAGGGGCACTGACTCTTTTCTTGGCATGAAAAGCTCACATCCAGCAACTACATGTATATATAATTACAGTGCTGCAGACTGGAGGTCCTGTCTTGTTGGAAAACCTTTGTGTGTATGCTTACCTCGATATGCTGTAATCAATTGATCTAGTGCACAATGCCTTTAACAGAGGATGTCTCACCCCCCCCCCCCCCCACCCTCTTTCCCTCTTTTTCACCAGCCTCCCAGAAAAAACTGACGAGAGAAAGACTCAGTCTATGCTGAATAGGATGGATCTGACAACACGAAATTAAAATCAATGTCATAATACACTGAAGAGCCAAAGACTCTGGTACACCTGCCTAATATCATGTAGTACCCCAATGAGCAAAGAGAAGTGCTGCAACACGATGTGCCATGGACTTGACTAATGTTTGAAGTAGTGCTGGAAGCTGACACCATTAATTCTGCAGGGTTGTCCACAAATCCGTAATTCTGGACAGCATGTTGCAAGGCATCCCAGATATGCTCAATAATGTTCATGTCTGGAGAGTTTGGTGGCCAGCAGTAGCGTTTAAACTCAAAGAGTGTTCCTGGAGACACTCTGTAGCAATTGTGGACGTGTGGTGTGTCACATTGTCCTGCTGGAATTGCCCAAGTCCTTTGGAATGCACAGTGGATATGAATGGATGCAGGTGATCAGACAGGATGCTTATATATGTCACCTGTCAGAGTCGTATCTAGATGTATCAGGGGCTTATATCACTCTAACTGTACATGCCCCACACCCTTACAGAGCCTCCACCAGCTTGAACATTCCTCTTCTGACTTGCAGGGTCCATGGATTCATGAGGTTGTCTTCATACCCATACAAGTCCATCCACTCAATACAATTTGAAACGAGACTCGTCCGACCAGGCAACATGTTTCCAGTTATCAACAGTCCAATGTCAGGGTTGATGGGTCCAGGCAAGGTAACAAGCTCTGTGTCATGCAGTCATCGAGGGTACACCAGTGGACCTTTAGCTCCGGAAGCCCATATCGATGATGTTTTGTTAAATGGTTTGCACGCTGACACTTGTTGATGGCCCAGCACTGAAATCTGCATCGGTTTGCCGAAAGGTTGCACTTCTGTCACATTGAACGATTCTCTTCAGGTATTGTTGGTTCCGTTCTTGCAGGATCTTTTTCCGGCCGCAGTGAGGTCAGGGATTTGATGTTTTACCCGATTCCTGATATTCACAGTACAGTTGTGAAATGGTGGTACGGGAAAATACCCACTTCATCGCTACCTTGGATATGCTGTGTCCCAGCGCTCGTGCGCCGACTATAACACCACATTCAAACTCACTTGCCATTGTAGCAGCAGTAACCGATGCAACAACTGCACCAGACAGTTGTTTTAAATAGGCGTTGCCGACTGCAGCGCCATATTCTGCCTTTTTACATATCTCTGTATTTGAATACACATGCCTACACCAGTTTCTTTGGCCCTTCAGTGCATATTGACGCATACTCTTTATTTAATCAGTTTGTGGGAGACAGGGCGCCCCCACTCAGTGGAGCTCACGTCTGCACCCTCCCTCCCACCCACTTCCCATAACGTGATAAAGGTAAGCACTGAGGAATGGAATGCAGTATGGTATAGTAGTCACCGTTTGGGGTCTCTGGCGCACGTTTCTGTCGTCTGGGCGGCGCAATGTCGGTCAAAAACCGAACTAGGTCCTAATTACTGGTCACGATTCTAAATACCGCCGACTACGGACCAGATGTTGGCCTCTTCTGATCTCGCAGCCACCAACAATGCACCAAGCGGTGGCATTCTGTTGATCGGGAAATTCCACTCTCGCTTCCTGTCTCTGTCTCTCTCAGGAGCCTACTTCCTGTTTCTGTGTGTGTGAACGAACATCTCCAAACACGAAGATGAAGGTATTCATCCCTCCCCAGAATACTGTGTTCCTGTTGGCTAATGCTGGGGGCAAAGGGAGAGCTGATGCAGTTCCGATATAAAAAATACAGGGTTATTACAAATGATTGAAGCGATTTCACAGCTCTACAATAACTTTATTATTTGAGATATTTTCACCATGCTTTGCACACACATACTAAAACTCAAAAGGTTTTTTTAGGCATTCACAAATGTTCGATATGTGCCCCTTTAGTGATTCTGCAGACATCAAGCCGATAATCAAGTTCCTCCCACACTCGGCGCAGCATGTCCCCATCAATGAGTTCGAAAGCATCGTTGATGCGAGCTCGCAGTTCTGGCACGTTTCTTAGTAGAGGAGGTTTAAACACTGAATCTTTCACATAACCCCACAGAAAGAAATCACATGGGGTTAAGTTGGGAGAGCGTGGAGGCCGTGACATGAATTGCTGATCATGATCTCCACCACGACCGATCCATCGGTTTTCCAATCTCCTGTTTAAGAAATGCCGAACATCATAATGGAAGTGCGGTGGAGGCGCTGTCGGTCTCCAGTTGTGGCATGAGCCAATTTTCCAGCATGTCCAGATACACGTGTCCTGTAACGTTTTTTTCGCAGAAGAAAAAGGGGCCATAATCTTTAAACCGTGAGATTGCACAAAACACGTTAACTTTTGGTGAATTGCGAATTTGCTGCACGAATGCGTGAGGATTCTCTACCGTCAAGATTCGCACATTGTGTCTGTTCACTTCACCATTAAGAAAAACTGTTGCTTCATCACTGAAAACAAGTTTCGCACTGAACGCATCCTCTTCCATGAGCTGTTACAACCGCGCCGAAAATTCAAAGCGTTTGACTTTGTCATCGGGTGTCAGGGCTTGTAGCAATTGTAAACGGTAAGGCTTCTGCTTTAGCCTTTTCCGTATGATTTTCCAAACCGTCGGCTGTGGTACGTTTAGCTCCCTGCTTGCTTTATTCGTCGACTTCCGCGGGCTACGCGTGAAACTTGCCCGCACGCGTTCAACCGTTTCTTCGCTCACTGCAGGCCGACCCGTTGATTTCCCCTTACAGAGGCATCCAGAAGCTTTAAACTGCGCATACCATCGCCGAATGGAGTTAGCAGTTGGTGGATCTTTGTTGAACTTCGTCCTGAAGTGTTGTTGCACTGTTATGACTGACTGATGTGAGTGCATTTCAAGCACGACATACGCTTTCTCGGCCCCTGTCGCCATTTTGTCTCACTGCGCTCTCGAGCGCTCTGGCGGCAGAAACCTGAAGTGCGGCTTCAGCCGAACAAAACTTTATGAGTTTTTCTACGTATCTGTAGTGTGTCGTTACCATATGTCAATGAATGGAGCTACAGTGAATTTATGAAATCGCTTCAATCATTTGTAATAGCCCTGTAGAATGAGATAGATCATTTGTACTATCCTGTCGAATTAATAGTTTAATGTGTTGCTTTAGGCTTTCCCGACGGACATGTTGCATGTATGGTTCTCGGGCGAGACGTCGGATGTTATAGTGAAAACTCCACAATATTTCGTCAGCGCAACTGGCCGACATCTTCAGGTGCGACGAACGCACTGCTAAGGCAGCACCAGGGCCCCCTATTTATGCGACTGTTATCCTCTCCACGTCGATGTATCTGAGCAAGATGCACCAGCTTCTGGACGACTCTGCATATCGCACACTAAATAAGGTCCCCACAGCAAAAATTCAGCGAAAAACTTTGGAGCTCCTGAAAAACAGCACGATCTCCGATGTGGTTGCTAAGAGACTACGTACACAGGCGCCCGTACCTCCCAGGCTATACGGATTGCCCAAAATTCACAAGGATAATGTGCCACTGCGGCCTGTTGTGAGTAATATCGGGGCACCAACGTATAATCTCGCGAAACATCTGGCAGCACAATTGAGCCCTTTAGTAGGAAAGTGTGAGCATCACATCCGTAACTCACAAGACTTTATTCGTCGGCTCAAGAACTTACGACTCGCACCATCAGATATACTCGTGAGTTTTGACGTAGTCTCACTTTTTACTCGAGTAC
Organism: Schistocerca nitens; assembly: GCF_023898315.1. Lineage (NCBI taxonomy): Eukaryota > Metazoa > Arthropoda > Insecta > Orthoptera > Acrididae > Schistocerca > Schistocerca nitens. The sequence continues at coordinate 471,135,248 of NC_064621.1, forward strand.
CATTGCAGGAATCGTTGTTGCTCATTAGCGAGAAGCTGGATGGGGAATTTTTAGACTTATTCCAACATGTGCTCACCTCGACATACTTTTTATTTAATGGACAATACTTTGAACAGACTGACGGCATTGCAATGGGTAGTCCCCTGTCACCCATTGTGGCTAATCTTTTCATGGAAGACTTCGAGGAGAGAGCGCTCCAGACGTCGGATTTGAAACCTACGTGTTTTTGGCGATATGTGGACGACACCTTTGTTATCTGGCCTCACGGCGTTGCATCGCTGAATGTTTTTCTTGAGCATCTTAACTCGCTTCATCCCAACATCAAGTTCACGATGGAGATGGAGAAAAACGGCGAACTTCCATTCCTGGACGTGTTGGTACAGAGAAAAGAAGATGGCACATTAGGTCACGCAGTGTACCGTAAACCAACGCACACGGACTTATACTTACAGGCCACCAGCTGTCACCATCCTTCGCAACGAAGTGGCGTACTGAGGACGTTGGTCCACAGAGCACGAGCCTTACAACCAAAGCGGGTTACCCAACGTGAGGAAGTGGAAGAAGGCGAAGAACAAAGGGGAATGGTCATCTTGCCATACATCGGCGGTGTCTCTTCAAAAATAGGAAGACTATTGAAGAGGCATAAAGTTAAATGTGTTTTTCGTCCGCCAGCAAAACTCAGAGCTCTCCTGGGTTCATCCAAGGACAGCCTTGGCCTAAGAAGACCCGGTGTTTACGAGATTCCTTGTAGCTGCGGCATGTCGTACATCGGACAAACTTGTCGCACTGTGGAAGAGAGATGCACTGAACACCGACGCTACACTCGTCTGGAGCAACCAGAAAAGTCTGCAGTGGCCGAGCATTGTCTCAGTACAGGACATTCTATGTATTATCAACATACAAAAATTCTCGCATCGACGAGTTCGTACTGGGACAGTGTTATTAAGGAAGCAGTGGAAATACGTAGCTCGACGAATCTTGTAAACAGAGACACGGGCTTTCAGCTTAGTTCAGCATGGGATCCTGCACTGGCCATATTGAAGAGCAGAGAGGAATACTATTGGTCATAAGACGGACGACGATTCGCCAGCAACATAAATATTCTGTTGACAACGGGAGGATAATCAAGGCGCCTACGTGGACGCGCAGTTTTGCTTGCGGCTTCCGACAGAGGTCGCTGGAGCGGCCGATGGCAGCGCAGAGTAACAGCGGCAGCCTCCGGCCTTGCGGCTTCCGACAGAGGTCGCTGGGGCTGCCGATGGCAGTGCAGAGCAGCGGCGGCAGCCTCCGCGCGTGCGCCGAAGTATTTGGTCCTTCATCCTGTAGGTGGCGTTACTGTCCTTCCAGCTATCAGTTGATATCGTCGCTATTGGCCATCGAATTTGGCGCCTCCACGCATGCGCACTTCCTGCCTAAAACTGGTATAAATAGGGGGCCCTGGTGCTGCCTTAGCCAAAACCACCCCTTCCTTCCGCCTCCTTGATTTCTATCTCACCGTTTATGGCCGTCCCATCGCTCTCACCCCCACCCTTAAGTACCTTGGCGTCACCCTCGACCGTCGCCTCTCCTGGACTCCCCATCTCCAGACAATCCAAGCCAAGGCACGTTCCCGACTCCGTCTCCTCAAGCTCCTTTCCGGCCGTACGTGGGGTCTGGACCCCTCCACCATCCTCCACACCTATAAGTCCCTCATCCGCCCTATCCTCTGCTACGCCCATCCAGCCTGGATCTCCGCCCCCCCTTCCTTTTATAAATCCCTCCAAATCCTTGAACACCATGCTCTCCGCCTTGCCTATCGCATCCGTCTCCCCTCCCCCACGCGGATCCTGTATGACCTTATCCCCTTCCCCCACCTCCTCCTCTTCCTCGAAAGGATACGAATCCTATACACCTCCCGTAAACTCGATCCTCCTCACCCGCTCGTCTCCCCGATCCTCTCCCACCCCCGCCCGCTGCCGCGCCTATACTCCCATATCCCACCCGGTCTCCATCTCTCCACCCTCCTTACCCTCTCCCAAGGTGGCTTCCGCCAGCTCCCCCTCCCTGATGATGTCCTCCTTCCCTGCATCTACCCCTCCTATCAACTTTGATCCACCCCCCCACCTCCTGTGTCCTATCCTTTAGGCACCCTCCCTCCCTCCCTTCCCTTCCCTTCTCTTTCCTTTCCCCCTTCCCTCCTCCCCTCTCCCCCGGGCTTCCCCTCCCCCTTCCTCCCTCCTCCTCTCTCCTATGCCCATGGCATCTCTGCTCTCCCCTCTCCCATTCCCCTTCCCCTTCCTCCTCCTCCACCTCCTATCTTGGCAGGTCCCCGGACTCGTACACGCTCAGTGAACATTCGCGCGCCGGAGATCATCGCCGTCAGTGTTTCGTGTGTGTGCCTTCGTTTGTGTGTAGTGTTGTTCGCCGTCACGCCACCACCGTTCACGTGCCGTCGCCATCATCATCCGTGTTCTGTGCATCGTGTCGCCCAGTGTTAGTGATGTTTCTCGTCCGGCGTGAACGGCTCCATGTTTTTTCGATTTTTAGTGTCTACATTTTTTGACCACCGTTTTTACTGTCTGCTCTGTGCCACCTTTCTGTACTACTTGTTGCCAAACTCGAGGCTGAAGAGCGGCGTATTGTGCTGCTGACAGCCCGCCTTTGTATAAGGTGTTAAAATAACAATAAAGAAAAAAAAAAAAAAGGCTGCCTTAGCAGTGTGTTCGTCGCACCTGAAGATGTCGGCCAGTTGCGCTGACGAAATATTGTGGAGTTTTCACTATAACATCCGACGTCTCGCCCGAGAACCATACATGTAATAGTTTAATAATTTCCAGGAATCAAATTGATCGCTTAAAACACTCACCTCCTACTTATAATGATTCTTCTTCATAACAGTTCATATTTTCAACGTTTGAGTATCACACACAGACATTATGCTAATCAAGTAATGAAATTTCCGCCACAAATAGATCATAGCACTAAATATATCCAAGGTCTTGTTTGTACCGACATTTGGAAGAACAAACACCCTCCTCCACCACAACGTTTCCACTAAACATAACTGGTGACAAAATGCTTACCGATCAACCGATCACACGAACTCGCTCACCGTCCGTAGACTGTTGGGTAGCCACGCCCCCACAGGCCAGGAGAGACCCCCACCCACGCCAGCCAAGCTGGCAGCTGCATGCCCATCCCCTGGCATCCACATGTCCGCCGTATCAAAGGCTCAGAGGTCGGAGAGACTGTCACCAAGCAGTCAACTGATCAACATGCATGGGGGGAGGGGGGGGAGCAATAATTGTCCAGCGCAAACACTCGTCATACTGAATCTCCTCACGCAACACACAATTCCGCTTCTGTTGCCGCTCACACAGCACACTGGACATTGGCACTGTGGACGGTTTCCAAACAGCTGTCCGAAGGTGATGAGCTCTACATTTAATCTCACCCTCCACAGTGACAGGGTTGCAGATGCCTAGGTGCTCCATTGCAAAGACATTTCTGAAGTATTGTTCCAGTGTTTGGTTTCCATAGCAAAAAGGTGTCGGAAAGAGAGAAATGATCGTGGAACATAAAAACATTCCAAGGGCTACACAGTTCTGCACTTAAACACGCTAGGGCTGTCCGGTTTACGACCTATTAATTGTGTGGAACACAACATTCCAATGTAAGAAATATATTCTCTCTGCAAGTTTCTCTCCGACAGATTACGGTAAAAAACTGTAAGGTTATAAAAATAGTACCTTATACATCAAAGGAAACATCAACTCTTTGTAAAACAAACACCACATAGGTTTCCGGAGATGTATGAAGCTTCCTGTTTACAAAGTTCAAGCATCATCAAGATGATATGTTCACAGCAGTCCTATAAAATGATCGTTGGAAGCTGAAAATGAACATGAAGACACAGCGGCATCTTACGAGGAAAAAAACGCCATAATCAGTAGTCAGGGAAATGTAACAATCTTACCGCAGTTCACCATCGCCCATGGTAAACTTCCTCGTGCACACAGAAGTCATGGTCCGATGTTAGGTTGTATTGCTCATTTGCAAGATAAAATGACCGTTACGCCTTGACACCACATCTCTAGAGTGCCTCCTCTTTCCACCGTTAAGTTGTGTATATGTAGCATCAGTCCACTCTCCTCCAGAACATGCAATTTTATGATTTCGGTCAGCACTGATTTCATAGTATTTTTTCTCTAATTTGATGTATTCTCAGTGAGTTTCTGCAATTTTGCTAGATTTCTGGTATTTTCTACAATTTTACGTATTTCACATCAATTTTTCGTCATTGTACTTTTTCTCGAATTTTATCTGTTTTGTCTTTTTCATATTTTTTCGACAATTTCCCATGTGTAAATGGTGATATTGCAGACATACACACGCGTTGTTTGTTTTTTTACGAGAATATCCGAGCGTCTTATACACCAACATACTAAAACTTCCATGATTTTCTCTCTTCTGCATGCATTTTGGATAGAACGGTCATGAAAAGTATAGTAACAGTCGATTAGGACCTATATGAGGCTCAACGAGTGGTGCAGATGATGGATGTACTGGACACTCGAGATCTTGAAACAATTCTGTGTACTGCTCCAACCCATCAGCCAGCCTGTCTGCAGACCCGTGTAGTGCTGCACTTGATGGAAACTTAAAAGTCTGGAAACAGTTCTGCATGTTCATTTCACTTCCACTACATCATGTAGGGATCCTGCAACAGGGAGTTGCCATGAGTACAGAGTTGATTTTTGTTCCTGCCCAGAGTCCTTTTTTGCTGTTCGTCTATAAATGACGCTGCCGTGGAGACGCATCCCTGTAGGTCGAGAGAGAGAGAGAGAGAGAAGGGAAACTCTTACGGCCCAAGATGCTAGCTGCAGTCAACACAATATCAGTTAACGGATAACTTATTACTAGGGTACTACTGTGGTGTCACCGCCAGACACCACACTTGCTAGGTGGTAGCTTAAATCGGCCGCGGTCCATTAGTTCATGTCGGACCCGCGTGTCGCCACTGTGTGATCGTAGACCGAGCGCCACCACACGGCAGGTCTAGAGAGACGGACTAGCACTCGCCCCAGTTGTACGGACGACATTGCTAGCGACTACACGTACGAAGCCTTTCTCTCAATTGCCGAGAGACAGTTAGAATAGCCTTCAGCTAAGTCCATGGCTACGACCTAGCAAGGCGCATTAACCATATCTGGAGAGAGTCTCACTTGTATTATCAAGAGAAATGTACCACAATGAATTAAAGTTAAGTATACGAGAAGCTCCGTTCTTTTCTTTATAGCTTTCATCACGTATCCTGTTTCAGACTTAACGCCAGTCGGCGTGTGTGCACGCGTGCCTTTCGGTTACCCGTCACTGTGGACTGGCTGCCTTGTCAGTCCACTACAACTACTAGTACTACTACTACTACTACTACTACTACTACGTGATCAGGCCCAGTGGACCGCACATATCTACAAGTTTCCTCCTCCACTGTATTCTGTCAATTGCTGTTATCCGCCATTCGTCCACATATATTGACACTTGGTTTAAATCTTCATGGAGTCCATCCCTCCAACACTTCTTGGGTCTCCCTGGCGGTCTCTTCCCTGTAGGTGTGAAATCCAGGAGCTTCCGAGGCCATCTGTGATCCTCCATCCGGGCCACATGGCCGGCCCACTGCATTCGTTTGGCTTTGACAGTTCGTGCTATGTTGGGCTGCTGATATAGTTCCTCAAGTTCTTGGTTGTATCTGATCCTCCATTCCCCTGTATCGGCATCCAGAACCGGACAGAAGATCTTCCGAAGCACTTTTCTCTCAAAAACAAGGAGCTTATGGAAGTCCTGTTTCTGGATACTCCATGTCTCACAGCCATATAGAACAACAGGCTGGATCAGGGTTTTGTACAGTCGAATCTTGAACTGTCTGGAGAGAGATTTGGACCGAAGCAGTTGTGCTAGGCTGTGGTAAGATCGGTTTCCTGCTTGTATTCTGGCATTGATCTCTGCTTCACATGACGAGTTCTCAGTGAAAAGTGTCCCTAGGTATTTGAATTCTTGCACTCTCTTGTAGGAATGGTCCCAAACCTGCAGTGATTGTAGATGATCAGCAGTCTGACAATGACCACGTGTCATAACGAGGTACTCTGTCTTGGCTTCGTTTATGTTTAGCCCAAATTTGCTGGCAGCCTTCTTTAGTGCTTTGGTCATTTGCTCCAACTCCTCTTCCGACCTAGAGAGTAAACAGATGTCGTCTGCATAGGCTAAGTATGCCAGTCTCTTTCCTTCGATTTCAATCCCTTCGTTCTCTTGGAAGGTCTCGCGTATGATCTTCTCGAGGGCAAAGTTGAACAGGATAGGGGACAACCCATCTCCTTGCCTGAGTCCTGTCACAATTTCAAACTCCTCAGTTACGCGATTTCCCATCTTCGCCTTTGCACGTGTTTCGCTCAGACAGATCTTTATCAGATTGATGAGTTTCTCTGCTATGCCAAACTCCCTTAAACAGTTGAGCAGGCTCTTGCGATGTATGCAATCATAGGCCTTCTTAAAATCAACGAATAAAATATGCAAATCTTTACCATATTCACCCAGTTTCTCAGTGAGCTGCCGGAGACTGAAGATGTGATCTACTGTTGACCGTCCTGGCCGGAAACCTCCCTGGTACTCCCAAATCACCGATTCTGCCACTGGCTGAATTCTATGTATGAGGCAATTGGACAGGATCTTATAGCAGACGTTAAGCAGGGCGATTCCTCGATAGTTGTCACATTTCAGTTTGTCGCCCTTCTTATGTATTGGACAAATCAGAGCTGTTTTCCATTCTCCTGGTAGTTCTTCTTTGGTCCATATTGCCTGTATCAGTCGGTGTATTTTTTCTGCAAGTTTCTCTTCTCCTGCCAGGATCATTTCAGCCTGTATTCCATCTTCACCTGGACTCTTATTCTGTTTAAGGTGTCTGATTCTGGTTTTTATCTCATCCAGGGTAGGTGGGGGATAGTCCGCATCGGCTGTAATTGGGTACTGGATATCAAACTGCAGTTCGGGTTTATCACAATTTAGCAGCTGTCGATAGTACTCTTTCCATCTCTCAGCTATGTCCCTATCGTTCGTCAGGATCTTATCACGGGAATCTTTGACAAATTTCTGCTTGGCCTGGTGACTTTAGCAGAGGTACTTCACCCTCAGAAACATTTCCCTAGTCTTTTGTCCTCTGAAGTCTGTTTCTGCTTCAGTGATGATATTCCTTATGTATTTCCCCTTTGATCTTCTCAGAATTGCTTGTGTATTCTTTCGGACCTCCTCAAATTGTGCTTTAGCATGTGCCAGATTTGTCCCCTTCAGCCATTTGTTCCTGGCTTCCTTTCTCCTTTCCAGGGCATCTGCACATTCCTTTCCAAACCAGATCTTCTTGCCCACTGGGTTTCCCATGAGTGTTTCCTTTGCTGTATCCCTAACTGAGCTCTGAATGTTTCCCCACATTAGTTCGAGGTCCTGATTCGCGTCCATTTCACAGAGTGCTTCAAAGCGGTTACTAAGTTGCAACTGGTATCTGGTCTTCGTTGCCTCATCTTTCAGTTTCTCCACATTACTAGGGTAACAGAAATAATTATCCGAAAGCTACAGTTTGAAGATATCCTGACAGGGCTGTGTGTATGTATCACAGGTGGAAGGTATAAACAGAAATAACGAAGCATATCTGGTAAGTAATAAGAGCATTTTATACAAAAAAGCTGAGCAGCAACAATAATCAACTCCGTACATATGTCAACTCCATGTTACAGATTCTTACTCGATGGAGTGGAAGTCAAATGAACATGTAGAACTGTTTCAAGACTTTGAGTTTCCCTGAAGTGCAGCACTATATGAGTCTGCTGATAAGCTCTGTGATGGTTCGGAGCAGTACTCGGAATTGTTTCTGGACTTTGAGTTTCCAATCATCTGCAACACTCGTTGAGCCTCATATAGGTACTAAGCGACTGCTACTATACTTTTCATGATCGTTCTATCCAAAATACACGCAGAATTACTCTCCATGCAAAGTGACTCTTAGGATCAATTTAATTAATTAGTCTACCATTTTGATATCAATAATATGGCGCCTTGCGGTTAGAATCAAGAGATAGGGTACCACAGATATCATTCAGAAGTTGGAGCTGTAATCAGTCGTCTTTTCGTTGTAGGGACATCTTTTAACTAAAGTTCAATCTCCCACATGAATAGGGAGAGACGACCATCGTTGTAAATTCGGCTGCATTATCGAAATTATGAAGTCATACGTAGCATAAACCTGATATTTACAACTTTTCTGTGCTATTACCTTAAGAAGCGTCATATGTGGTGAAGCGTTTGGTTACTTTAAGGGAGTTCGAAAGTGTGGAGAAAACCTGTGGTGGAGGCAGGTCATAGCACTCCATCACGAACCAAAAATGATTTTAATTTTCTAGTCCTGTGAAGCAGGATGTAACAGTTATTATGCTTATTATAAGATACCTTTTTTACCTGATGAGAGAATAATTTGAGAAAATATAGCCTGTGCCATACTGTTACAAGATTTTCACAACAAGGAGCGATACTTTAGCGACTTGAAAACGAGCCCATTCCCGATTTATTCTGTCTTCGAAACTAAGTCATATAAATGGGAGATATCAATAGTAGGGAAAACTGAGCATCAGAGCTTTTGCTAGTGTGGGTTGCCTACATTCAGCGTCAAGTATACATTCAGGGGCAAACCTATAGTTCTCATTTGATTAACAGGTCATTATTCTATTGTTCTGTTAAGGGGATTACGACTCCCTGGGGATAATCCTTCCCTTTGATTCACAGGTCCTTAACCTATTGTTACACCACCCCTCCCCCCTTCTCCTCCCAACCCCTCAGGAAACTTCCCCCCTCCCCCTCACTCTCGGCGCGCAGTTCGGAACCGTGCGACTGCTACGGTCGCAGGTTCGAATCCTGCCTCGGGCATGGATGTGTGTGATGTCCTTAGGTTAGTTAGGTTTAAGTAGTTCTAAGTTCTAGGGGACTGATGACCACAGCTGTTAAGTCCCATAGTGCTCAGAGCCATTGGAACCATTTGAACCCCCTCACTGACACAGGTACACTTTAGTCCTGAGCTACGCAAATAGCTCCCCTCTCACTCTAACGATTTCATTGATTGCTTAATTAAACCGATCAATTAATTAACCCCTCCCCGTCTGGTAATCCCCCACAAACCCCCCCTCCACTCTCCCCCTCCACTCTCCCCCTCCACTACTTGGAAATGTGTAGGAGAGAAAGGATCTCATGTTAAGAAATTCAACTACACAGCAGAACGTATGCTGTTTATTTATAAAGAATTCAGTTTTCAGGGGTTGAATCTTTCTTGCTCATCATTCTCTGCTGTTTGGGAAAATACAGGTCTTGTAAAATACATAAAAAAGAAGTAATTAAGTCGATCGCTTTTTTAAAATTCCGATCGAGCAGGGATACCGTCGTCAAACACCCATTACACGTAATTACAGCACCAAAGATCGCTTAAACATATCTGAAAAACTCCACTTAATGCTTTGTTTGCGGTTGCAGAACCAAATGAGGTTCAAAAATGGTTCAAATGGCTCTAAACACTATGGGACTTAACATATGAGGTCATCAGTCCCCTAGACTTAGGACTACTTAAACCTAACTAACCTAAGGACTTCACACACATCCATGCCTGAGGAAAGATTCGAACTTGCGACTGTAGCAGCAGTGCAGTTCTGGACTGAAGGGTTTAGAACCGCTCGGCCACAGCGGCCGGTATCAAATGAGGCTGACATCCAGTACATGGTCGGCGGTATTTAGTATCGTTATCTGTACTTATGACCTTGGGCGGTTTTTGACTTACATAGTGTGGTGGTGCTGGACAACAGACACTTGGGCAGGAAACCCCAAATGGTGGCCCTCGATACCACACTTGATTCCATTCCTCAGTGTTTACAGTTATTACGTCATGGGAAGGGGTGGTGGAGGGTGCAGGCGTGAGCGCTATGCAAGTGGGGGAGCCCTATCTTCCATAAACTTATTAAAAAAGGAATATGAATCAGTATATTATTGACAATAATTTTAACTTGGTGTTATGACATTCTTCCTCTCTAGCATAGACTGAGTCCTTTTCCCACCAATTTCCAGATGAGGTAGGGTAGGGGGAATGGGGGATTTGAGGGGAGTGCTGGGGGATTTCCCAGAGGAGGATGGTGTGATTAATTTATCAATTTAATTAATTATCAGTTAATTTGATATTCAAGTGTGTATGTATCAGTGAGAGGGAGGGGGGAGGGGTGGAAGGGGTAGGAGGGGGGAGGAAGGGATGAGGTGTTCCTCAGAAGGACAGTTTATCTCCTGGGGGTCATAAATCAATTCTCAGGAGAACAGCGGAACAACAGGTTAAGGTCATAAATCAATTGAGTTTGTCCCTGAATGTATGCTTGCCCCAGAATGTATGCAACCTGCACTAACAACCCACCCCAAAACCCTGCTGCCCTACTGCTCCTCACTCCCCCCTACCCTCCAGCTCTATTCCTTCTCTGAGAGTCCTATCTCTTGTATCACTCCTTCTTGTGGACTTGAGACCAGGATGTACTCACATGCTATGGCAAATGCAGAGACACATCAGGTATACATCGAATGCAGAAAAACATCGAGACTAGCGCCACACATGCACTAGACTAATGCACACTCTCCATTGATTATTCCTTTAATTGGTAAGCATTCTTTTGACCTACTGGCAACAACCCCACATTTCACTGCTCGTTCCTCCACAACAACCATCCCTTACCTGACAACCAGAGCAAAGCTGACCACTTTGCAGCCTATCTCTCCAACATCTTCTCCATCCATTTGACCCTCATTTTTATTGTTACCCATTCCCTGCCATTCATGAATCATGAATACAGAAGTTCCACCCCTGGCTTCCAGCTTCCAGTACTTGGACAACTTATCACAAACAGAAATAAATACACCAATCATTGGTGTATTCATTTCTGTTTATACAACAAGTATTCATTTCTGTTTATACAACAAGTACTCCACAAAAATGTAACATTTCCCCCAGGCATGACTGCATCAACTATCGACACCTCAAAAAATGCCCTCTCTCCTTTTTAGTCACCCTTTACACCATTATACTGTCCACAGTTTACTATTCTCAACTATGGAAAAGCTCGAAAATCCTACTTTTCCTTAAACCACACAAACCCCCTACTTATACCTCCTCCTACCGCCCCATCTACCTCACCTCAGTACTTAGCAAGGTCTCTCAATCCACCCTCTCCTGATGCATCCACCAACACGCTTCCCATTGACCAATGTGGCTACTTCTGTATGTTTATGACACCACTTTCCTCGTCCCCTATCTCAGACACAAGAAATCTCATCAATCCCTCTGAATCCTCCTCAGCCAGTTTAATAAATGGTTCCGCAAGATCAACCCTCCAAAATCCAGGCAAGAACTGTGGGATGAACAACCCACACCATCCGTCTCTATGACATTTACCTTATTATTTACTATCCTCTACCCAGGACTAACCATCGATTGGCATCTAACATGGAAATGTCACCTACTAACCATCCAACAAATTTCACAGTGGACTGAAACTACCAAAACTACGAACTGAACGACAGAGTTCTGTAAGTCCCTCCAAATCCTCGAATGTCGGCTTTCTGCATCTATTTACCTTCGCCCACCTGGTACCTCTGCCATCTCATCAAAGTTGCACCCCTTCTCCCCTGCATCGAACATCTTAGCATCTTCTACACTGTCCATATACTAGATTCGAATAACTCCATTGTCTCCCCTCTGATCACCAACCCTAGTGTGTTGCCGTTCCTTTACAAACACATGCCATCATCCCTACATATCCACACACTCCTGATCCTATCGCAATACAAGTTCAACCAACTTTCTCTTCCAGACAAAGAAATCCGCCCTGATATTTATCCTTGTTATCAGCTTTACTCTTCGCCATCTATCCCATTCTACATTAGGGCTCTTGTCTCATTTTCCCTCTCCATCCATCCCAATCCTCTCTCTCTTGTTACCACTACACTGCACGCAAACACAAAACTCACACCTCATACACTGTCTACCACAGCTTCTGTCCTAGAAATAGCCCAACTATTGCCAAGATTATTCGAATATGCCAGTTCTCAATTACTCAAAAAGTATTACAGCACTGCTATCGAAATTGCAACGAAGCAGTGAAACAAAGTCGGGAATTAGTTAAGAGATTGACAGCAGCCACCTACTTTTTAGGACAACAATAATTATCATTTCTAGGACATAGGAAAAAACGCGACTCCAACAGTTGGTGCAATTATGTATAGTTAATTCATCTGTTGGCTGAACGTGATGACGAATAGAGAACCAGCTATTTACAGCCTCTCTGTTCACAGAATTATCGCCTCCCATTCAAAAATTTTTACTAAAAGCTACATGATGTTATGCTCAATGAAATAACAAAATCAGATGAAAAAATCGACATTTGTTGCAATTTTCTGAGATATCACAAATCTTTCGCAGTTAACAACTGCATTCAGGTACGCAGAGTGATCAAAACAAACGGAAAAACTTGTAAGGATGTTCCAGGGTAAGTTGTGCTGAAAGAAAATTCGGCAAGTTGCGCCGTTTGCGAGTTAATTAGCATTGAAGTTAGCCAATAAGACCGTTGCGCGCGCAAATTCAAGGGGGGAGGTACGCAAAAGTGACAAAATTGTGGAAGATTTTTTATTGGGTCTTCATTTACTACTTGGTATTGCAATTTCAGTTCTGAATACTACGTTCCAATTCCACTGCAAAGTATGATAAAAATAATAACAAACAAAAGCGTGCTTAGGGCCACGTCCCTTTCTTGTTCTCTATTTCCTTCTGTTATTTATTCCTGTGCTGTTTTCTTCCAGTTTTATGCAGTCACATTCTTGGGAATATTGCGGCGTTTAGTAGATCCAGAACTACAAAACTGCGTGCGTGGAAAAATTCAAAATCCTAATTTCTCTGCCAGGAAAACCATGTCTCCAAACAACATTTGTTTTCACAACTACTGATGAAGTTGCAGCGTATGATGCTTGTATAGTTTTTAACTGTGCTGTTCTTGGCAAACTACGGCCTCTACAGAGGCTAGGATTTGATCCAAGAACTTCCACACTGCCGATATTGGAGGAAATCGATAACAGGAGGATTATGTGATCGGAGGCTTTCCCGGCGTATGTGTTGTTTGCAGAGCTCTCGGGTGTCCAGCCGGATGCGATCGTTGAAGTCCCACGATATTTCGGAGAATAACCTTTCCGCCATCATCAGAACCACCTGATGATTGCAACGAAGCAGTGAAACAAAGTCGGGAATTAGTTACTTTTTAGGACAACAATAATTATCATTTCTAGGACATAGGAAAAAACGCGACTCCAACAGTTGGTGCAATTATATGTAGTTAATTCATCTGTTGGCTGTTCTTGGCAAATCCAGCTGACGTTATTGATACTCAGTTTGAAACTCAGGTTAACCTAAGAGTGCAAACAAAGAAAAGAATGCTTGTGGATGAAGAGGCACTGTCAAATCTTTGGTTCAGGTTCCCGTAACTCACATTTTGGCAACTTTATGTACCTTTTTCTCTCAAACGACTGACATTATAGTACTTAAATTTGGCATGCAATTAGTCAGTACTAGAATGAAACACTCTGTGGAATGAATTTTCATTTACTACAATAGTAAGGCAATTATGTAAGAGAAAAGTCCTAAGATTTGGTTTGTTTTTCACAGAAATTTGGAGAGCTGTAAAACTCTAGCAAAAGAAGATATCAATAATGTGTTCCACAGATATCTGTAGCAATGGTATATCAAACTTTGTACGAAAATATATTAATTTCGTTCTGACAGACTTTTCAAAAACGGGACATTTGTTGAAAAAAAATCAGTTGTTTATATTTGAAACATATAACTTCAATAAGCATGTAGACGTATGTGTGTATCCATATAACGTGCCTTAACAACCATGCCAAATTCAGTTACACTGTCTCGAAAACTATGGATTTTATAAGGTTTTTTTTCAAAGTATTGCAACTTCGCAATATGTCCTGCATCAAATGGCCCTCCAGGCACAGTGAGTGTCAGTTGTTCTCATAGGGTAGACGACAGTGCACAGAATGCGCAGCCTTTGGCTCGAGTTCAATACTTACTACCGTCCCACGTCCAATCTCTGTGTCGCTCTCTTGTTCGATGTTTAGAAACCAAAAGATGAACACATTTGGGGAGATAGTCTCTGGCAGGCCACTTGAATTTGTAACATTCTTTGTCCATTCCTTGAAAAGAACAAACCTGAAATAGTGAAGAAGAGATTTAGAAAACTCGCACCAACAAGATGGCGTTATTCATGTCGCTTGGTTCAAACTGTGGCAGACCATAGGAATGAAACCTGAAGATTTATACGAGTATATTTTGGAGGATCCACAAATTGGGTCACACCTGCTGTTAATGAAGCACGTTAGTTTCTCATGATGTGGCGAGATTTTCAGTCTTCCTTTTCCGTCTGTTTGTAGAACTGTTTTCACTGACAGGCGTTACATTTAACATTGTGCAATCGAAATCTTAAAACGTTACAATTTTCAGCAAATAAATCGAAGACTTCAAAGAAAAGCTGCGCACTAAGAGATAAAATGGCTTTGAGACAATATGATATGAGGCAGGACGCATATGTGATAATCCGAGGAAAACTGCACAGAAACATCTGTAAAGGATGAATACAGATGTTAGATACTGTAATCATGCAGTTAAACGTCAGATTCGATCCGCTGCCTGACTTAAAGTTTATTGAAACGTTTGACTCATAGAAGTTCTCAAGCTTCGCCGATGTGTTTCCCCAGGAGGGGTTTGCAAAATTAATGACAATGTTTGGGAAGTTTCTTGCAAGAACCGCAGAGTGGAGCTCCACTACAGGTAAAACCATGGTGAGTGAACAGTGTCACATGTACATAAAACTGATATGTTAAATGTTGCATGCCTTACGAACATTTTCAGGGTATGATTGTTATGATTTACCAAGTGGGTAAAAAATAAGGCTTTCGCGTTCTGAATAAAATAATGCTGGGTGTTAGGCTGTGTCATTATAAGACACCAAAACAACTAAAATGAAGTTTGGATATTTTTAGTATTTTGCAATGATGTATGTGGCCTAATATCCAAAATAATTTTATTCAGCTTGACATGGCCGTGTAGGCCCAAGAACTCTTATTTCAATCTCTGTTCACATATTAGAATGGGGTAACGGCATTGCCGCAGTGGTTACACCGGTTCCCGAGAGATCACCGAAGTTAAGCGCTCTCGGATGTGGTAGGCACTTGGATGGGTGACCATCCAGGCCGCCATGCGCTGTTGCCATTTTTCGGGGTGCACTCAGCCTCGTGATGCCAATTGAGGAGCAACTCGAATAGTAGCGGCTTCGGTCAAGAATACCATCACTACGACCAGGAGAGCGGTGTGCTGACCCCACGCCCTCCTATTCGCATCCTCCTCTGAGGATGACACGACGTTCGGATGGTCCCTATGGGCCACTTGTGGCCTGTAGACGGAGTGGTTCACATATTAGAATAATAGGTAAAGACATTACCAGCATTTAATACGCTTGAAAACAAGTTGGTAATATCCAGATGGGACAAGGCAGAAAATTAAGTGAGAATTAAATGCATAATAAACGAACTAAATTATATTAAACTGACGGTCATGGACGATTATGATACTAAATTATGATGGATAGATCTGTCGTGAAAATAATACAACACACCTCAATAGTTCGCACGAGGAACGAAACTAGAGAATTGGACTGAGTTATGATCGCGATCTTTTATTTATTAGTTGCTGTTACTATGTATGAATGCACACTAATAGATATTGCAGTACAGGTTTGTAGTTATTTTTATAATTAAAATGGACAGTACACTATAAACGCTAAGACACGACATAGGAGAGTACCAACAGAAGTAGTTAGATCGCTGGGCGATCGTCAGATCGAACAGAGCCCGAGATTTTACGAGCTGTGAGGTCAGTTGTCTCTATCTAGAGTCACTGAAGCCATAGATAACAGAAATGACGGGTAGCATCGCTTCCCACCGAAACTCTTTGGTGCAGAGTGGTGGGGACATTTAAAAGACCGAATGAGGCGTAAGCATGCATTCCACAGGGAAATTTTGATAGGAGTGGACGCTGTGATCAGCCTGTGAAATGGCCTTGTCAAAGCTCTTGCTGGCTGCTGTCGTAGTGACTGTAATCGCTATAGTCATATGTGTCTCTGTTGCTACCGCCGTATCTAACGTCACAGGTATTGTTAATCCATGTTATTGTAAACCTCATCGTGATTACATTTCTGTGTATGCATATATCTTAACGCGCAGCTCGTTGATTCTGACACCTACTGGTACATAGTGTATCAGAGATATTCTTTACATTGAAGATGGAATTTTGCTCTCTCTAAATCTAATTTAGCTTCTCCAAGATTATGCACTTCATTTAAAAGTTTTCAAGGTATCTGTTCCATGACATGTTCAGTCAGTGTTATCGTCTACTGGGGGAGTCCTGAGATAACTATACTGATTTTGTGTAAACTTCTCAATGTCGTTTCCATCATGATCATTTACGTTTCGTTTCTATAATATTATTACTTTTGGGGCATGTCAACTGCATAGATTTTTTGCTTAGCGATTTATGTTTATCGTCATTAAAAAGCACATATTGTTATGAATCATACTAATAACTTCTCATGTTAATCTTTGTGACCGAAAGAAGACGACAGAACTCATGTAGCAGATCTTTTGTTGATAGTTCAGGAATAGCGCTTAGCCCTGGAGCGGTCGCGCGGAGCAATTCATACACATATAAAGGATAGCGATCTTTATGTTATCAAGGTAAACATGAATGAGCAAAATCACAGTTTTATCTTCGTTTAACCAAACAGCGATAAAAACTTACACTATACGAGCTAAATAAACAAACATAAAATAAACTTTCATTGTATCACTCTGTTGTCATGTTCGTTACCGTTCAGCACCACCTTAGAGCTTTTCCTTCGAAAAATTAGTGGAGTTCTGGAAACTATTCTAATTACTCAAGCTAATCTTACTTACGATCAATCCGAATTTGTCCTGGTTTCCGAGTGGAGTTCCCACCGCCACCTTGAAAAAATCTCGAAATTTTTCATACTTATTTCGGTTTTCCTCCAATTTCTCAGAAACTAAGTTTTTAATTCAAAAGTAAGCCCATACATAAAGTGTAGATCATTAAATTCTAAATCGGTTAAGCACCAATACGTTTCAATTCTCAGAAGGGATACGGTAGAAATGCTATGTCAAAACAAGGTAATCTTTCCAAGTTTTACCGAAAACACCCTTTCGTCTCCACAGTATCTAGGAAACGGTCTCATTTCAGCCGTAATGTCATGCAGTCAAAGTTGCAGACCATAGAACATGGTTTTCAGAAAGTCCAATGGAAAGAAAAAAAAAATTGTAGTTTTTATAATGTACACTCCCGAAGAGCTGCCGCGTCCGGTATAATGAGCCGCATCTAATAGTTTAGGTGAGCCGAACCGTTGGTCATCCAGCCACGGCCCTCCCTTTCGTTTTAAACGTGTATTTTTGCATTATAAAAATATTATGGATTAGTATGTAGAGGGTTTAGCTTACAAAAGCGTAAAGGGTCTAAAAGTTCTAATGTGCAAGCCGTAAAATATACCACTTTTGACTCAAATTGAAAAAAAAAACTTTTTTATTCTATACCAGTCCATACTTACAAAAAAAAGACCTACAGTATAATGTATATTTCATCTATATTATACCACTCTTCGCCATGTAGAACTACCCTGGACTTACCGCAGGGACATGGTTGCATGTTGAACCTCACCCGTCCCAACTGGCAAGCCATGAGAACATATTCAATTGATTCAAAGCTTTTTGCTTAGATGATATAAGTAATGTGAAATTATAATCGCATTTCCCATTTACTCACAATTTTATTTCGTTTGCATATTCGTTGGAGGAAATGCACAAAGTCGTAACAGGCGGAAAACAGTCGTGACTAGAGTTTTTAGCTTCTCATTTGGCCCCCTATAAATTTCTGAGCTATTTTTGACGAGCGTGTTTGTTGTAGTGTCAGTTTTTCTTGCTGCTCCCTAAAATATCAGTTCCAAATAGCGTGACTGTTACCTACTTTGACAATACGAGTTTTTTGACTTCGATGTGACGTAGCAATGGAATGAATGTTTCCTCAAAATGCTGCTTCGCGCTGACAGGACCAAATTGTGCTGAATTTCTTTGGGGCAGGTCGTTCTTAAGCTAGAAATAATGCAATACCGAGTTAAGTACTGCCTGACGTTTACGTTAATAGCAGTTCAGATTTTGAAGATCTTATAAATCACGTAACATTGACCAGTAAGGTTCCTTCACACAAAGAGTCTGTAGTAGTCAGAAAATTTTTCGCACCCAGAGCAGTTATCACGTTTCATGAATCTCGTTTTCTGAATAATCTACAAACTAGCTGTTGGAAGATATGACGATTTGTTTCATTTAACCTTCAGTGCCACTGTTTCTCGGTCCAGTCACATTAATGTGACCGCCCATCGAAAGCCTGAATAACCACCTTTTGCAGATCGGACAGTTGCAGGACGTGCAGGGAGAGATTCAGTGAGGTTCTGGAAGGTACCGATAGGGATGGAAAATAGAAACGAGCGTTTGGCGTCATTGGCCGGAAGGCCCCTTACGGGGCAGGTCCGGCCGCCTTGGTGTAGGTCTTATTACATTCGACGCCACATTGGGCGACCTGCGCGCCAGATGGGGATGAAATGATAATGAAGACAACACAACACCAGTCCCTGAGCGGAGAAAATCCCCGACCCAGCCGGGAATCGAACCCAGTCCATTTAGGACAGCAGTCCGTTACGCTGACTATTTTTTTCTTTTTTTAATCTCATTTTGTTCTATATTGCTCGTTGAATTTGTTCGGTGCGGACGTCCGATGACACCCGTTCAGGTTATTTGTTGATCCATTCACTCAGCTTTTTATTACAGAGGGTAGCTAACCCTCTGACCGAGCACGCCACCATTCAGCTATTGGGGCGGACACCGATAAAGATGTGGAGTCACGTCGACCCCAGTGTCATGGGCAGCTACCCTAGGTTTCTCGGTTGAAGATCCAGGGCATGAGCAGCACACAGGTTCTCGACTAGGTTTAAATTCTGGGAGTTTGGTGGCCAGGGGAGTACGGTAAACTCATACGTTGCACTACCCTGGTGATAGATGCCCTCGTGCCTAGTAAAAACAAACGGCATGAAGGGGTGGACGTGGTGTCCAAGGATAGATGCATACTTGTGTTGATCCACTGTCCCTTCCAGAATGACGAGATCATTCAGGGAATGCCACGAAACATTGGCTCTGAGCACCATGGGACTTAACATCTGAGGTCATCAGTCCCCTAGAACTTAGAACTACTCAAACCAACTAACCTAAGGACATCACACACATCCATGCCCAGGGCAGGATTTGAACCTGCGACCGTAGCAGTCGCGCGGTTCCGGACTGAAGCGCCTAGAACCGCTCGGCCACCGCGGCCGGCTCCACGAAACATTCTCCAGATCATAACGTTCCCTCCTGGCTGCAGGGTGTTTGCTTTCAGACGTTTCACGCCGTACACTGCAATGGTCATCTGTCCTATGGAGCATAAAACGTGATTCATTTGAGAAGGGCAACTGTCGCCACTCAGTGGACGATCAATTGCAGTTCAAAAATGGTTCAAATGGCTCTGAGCACTATGGGACTTAACATCTGATGTCATCAGTCCCCTAGAACTTAGAACTACTCAAACCAACTAACCTAAGGACATCACACAAATCCATGCTCGAGGCAGGATTCGAATCTGCGATCGTAGCGGTCGCGCGGTTCCAGACTGAAGCACCTAGAACAGCTCGGTCACACCGGCCGGCCCAGTTGCAATATTGGCGTGCAAATTCCAGTCTTCATCACCGATGAACACCAATCAAGGTGGGTGCATGCAGCAGGCGCTTCTGCGGAGACTCCAAGGCAGCAGTGTTCGCTGAACGGTCGTTGAGGAGACACTGTTGGTGGGCCCTTGGTTCACCTGGCCGATCAGTTGCTCAATTGCGCGCCCATTCACTCGTACACATTTCCGCAGCCGTGGTTACCCCTTTCCGCTCTTTTTCTAAAAGACATCCCTAACTGTTCCGCACAGACTATTTCGTAAAACTGTTTCTGCGTTCCGTCGAAGTGTATTTGTGTTTACCTAACTGTTGCGTTTGTCGTCTCTCGGTCGTCAGCATTGCCGCGTGTGTTTCGGACCTAGCTCACTGCCGAAGCTAGTCCGTCGTCTGTGCGGCTGGTTTCTCAGACTTGAAACTAGCCGATTGTCAGACTGCCGCGATGTTTCATAGAACCGCCGAGCTTTTGTGCCATCAATATTTTCTTTCTAAGTGATGAATTACTGCATATAAATATTTAGTAAGGTATTCTTCTACTTTTTCTTGTTCCTTTGTCCTGCATCGATGCAGCGTCGACACGGTCATTAACGGGTTGTACACGGTTAATTTAAACGGTTGCCGGATGCCCTCCCTTTCACCAACCCGTTCACGTGTGGGGAGAGCTCTGCGAACACAGGCACCACTTGCAGAACGAGAGGAGGTGGTCAAACGCGGTAAATACAGCAACAGACGTCTGCTACATTTGTGCAACAGGCAAGAAGGGACCCGCATCAAACAGCGGGTGCAGTTGTAATTACAGTTAACCGGACTGTAAGGCACGCAATCTCAAGCTCCACAGTGGCACAACGGCTGCATGAGGGTGGTCTCTCTGCTCGACAACCAGTATCTTGTGTTCCAATGACGCTCGCATATCGGCGTCACTCTTTGCGATCGTGCCAAGAGCATAGGGACTGCAACAATTGTTCTTGTGACAATCTGCCTCCCCGAACCCCCTCCCCCTCGCGCAAAAAAAAAAAAAAGAAATAGTAAAAGTGTTTATTGTGAAGGTGGTTCGATAAACCCTCTGCCAGGCACTTAAATGGTATTTTCAGAGTATCCATGTAGATGTAGATATTTTCACATGCATAAATTTCCAAACTTCTCATATAACTTTTGGAAAATAATTTAGGGTGAAAACTGAGCGTCTCAAAACTGGCAACGGACGGTACAAGCTATGTCACCACAGAACTCTTTTCAATTGCTAGCGTACGTGGATGGCTTCCAGTACAGAAGTACCCAGCCAGGAGCCAGCCGCTGTGACCGAGCGATTCTAGGCGCTTCAGTCTACGGTCGCAGGTTCGAATCCTGCCTCGGGCTTGGATGTGTGTGATGTCCTTAGGTTAGTTAGGTTTAAGTAGTTCTAAGTTCTAGGGGACTGATGACCTCAGATGTTGAGTCCCATAGTGCTCAGAACCATTTGAACCAGCCAGGAAAGATACACGTTTACAGACTACCCGCACCTGCTGTCAACAACAGTACTGCAGAGAACATTAGAGCAGGAAAAGACGTATTAGTCGACCACAATACTATTACACTTGGGAGTGAGAGCGTTTCTGTCAGCTTGTTATGAATTTTTGTAGCGTTGTTTCACGGGGACACGCTGAAATCCTTGAAAGTATATTCACAGCTGCCTTGAAATCATTCAGAGTGAGGTACGTTTTCCTTAGTCACCACCGTACTTGTTCACCGTAACGCCACTAAGTGTTTCCGGTAATGGCCACTCGAGACGAACTGAAGTACACTAAAGAACCAAAGAAACTGGTACACCTGCCTAATATCCTATAGGATCCCCGCGAACACGCAGAAGTGCCGCAGCACGACAAGGCATGGACTCGACTAATGTCTGAAGTAGTGCTGAGGTGAAGTGACACATTGAATCCTGCAGGGATGTCCATAAATCCATAAGAGTAAGACGGTGTGGCGACCTCTTCTGAATAGCACATTGCAAGGCATCCCAGATATGCTGAATAATGTTCATGTCTGGAGAGTTTGGCGGCCAGCGGAAGTGTTTAAACTCAGAAGATGGTTCCTCGAGCCACTCTGTAGCAATTCTGGACGTGCGGGGTGTCACATTCTCCAGTTGTAATTGCCCCAGTCCGTCGGAATGCACAATGGACATGAATGGATGCAGGTGATCAGACGGGATGTTCACGTAGGCGTCACCTGTCAGAGTCGTATCAGGGCCCCCATATCACTCCAGCTGTACACGCCCCACCCCATCACAGAGTCTCCACCAGCTCGAACAGTCCCCTGCTGACATGCATCGTCCGTGAATTCATGAGGTTGTCTCCGTACCCGTGCACATCCATCTGCTCGATACATTTTGAAACGAGACTCGTCCGATCAGGCAACATGTTTCCATTCAACAGTCCATTGTTGGTTCTGACGGCCCCAGGCAACGCATAAAAGCTTTATGTCGTGCAGTCATCAACGGCGGGAGCCCGTATCGATGATGTTTCGTTGAATGGTGCGCACGCTGACACTTGTTGATGACCCAGCACTGAAATCTGCAGCAGTTGGCGAAAGGGTTGCAATTCTGTCAAGCTGAACGATTCTCTTCAGTCGTCGTTGGTCCCGTTCTTGTAGGACCCTTTTCCGACTGCAGCGATGTCGGAGATTTGAAGTTTTGCCAGATTCCTGATGTTCACGGTACACTCGTGAAATGCTCGTACGGGAAAATCCCCCTTCGTCGCTACCTAGGAGATACTGTGTCCCATCGCTCGCGCGCCGACTATGACACCACGTTCAGAATCACTTAAATCTTGATAACCTGTCATTGAAGCAACAGTAAACGATCTAACAACTGCACCAAAGATTAGTTGTCTTATATGGGCGTTGCCGCGCGGGGTAGACGTGCGATCTAGGGCGTCTTTTCACGGTTCCCGCGGCTACCCCCCTCGGAGGTTCGAATCCTCCCTCGGGCATGGGTGTGTGTGTTGTCCTTGCCGTAAGTTAGTTTAAGTAGTGCGTAAGCCACTAGTGCGGATTTAAAACAAAGCATAGGCCAGTAGGTAGAGAAATACTGAATGAAACGCGTTTGGCTGTCAAGAATGCAGGGCGTAAAGCCTTCAGCGACTACTGTAGCAGGATATTGTTGAAAGATCTCTCAAAAAATCGAAAGTAATTCTGGTCATACGTGAAGGCTGTTAGTTACAGCAAAGTTAATGTCTAAAGTGTAGACAGTCATGGAAGAGCAGGAACTGACACTGAGGTTAGGAAAGGAAAAGCAAAATGCTAAACTCCGTTTTCAAATATTCCCTTAGAATGAAAAATCCAAGGATATTGCCCCCAATTCAGTTATCGCACCACTGCAAAGATGAGTGATACAGATATTACTGTCAGTGATGTTGAGAAATACGTGAAAAAAATCTTATCTTGTGGAACCAAACACTCGCTTTTCTCACAAGGGACCCTGAAAGCCATGGATAAAGGAACTCAGGGGAAGGCAGGATTTCTTGAATTCCAAAACGCTTTTAACTCAGTACCACACATACACTTCTTATCGAAATTACGAAGATATGGGGTATTAAGCGAAATTTGTGGATGTTGTAGAAATAACTTCAGATGTGGCCCAGGGAAGTGTGTTGCGACACATTCTGGTCATGTTGTATAACATAATGATACAGTAATGATCTTGCTGACAAAGCTGCAGTTATTTATAATGAAGTACTCTTTGAAAAACAGCTGCACAAATATTCAGTAGGATCTTAATAAGATTTCAGTGTCTTGCAAAGGTTACAGTTTGGTGTAAAATTTGTAGGTGTATGAAATGGAGCGATCACATAGTTTCAGTCGTAGGTAAAGCAGGGTGGCAGACTTTAGTTCCCTGGTAGAATACGAGGGAAAATGCAGTCAGTCTACCAAGAAAATCCCTTTCAAGACTCTCGTACGACCCGTCATAGAATATTGCTCAATTGCGTGGGACTCATGAAAAAGGACTGATATTGAACTTGTATAGACAAGAGGAGCACGAAAGGTCACAGGATTCTGAGAAGTGCTGCTAACAGATTTTCAAAGTTTCAATGATGACTAAGAATATGCTCCAGCCCCCTGCATATCTCTCCCGCCGGGATCACGAGGAAGAGATCAAATTAATCATAGCGCGCATAGAGGCGTTTAAACAGTCATTCTTCCCATGCCCCATACGTGAATGGAAGGGAAAGAGACCGTAATAACTAGTATAAGGGAAAGTACCCTCTGCTATGCACTTAACAGTGGTTTGACACTTTGGATGTAGATGTAAATGCATGCATTGATGTATACAAAGTTTTGTTGTGAGATTAAAACACTTTATAATTACATTAAAATATTCTACGTATTTTATTGTTATTATTGCCTGGGCTCTGAGCACTATGGGACTTAACATCTGAGGTCATCAGTCCCCTAGAACTTAGAACTAATTAAACCTAATTAATCTAAGGACATCACAGACATCCATGCCCGAGGCAGGATTCGAACCTGCGACCGTAGCGGTCGCGCGGTTCCAGACTGAAGCGCCTAGAACCACATGGCCACTGCGGCCGGCTATTGTTATTATTATTAAAACCATAGGCATCTTTGGTACGTCAGAAACGTAGGTTCCTCGATTTATGTTTGATGAGCGCAATAGAAAATAGTCGTCCCCCCCCCCTCCCCCCCTCCCTTCACCCTTCACAGAACGAAACCTTAATCTGCAACTGAGACGTTCCACTTCAAATCGCTCCATACGCGTAGTACCAGATATTTAATGATTTTGACTGCTTCTAGTTTTTGTTACTCCGTCGTGTATTTAAAAACTGGATTTTCTGCACATTAAAGCGCAATACATTGCATCTTTTCATGTGCTGGGTCACCTGGAAGTCCCTGGACCAAGCGTCGATGTTCCGCAGGTGTTTCTGCATTTCGCTAGTGATCTAACGTTGCGACTTGGCGTGTAATAAATACGACGGCATCGATCGCGGATCTTCCTGCCTTATGTAGGTGAAAAATAATGGTCCTGTAACAGTGGTTTCCATTCTTTCTGAGACCACTGCCTTTGAACGAAGTCATATAGAAACCTGTACCCCCAACGAAGTTTAGTATCTACAAAATTTTAGCCTGAAAAACTTGTTTGTACAATCCTACTTTAAAAAACTGGATTGTTATTATTGCCTTTCGTTAACATTCAATACATAAAACTCAAATGTGTGCGTAGGTGTTGTATTAAACCAAGAAATAATAAGTCAGTGAGAATGTTGGTACCGATTATTTCTAACAATCTATTTTGCATTCAATTTGTTCTCGACCAATATACATCGCAAACCGTGTTCAGAGTTCAGTCGGTTCCTCGCTTTTATTTTCATTGTATTATAGGTGGAAATCCACTTTCACGCCTATAAATTGTGTCATATGGAATTAGCACTCGAGCCTTTTTTCTGATAATAAAGGATACTTGTCACCAACCTTTCTCCAAAATGTTGTTAGGCTTGTTTTTGGAAAATCTTTTGTCATTTTGTTGCATTCACGTGGTCCAAACAGTTCTGCTTTCACTTCAACTTCACTGTCTTAAGATATTCCCTTTAAACCTCTCCAGTCCAGCATAAAAGTTTTTGATGGAATTTTTCTGATGATAAGTGCTGACCCATTTCCTGTGTGATCAGTATTTCTCATCGTTGTACTCGAGAATCTCTATCAGTACTGGGAACATCGACATGTCTTGAACTTCAACCCTGCGTTGATAAAGCTCCAATCTGCGAAGGAAACTGGCAAGCTGTCAAAATATTCACCACATTTCCTTGTAAGTCGTGCTTATTGCTACAAAGAAATCGGCGAGATATTCCACTGTGGTAATACCTATATTATCTTTTATTGTGGCATGTAACTCTTTTCCTCCTTTTCAGCGCTCGCTCTTTCCAGAAACAAAGCAATTTACTGTTGAAGTTCGAGCGCTCTATGCAACAACTTGCCACGTTATGGTCATCGTTACATCTGCGTGGAACAAGAGCATTTACATTCAACAAATCAGGTGGTAGTGTATTCACTGCCAAAGATAAGTATGTGTAATGCACTGGCTGAACTTTGCATCTGAAGCAACTTCTTTCATCAGTGTATTGAACTCAGAGTAAACGCCCAACATGGAAGGTGCTCCGTCTGTAGATCAACTACCAGCTCCGACCAATGCATCTCATTTTCTTCAACAAAATCCTTCAATGATTGGAAAAATCTGCGCTGCGCGTACTAGTGCCCAGTGATACTTCTAGGCCGTCGTCTTTTATATATTTAACATAGACTAGCAGCTGCGAACAAAATGCAGTATTCGACTCTTTTGCATGCGGTGCAAAAAATGACTTGATCTTATTTCGTTGAGTACCGCGCCCGAAGTGCCCAAATACATGTCCTTGATACGACTTCAGTTTGTTGTTTACCTTTTCCAAGTGTTTCTCTTCTAAAACGTATCTAGTGAGTGAGACTTGGTGAGATCTTCTGTTGTGTTAGGTTTCTTGGCTTCAGCGATTCGTAGATCGATTCGGTATGGAACTTCAAGACCAGCTTCTGTTGACTGGAAAATGTAGCCTGGTGAACCCATGCGTGAACTTTTCAGTGCAGCCTCTTTGTGTTTAAAGAATTCAATGTCTTTTCCAGTGGTCTTGTCATTTCCTTGGTTTCATACATTCTACTGTTAGCACTGTATTGTACAATGGGCCTTTCCTTTAATTTTATCAACTGTAATGGTAAAAGCCCATGGCAGAAAACTTCTTTGTATGATCTTTTCTTTCCTGGTGGCATGGCTCCCGAAAATAGGATGAATTGTCTAAAGTATGAAGACTTAGGAGCAAGACTCACTCCATAATGTATTTCTGAAAAATAGGTGTTGGGAAAATGTAACATTATTAATCAAGAGTACAACACTATGTTGATGCCTTCGGGGTTACGTCTGCAACTGATAGATAGATAGATAGATATTCAGCTATCATAGGCCCTGCAGACCACGCACTGCTTCCACAAACTGCCCCCATTCCTTCTTGTTTTGTGTCCAGTTCCTCCAGGTGTCTTCAATTCCCAGGGCTGCTAGGTCCTTCGCCAGCTCGTCCATCCAGCGCTGCCTTGGTCGTCCAATGGGGCACTTGGTGTTTGGTTCCCCACTAGTGCCATCTTCGCCCGTCTTCCATCGGGCATACGGACTACATGGCCCACCCATTGTATTCTTTTGCTCTTTATCTTCTGTAGGATAGCTGGTTGTCGCATCAGAAGGTAGATTTCCTCGTTTTTCCTCCTACTCCATTCTCCGTTATCTAAAACTGGTCCCCTATCTTCCTCATTACTCTTCTTTCAAATATTAATAGTTTTTCCCTTCTCGCTTAGTCATGCTCCATGTTTCTGAACCGTACATTACTGCTGGGCATATCACTGTGTTGTAGATTTTCATCTTAGTGTTCACTGAGATCGATTTAGAGCCGAGCGTCTCTCTGAGGGAATGCATGCATTTCGTTCCCACTGCTATTCTCTCCTTGATGTCCAGTTTTATGTTGTTGTCCGTGATAAACCAAGATCCCACGTATTTGAACTGGTCTACTCTCTTGAACCTCTTGCTATCTATCTCAAGAAATTCTACCTGCTGTTGTCTTCTTCGTAATTGCATGAACTCTGTTTTTTCTCGATTCACTTGAGCCCTACCTTCTGTGCAGGATTGTCCATTTTCTGGTACATTTCTTTCAACTCGTGCTTTGATTCACTTAATAGTACTATGTCATCTGCATATGCAAGACAATTGAAGTTACCATCCATCTCTTCTCCAGCCCACTCCTGTTGCCCACACCCTTTTATTACTTTCTCTAAGATGACATTGAGCTGAACACATGAGAGAGCATCCCCTTGTCTGAGGCCTGTCTCAGTCTCGAATGTTTCTGATGCGGCTCCTCGGAAACGTACTGCTGCTTTTGACCCTTCCATACAAGCTTGCACCATTCTCACTAGTTTCTCAGGGATTCTGAAGTCCCGCATTGCATTGTATAGGCTATTCCTGTGGATGCTGTCATATGCACGTTGAAAATCGAGGAACAGGCTGTAGATATCTTTATCATATTCCCAATGTTTTTTTAAACAATTGTCTTAGTGGGAAAATGTGATCTGTTGTCGATCTGTTTGGTCGAAAGCCAGCTTGGTACTCCTGTATGTTGTTCTCTATGAATGGTTGCAATTTTCTGAGGATAACGATGGACAGCACCTTATACGTTACATTCAACAAGCTGACTCCTCTGTAGTTACCGCATTCCATTTTGCTTCCCTTCTTGTATATTGGGCATATTAAGTCAATTTCCATTCTTCTGGCAGTGTCTCCTTCTCCCATATCAACTGGATCAGTTTATATATCTCTAAGTGTAAGCTCTCGCCTCCCTCCTTGATTAGTTCTGTTGTTATACGGTCCTCCCCTGGGACTTTGTTGTTTCTGAGTCCTTTGATTGCGATTTTCACGTCTTCTTTACTAACTTCCCATTCTTCTTCATTTTTCCTTTCCTCCACAGTGTTGCGGGTAATATCCCATCTTGGTCTGGGCGTTTCAACAGCTCTGAGAAGTATTTTTTACATCTTCCTATAATTCTTTACTTCTCATTTATCAAGTTCCCATTCTTATCTCGAATGAAAAAAGTTGGGCTCTGAAATCCACGTTTCCGATTTTTTATGTATTGGAAGAATGGCCTTGAGTTCTTGTTTTCGCTCTCTGCCTCAACTTGTTCTAGCAAACTGGTTAGATATATTCTCTTCTCTGATCTCAGGATTCGCTTTGTCTCCCTTCTGATGTTGGTAAAATGTTCCCTTTTCAGCTCACTCTCCCTGTCAGGTAGCCACTTCTCTCATCTTCCTTCTCTTTTCTGTAGCCTTCTGGCACGTCTCGTTGAACCATTTCCTCTTCTTCTACCGTGGACTTTATTTCTTTCCACCTTTCCTCCACGTCCTCTTGGTTCTAGGGTCTCTAGGACCTCAAAACGGTTTTTGATTTCTATAGCATATTGTTCTTTCATGGCAATATCTCGTAGTTTCTCAACATTCAAAGCAGTTTCTAGTGTCCCCTTCTTATGCATGTAGGTGAACATGAGTTTAAGCCTGCACACAATGAGGAAGTGGTCTGACGCACAGTCGGCTCCTCTATATGACCAGACGTCCATGACTCTATGGCTATAGCGCTGGTCCACCAAGATGTGATCTATTTGGTTGGTGGGTCTTCCGTCCAGAGAACACCATGTTCCCTTATGTATTCTCTTGTGTCCAAAGTAAGTCGAACTTACTCTCAGGTTCTTTGAGATAGCTATGTTGATCATCGTCTGACCATTCTCATTGGTCTCATCATGCAAACTGTGCCTTCCTGTAGTTGGTATGTAGAATTCTTCTTTTCCTGCTTTTCCATTAAAATCTCCCAGCACTATCCTGATATTTCTAGTTGGTGTGCTCTCAATTGTTTGTTCTAGTCGGTCATAGAACTCTTCCTCATCTGTTTTATCCTCAGTTGTGGCATGAACATTGATGAATGTGATGTCTGACACTTGGTTTCCAAGTACTATGTAGGATATTCTCTTGTTAACAGCTCTGAATTCCTTCACCGAATTTGCTGCTGTGTTGTGTATTACAAAACCAGTGCCGAATTCGTGTTTATCTACACATCCGCCGTAGAATAGTGTGTGTCCATCCTCTCTGTGAGTTCCCTCTCCTAGCCATCTTGTCTCTTGTACCGCAACCGGGTCCAGTTTATATCGGTTAATTTCTGAGACCATAGTCTGGATGGTTCCTGGTCTATACAGGCTCTGAACATACCAAGATCCAAAATTAAAATTTCTAAATCTTGTGCCGTTTGTCCTTTGCAGTTTTCGTATTCCATTCCATCCATCCATGTCCGAGGCAAGTTTGTTTTTCGTAACAAAGAGTTTTTATAGGATTGGGTTGTTAGCCCATTGCCCAACCCTGCTCCTTTATCCGGGCTTGGGGCCGGCAGTGGCTGTTGCAAGGCAAATGACCCCAGGCGGAGTTCCTGCAACTGAAGTAATGAAATTTATATTTTCGCCGTACGCGATTCGCCACAGTTTATTATGAAGCACCTTTAGTAGCCTGAAGTTTACATGGTGTCCTAGGAGGAATGATCGATATTCAGGTAGATCATTTGAAGCAAAAAACTTCGTATGGGCAGACGCCCTGTTCCGAATGATTTCCGAAATAGAACACATTTAATGCACATTGTCATGCTTTTTCTGTATTGTTCAATACATTGTCAGGTTTACACATGTCCACAAGCACAACAGTAACCATTAAAAATGTTTTGTATAAAGTATCAATGGAAAAATACATATTTTTGTCACATTCGCCTCTAAGCATTATCTACAGTCACATTCTTCGATAGCAGCAGGAGCTCTACCATTGCAGAAGCTGTAAACATACGCCATATCTGTCTGTTCTTCATTAGTGTAAATGTGTGGCATTTTAGCCAGCGCGTGTGCAAATACAGTTAACCGATTCTTCTCTCTGATACAGACCGAGTGAGGTGGCTCAGTGGTTAGCCACTGAACTCACATTCGGGAGGACGACGGTTCAAACCCGCGTCCGACCATACGGATTTAGGTTTTCCGTGACTTTCCTAAATGGCTCCAGGAGAATGCCAGGGGTTCCTTTGAAATGGCACGGCCGATTTCCTTGTCACAATCCGAGCTTGGGCCGAGACTCTAAATAACCTCAATGTCGACGGGACGTTAAACCTAACCTTCCTTCGTTGCCTCTGAAATACCGTACTCTCCGTCCCTCACACTACTTCGCTCACAACCACCATGAACGATGTGTATTGAATGGGCAGAATCTAATGGCAGGAAGACACACCGAGCAAACAGACTGAAAGCTACTAGGTAGTTTGTACTTGAACAAAACGTCAAAGAAGGTTGCGTTAGTAAGACACGTATGTGCGCACCACTAGCCCAAAAACAAATGTGCAATAAACATGTTCTATCACGGAAATCATTCCGAATACGTATTTTTTCCGATTTTCACGTCTGTAAGAGATTCTGATTCTTTCTTTTTCTTGTAATGGAAATATGTTCTGCAATATTCGATGGTTTTTAAATATAAGAGCGTGCTCTCTCAAGAACGAGTTTCTTCGATTTTGTAACTTCAGTCTGATTAAAAAACGAAAGATAAAACTCCTGCAAGTGGAACAACCAGCAAATATATTTGTGTCCAACCTTGTTACGAATACTTTTCTGTTTATTCTGAATTCGTCACGATTTCCGAGGGTGCGGTCAGGTAGGATCCTAAGAGCACAGATTATATTCTTGCTTATCACAAACGTGTTGCTGCGATCGAATATTTAAGTTTCATAAGTTCAGCGGTCAAGACAAACATCGCACCACATTGCGAGTGACAATGAGCTTTGTGCAAAATAAAGAATGGGCACTGAGGTTATGGTGTCCGAAAGTGATTAGTACCATAATTTCCATATTTCACGCTTTACGTCTCACTAAATGATCATTTAAGGACAAAATATACAGGGTGAAAAGTATTTAAACCTACAAACTCTGGGAGGTTGTAGGGGACATCGAAACAAATATTTTTCCCTAATGTCATTTTTTCCTATGAGGAGTATTTAAACCAGTAGAGGAATATTTCTCTGGTGGCAAATTAATTAAACCAACAAACACTTTTCCATTTTTTTTATGACCAAGAGACAACACATTAACACAACCCAATTTCAGTTACAGTAGATTTTCAAAAATGCCTCCATTGACACGTAAACAAAGGTTACACCATCGGATCATGTTCTGTCTGACATGGGCAAAAACCCCAGGAGCATCCTGAATTGTTCCTGCTGCTGCTACTATCCGGGCAACCAGATCCTCTTCTGATGCAACAGGAGTTGCGGAAACAGGGTTGCGCATCTCTACTCACACAAAAGTCCAGAGGGGACATATCTGGGAACCGAGCAGGCCATGGTACTGGACCACCTCTGCCAATCCACATTTCTGGGAACCGTCGGTCCAGGAATGGACGCACACGACGACTGAAATGTGCCGGCGCCCCGTCATGTTGGAACCATATGCGTTGTCTTGTAGGGAGCGGGACATCTTCTAGCAATTCTGGCAATGCTCTGGCGAGAAAATTGTAATATTGCCTGTCATTTAATGACCTAGGTAGCAGATACGGCCCAATTAAACAGTCCCCAACAACACCGACCCACACATTAACGAAGAACAGCACTTGTTGAGCGCTAGTAACTGTGGCATGTGGGTTATCCTCACTCCAGACATGCGAATTGTGCATGTTGAAGACTCCATCACGCCCGAACGTTGCTTCATCGGTAAACAACACAGAGGATGGAAATGTAGGATATGCATTTCACACTGTTCCAGGTACCACTGCGAAAACTGTGCTCTAGGTGCATAATCAACTGGTTCCAGGTTGTGGACACGCTGTAAGTAAAATGCTCTATAAGGACTTTTCTTACATTCGTCTGATTCGTCGCATGTTATGTGCAATTGCATGAGTGCTGATTGAAGGATCCCGCTCCACATGCTGCAAGACAGCTTCCTCAAATTGCAGCGTTCTTACCGTGCGACGGCGTCCCCGTCCAGGTAATCTGCTAAATGACCCAGTCTCAAGCAGACGTTGGTACACCGCAGCAAAGGTCGTATGCTGCGGAATACGGCGATTAGGATATTATTGTTGATAAACCCGTTGTGCAGCTCGTCCGTTGTGGTGCGCTACGTATTATGCACCAATCATATCAGTGTACTCAATCCAGGTGTATCGCTCCATTAGTAAACAGAGACAATGCACTACTACACTGGTGGACAGCAGTTGCCTACAACTGAAGAGCGTAATATGCCCTTTAACAACTGAAGATCGTAATACAGCCTCTAACAACAGAAGAGCGTAATACGGTCTCCACCGGTTTAAATAATCCTCATAGGAAAAAATGACATTAGGGAAAAATATTTGTTTTGATGTCCCCTACAACCTCCCAGAGTTTGTCGGTTTAAATACTTTTCACCCTGCAGGGAAGAGCCGGGCAAAGTGTCCAGGCTAAGATATTCCCATTTTTGAAGCTGAAGAGCACTAGTCAGAAATGCATAGAAATGCGTAATTATAATCTGCTACTGTTAAAGTATAATATCGGATATAACTACCTTAGGATCAAATTAAGTACTTTAAACAATTCAGTTTTCAAAAAGTGCCAAAATGGCCACTTTTCCTAACATGATTGGGCAAAGTGTCCGCCAAGTTTGAAACTCAAAATTGTGGGATTAAAAACTATTATAAAAAAAAAACTATTTAGCAAAGAACTAAATATATTTTACTGTAAAACATATTAAATTATTTAGACTTTTCACAAATAAAAGTCAAACTGTGTTCTTGGGCACGCAGGGACCACAACTGGCACCAAATCCAATGTCCTTCGGGCGTTGGATCTGAAAATTTTTCTTTGCAGTACATGTAGCACTCCGACTTCATAGTTATTGTCAAAAAGAACTCTTCTAGGGTTGGGTTCCCTTCTTTTCGGGTTCTTTTTACTGCATTTCTTCTCTTCGGCTGATTTTCGTTTATCCTTCTTTTTCTCCAGCTTTTTTATTTGCCGCTGCTAGGTGACAGTTATAATGACTTGCTGCAAGCATCGCCGCGGAGCCCTCCTTCTGGCCGTTGCTGTTACGTTTTCTCCCTACACGAAGTGGCCAGAAACCGCTGCCGAGATGGCCGCTTTGCCCATATTGATGTCATTACACAAAAACTGCATGCCCTCAAATAGTATGACCAAAATTTCAATACCGAAATGGGATTATGGAATCAAGATATGACACTTTCAACGCACGTTCATTAAAAAAGCGTAAGTCACTTTCCCTCGCCACAATAAATATACAAACTAACCACTTACCTTCGATCAGGATAACTAAAATCCACAAAAAATATTACAACTCTGAGGAGCGGCACAGCAAACAGGTTAGGCTTCGTGGGGTGATTGGCCCCTCCAGGGAGGATAAGTTAAGCCATTTCCCGTGCCATACCAGCACCTTATAGCCCATAGGAGTCCAATGGCTAGTTTGCCCACCATGGCTGCTTTGTTCGGCTCTCCCCTACACTTTAACTATAGCAAGCAACACCCTTCGCCAAGACAGCTATTCAATACACTGAATCCTACAAATTACAAGAACATTTTCGGTGAATCTTTACAATCCCTGATAGTTTCAGAAGCAGAAGCCAGCTACACGAGCACTCACGTATTGAAAATATTGGTCTAGTTTTATTTCCCTCACCTCTTTCACAAAAATTACTGCAGTGACAATGTATGTTGCTCCATGAATCATCGGGTGACAAATTCTTCCCGTAATGTTTCACATATAAACACTCTGCTTTCGTAATGCCGCATTCTGCCACAGCGCCCGCAGAACACCAAAGACAAAAATGTTTACGCCAGACCTCTCACAGGCTCATCCTAAACGAAGCAATCCTGTTGGCTCCCGCTATCCTGAAATGCTATTGGTTGTTCTTGTTTCTGACCGAGCTTCCCTAATGAGAAATGACAGGGAACGTCGAGCGTTGCGGAAAGTGGTTGTACACAACTCCATAAAATCAGCGGCAGGAATCATTCGTGAATTTCAAAGTGTTACTAACAGTTCATCTAGGATAACGGCTGTGCGTAGGGAATTGAAGAGAATGGGGTACAGTGGTCCAGCTGCTTCTCAAAAGTCACATTTTGGTAGTTAGTGGTAAGTGGCGGTTGAGGTGGTGTAAATAGCTACGCCACCGGCCAGTGAGTGATTGTAAACGAATGATTTGGTGTGATGTGGAGTGATAAATCACACTGTACTCAGTGGAAGTTGGATGGAAAGATTTAGGTTTTGCGAATTCATGGAGAACGTTATTACTTTCCATCTTGTGTAGTGCTAACAGTGAAGTACACAGGAGGCAGTGTTACGGTATGAGTGTGTTTTTCGTGGTTAGAGTGTGGTTCCCTTATTGCGATTAAGAAAATTCTAGACGCTGAAGGTTATGAACCAATTTTATAGCATTGTGTGTGATGCACAGTAGACGAACATTTGGGAGACGATGATTATATTAGCATGACAATGCAACTGTGTAAAGCAACATCTGTGAGGCAATTATTGTGGACTGTAACATTGCTCAAGTTTACTAGCTTGCCCAGAGCCCCGACCTGAACCGAATGGAACACCTGTGGGATGAGTTATAACATCGACATCGCTCTAAAACCCATTTCCAACATCACCGCCTTCTCTCGTTTCGGCTTTTGAGCAAGAATGGGCTGCCATGCTTCCACAGACCTCGTTGGAAGTGTCCACAGCAGAATTCAAGCTGCATAAAGGCGAAGGTAGGGCACGTGCCCACTATTAAATGTCTGGATACATTTGAAGATAACATCGAAAAGACAATATGTTAAAATACCAATGGAGTCGAGTTCTTGTATCATTGGAGTCAATATATGGATGATCAACAAGAAAAGAAAAGAAACAATTTCAACCTGGAAACAGACTGCTGTGAAGACATAGTTATGGCAGTGGTGGCAATGAAATGAAGGTGGATGGGACTTGTAGCCAAGCAGATGGATGACCTGTACTAGGTTACTAGAGATAAGAAATTATTTTCCTACATTACAAGGGATAAGGAAAGACAGAGGTGACGACGCAGTGGAAAGCGGGGTAGATGGCATTCGAAAACATGCACGAGAAACATTGATCCCCGTAGCTGTAGACCGTAATATATGGAAAATTCTAGAGGAAGCCTTTATGTAGCAGAAGATGTCGAGTGGATGATGATACAATTCCTGGAAATGACCAATGCAAAACTAAGGAGCACAACTGTACTTAGCTAGAGCCGATATTCCGAAACAAAAAT
Organism: Schistocerca nitens; assembly: GCF_023898315.1. Taxonomy (NCBI): domain Eukaryota; kingdom Metazoa; phylum Arthropoda; class Insecta; order Orthoptera; family Acrididae; genus Schistocerca; species Schistocerca nitens. The sequence continues at coordinate 471,171,079 of NC_064621.1, forward strand.
TGCAAGGTTCTGGGGTCTTTCAGTTGCAACCAAGACTTTAATAAAATGGCATAGGTAATGGAAATCAGAACACTGGGAGGAGTTGTGAGCTAAATAACAACTGATTTATTCATTCTTAATGTCACATGACAAAAGATGGCTAAAAAAAATCCACAAAAACACTTTTATCTGACAAACACTTTAATTAATATATGGTCTATGGCTAACAAAGTGATCAACTGGGGATCAACGCACCACACTAGCGTGAATCTGTGGTATGGCCCAAAAACTATGTTATTATCAAGCATCTGTACTCTACTATTCCATAACGAACAATATGGCTCTAAAAACAGGGTGCTGAGAAGTATATATTGGAGCCCTATGCCTTAACAGCGAATACTTTACCCTTCTGCAGGTGAGGGTGGCACTGTATGATGCGCTTGCTGACTGCGGTCATGGACAGCGGCAATCTGTTATTAACGGCGCGCGTCTGGAAATATGCAAGTACCCGGTCTCGCGTTTGGCTGATTCGGAATGCAGGTACATACTTCCCTATGTGCCTCTGAAACTCCAGTGGATTCCAGTGTGCAGGTGGACCCGTTTGCTGGTCTGCCAAACCAATGAGTCCGTGACATGACTATGCGTGACAGAATATGTCAACGTGACTGGTACAGGCTCTAAGTAGCACACTAGCAAAGGGCACAAGTCTCATCGTCTACGTAAAGACCTGCCATTCTTTACTATCGAAGTGCCAGTACAAGAGAGTTTTCTCTTTCTCTACAGCTTTCCTCCGCAGCTCGGTAGCATAGCACATTTGCATGCTTAGACTACTCTCACTTTAGTACAAGCCAATCATGAACTGGAGCTCGGCATTCGAAGATGGGAAACAGCTCCCCCCCCCCCCCCCCCCCGTGCTGTGCATACACAGATCTGACCAACCAGCGACTTTAAAAATTAATTGAAAAGGAAAAAAGATTCAGCTTCACGCCCTCTTTCCCATGTGCTTACGCCCTGTCTTTGCTAAAAGCATGATGTGGATGGAACCACAGCCCTCCATAAAAAGATCGTTATCTCCCCTGTAGTGTCCATTTCGAACTTTCCAGATAACAGGCATAAACTCGCTACAAGCCTAGTACCTTCACAAGTATGTTTTGTAGCAGAGTCTGGACACCTGGGTGCCACTGCCCTGTCCCACAGAATCCGCAGAAACTCTCAGCCGCCTCATCCGCTTTCTATCTAACAGGAGCCCATACTCTGTTTTATTGCCGGCCATCAGACGTTACAATGCCCCTCTCATAGCTGCAGCGACTCCTCGGCGCTAGTCAGCCTACCTGGACGCGGCCGCTGACCGACCGGCGCCACCCATTGTGTGTACACAATGAGACGGGGGGACTTGGCTGTTGGCAAACGTTTTCACCAGGTTCCGCACAAAAAGTTCCCTTTGGCTCTGTCACCATATGCTTTTACTGCTGTCAATTAACTCGGCACCCTCTTCATTCGAACACAGGTAAAGCAACTGCTATGCCTTCACTAGAGCTCACAAACAAGAGCGTTAACTAGTGCCAACCATTTCATCATATGAATGAAGTCAGATCATATCAAATATAGCAACCAAGTAATAAAGATCACCTTCCCTATGAACATTAAGCAGCATGACAAAAGTGAGAGTGCCCTGCAATCTTTCGAAATTTTGTTGATTATCAAGTCGCTAATGAACGTAGAGTTCCTTGAAAATCGTGGCCACTGTATTGTAACTGTAGAAGAGTATGAATAGTAGTTGTAGTAGTAGTAATAGTAATAGTAGTTTTATTCGTCTGTAGATCTGTTTTTCAAGGATACTGGACATGTCACAGTACTACAATTGAATACAAACCAAAAATAAAGTAATTCACATATACAGACATTCACATACTTACAGGTCTAGTATTGCTAGGATGGACAGGTAATCTGCCGTGGTTTTATTAGTAGGAACCTCCCTGGCATTTATCTGAGGTAATTTAGGGAAACCATGCAAACTCTTAATCAGGATGGCTTGATGAAGAGTGGAGCCTCCATCTTCCTGAACACACTGTCCAAGGCCACTCTGTTTAAAACAGTGCTACCTCTTTCGGTTTGTCGCTACTGATACTTTTTTACAGACAATTTATTTAATAATTTAAAAGGCTAATGATACACTGTTCATTCATTTATCCCTCCCAGTCACTGCCACACTATGCACACTATACACACACATTGTTTCAGAAAACTATATACACTGCATACACTATCAGATGACGTCAGGACCGCCGGCTGCGGTGGCCGAGCGGTTCTAGGCGCTTCAGTTCGGAACCGCGCGACAGGTTCGAATCCTGCCTCGGGCATGGATGTGTGTGATGTCCTTAGGTTAGTTAGGTTTAAGTAGTTCTAAGTCTAGGGGACTGATGACCTCAGATGTTAAGTCCCATAGTGCTCAGAGCCATTTGAACCATTTTTTGACGTCAGGACCTTTTTGTGTACTACGAATTCATTACTCCTGAAATAAGAGTACTGTCTGCGGGAGGAAAAATACGGCGTAGACAGCTGCGCCCTCGGGTCAACAAGGAAAATGTTACCAGTTTATAAGGAAATTACGAAACTGTTGGCTATCGAACAAGGAAGGGTGCAGAAATCGCCGTTTCTTAAAGTAATGTCGGACGCTTCCTGAAAGACTAGTTACTTGTTCCACTTTGGAGTAGTCCCAATGTCTGATATAAAAGACGGGTAGTCATAAGGTTTTAATTATTACTTTGAAAAAGAAAAGTTACATAATTAATTTTACGGTTGTTTACTGTCATACGTCTGCCGTTCTGAGAAGTATTGACACTCCCACATCACTGTACTACATCTCGTGTCCAGTCATCGAAGAAACATTAGGGGAAAAAATCGTGCAGTTGCAGATATCGACTTAAATGTCATTGCGAAAGAAACAGATCGCAGACGTCAGGCAGTTAGCTTGGACCTCGGTCAACATAACGTCATTCAAACATTTGTGTCTGCATCATAAAGTTGTTCTTGATTGAAAATGTCAGTCTACGAGCCTAATTCTCGTCATTTGCGGGAGGTGTTACTGTTTTGTTTCAGTATGAAGAAAACAGTGGCTGAGTCTCATTGAATGCTCTCAAGTACGTATGCTAAGTACGCTATTAGTGAAAGAACGTGTCGTGAGTGGTTTCAACGCTTCAAGAAAAGTGATTTTAATGTCGTAGAACAGGGCATTTTCCCTGATAGACTGAAATATGCTATTGTTATACCTTTGCATAAAAAGGAGGATAGATCTGATGTCAACAATTACCGTCCAATCTCCCTTTTAACAGCTTTATCCAAAATTTTTGAGAAAGTAATGTATTCAAGAGTAGCTTCACCTATCTGTAAAAATGAAGTACTAACAAAATGTCAGTTTGGTTTCCAGAAAGGTTTTTCAACAGAAAATGCCATATATGCTTTCACCAGTCAAATTTTGAATGATCTGAATAACCGAACACCACCCATTGGGATTTTTTGTGATCTCTCAAAGGCTTTTGATTGTGTAAATCATGAAATTCTGCTAGACAAGCTCAAGTATTGTGGCATGAGTGGGACAGTGCACAAATGGTTTAATTCGTACCTAACTGGAAGAGTGCAGAAAGTTGAAATAAGTAGTTCTCATAACATGCAAAGATCAGCACATTCCTCAAACTGGGGAACTATCAAGAATGGGGTTCCACAAGGGTCAGTCTTGGGTCCTTTGTTGTTCTTATTATATATTAATGACTTGCCATTCTGTATTCATGAAGAGGCAAAGTTAGTTCTCTTTGCTGATGATACAAGTATAGTAATCACACCTGACAAACAAGAATTAACTGATGAAATTGTCAATACTGTCTTTCAGAAAATTACTAAGTGGTTCCTTGTAAACGGACTGTCACTAAATTTTGATAAGACACAGTACATACAGTTCTGTACAGTGAATGGTATGACGCCATTAATAAATATAGACCTTCATCAGAAGCATATAGCTAAGGTAGAATATTCCAAAATTTTAGGTGTGTCCATTGATGAGAGATTAAATTGGAAGAAACACATTGATGATCTGCTGAAACGTTTGAGTTCAGCTACTTATGCAATAAGGGTCATTGCAAATTTTGGTGATAAACATCTTAGTAAATTAGCTTACTACGCCTATTTTCACTCATTGCTTTCATATGGCATCATATTTTGGGGTAATTCATCACTGAGGAATAAAGTATTTATTTCACAAAAGTGTGTAATCAGAATAATAGCTGGAGTCCACCCAAGATCATCCTGCAGACATTTATTTAAGGATCTAGGGATATTCACAGTAGCTTCTCAGTATATATACTCTCTTATGAAATTTGTTATTAACAACCAAACCCAATTCAAAAGTAATAGCAGTGTGCATAACTACAATACTAGGAGAAAGGATGATCTTCACTATTCAAGATTAAATCTAACTTTGGCACAGAAAGGGGTGAATTATACTGGCACTAAAGTCTTTGGTCACTTACCAAATAGTATCAAAAGTCTGACAGATAACCAACAAGTATTTAAGAAGAAATTAAAAGAATTTCTGAATGACAACTCCTTCTACTCCATAGAGGAATTTTTAGATATAAATTAATGAAAAAAATATTTAAAAAAATTTAAAAAAATAAAAATAAAAAATAAAGAAAAAAACACACAAAAAATAAAGTTGTTATATTAACTTAAGTATGTTGTTAAATTAACCTAATTATGTCATGTATTGGAAAATTCGACTCGTTCCACATCATTACGAAATATCGTATTCATGATCCATGGAACTAGTATTAATCTAATCTAATCTAATCTAATCGTAGACCGGCATAGTGGTGGAAGAGAGAATGTTTTCGAAGATGCAGAATTAGACATTGCTGAGTGAAGACTCGCGTCAAACTCAAGAAGAACTGGCACGATTAAAGGGAGTGACACAGCAAGCCATTTCAAAACGTCTCAGGGCTATAGGCATGATTCAGACAGAAGGAACTTGGGTCCCGTGTGAGCTGAAACTAAGAGACGTTGAACGCCGTTCTTGTTTTTGTGAACAGTTGGTTCAGAGGCAAAAACGGAAGGGATTTCTGCATCTCATTGTGACCGCGTATGAAAAATGGGTTCATTACGATAACCCTAAACGCCAAAAATCATGGGGATATCCCGGCCATGCTTCCACGTCGACGGCCAAATCGAATATTCACGGCACCAAGATCATGCTCTGCATTTGGTGGATCCAGTTCGGCGTCGTGTACTATGAGGTGTTAAAACCAAGTTATCGAACGCAATTAATGCGTTTGAGCAGAGCATTAAAAGACAAACGGCCGCAATACAGCGAGAGGCAGGATAAAGTGATTATGCAGCACGACAACGCTCGACTCCACGTTGCAAAAGAGGTCAAAACGTAAAAATGGCTCTAAGCACTATGGGACTTAACATCTTGGGTCATCAGTCCCCTAGAACTTAGAACTACTTAAACCTAACTAACCTAAGGACATCACACACATCCATGCCCGAGGCAGGATTCGAACCTGCGACCGTAGCAGCCCCGCGGTTCCGGACTGCAGCGCTAGAACCGCACGGCCACCGCGGCCGGCGGTCAAAACGTATTTGGAGACGTTAAAATGGGAAGTCGCATTGTGACCGGGGACGAAAAATGGGACTTTGCTCCCTCTGACTATCACCTGTTCAGATCAATGGCGCATGGCCTGGCTGACCAACACTTCCGATCTCAAGAAGTCACAAATTGGATCGATTCGTGGATCGCTTCAAACGATGAACAATTTTTTCGACGTAGTATTCGTACACTTTCCTAAAGATGGGAGAAAGTAGTGGCCAGCGATGGAAAATACTTTGAATGGTACATGTGTAACCGATTTGTTTCATTAAAGCCTCAAATGTTGGGGAAAAAACGGCGGAAGCAAAGTTGTACATCTTGTAGAAAAAAGTTCTACTCATGTTTTGCATTAGGGCTAATAGCTCCCACGCTGCAGGGGATGGAAAAGTCGCAGAGTGTTAAAAATAGTATTTTAATGGTATATAAATTGTGGTACCATAGATCGTCTCACAGTAGGCAACGGAAACACACGATTCCTGCAGAAGTTAATAGCGGTCGCACACGGACCCAGCGATCCAATGATGCGAGCCTGCTGGCCATGTCTTCAGCAGCTCCGACTGCTAGTGCCCTCTGCCGCCGCGAAATAGGACGGCTGGCGCTTGCTACACAGCCCAGTTTCATTCGCAGTCTTCAGTCTGTCAGCCTTCGACAGTTCGCTAGTGCATTAGCAGCGGGAGCCTTACACTCGACGACGTTCTTAGTTGTTTCGTGTAATAACTGAACTTCATTGTTGTTTGTTCCTTTTTAAAGTTTCTTCGCAACTCTTGGAGAAAGCTACAAGTTAAATACAGCTTCTGGTTACTGTATTTACGTGTTTGCTAATCACTTCTGCACCTGTCCTGCTTCCCTACGATGATAGCTTCTGCACTACTCAAGTAGGTCACCTCTCGTAGGTCACCTCTCCCCACCATTGTGTAAGAAGTAGTAAACAACAAAAATAATGTATATAGTTAAATAACGCGAGTTAAGAACAAACATTAAACATTTGTGTCACATCTAAGTGTAGCAGGATCGTACTGAAGGATAAATTGTGGTCTGTGGGTGTAACGGAGTGGAATGACAGGAGTGGAGGTCAGAAGTATGAGAGAAGGTAGGTCGCTGGATTGTAGCCGTGCACTTGCTTCCTTCATAGGTCTGCAAAATGATGAGCGGACAAGCAGTTCCCCTTTCTCTGTACCGCACTACGTCGCAATAAGGAGCTATAAGCTGATTCACAAAGTTACGCCGACCCTTCTGCACCTCACTTTATGAATCACTGGCGACACATTGTGTGGACATATGGGGAACACTACACTGAATAAAGATAAAAGTGCCGGCCGCGGTGGTCTAGCGGTTCTAGGCGCTCAGTCCGGAACCGCGCGACTGCTACGGTCGCAGGTTCGAATCCTGCCTCGGGCATGGATGTGTGTGATGTCCTTAGGAAACGCAAGAAAACCATGTGGACAGATTCTACGTAAATCCCTGCACACTGTTTTACAATGCTGGAGGGGAACTGCTGGTAGCTTTAGGATTCTTGCAGGAAAGGCAGTTTCTCCCATCACGAGTGCTGCTCACTTTCCAATTCAGACAGGCAATACCTCCACGGCATTTACTGTCCAGTTCTTTATGTTAGTAGACGAAATAACTTCTCTGAGCTTGTGTTTATATCTTGGAGTTGCTTTCAGTTTGTGAAGCATTTATGTGCAGTTTGTTAAATGAGCTGTTACATAAAAAATCTCAAAACTGGAGCTGTCATCTGTCTACCACACTGAAGATTCTGTCTCAAATGTAACGTACTGTTAGTATGTATTCGACAATGTCGATTACTTTGTCTCCACTATCAATGACTGGAATACTTTTTGCAGCTTGAGAGTATCAAATGCATCACCCCAGTCTCAGCTCTCCCAATATCTGAAGAGGCCCAGATGTACACTCCTGGAAATTGAAATAAGAACACCGTGAATTCATTGTCCCAGGAAGGAGGAACTTTATTGACACATTCCTGGGGTCAGATACATCACATGATCACACTGACAGAACCACAGGCACATAGACACAGGCAACAGAGCATGCACAATGTCGGCACTAGTACAGTGTATATCCACCTTTCGCAGCAATGCAGGCTGCTATTCTCCCATGGAGACGATCGTAGAGATGCTGGATGTAGTCCTGTGGAACGGCTTGCCATGCCATTTCCACCTGGCGCCTCAGTTGGACCAGCGTTCGTGCTGGACGTGCAGACCGCGTGAGACGACGCTTCATCCAGTCCCAAACATGCTCAATGGGGGACAGATCCGGAGATCTTGCTGGCCAGGGTAGTTGACTTACACCTTCTAGAGCACGTTGGGTGGCACGGGATACATGCGGACGTGCATTGTCCTGTTGGAACAGCAAGTTCCCTTGCCGGTCTAGGAATGGTAGAACGATGGGTTCGATGACGGTTTGGATGTACCGTGCACTATTCAGTGTCCCCTCGACGATCACCAGTGGTGTACGGCCAGTGTAGGAGATCGCTCCCCACACCATGATGCCGGGTGTTGGCCCTGTGTGCCTCGGTCGTATGCAGTCCTGATTGTGGCGCTCACCTGCACGGCGCCAAACACGCATACGACCATCATTGGCACCAAGGCAGAAGCGACTCTCATCGCTGAAGACGACACGTCTCCATTCGTCCCTCCATTCACGCCTGTCGCGACACCACTGGAGGCGGGCTGCACGATGTTGGGGCGTGAGCGGAAGACGGCCTAACGGTGTGCGGGACCGTAGCCCAGCTTCATGGAGACGGTTGCGAATGGTCCTCGCCGATACCCCAGGAGCAACAGTGTCCCTAATTTGCTGGGAAGTGGCGGTGCGGTCCCCTACGGCACTGCGTAGGATCCTACGGTCTTGGCGTGCATCCGTGCGTCGCTGCGGTCCGGTCCCAGGTCGACGAGCACGTGCACCTTCCGCCGACCACTGGCGACAACATCGATGTACTGTGGAGACCTCACGCCCCACGTGTTGAGCAATTCGGCGGTACGTCCACCCGGCCTCCCGCATGCCCACTATACGCCCTCGCTCAAAGTCCGTCAACTGCACATACGGTTCACGTCCACGCTGTCGCGGCATGCTACCAGCGTTAAAGACTGCGATGGAGCTCCGTATGCCACGGCAAACTGGCTGACACTGACGGCGGCGGTGCACAAATGCTGCGCAGCTAGCGCCATTCGACGGCCAACACCGCGGTTCCTGGTGTGTCCGCTGTGCCGTGCGTGTGATCATTGCTTGTACAGCCCTCTCGCAGTGTCCGGAGCAAGTATGGTGGGTCTGACACACCGGTGTCAATGTGTTCTTTTTTCCATTTCCAGGAGTGTATAAATAGGCTACATCTCTAACAGAAGTGGGTCGCCTACGTGAAATACAACTCGAGATATTTGAGCACGAGTTAGTCAATGCATTTGCAGCAGGTAACAGTTCTAGATTTAAACAAGATCGGTGCTGTTCCATCAGACATAACGATACCTACCGCGCAAGATATATTGTGGTTGTGTCTTCAGTGGCTACACTCAGTGCACCTCCCATTCTGAAAGTGCCAGTAATTTCCGAATGGAAGAGATTGATTCATTCTACCAGAAACAGTACAATAGCTTTCTGGTCATTCATAAATTCACCACAATTTACCAGTCGAATCCCTTTCCCACCGACACTACATAGGTCACTGACAATGCCGCACTTACAAATTACGCCCTTCTCAGCCATTGTTTATGAGAGCATTATTTAACATGAAAGCTTACCTAACAAGTGCAAATAACTGCTCACTTTATAAACGCAAACTAACAAATTAACTCTAGCATATAAACACGAGCTTGTTGAAGTTATTGTGCCAACTTACGTACGAGAACTGGACAGAAAGTGCAGTGGAGATATAGTCTGTCTGCAACGTGAAAAGCGAGCAGAGCTCATGGTGGAGGAAGTTGCTGGACAGGATGACAAACAATAAATTTCCCCTGTAGCAATGTACAAAGATTTACGTAGAATCTGTGCATCTTGCGATTGCATTATTAGCAACTGATATCTGTGTTCAATGTTGTGTTGACACACTTTGTGATTCCACCACCTCAACTGTGACCCTAAGTGTTTTTTTGGTATTGCCATGGTGTGGTCCTCGTAAGCGGCAAAGAATCACAGGATCATACTACCAAAATCTAATGAGTTGGTTATGGGAGGGGTTTCATGATGAAGTGTCGTGGGGCATTGTTCAAGGGGGTGTTTTTGCTCCAAAGTAAGGCCCAGCCCATTCTGCAAACGACAGTCACACATGCCACTTCCATGAAATATCAAATCGTGCTTCGCCATCCGTATGCTGCAGACATCACTGGCAGTAATTTCTTCCTCTTTTCTCGGATGAAGAAACCATAGCGTGGCAGCCACTCCCAGATTGATGGTATTTTCGAGGTGGAACCTTCCCTGAACAACCAAAACGCAAACTTCTACGACCAACGTCTCCGCCACATCTGTCGTTGGCAAAAGTGTCTCGCATTGACCGCGTAAAAAGTAAATTCAGATGTCATGATTGGCTGGGGGTCTCCCAAGAGGGATATCGATAGTGACCATGTAAAGAAGCTGAGATTAGAATATCCTCCTGCTTTGTGTTTTTCACTACTCCACAGTTTTGGCTGTGTAGGCATTCGCAAGTATATAGTACAACTTGTCAGACAGATACAGTTTTTTATCTTCCAGAAAGTTCCAGAGAAAAAAAGGCATTCCCAGAACAGTCCCCAAGGCTCTGAAGCAGGGCCAGGTTAACCCATGTGGAGGCCTTTGGCTAGAAAAAACGTGAGACCCCTGCTTACTTCATGTAGGTCTAATACATTTCTGTGAAAGTATAATATAAAATGTAAGTGAACACACATACTTCTACGTCAATCATGCCATGCATTAGATGGTGTTATACCTAATGTTACTTTCCAATTGTATTTAGAAAATACACAAAGTTACCCTATTATATAAATGCAATAAATAAAAAATGAGTACCTTAAAAATTTCTGTTCCTCGCTTTCATCAAAGTGAAGTCCTCTAATTACATCCTGGAAGTCAAGAGAACTGGTCACCTCATGTTCAATTCATAACAAGGCGAGAATGGAAATGTGTTCTTCTTAAATTGTAGCATGTAATTTGTTCTTGATAAGGTCTAATTCAGACAATCCTCTCTCAGCTTCACAATTGCAATTGGGATTGAGACGAAAATTCGATAAGTGATCATCATATTTGGAAAAACATCACCAAGGTCATTTTCAACCATTAATACGAGGGTTGAATGAAAAGTAATGCCTCCATCTTCGTTAATTGGGTTTGGGTGGGAATATTTTAATAACTCAAACGCAGAAATAATCCTTAGAATGTGATTTTTAATTACCAATATACACTTTTCCTCATAATCACCAGCCAATTGGATACGTTTCTGTCAACTATGAGCAGGTTTTCTGAAGTCGTCACGGAAGAAGTCGACACTGTTTCTGCAACCACAGTCTCACAGTTCTCTCAACGTCTTCATCTGAAGCATAATGATGTCCCCACACATCGTCTTTGATTATCAGGAACAGATGTAAGTCAGACAGTGCTAAATCTGGACTATATGGAGGATGCCATACTGTGGTGAGATTCAGCCTCTGGAGTTCTGCTGTGGTGGCATGTGAAGTGTGTGGTTTGGCGTTGTCATGTTGCAGGAAAACATTTCCTTTTTCCTTTTGGACCCTTGTTAACCGTCGTTTCAGAGTTCGCAGCGTTGTGATGTAACAGTCTGAATTTATTGTTGTTCTAAAATCAAGGAAATCAACATGGATAAAACCATCTGCGTTCCAGAACACTGTGGCCATGACTTTTCCAGCTAAGGGCTGCGTGTTGAAATTCTTTTTCTGGGGCGAGTCTTTGCGTCGATATTCCATAGACTGTTTCGTCTCCGGGTCGTAAATGTGTACCAACGTTTCGTCTCCTGTCACAGTTGAATGGAGAAAGCGTCACCTTCATTCTCGTAACGCGTGAGGAGTTCCTGGCAAATTTCAAGTCTGTGCGCTTTCATTTCAGGACTCAGCATTCGGGGTACCCATCGTGTGCAGATCTTCCGATAGCCAGGCAAAGCAATAATGTGGCACACACGTTCTGTTGAAATACCGATTGTGCTTGTAATTTCTCTCTGAGTGATACGACGATAGTCCTGAATCAGTCTATCAACATTTTGCTTGTGAAACTCGGCTGTTGCTGTCACAGGACGTCCAACCCTTTGTTTGTCTGGAATGTCAGATGTTCCCACCTCAACATCTTTAAACTTACTTGCCCAACGAAGCACAGTACTCACATCAACATAATCACCATAAACTGATTTCATTCTCTGACGAATCTCCTTTGGGGTGATACTTTCTGCTGTCAAGAATTCAATGATTGCACGATGCTTAAATCGCAGTCACCGACCGCCTGCGCCGGGTTCCATACTTTACACTGTAACAACACAACCGTTCAGTGCTAAGGCTTTCCACCAACTGTAGAGAAGAGGCTACGGAACAAGCCAGTACCTGCCGCATACCAATGCTGCCAACTGTTGAAGAGTTACGAAGGTGGAGGCATTACTTTTGAGTCAACCCTCGTGCATATAATTCGACTGGTGAAATGTATAGCAGCCTTTCTATGAGGGAAACTTCAAATATTCGTTAAAATGGTGAATTTCACAACGAAAACTTTCTTCGTCGAGATTACCTCGGTATTTTTCACGAAGTTTTGACGTTTCTGTTGAGAAATCTTAAGCTTCTAGCCTCGTATATGGTTTTTTAAAGGTAGGAGAAGTTCCACTACTTTGCAATACTTTTTCTTCTCGCTTTTTTAGTTCTGCTTATAGTTTATCAACAACTGCAGTAAGTGACACACGAAATTTATCATGTACACTCAAAAAAATGGTTCAAATGGCTCTGAGCACTATGGGACTCAACTGCTGAGGTCATTAGTCCCCTAGAACTTAGAACTAGTTAAACCTAACTAACCTAAGGATACCACAAACATCCATGCCCGAGGCAGGATTCGAACCTGCGACCGTAGCGGTCTTGCGGTTCCAGACTGCAGCGCCTTTAACCGCACGGCCACTTCGGCCGGCTCATGTACACTCAGTTCTGATTTTTGTCCACCAGGGAATCTTCTTATTCTGCGTTTCCTTTTGTTGCTATGTTCATGATATACGTGCTCTTTTAAGCTCCTCGCTTGGTTTTTCATATTCATCACAATTTTCCCCTAAACAGCTGAAAAACGGAATCGATGATCTCAACGCTCGTGTTGCATCCCAGGCTTTTGCAAATATTTGTTAGTTTTGCCCATTCCAGACAATACGTCATCCCATAAAGCACCCAGTGTTTTTAGTTTTTCTTCGAAGCAATTATGCCTCATTTCTTGTCGCTGCCTTTTCTTGTTTATTTTTTCACATTGGGTTCTTCTCCTTTGTAATGTCTTTCAGTATACGAAGCACGATAAACTTTCCTCTTCACATTCTTTAATGGAAGTGCATTATGGTCTAGAACAATTAAATGCGTCAGCTTGTAATTATTCTCAGCTCTAATGTATTTTTCAATAAGCAAAACGAAAAGAATAAATAAAGAAGTCAAAATGCTGATCAAGTGTTTTATTCTACTTCACATAGGTAATACTGAACTGAAGAGGAATTCTCCCTCTCTGTCGTGTATGGTGCACACAATTATAGACCTGTATCGTTGATTTCAATCTGTTGTAGAATTATGAAACATGTTTTACGCTCAAGAATTATGTTTTTTCGAGAACGAAAATCTCTATAGAAGTCCACAGAGAACTTGTAAAACTCAGCTCGTTCTGTTCCTGCATGAGATCCACAGTACTGTAAACATCAGGATTTAGGTTATTGCCATGTTCCTTGACTTCAGGAAGGCATCTGACACAGTCCTTCAGTGCCGTTTCGAACTGATCTAATATCAGACATGATCTGCGACTGGGTTCAAGAATTCCTTGCAGATAGAACTCATCAAGTCGCTCTTAACGTAACAAACTTAACAGATGTAAAGGTTAGTTCGGGTGTACCCCAAAGAAGTGTGATTAGACCGTTACTGTTTACAATGTGTACAAATAATCTATTAGAAACCATCGGATGCTCTTAAAGACTGCTCACAGATGATGCGGTTGTCTGTAACAAAGTAGCTACGTCAGAAGACAGTATCGATTTATGGAATGAGCAGACGAGGTCTGATGAATGAAGTATGCAGGCACTGGCAGCTGACCTTGAACGTAAATAATTGTAAAATATTGCACATATATAGAACAAGAAGGCCACAACTGCACAACTACACTAATGATGAGAAACTGCTGAAAACAATATCTACCGTAAAATATTTCGGAGTAACTATCCAGAACAACCTTAAGTGGAATGACCACATGAAACAAATACTAGGAAAACAGATTACAGACTGAGATTCATAGGAAGAATCTTAGGGAAATGTAATTCATCCAAGAAGGGTGACACTTATAAGGCGCTACGTCGATCGGGCAAAATGTTACTTCCTCTCACAAACATTTCGCGTAATGTCCACGGCGGGAAAATTCGAGGAATTGGACCCAATACAGAGCCTTACCGAGAATCATTCTTCCCACAGGTCATTCGCGACAGGAACGGGGTATCAAAAGTATCTTCTACCACACAGTTGACTTGGGTATTCTGCCGCAAACTGTGGACTACAGATTAAGCCTGAGGATGGTGGAAGTCTGTGGCCTACCTTAAATTATGCGCTTCGCATCCAGATTTCGACTCTGTGATGCTCTGCTGTCACAGGTTACACATTTCATTCCCTCCAGCATTTTTTCGGTACCCACTACATATCTTATCTGGTTTAGCAGTTTCAGGTCATGAGGTTGCGGTACCGAAGTGAGGGATGGCGTAGTACAAGCGAACTCTAGGACTTCTTCGTTCCATCTATTTGATACGACACAATCACAGGAGGTCAAAGTTGCATTACCGAAGTGCAGAATGGCGTAATGCAAGTGAACTCAGAATCTTCTTCGGTTCATGTTTTTGATACGACACAATCACATTAGGTCAAAGTTGCGGTACCGAAGTGAAGGATGGCGTAATGCAAGCGAACTCTCAGACTTCGTTCCATGCTTTTGATATGGCACAGTCACTTGAGGTCAAAGTTGCGTTACTGAAATGAAGGATCGCGTAATGGAAGTGAACTATCAGACTTCTTTGTTTCTTGTTTTTGATACGGCACAATCACAGCAGTTCAAAGTTTCATTACCGAAGTGAAGAATGGCGTAATGCAAGTGAACTCAAAATCTTCTTCGTTCCATGTTTTTGATACGACACAATCACATGAGGTCGAAGTTGCGGTACCCAGGTGAAGGATGGCGTAATGTAAGCCAACTCTCAGACTTCTTAGTTAGATGTTTTTGATACAACACAATCACATGAGCACTTTAGAATGACTTAACTGGTTTCGACCAATCAGTGGTCATCTTGACACTGCCAATAGACAAAAGAGGAGACAAATATTTACAAAAGAATCTATAAAATGTAATAAGTAAGTACCTATTTGGTAACCTGCTCCGATAGCCACGGGCATTGGCATGCCTATTCCCGGAATTCGGGAAGGCGCACCCGGCTGATTTAACGACGAGGGCTGGTGTGCAGGCCAGCCTCGATGCGGTTCTTAGGCGGTTTCCCACGTCCCACTAGGCGAATACCAACCTGGTACCCACGTCCTGCCTCAGTTACACGATTCGCAAACATGTAGAAAACGTTTGCTCAGCTGCACATGGTAGACGCCAACAATTGGTGTACACAAATTGTGTCCCGAAAGAGAAAGAGGTGACAGGAGGAATAGCAACCGACCACCATCTACCACTAATATTGTCAGATCCAATAAATAACATGCCGTACACGTGAAGATACGGGATAAATGCCGCGAAAATAGATTATCTACGTAATGATGGAAAGGAATGAAATTATAGCCTACAGGTATAAAGTATACCTGTACTGGCTGCACGCTGCCATATTTCTTGCTGTTAGACAGTTAATTATAAAAACAATGCCCAGGTGTGCATTTATCCAATCTTCTATTAGTCCAACTCGTCCGTTCCCCTTTCTCAGTCCATCTCCTCCCTTCGACCCCCCCACCCTCTTTCCATCTCCACTACCCTCTCTTTCTGTCCACCTCCCACCCCCACTCTTCGTCGCTATCCTTCTTCCTCCCTCTTCCTGCCATCTCTTCCTCCCCATCTAGCTGTTTATCTCCTCCTCCTCCTCCGTCCCTCCTTTTCCTTCATGACCACCTCCTCCTCTTTCCATTCTCTGTCCATTCCCTCCCCCTCCCCCCTCCATCTTCTCCTCCCACTCTCTCTTCCATCTCCTTCTCCACCCTATGTATGTCCATATCCTCCTTCTCCTCTCTGCCTCTGCACCTTCTCCTTCCCCCTTCTCTGTCCACATTATCATCCCGATCCCCATAGGAGAGTGGTGGCTCTTACCTCCATATTATTTCTTTCCAGATCGTAAATAATATGTATCCCAAATTTAGTTGAAATCACTCCAGGGATGTAGGATGAGCTTTTTACCCGATTGTCAGAAAATCCAACCTGACCAGTAAAGTTTGTAGGAAATTTTATCTACTTTGATATTTTACCGAATAGTCATCTTCAAAAAACTCATAATTTTCGAGAAATAAGCGAAAAACTGAAAAAGTGCTACAGTTTTGTTTTTTGCGTAGTTAGTTGTGAAGCAGATGTCCTACAAGGCAGCAAACACGAAAGTCGGATTCAGCATCCCGTCAGACTTAAAAAACCGTTGAGAAAAATACTGCTGCAACTTTGTTCCGAGAAAGCTGCTATTTGATCGGGCTATTGGTATTCTTTCAGATACTACGGCGTGACGATAACTAGACAGTAAGTCCAAAAATAAAAAATAAAACCACACAAACATGGAGTCTTGTTTCGATAGCAGTGGACACAGTGCCTGCTAAGGTACAGAAAACTTGTCACTACATAAGCCTTCAGAAAAATGCTTGTGGTTTCAATATATTATTTCTTTCTCACTTAAAAATATTTGG
Organism: Schistocerca nitens; assembly: GCF_023898315.1. NCBI lineage: Eukaryota > Metazoa > Arthropoda > Insecta > Orthoptera > Acrididae > Schistocerca > Schistocerca nitens. Next base: position 471,187,762 of record NC_064621.1, read on the forward strand.
TGTGATACCATATAATATACAGATTAAAATGTGTAGGTGGTAAGGTTCTGTTTTCATCAGACCATGGTCATTGATAGAATTTCTTTTGGAATGTCCACATACCGCCCCCACTCCACGCCGTTCCCGCCACCCTTCTTCTGCGGCCCGAGGTATCGCTCTACAGAGTCAAACAACCCTGCCACAACAAAGGTCAAAAATTAATTATGATTGTAGTGTTGCTCACGCTGCTAAATATTGCACTTTCGGGCAACAACAAAGTTATATTAGGTGGCAGGTGTCATTAGAGCACAGTTAATAAAGTCATTTCATGAAATAATGGATAAACTACACTCATCTTTTCGTGTTTCCCACGCTGATCTCGTTGTGAACTCATGGCTCAATCGTCGAAAATCTAGGTAGTGACTATTCCAAGCTCGGATGCAAAGAGGCCTAGGTGTTATTCTGCGATATTCAAAAGTTTTATAGATGCTCTTCACAAACCATTCTTGAAGATTAAACTTTTGCAAGTTAGGACAATGATGATGTAAAAAAGTAATCAGCACTCCGAATTTAAGTTACACTTGCTTTTTATTACTTTCGTTGCAACATCACTTCACAATGTAAAACATACTTGAAAATATCTTCCTCACTGTTAAAGTTCACATTTCATAAACTGACTACAATTTGTGTCTTTCCAACATGACGACCAAGACTTGACTCTCTAATAACCGCTTACTCGCCCAAAAATTCAGAGTTACAAGTACGTCAAAGATCATTGTGACAAAAGAAAGAATACACATAAGAATAATACCATTGCAATATAAACATATCGATGTATCAAAGTACCTCTACATTAATGAAATCAAATCTGAATGTTGTCACAGAAATATTTTAACTATTTCACAGAAACACAGTAGAATATTGCTGGTATCGAGAGGTTGAGGTGAGGTGCCGTAATGGTTACGTAATTCAAGTACCATTACAAGTGTCAGCACTGGCTTTAAGCAAAAACGTCTGACGACCTCTGCTAACGTGATATAATAAGAAAATGAGAAGGTTGAAGTTAAACAAATGGTATCTCTGAACATGCCATCTCGACTATAGGTACACAATTTTATTATTGTTTATATTATTACTCTAGTAGAGATATCGACTTATCAGCAGAAGAGACCCTGAAGGTGGAGGAAACGATGGGCACCTGAAAACAGGCTAATTAGCCTGCCCATAAAATGAAGTTAACAATGATGTTATTCATCCCTCTCCTCCCTCTTCGCCGATACTACCGCACCTGAAGATGTGCAAAATGAAGTGAGGCATACCTTACACACCATCCCTGCGTTTGCTTGAAGCGATTTGGGCAAATCACAGGAAACCTAAACCAGGACAGATGGAGATCTGAACCAGATGCTTCCGAATAGCAGTCTGGTGTGTCGATCACTGAGTAATTTCGCTTGACGAATCCTGAATGGCCATCAGTGAAGACACCACGAAATAAATTTGAAAAAAAGACATACTGTGCATTTCTTGTGTTCTTTTATTTTTATTTCTTATAAACTATCACATACGTGCCTCCGTAGCTGAGTGGTCAGTGGAGATAGCTGACATCTGGACGACATTGGTTCGATTCCTTTTATTACCAGAGGTGTTTTTTTGGTAGATAGATTGGAACGGGGTCCATTCAGCTTCGTGATTCCAACTGAGGAGCTACTTGAGTTAGCCCAGGATCTACGATATTTCCGAACCGGGACAAAGACTTTTAGTGACGCCGCCTCCCCCCCCCCCCCCCCCCCTCGTGCGTTTGAGATAGGACGACAAAAATTTTTTAAAAATCGATTTTTCAATAATATACACCTTTTGTAGCGTACATCTTTCTGAAGAGTTTGATGTATAAAACATAAGTTCGAGGAAATGTGAGACGTGTTATTTGATCTTAAGTGTGCCAAAGTCCAGTGCCATGCCCCTTCACACAGCATTCTTCTATCGCACGTCATTGTATTTCGCTAGTGGAATTCAAGCGTGTATATTTTGTATTGGAAGCCATCAAGCCTACATTCAGGACAGTGGAAATTAAAATATCCTGTGGTGCCTTTCCTGCTCCCAGTCGGCTGGTTTGACATCCTACCCCTCTTTCAAAAAACTGACAATACTGTGTAGGATGATTTGTTACCGGGAGAATAAGAACTCTTCAGAAAATATGTGCTCTCTATTGCCTTATTAGCTAACAACTTTCTCCTTTGTGTGACATCAGATTAAATATAGGAAACATAAAACCAGTGAAGACAAGAGATAAGCATGACAGTCCACACATCTTTAATCCGTAGGTCCCAGCACTTCTTTCACTGTAATCTTGCCATAGCTTTACGTGGCGTGCTTTCCTTTCTGCAAAAGAATCTATTACCTTATCAAAGTTCGTCAAACGTTTTACTACATGAAAAATCAAAATGTCGTCTAATACTGAAAAAGCTGTTAATGAAAATAATACCCAAGACTGGTATGGTTTTTCGATTTGGTTACGCCTATTTTGTCAGTGTCTGCTAAATAAAACGAAACAGGCCTTTCTAATATCGCAACATTGTAAGCATGCCAAAGAAACGAGACCATCTGGCACAAATGGTCATTTTTATTTGCCTAATTTACATAAAAACACGACAGAATATAATTCACGAAGTTACAGTATCAAATTCCTGTTGGGCCTACTACAAGCAAAAAGTTTTATGTTAGGAAATAGTTTCAAATTTCATTCGTATGCTCCAGTTTCTCAAGCATGAGATAGAAAAGTAGTAGTAGTAGTAGTACTATAAAATTTTTACACAAATTTGGAATCGCCATGTTCTTCCCTATAATTTGTGTAATGCCTCCGTTTCTTTTCCTTCCTCGTTCTAATAAACAGTCTTGTCGTCACCAATTCTATGACTATTCCTGCCATTGTCCAAACTTATTCTCCAGTTAACTTCACTAACCCTGCCAGAATCACCGGTTTAGTTATCCGGCGTTTATTCTCCTGTCTGGCGTTATTACGTGTTTGTACAACGCGCTGTTCCGAGAATAGAACTTTAAGCGGCTGCTAACCGGGGACTGTACAATTGCCCCTTAAAAGTGCAGCGATCTGGCAAAAATTTTCTGTCAAAATTTCATTTTCTTGGATACACTGAGGAGATAATATGCAATCTTTCTTACCTGTTACTCGTTCATTTCCACTCTGGTGGTCTAAATCTATGGATTTCACTAATTATTACAGCAACGCTTACCATTCACACACTGTATCAACCGCATAAACAAATAACAATTGGCATTCACCCGTTTGGATTTATTCAGCTCAGCTCGTATAGCCCCATCCCCTTTTGTCTGCGGGAAACTGCTTGTTATTTCTAAATGCAACAGGGATTCCACTGGCAGAGATATCACGTACATTAAGCACCTATTAAAATATCAATTTATGACTCGTTCAGGAATCAACTTAGAATGTCTTCAAAAATGTTCAAAACTAACAGTGATGCGTTTTAAAAATCATATGAATAATCGATAGAGCAACGTAAGCCGCATGCTAGGCGCTTTGTGAAACAAGTTTTCTTTTTTCTTCAATAATATGAAATTGGCGCCCTCTCAAATTACCGCACGGGGCAGACACCCCAGTTTGCTCCACCCCAGATCCGTGCCTTACTTGAGTGGGAAGCAGCAGCACCAGGTCTGGTAAACCGACAACGGAGATGTGCTGACTCCACCCCCATACATACAATGTGTGTGCGAAATGTTATGGGACTTAACTGCTAAGGTCATCAGTCCCTAAGCTTACACACTTCTTAACCTAAATTATCCTAAGGACAAACACACACACCCATGCCCGAGGGAGGACTCGAACCTCCGCCGGGACCAGCCATATATGTTGTTGTTGTTGTGGTCTTCAGTCCTGAGACTGGTTTGATGCAGCTCCCCATGCTACTCTATCCTGTGCAAGCTTCTTCATCTCCCAGTACCTACTGCAACCTACATCCTTCTGAATCTGCTTAGTGTATTCATCTCTTGGTCTCCCTCTACGATTTTTACCCTCCACGCTGCCCTCCAATGCTAAATTTGTGATCCCTTGATGCCTCAAAACATGTCCTACCAACCGATCCCTTCTTCTAGTCAAGTTGTGCCACAAACTTCTCTTCTCCCCAATCCTATTCAATACCTCCTCATTAGTTACGTGATCTACCCACCTTATCTTCAGCATTCTTCTGTAGCACCACATTTCGAAAGCTTCTATTCTCTTCTTGTCCAAACTATTTATCGTCCATGTTTCACTTCCATACATGCCTACACTCCATAAAAATACTTTCAGAAACGACTTCCTGACACTTAAATCTATACTCGATGTTAACAAATTTCTCTTCTTCAGAAACGATTTCCTTGCCATTGCCAGTCCACATTTTATATCCTCTCTACTTCGACCATCATCAGTTATTTTACTCCCTAAATAGCAAAACTCCTTTACTTCTTTAAGTGTCTCATTTCCTAATCTAATCCCCTCAGCATCACCCGATTTAATTTGACTACATTCCATTATCCTCGTTTTGCTTTTGTTTATGTTCATCTTATATCCTCCTTTCAAGACACTGTCCATTCCGTTCAACTGCTCTTCCAAGTCCTTTGCTGTCTCTGACAGAATTACAATGTCGTCGGCGAACCTCAAAATTTTTACTTGTTCTCCATGAATTTTAATACCTACTCCGAATTTTTCTTTTGTTTCCTTTACTGCTTGCTCAATATACAGATTGAATAGCATCGGGGAGAGGCTACAACCCTGTCTCACTCCTTTCCCAACCACTGCTTCCCTTTAATGCCCCTCGACTCCTATAACTGCCATCTGGTTTCTGTACAAATTGTAAATAGCCTTTCGCTCCCTGTATTTTACCCGTCACCTTCAGAATTTGAAAGAAAGTATTCCAGTTAACGTTGTCAAAAGCTTTCTCTAAGTCTACAAATGCTAGAAACGTAGGTTTGCCTTTTCTTAATCTTTCTTCTAAGATAAGTCGTAAGGTTAGTATTGCCTCACGTGTTCCAACATTTCTACGGAATCCAAACTGATCTTCCCCGAGGTCCGCTTCTACCAGTTTTTCCATTCGTCTGTAAAGAATTCGCGTTAGTATTTTGCAGCTGTGACTTATTAAACTGATAGTTCGGTAATTTTCACATCTGTCAACACCTGCTTTCTTTGGTATTGGAATTATTATATTCTTCTTGAAGTCTGTGGGTATTTCGCCTGTCTCATACATCTTGCTCACCAGATGGTAGAGTTTTGTCATGACTGGCTCTCCCAAGGCCGTCAGTAGTTCTAATGGAATGTTGTCTACTCCCGGGGCCTTGTTTCGATCAGGTCTTTCAGTGCTCTGTCAAACTCTTCACGCAGTTTCTTATCTCCCATTTCATCTTCATCTACATCCTCTTCCATTTCCATAATACTGTCCTCAAGTACATCGCCCTTGTATAAACCCTCTATATACTCCTTCCACCTTTCTGCCTTCCCTTCTTTGCTTAGAACTGGGTTGCCATCTGAGCTCTTGATATTCATACAAGTGGTTCTCTTCTCTCGAAAGGTCTCTTTAATTTTCCTGTAGGCAGTATCTATCTTACCCCAAGTGAGACAAGCCTCTACATCCTTACATTTGTCCTCTAGCCATCCCTGCTTAGCCATTTTGCACTTTCTGTCGATCTCATTTTTGAGACGTTTGTATTCCCTTTTGCCTGCTTCATTTACTGCATTTTTATATTTTCTCCTTTCATCAATTAAATTCAATATTTCTTCTGTTACCCAAGGATTTCTGTTAGCCCTCGTCTTTTTACCTACTTGATCCTCTGCTGCCTTCACTACTTCATCCCTCACAGCTACCCATTCTTCTTCTACTGTATTTCTTTCCCCCATTCCTATCAATTGTTCCCTTATGCTCTCCCTGAAACTCTCTACAACCTCTGGTTCTTTCAGTTTATCCAGGTCCCATCTCCTTAAATTCCCACCTTTTTGCAGTTTCTTCAGTTTCAATCTGCAGTTCATAACCAATAGATTGTGGTCAGAATCCACATCTGCCCCTGGAAATGTCCTACAATTTAAAACCTGGTTCCTAAATCTCTGTCTTACCATTATATAATCTGTCTGATACCTATTAGTATCTCCAGGATTCTTCCAGGTATACAACCTTCTTTTATGATTCTTGAACCAAGTGTTAGCTATGATTAAGTTATGCTCTGTGCAAAATTCTACCAGGCGGCTTCCTCTTTCATTTCTTCCCCCCAATCCATATTCACCTACTATGTTTCCTTCTCTCCCTTTTCCTACTGACGAATTCCAGTCACCCATGACTATTAAATTTTCGTCTCCCTTCACTATCTGAATAATTTCTGTTATCTCGTCATACATTTCATCAATTTCTTCATCATCTGCAGAGCTAGTTGGCATATAAACTTGTACTACTGTAGTAGGCATGGGCTTTGTGTCTATCTTGGCCACAATAATGCGTCCACTATGCTGTTTGTAGTAGCTAACCCGCACTCCTATTTTTTTATTCATTATTAAACCTACTCCTGCATTACCCCTATTTGATTTTGTATTTATAACCCTGTAATCACCTGACCAAAAGTCTTGTTCCTCCTGCCACCGAACTTCACTAATTCCCTCTATTTCTAACTTTAACCTATCCATTTCCCATTTTAAATTTTCTAACCTACCTGCCCGATTAAGGGATCTGACATTCCACGCTCCGATCCGTAGAATGCCAGTTTTCTTTCTCCTGATAACGACGTCCTCTTGAGTAGTCCCCGCCCGGAGATCCGAATGGGGGACTATTTTACCTCCGGAATATTTTGCCCAAGAGGACGCCATCGTCATTTAATCATACAGTAAAGCTGCATGTCCTCGGGAAAAATTACGGCTGTAGTTTCCCCTTGCTTTCAGCCGTTCGCAGTACCAGCACAGCAAGGCCGTTTTGGTTAATGTTACAAGGCCAGATCAGTCAATCATCCAGACTGTTGCCCCTGCAACTACTGAAAAGGCTGCTGCCCCTCTTCAGGAACCACATGTTTGTCTGGCCTCTCAACAGATACCCCTCCGTTGTGGTTGCACCTACGGTACGGCCATCTGTATCGCTGAGGCACGCAAGCCTCCCCACCAACGGCAAGGTCCATGGTTCATGGGGGAAGCAGCCATATATACAATGTCCAAATGTCAGCATTAGCTGTAGGCAGAACGGCGCTCGATCCGTCTCGATGGGCTTGTCTGTGGCCAGAGAAGAGGTTTCGTTTTTCCTTTACGTATACAATCACGTGAGCATTTCCTAATGGCCCAACACATTTCGACTTGGTAACGCAACGGGACTGTTACTCCATTACTTGCACATCTTATATACCTGTATCATAAATTCGAAAGTCTGTGTGTGTGTCTGTGTGTGTGTGTGTGTGTGTTTGTGTGTTTGTGTGTGTGTGTGTGTGTGTGTGTGTGTGTGTGTGTGTGTGTGTGTGCGGCATGTGCGTGCGTATGTGTGAGAGTTAATATTTTTATTACCACTTCATGCTGAAACGGCTGGACGGATTTGGATGAAATTTGGAACGGAGACAGCTTATACCCTGAATTAACAAACAGACTACCTTATACGCTGAAGCGCCAAAGTATTTGAATACGCATGCCTATACCATTTTCGTATAGGCACGCGTATTCAAATACAGAGATATGTAAACAGGTAGAATATGGCGCTGTGGTCGGCAACGCCTGTGTAAGACAAGTGTCTGCCGCAGTTGTTAGATTGGTTACTTCTCCTGCAATGGCAGGTTATCAAGATTTAAGCGAGTTTGAACGTGGTGTTATAGTCGGCGCACCAGCGATGGGACACAGCGTCTCAGAGTGGGGATTTTCCCACAAGGCAATTTCACGAGCGTACCGTGAATATCAGGAATCCGGTAAAAAGTCCCTGCAGGAACGGGACCAACGACGACTGAAGAGAATCGTTCAGCGTGACAGAATTGCAACCTTTCAGCAAATTGCTGCAGATTTCAATGCTAGGCCATCAACAAGTGTCAGTGTGCGAACCATTCAACGAAATATCATGGATATAGGCTTTCGGAGCTGAAGGCCCACTTGTGTAGGCTACCCTTGGTGACTGCACGACACAGTTTTGTATCCCGCCTGGAAGGCGGCGCTTGGGTCTGCTCCTGAAAACTGAAAGGTTGGCCGAATGACGAAAGCGAGCAGGAGCAGGAAAAGGTGAAAATCTCTCGGTACTGCAGTGTGAATTAAAATCACCTTTACTTTTGCAAGAAGATGAATACATAACTCTGCACTGAGGTGCGAAGCCTTAGACTCGTCGCAAGTAGTACAAAGTCTCAATAGCAAGCCAACACAATCTGAAGTTGAAGCGATGTTCCCAGACCGTCTACTCTTGATGAAAATGGGCTGAATCCGGAGCGACACTCGTAGAGCAACACAGTGCCGGCTAGACATCGCTGTCGTCGGTGTCTCGTAGTGCCAACTTACGAACTTGCACCTACGCCGTGGCATCGTTGCTATCGATACCACACAAAGCATTACGCCTCGCCTGTTCACATCAACACCCACCTTGGACTGTTGATGACTAGAAACATGTTGCCTGGTCGGACGAGTCTCGTTCCAAATTGTATCGAGCAAATGAACGTGTAAGGCTATGGAGACAACCTCGTGAATCCGTGGACCCTGCATGTCAGCAGGGGACTTTTCAATCTGGTGAAGGCTCTATAATGGTGTGGCGCATGTGCAGTTGGAGTGACATGGGACCCATGATACGTCTAGGTACGACTCTGACAGGTGACACGTACGTAAGCGTCCTGTCTGATCAACTACATCGATTCGTGTTCATTGTGCATTCCGGCGGAATTGGGCAATTCCAGCAGCACAGTGCGACACCCCACACGTCCAGAATTGCTACAGAGTGTCTCCAGGAACACTGTTCTGAGTTTAGAGGTCATAAGTCCCCTAGAACTTAACTTAAACCTAAGCAACCTAAGGACATCACAAACATCCATGCCCGAGGTAGGATTCGAACCTGCGCCGTAACGGTCGCGCGGTTCCAGACTGTAGCGCCTAGAACCGCTCGGCCACCCCGGCCGGCACCAAACTCCCTAGGCATGAACATTATTGAGCATACCTGGGATGCCTTGAAATGTGCTGTTCAGAAGAGATTTCCACCCCGATTTACTAATACGGATTTATGCATAGCCCCGCAGGATTCATGATGTCTATTCCCTCCGGCACTACTTGAGACGTTAGTCGAGTACATCCACGTCCTGCTGCGGCACTTCTGCGTGCTCGCGGGGCCCCTACACGATATTAGGCAGTTTATTTGGCGCTTCCGAGTATATACACCTACTATGGAAGGGGTGGGGGTGAAAAAGAAGTGTAGCCCAAAAAAATGGTTGAAATGGCTCTGAGCACTATGGGACTTAACTTCTAAGGTCATCAGTCCCCTAGAACTTAGAACTACTTAAACCTAACTAACCTAAAGACATCACACACATCCATGCCCGAGTCAGGATTCGAACCTGCGACCGTAGCGGTCGCGCGGTTCCAGACTGTAGCGCCTAGAACCGCTCGGCCACCCCGGCCGGCACCAAACTCCCTAGGCATGAACATTATTGAGCATACCTGGGATGCCTTGAAATGTGCTGTTCAGAAGAGATTTCCACCCCGTTTTACTAATACGGATTTATGCATAGCCCCGCAGGATTCATGATGTCTATTCCCTCCGGCACTACTTGAGACGTTAGTCGAGTACATCCACGTCCTGCTGCGGCACTTCTGCGTGCTCGCGGGGCCCCTACACGATATTAGGCAGTTTATTTGGCGCTTCCGAGTATATACACCTACTATGGAAGGGGTGGGGGTGAAAAAGAAGTGTAGCCCAAAAAAATGGTTGAAATGGCTCTGAGCACTATGGGACTTAACTTCTAAGGTCATCAGTCCCCTAGAACTTAGAACTACTTAAACCTAACTAACCTAAAGACATCACACACATCCATGCCCGAGTCAGGATTCGAACCCGCGACCGTAGCGGTCACGCGGTTCCAGACTGTAGCGCCTAGAACCGCTCGGCCACCCCGGCCGGCACCAAACTCCCAGGCATGAACATTATCGAGCATACCTGGGATGCCTTGAAATGTGCTGTTCAGAAGAGATTTCCACCCCGTTTTACTAATACGGATTTATGCATAGCCCCGCAGGATTCATGATGTCTATTCCCTCCGGCACTACTTGAGACGTTAGTCGAGTACATCCACGTCCTGCTGCGGCACTTCTGCGTGCTCGCGGGGCCCCTACACGATATTAGGCAGTTTATTTGGCGCCTCCGAGTATATACACCTACTATGGAAGGGGTGGGGGTGAAAAAGAAGTGTAGCCCAAAAAAATGGTTGAAATGGCTCTGAGCACTATGGGACTTAACTTCTAAGGTCAACAGTCCCCTAGAACTTAGAACTACTTAAACCTAACTAACCTAAAGACATCACACACATCCATGCCCGAGTCAGGATTCGAACCCGCGACCGTAGCGGTCGCGCGGTTCCAGACTGTAGCGCCTAGAACCGCTCGGCCACCCCGGCCGGCACCAAACTCCCAGGCATGAACATTATCGAGCATACCTGGGATGCCTTGAAATGTGCTGTTCAGAAGAGATTTCCACCCCGTTTTACTAATACGGATTTATGCATAGCCCCGCAGGATTCATGATGTCTATTCCCTCCGGCACTACTTGAGACGTTAGTCGAGTACATCCACGTCCTGCTGCGGCACTTCTGCGTGCTCGCGGGGCCCCTACACGATATTAGGCAGTTTATTTGGCGCTTCCGAGTATATACACCTACTATGGAAGGGGTGGGGGTGAAAAAGAAGTGTAGCCCAAAAAAATGGTTGAAATGGCTCTGAGCACTATGGGACTTAACTTCTAAGGTCATCAGTCCCCTCGAACTTATAACTACTTAAACCTAACTAACCTAAAGACATCACACACATCCATGCCCGAGTCAGGATTCGAACCTGCGACCGTAGCGGACGCGCGGTTCCAGACTGTAGCGCCTAGAACCGCTCGGCCACCCCGCTGGCACCAAACTCCCTAGGCATGAACATTATTGAGCATACCTGGGATGCCTTGAAATGTGCTGTTCAGAAGAGATTTCCACCCCGTTTTACTACTACGGATTTATGCATAGCCCCGCAGGATTCATGATGTCTATTCCCTCCGGCACTACTTGGGACGTTAGTCGAGTACATCCACGTACTGCTGCGGCACTTCTGCGTGCTCGCGGGGCCCCTACACGATATTAGGCAGTTTATTTGGCGCTTCCGAGTATATACACCTACTATGGAAGGGGTGGGGGTGAAAAAGAAGTGTAGCCCAAAAAAATGGTTGAAATGGCTCTGAGCACTATGGGACTTAACTTCTAAGGTCATCAGTCCCCTAGAACTTAGAACTACTTAAACCTAACTAACCTAAAGACATCACACACATCCATGCCCGAGTCAGGATTCGAACCTGCGACCGTAGCGGTCGCGCGGTTCCAGACTGTAGCGCCTAGAACCGCTCGGCCACCCCGGCCGGCACCAAACTCCCTAGGCATGAACATTATCGAGCATACCTGGGATGCCTTGAAATGTGCTGTTCAGAAGAGATTTCCACCCCGTTTTACTACTACGGATTTATGCATAGCCCCGCAGGATTCATGATGTCTATTCCCTCCGGCACTACTTGAGACGTTAGTCGAGTACATCCACGTCCTGCTGCGGCACTTCTGCGTGCTCGCGGGGCCCCTACACGATATTAGGCAGTTTATTTGGCGCTTCCGAGTATATACACCTACTATGGAAGGGGTGGGGGTGAAAAAGAAGTGTAGCCCAAAAAAATGGTTGAAATGGCTCTGAGCACTATGGGACTTAACTTCTAAGGTCATCAGTCCCCTAGAACTTAGAACTACTTAAACCTAACTAACCTAAAGACATCACACACATCCATGCCCGAGTCAGGATTCGAACCTGCGACCGTAGTGGTCGCGCGGTTCCAGACTGTAGCGCCTAGAACCGCTCGGCCACCCCGGCCGGCACCAAACTCCCTAGGCATGAACATTATCGAGCATACCTGGGATGCCTTGAAATGTGCTGTTCAGAAGAGATTTCCACCCCGTTTTACTAATACGGATTTATGCATAGCCCCGCAGGATTCATGATGTCTATTCCCTCCGGCACTACTTGAGACGTTAGTCGAGTACATCCACGTCCTGCTGCGGCACTTCTGCGTGCTCGCGGGGCCCCTACACGATATTAGGCAGTTTATTTGGCGCTTCCGAGTATATACACCTACTATGGAAGGGGTGGGGGTGAAAAAGAAGTGTAGCCCAAAAAAATGGTTGAAATGGCTCTGAGCACTATGGGACTTATCTTCTAAGGTCATCAGTCCCCTAGAACTTAGAACTACTTAAACCTAACTAACCTAAAGACATCACACACATCCATGCCCGAGTCAGGATTCGAACCTGCGACCGTAGTGGTCGCGCGGTTCCAGACTGTAGCGCCTAGAACCGCTCGGCCACCCCGGCCGGCACCAAACTACCAGGCATGAACATTATCGAGCATACCTGGGATGCCTTGAAATGTGCTGTTCAGAAGAGATTTCCACCCCGTTTTACTAATACGGATTTATGCATAGCCCCGCAGGATTCATGATGTCTATTCCCTCCGGCACTACTTGAGACGTTAGTCGAGTACATCCACGTCCTGCTGCGGCACTTCTGCGTGCTCGCGGGGCCCCTACACGATATTAGGCAGTTTATTTGGCGCTTCCGAGTATATACACCTACTATGGAAGGGGTGGGGGTGAAAAAGAAGTGTAGCCCAAAAAAATGGTTGAAATGGCTCTGAGCACTATGGGACTTAACTTCTAAGGTCATCAGTCCCCTAGAACTTAGAACTACTTAAACCTAACTAACCTAAAGACATCACACACATCCATGCCCGAGTCAGGATTCGAACCTGCGACCGTAGCGGTCGCGCGGTTCCAGACTGTAGCGCCTAGAACCGCTCGGCCACACCGGCCGGCACCAAACTCCCAGGCATGAACATTATTGAGCATACCTGGGATGCCTTGAAATGTGCTGTTCAGAAGAGATTTCGACCCCGTTTTACTACTACGGATTTATGCATAGCCCCGCAGGATTCATGATGTCTATTCCCTCCGGCACTACTTGAGACGTTAGTCGAGTACATCCACGTCCTGCTGCGGCACTTCTGCGTGCTCGCGGGGCCCCTACACGATATTAGGCAGTTTATTTGGCGCTTCCGAGTATATACACCTACTATGGAAGGGGTGGGGGTGAAAAAGAAGTGTAGCCCAAAAAAAATGGTTGAAATGGCTCTGAGCACTATGGGACTTAACTTTTAAGGTCATCAGTCCCCTAAAACTTAGAACTACTTAAACCTAACTAACCTAAAGACATCACACACATCCATGCCCGAGTCAGGATTCGAACCTGCGACCGTAGCGGTCGCGCGGTTCCAGACTGTAGCGCCTAGAACCGCTCGGCCACCCCGGCCGGCACCAAACTCCCTAGGCATGAACATTATCGAGCATACCTGGGATGCCTTGAAATGTGCTGTTCAGAAGAGATTTCCACCCCGTTTTACTACTACGGATTTATGCATAGCCCCGCAGGATTCATGATGTCTATTCCCTCCGGCACTACTTGAGACGTTAGTCGAGTACATCCACGTCCTGCTGCGGCACTTCTGCATGCTCGCGGGGCCCCTTACACGATATTAGGCAGTTTATTTGGCGCTTCCGAGTATATACACCTACTATGGAAGGGGTGGGGGTGAAAAAGAAGTGTAGCCCAAAAAAATGGTTGAAATGGCTCTGAGCACTATGGGACTTAACTTCTAAGGTCATCAGTCCCCTAGAACTTAGAACTACTTAAACCTAACTAACCTAAAGACATCACACACATCCATGCCCGAGTCAGAATTCGAACCTGCGACCGTAGCGGTCGCGCGGTTCCAGACTGTAGCGCCTAGAACCGCTCGGCCACCCCGGCCGGCACCAAACTCCCAGGCATGAACATTATCGAGCATACCTGGGATGCCTTGAAATGTGCTGTTCAGAAGAGATTTCCACCCCGTTTTACTAATACGGATTTATGCATAGCCCCGCAGGATTCATGATGTCTATTCCCTCCGGCACTACTTGAGACGTTAGTCGAGTACATCGACGTCCTGCTGCGGCACTTCTGCGTGCTCGCGGGGCCCCTACATGATATTAGGCAGTTTATTTGGCGCTTCCGAGTATATACACCTACTATGGAAGGGGTGGGGGTGAAAAAGAAGTGTAGCCCAAAAAAATGGTTGAAATGGCTCTGAGCACTATGGGACTTAACTTCTAAGGTCATCAGTCCCCTAGAACTTAGAACTACTTAAACCTAACTAACCTAAAGACATCACACACATCCATGCCCGAGTCAGGATTCGAACCTGCGACCGTAGCGGTCGCGCGGTTCCAGACTGTAGCGCCTAGAACCGCTCGGCCACCCCGGCCGGCACCAAACTCCCTAGGCATGAACATTATCGAGCATACCTGGGATGCCTTGAAATGTGCTGTTCAGAAGAGATTTCCACCCCGTTTTACTAATACGGATTTATGCATAGCCCCGCAGGATTCATGATGTCTATTCCCTCCGGCACTACTTGAGACGTTAGTCGAGTACATCCACGTCCTGCTGCGGCACTTCTGCGTGCTCGCGGGGCCCCTACACGATATTAGGCAGTTTATTTGGCGCTTCCGAGTATATACACCTACTATGGAAGGGGTGGGGGTGAAAAAGAAGTGTAGCCCAAAAAAATGGTTGAAATGGCTCTGAGCACTATGGGACTTAACTTCTAAGGTCATCAGTCCCCTAGAACTTAGAACTACTTAAACCTAACTAACCTAAAGACATCACACACATCCATGCCCGAGTCAGGATTCGAACCTGCGACCGTAGTGGTCGCGCGGTTCCAGACTGTAGCGCCTAGAACCGCTCGGCCACCCCGGCCGGCACCAAACTCCCAGGCATGAACATTATCGAGCATACCTGGGATGCCTTGAAATGTGCTGTTCAGAAGAGATTTCCACCCCGTTTTACTAATACGGATTTATGCATAGCCCCGCAGGATTCATGATGTCTATTCCCTCCGGCACTACTTGAGACGTTAGTCGAGTACATCCACGTCCTGCTGCGGCACTTCTGCGTGCTCGCGGGGCCCCTACACGATATTAGGCAGTTTATTTGGCGCTTCCGAGTATATACACCTACTATGGAAGGGGTGGGGGTGAAAAAGAAGTGTAGCCCAAAAAAATGGTTGAAATGGCTCTGAGCACTATGGGACTTAACTTCTAAGGTCATCAGTCCCCTAGAACTTAGAACTACTTAAACCTAACTAACCTAAAGACATCAGACACATCCATGCCCGAGTCAGGATTCGAACCTGCGACCGTAGTGGTCGCGCGGTTCCAGACTGTAGCGCCTAGAACCGCTCGGCCACCCCGGCCGGCACCAAACTCCCAGGCATGAACATTATCGAGCATACCTGGGATGCCTTGAAATGTGCTGTTCAGAAGAGATTTCCACCCCGTTTTACTAATACGGATTTATGCATAGCCCCGCAGGATTCATGATGTCTATTCCCTCCGGCACTACTTGAGACGTTAGTCGAGTACATCCACGTCCTGCTGCGGCACTTCTGCGTGCTCGCGGGGCCCCTACACGATATTAGGCAGTTTATTTGGCGCTTCCGAGTATATACACCTACTATGGAAGGGGTGGGGGTGAAAAAGAAGTGTAGCCCAAAAAAATGGTTGAAATGGCTCTGAGCACTATGGGACTTAACTTCTAAGGTCATCAGTCCCCTAGAACTTAGAACTACTTAAACCTAACTAACCTAAAGACATCACACACATCCATGCCCGAGTCAGGATTCGAACCTGCGACCGTAGCGGTCGCGCGGTTCCAGACTGTAGCGCCTAGAACCGCTCGGCCACCCCGGCCGGCACCAAACTCCCTAGGCATGAACATTATTGAGCATACCTGGGATGCCTTGAAATGTGCTGTTCAGAAGAGATTTCCACCCCGTTTTACTAATACGGATTTATGCATAGCCCCGCAGGATTCATGATGTCTATTCCCTCCGGCACTACTTGAGACGTTAGTCGAGTACATCCACGTCCTGCTGCGGCACTTCTGCGTGCTCGCGGGGCCCCTACACGATATTAGGCAGTTTATTTGGCGCTTCCGAGTATATACACCTACTATGGAAGGGGTGGGGGTGAAAAAGAAGTGTAGCCCAAAAAAATGGTTGAAATGGCTCTGAGCACTATGGGACTTAACTTCTAAGGTCATCAGTCCCCTAGAACTTAGAACTACTTAAACCTAACTAACCTAAAGACATCACACACATCCATGCCCGAGTCAGGATTCGAACCTGCGACCGTAGCGGTCGCGCGGTTCCAGACTGTAGCGCCTAGAACCGCTCGGCCACCCCGGCCGGCACCAAACTCCCTAGGCATGAACATTATCGAGCATACCTGGGATGCCTTGAAATGTGCTGTTCAGAAGAGATTTCCACCCCGTTTTACTAATACGGATTTATGCATAGCCCCGCAGGATTCATGATGTCTATTCCCTCCGGCACTACTTGAGACGTTAGTCGAGTACATCCACGTCCTGCTGCGGCACTTCTGCGTGCTCGCGGGGCCCCTACACGATATTAGGCAGTTTATTTGGCGCTTCCGAGTATATACACCTACTATGGAAGGGGTGGGGGTGAAAAAGAAGTGTAGCCCAAAAAAATGGTTGAAATGGCTCTGAGCACTATGGGACTTAACTTCTAAGGTCATCAGTCCCCTAGAACTTAGAACTACTTAAACCTAACTAACCTAAAGACATCACACACATCCATGCCCGAGTCAGGATTCAAACCTGCGACTGTAGTGGTCGCGCGGTTCCAGACTGTAGCGCCTAGAACCGCTCGGCCACCCCGGCCGGCACCAAACTCCCAGGCATGAACATTATCGAGCATACCTGGGATGCCTTGAAATGTGCTGTTCAGAAGAGATTTCCACCCCGTTTTACTAATACGGATTTATGCATAGCCCCGCAGGATTCATGATGTCTATTCCCTCCGGCACTACTTGAGACGTTAGTCGAGTACATCCACGTCCTGCTGCGGCACTTCTGCGTGCTCGCGGGGCCCCTACACGATATTAGGCAGTTTATTTGGCGCTTCCGAGTATATACACCTACTATGGAAGGGGTGGGGGTGAAAAAGAAGTGTAGCCCAAAAAAATGGTTGAAATGGCTCTGAGCACTATGGGACTTAACTTCTAAGGTCATCAGTCCCCTAGAACTTAGAACTACTTAAACCTAACTAACCTAAAGACATCACACACATCCATGCCCGAGTCAGGATTCGAAGCTGCGACCGTAGTGGTCGCGCGGTTCCAGACTGTAGCGCCTAGAACCGCTCGGCCACCCCGGCCGGCACCAAACTCCCAGGCATGAACATTATCGAGCATACCTGGGATGCCTTGAAATGTGCTGTTCAGAAGAGATTTCCACCCCGTTTTACTAATACGGATTTATGCATAGCCCCGCAGGATTCATGATGTCTATTCCCTCCGGCACTACTTGAGACGTTAGTCGAGTACATCCACGTCCTGCTGCGGCACTTCTGCGTGCTCGCGGGGCCCCTACACGATATTAGGCAGTTTATTTGGCGCTTCCGAGTATATACACCTACTATGGAAGGGGTGGGGGTGAAAAAGAAGTGTAGCCCAAAAAAATGGTTGAAATGGCTCTGAGCACTATGGGACTTAACTTCTAAGGTCATCAGTCCCCTAGAACTTAGAACTACTTAAACCTAACTAACCTAAAGACATCACACACATCCATGCCCGAGTCAGGATTCGAACCTGCGACCGTAGCGGTCGCGCGGTTCCAGACTGTAGCGCCTAGAACCGCTCGGCCACCCCGGCCGGCACCAAACTCCCTAGGCATGAACATTATTGAGCATACCTGGGATGCCTTGAAATGTGCTGTTCAGAAGAGATTTCCACCCCGTTTTACTAATACGGATTTATGCATAGCCCCGCAGGATTCATGATGTCTATTCCCTCCGGCACTACTTGAGACGTTAGTCGAGTACATCCACGTCCTGCTGCGGCACTTCTGCGTGCTCGCGGGGCCCCTACACGATATTAGGCAGCTTATTTGGCGCTTCCGAGTATATACACCTACTATGGAAGGGGTGGGGGTGAAAAAGAAGTGTAGCCCAAAAAAATGGTTGAAATGGCTCTGAGCACTATGGGACTTAACTTCTAAGGTCATCAGTCCCCTAAAACTTAGAACTACTTAAACCTAACTAACCTAAAGACATCACACACATCCATGCCCGAGTCAGGATTCGAACCTGCGACCGTAGCGGTCGCGCGGTTCCAGACTGTAGCGCCTAGAACCGCTCGGCCACCCCGGCCGGCACCAAACTCCCTAGGCATGAACATTATCGAGCATACCTGGGATGCCTTGAAATGTGCTGTTCAGAAGAGATTTCCACCCCGTTTTACTACTACGGATTTATGCATAGCCCCGCAGGATTCATGATGTCTATTCCCTCCGGCACTACTTGAGACGTTAGTCGAGTACATCCACGTCCTGCTGCGGCACTTCTGCGTGCTCGCGGGGCCCCTACACGATATTAGGCAGTTTATTTGGCGCTTCCGAGTATATACACCTACTATGGAAGGGGTGGGGGTGAAAAAGAAGTGTAGCCCAAAAAAATGGTTGAAATGGCTCTGAGCACTATGGGACTTAACTTCTAAGGTCATCAGTCCCCTAGAACTTAGAACTACTTAAACCTAACTAACCTAAAGACATCACACACATCCATGCCCGAGTCAGGATTCGAACCTGCGACTGTAGTGGTCGCGCGGTTCCAGACTGTAGCGCCTAGAACCGCTCGGCCACCCCGGCCGGCACCAAACTCCCAGGCATGAACATTATCGAGCATACCTGGGATGCCTTGAAATGTGCTGTTCAGAAGAGATTTCCACCCCGTTTTACTAATACGGATTTATGCATAGCCCCGCAGGATTCATGATGTCTATTCCCTCCGGCACTACTTGAGACGTTAGTCGAGTACATCCACGTCCTGCTGCGGCACTTCTGCGTGCTCGCGGGGCCCCTACACGATATTAGGCAGTTTATTTGGCGCTTCCGAGTATATACACCTACTATGGAAGGGGTGGGGGTGAAAAAGAAGTGTAGCCCAAAAAAATGGTTGAAATGGCTCTGAGCACTATGGGACTTAACTTCTAAGGTCATCAGTCCCCTAGAACTTAGAACTACTTAAACCTAACTAACCTAAAGACATCACACACATCCATGCCCGAGTCAGGATTCGAACCTGCGACCGTAGTGGTCGCGCGGTTCCAGACTGTAGCGCCTAGAACCGCTCGGCCACCCCGGCCGGCACCAAACTCCCAGGCATGAACATTATCGAGCATACCTGGGATGCCTTGAAATGTGCTGTTCAGAAGAGATTTCCACCCCGTTTTACTAATACGGATTTATGCATAGCCCCGCAGGATTCATGATGTCTATTCCCTCCGGCACTACTTGAGACGTTAGTCGAGTACATCCACGTCCTGCTGCGGCACTTCTGCGTGCTCGCGGGGCCCCTACACGATATTAGGCAGTTTATTTGGCGCTTCCGAGTATATACACCTACTATGGAAGGGGTGGGGGTGAAAAAGAAGTGTAGCCCAAAAAAATGGTTGAAATGGCTCTGAGCACTATGGGACTTAACTTCTAAGGTCATCAGTCCCCTAGAACTTCGAACTACTTAAACCTAACTAACCTAAAGACATCACACACATCCATGCCCGAGTCAGGATTCGAACCTGCGACCGTAGCGGTCGCGTGGTTCCAGACTGTAGCGCCTAGAACCGCTCGGCCACCCCGGCCGGCACCAAACTCCCTAGGCATGAACATTATTGAGCATACCTGGGATGCCTTGAAATGTGCTGTTCAGAAGAGATTTCCACCCCGTTTTACTAATACGGATTTATGCATAGCCCCGCAGGATTCATGATGTCTATTCCCTCCGGCACTACTTGAGACGTTAGTCGAGTACATCCACGTCCTGCTGCGGCACTTCTGCGTGCTCGCGGGGCCCCTACACGATATTAGGCAGCTTATTTGGCGCTTCCGAGTATATACACCTACTATGGAAGGGGTGGGGGTGAAAAAGAAGTGTAGCCCAAAAAAATGGTTGAAATGGCTCTGAGCACTATGGGACTTAACTTCTAAGGTCATCAGTCCCCTAAAACTTAGAACTACTTAAACCTAACTAACCTAAAGACATCACACACATCCATGCCCGAGTCAGGATTCGAACCTGCGACCGTAGCGGTCGCGCGGTTCCAGACTGTAGCGCCTAGAACCGCTCGGCCACCGCGGCCGGCACCAAACTCCCTAGGCATGAACATTATCGAGCATACCTGGGATGCCTTGAAATGTGCTGTTCAGAAGAGATTTCCACCCCGTTTTACTACTACGGATTTATGCATAGCCCCGCAGGATTCATGATGTCTATTCCCTCCGGCACTACTTGAGACGTTAGTCGAGTACATCCACGTCCTGCTGCGGCACTTCTGCGTGCTCGCGGGGCCCCTACACGATATTAGGCAGTTTATTTGGCGCTTCCGAGTATATACACCTACTATGGAAGGGGTGGGGGTGAAAAAGAAGTGTAGCCCAAAAAAATGGTTGAAATGGCTCTGAGCACTATGGGACTTAACTTCTAAGGTCATCAGTCCCCTAGAACTTAGAACTACTTAAACCTAACTAACCTAAAGACATCACACACATCCATGCCCGAGTCAGGATTCGAACCTGCGACCGTAGCGGTCGCGCGGTTCCAGACTGTAGCGCCTAGAACCGCTCGGCCACCCCGGCCGGCACCAAACTCCCTAGGCATGAACATTATTGAGCATACCTGGGATGCCTTGAAATGTGCTGTTCAGAAGAGATTTCCACCCCGTTTTACTACTACGGATTTATGCATAGCCCCGCAGGATTCATGATGTCTATTCCCTCCGGCACTACTTGAGACGTTAGTCGAGTACATCCACGTCCTGCTGCGGCACTTCTGCGTGCTCGCGGGGCCCCTACACGATATTAGGCAGTTTATTTGGCGCTTCCGAGTATATACAAATGGTTGAAATGGCTCTGAGCACTATGGGACTCAACTGCTGAGGTCATTAGTCCCCTAGAACTTAGAACTAGTTAAACCTAACTAACCTAAGGACATCACAAACATCCATGCCCGAGGCAGGATTCGAACCTGCGACCGTAGCGGTCTTGCGGTTCCAGACTGCAGCGCCTTTAACCGCACGGCTACTTCGGCCGGCGAGTATATACACCTACTATGGAAGGGGTGGGGGTGAAAAAGAAGTGTAGCCCAAAAAAATGGTTGAAATGGCTCTGAGCACTATGGGACTTAACTTCTAAGGTCATCAGTCCCCTAGAACTTAGAACTACTTAAACCTAACTAACCTAAAGACATCACACACATCCATGCCCGAGTCAGGATTCGAACCTGCGACCGTAGCGGTCGCGCGGTTCCAGACTGTAGCGCCTAGAACCGCTCGGCCACCCCGGCCGGCACCAAACTCCCAGGCATGAACATTATCGAGCATACCTGGGATGCCTTGAAATGTGCTGTTCAGAAGAGATTTCCACCCCGTTTTACTAATACGGATTTATGCATAGCCCCGCAGGATTCATGATGTCTATTCCCTCCGGCACTACTTGAGACGTTAGTCGAGTACATCCACGTCCTGCTGCGGCACTTCTGCGTGCTCGCGGGGCCCCTACACGATATTAGGCAGTTTATTTGGCGCTTCCGAGTATATACACCTACTATGGAAGGGGTGGGGGTGAAAAAGAAGTGTAGCCCAAAAAAATGGTTGAAATGGCTCTGAGCACTATGGGACTTAACTTCTAAGGTCATCAGTCCCCTAGAACTTAGAACTACTTAAACCTAACTAACCTAAAGACATCACACACATCCATGCCCGAGTCAGGATTCGAACCTACGACCGTAGCGGTCGCGCGGTTCCAGACTGTAGCGCCTAGAACCGCTCGGCCACCCCGGCCGGCACCAAACTCCCTAGGCATGAACATTATCGAGCATACCTGGGATGCCTTGAAATGTGCTGTTCAGAAGAGATTTCCACCCCGTTTTACTAATACGGATTTATGCATAGCCCCGCAGGATTCATGATGTCTATTCCCTCCGGCACTACTTGAGACGTTAGTCGAGTACATCCACGTCCTGCTGCGGCACTTCTGCGTGCTCGCGGGGCCCCTACACGATATTAGGCAGTTTATTTGGCGCTTCCGAGTATATACACCTACTATGGAAGGGGTGGGGGTGAAAAAGAAGTGTAGCCCAAAAAAATGGTTGAAATGGCTCTGAGCACTATGGGACTTAACTTCTAAGGTCATCAGTCCCCTAGAACTTAGAACTACTTAAACCTAACTAACCTAAAGACATCACACACATCCATGCCCGAGTCAGGATTCGAACCTGCGACCGTAGCGGTCGCGCGGTTCCAGACTGTAGCGCCTAGAACCGCTCGGCCACCCCGGCCGGCACCAAACTCCCAGGCATGAACATTATCGAGCATACCTGGGATGCCTTGAAATGTGCTGTTCAGAAGAGATTTCCACCCCGTTTTACTAATACGGATTTATGCATAGCCCCGCAGGATTCATGATGTCTATTCCCTCCGGCACTACTTGAGACGTTAGTCGAGTACATCCACGTCCTGCTGCGGCACTTCTGCGTGCTCGCGGGGCCCCTACACGATATTAGGCAGTTTATTTGGCGCTTCCGAGTATATACACCTACTATGGAAGGGGTGGGGGTGAAAAAGAAGTGTAGCCCAAAAAAATGGTTGAAATGGCTCTGAGCACTATGGGACTTAACTTCTAAGGTCATCAGTCCCCTAGAACATAGAACTACTTAAACCTAACTAACCTAAAGACATCACACACATCCATGCCCGAGTCAGGATTCGAACCTGCGACCGTAGCGGTCGCGCGGTTCCAGACTGTAGCGCCTAGAACCGCTCGGCCACCCCGCTGGCACCAAACTCCCTAGGCATGAACATTATTGAGCATACCTGGGATGCCTTGAAATGTGCTGTTCAGAAGAGATTTCCACCCCGTTTTACTACTACGGATTTATGCATAGCCCCGCAGGATTCATGATGTCTATTCCCTCCGGCACTACTTGAGACGTTAGTCGAGTACATCCACGTCCTGCTGCGGCACTTCTGCGTGCTCGCGGGGCCCCTACACGATATTAGGCAGTTTATTTGGCGCTTCCGAGTATATACACCTACTATGGAAGGGGTGGGGGTGAAAAAGAAGTGTAGCCCAAAAAAATGGTTGAAATGGCTCTGAGCACTATGGGACTTAACTTCTAAGGTCATCAGTCCCCTAGAACTTAGAACTACTTAAACCTAACTAACCTAAAGACATCACACACATCCATGCCCGAGTCAGGATTCGAACCTGCGACCGTAGCGGTCGCGCGGTTCCAGACTGTAGCGCCTAGAACCGCTCGGCCACCCCGGCCGGCACCAAACTCCCAGGCATGAACATTATCGAGCATACCTGGGATGCCTTGAAATGTGCTGTTCAGAAGAGATTTCCACCCCGTTTTACTAATACGGATTTATGCATAGCCCCGCAGGATTCATGATGTCTATTCCCTCCGGCACTACTTGAGACGTTAGTCGACTACATCCACGTCCTGCTGCGGCACTTCTGCGTGCTCTCGGGGCCCCTACACGATATTAGGCAGTTTATTTGGCGCTTCCGAGTATATACACCTACTATGGAAGGGGTGGGGGTGAAAAAGAAGTGTAGCCCAAAAAAATGGTTGAAATGGCTCTGAGCACTATGGGACTTAACTTCTAAGGTCATCAGTCCCCTAGAACTTAGAACTACTTAAACCTAACTAACCTAAAGACATCACACACATCCATGCCCGAGTCAGGATTCGAACCTGCGACCGTAGCGGTCGCGCGGTTCCAGACTGTAGCGCCTAGAACCGCTCGGCCACCCCGGCCGGCACCAAACTCCCTAGGCATGAACATTATCGAGCATACCTGGGATGCCTTGAAATGTGCTGTTCAGAAGAGATTTCCACCCCGTTTTACTAATACGGATTTATGCATAGCCCCGCAGGATTCATGATGTCTATTCCCTCCGGCACTACTTGAGACGTTAGTCGAGTACATCCACGTCCTGCTGCGGCACTTCTGCATGCTCGCGGGGCCCCTACACGATATTAGGCAGTTTATTTGGCGCTTCCGAGTATATACACCTACTATGGAAGGGGTGGGGGTGAAAAAGAAGTGTAGCCCAAAAAAATGGTTGAAATGGCTCTGAGCACTATGGGACTTAACTTCTAAGGTCATCAGTCCCCTAGAACTTAGAACTACTTAAACCTAACTAACCTAAAGACATCACACACATCCATGCCCGAGTCAGGATTCGAACCTGCGACCGTAGTGGTCGCGCGGTTCCAGACTGTAGCGCCTAGAACCGCTCGGCCACCCCGGCCGGCACCAAACTCCCAGGCATGGACATTATCGAGCATACCTGGGATGCCTTGAAATGTGCTGTTCAGAAGAGATTTCCACCCCGTTTTACTACTACGGATTTATGCATAGCCCCGCAGGATTCATGATGTCTATTCCCTCCGGCACTACTTGAGACGTTAGTCGAGTACATCCACGTCCTGCTGCGGCACTTCTGCGTGCTCGCGGGGCCCCTACACGATATTAGGCAGTTTATTTGGCGCTTCCGAGTATATACACCTACTATGGAAGGGGTGGGGGTGAAAAAGAAGTGTAGCCCAAAAAAATGGTTGAAATGGCTCTGAGCACTATGGGACTTAACTTCTAAGGTCATCAGTCCCCTAGAACTTAGAACTACTTAAACCTAACTAACCTAAAGACATCACACACATCCATGCCCGAGTCAGGATTCGAACCTGCGACCGTAGTGGTCGCGCGGTTCCAGACTGTAGCGCCTAGAACCGCTCGGCCACCCCGGCCGGCACCAAACTCCCTAGGCATGAACATTATTGAGCATACCTGGGATGCCTTGAAATGTGCTGTTCAGAAGAGATTTCCACCCCGTTTTACTAATACGGATTTATGCATAGCCCCGCAGGATTCATGATGTCTATTCCCTCCGGCACTACTTGAGACGTTAGTCGAGTACATCCACGTCCTGCTGCGGCACTTCTGCGTGCTCGCGGGGCCCCTACACGATATTAGGCAGTTTATTTGGCGCTTCCGAGTATATACACCTACTATGGAAGGGGTGGGGGTGAAAAAGAAGTGTAGCCCAAAAAAATGGTTGAAAGGCTCTGAGCACTATGGGACTTAACTTCTAAGGTCATCAGTCCCCTAGAACTTAGAACTACTTAAACCTAACTAACCTAAAGACATCACACACATCCATGCCCGAGTCAGGATTCGAACCTGCGACCGTAGCGGTCGCGCGGTTCCAGACTGTAGCGCCTAGAACCGCTCGGCCACCCCGGCCGGCACCAAACTCCCTAGGCATGAACATTATCGAGCATACCTGGGATGCCTTGAAATGTGCTGTTCAGAAGAGATTTCCACCCCGTTTTACTAATACGGATTTATGCATAGCCCCGCAGGATTCATGATGTCTATTACCTCCGGCACTACTTGAGACGTTAGTCGAGTACATCCACGTCCTGCTGCGGCAGTTCTGCGTGCTCGCGGGGCCCCTACACGATATTAGGCAGTTTATTTGGCGCTTCCGAGTATATACACCTACTATGGAAGGGGTGGGGGTGAAAAAGAAGTGTAGCCCAAAAAAATGGTTGAAATGGCTCTGAGCACTATGGGACTTAACTTCTAAGGTCATCAGTCCCCTAGAACTTAGAACTACTTAAACCTAACTAACCTAAAGACATCACACACATCCATGCCCGAGTCAGGATTCGAACCTGCGACCGTAGCGGTCGCGCGGTTCCAGACTGTAGCGCCTAGAACCGCTCGGCCACCCCGGCCGGCACCAAACTCCCTAGGCATGAACATTATTGAGCATACCTGGGATGCCTTGAAATGTGCTGTTCAGAAGAGATTTCCACCCCGTTTTACTACTACGGATTTATGCATAGCCCCGCAGGATTCATGATGTCTATTCCCTCCGGCACTACTTGAGACGTTAGTCGAGTACATCCACGTCCTGCTGCGGCACTTCTGCGTGCTCGCGGGGCCCCTACACGATATTAGGCAGTTTATTTGGCGCTTCCGAGTATATACACCTACTATGGAAGGGGTGGGGGTGAAAAAGAAGTGTAGCCCAAAAAAATGGTTGAAATGGCTCTGAGCACTATGGGACTTAACTTCTAAGGTCATCAGTCCCCTAGAACTTAGAACTACTTAAACCTAACTAACCTAAAGACATCACACACATCCATGCCCGAGTCAGGATTCGAACCTGCGACCGTAGCGGTCGCGCGGTTCCAGACTGTAGCGCCTAGAACCGCTCGGCCACCCCGGCCGGCACCAAACTCCCTAGGCATGAACATTATTGAGCATACCTGGGATGCCTTGAAATGTGCTGTTCAGAAGAGATTTCCACCCCGTTTTACTACTACGGATTTATGCATAGCCCCGCAGGATTCATGATGTCTATTCCCTCCGGCACTACTTGAGACGTTAGTCGAGTACATCCACGTCCTGCTGCGGCACTTCTGCGTGCTCGCGGGGCCCCTACACGATATTAGGCAGTTTATTTGGCGCTTCCGAGTATATACACCTACTATGGAAGGGGTGGGGGTGAAAAAGAAGTGTAGCCCAAAAAAATGGTTGAAATGGCTCTGAGCACTATGGGACTTAACTTCTAAGGTCATCAGTCCCCTAGAACATAGAACTACTTAAACCTAACTAACCTAAAGACATCACACACATCCATGCCCGAGTCAGGATTCGAACCTGCGACCGTAGCGGTCGCGCGGTTCCAGACTGTAGCGCCTAGAACCGCTCGGCCACCCAGGCCGGCACCAAACTCCCAGGCATGAACATTATCGAGCATACCTGGGATGCCTTGAAATGTGCTGTTCAGAAGAGATTTCCACCCCGTTTTACTAATACGGATTTATGCATAGCCCCGCAGGATTCATGATGTCTATTCCCTCCGGCACTACTTGAGACGTTAGTCGAGTACATCCACGTCCTGCTGCGGCACTTCTGCGTGCTCGCGGGGCCCCTACACGATATTAGGCAGTTTATTTGGCGCTTCCGAGTATATACACCTACTATGGAAGGGGTGGGGGTGAAAAAGAAGTGTAGCCCAAAAAAATGGTTGAAATGGCTCTGAGCACTATGGGACTTAACTTCTAAGGTCATCAGTCCCCTAAAACTTAGAACTACTTAAACCTAACTAACCTAAAGACATCACACACATCCATGCCCGAGTCAGGATTCGAACCTACGACCGTAGCGGTCGCGCGGTTCCAGACTGTAGCGCCTAGAACCGCTCGGCCACCCCGGCCGGCACCAAACTCCCTAGGCATGAACATTATCGAGCATACCTGGGATGCCTTGAAATGTGCTGTTCAGAAGAGATTTCCACCCCGTTTTACTAATACGGATTTATGCATAGCCCCGCAGGATTCATGATGTCTATTCCCTCCGGCACTACTTGAGATGTTAGTCGAGTACATCCACGTCCTGCTGCGGCACTTCTGCGTGCTCGCGGGGCCCCTACACGATATTAGGCAGTTTATTTGGCGCTTCCGAGTATATACACCTACTATGGAAGGGGTGGGGGTGAAAAAGAAGTGTAGCCCAAAAAAATGGTTGAAATGGCTCTGAGCACTATGGGACTTAACTTCTAAGGTCATCAGTCCCCTAGAACTTAGAACTACTTAAACCTAACTAACCTAAAGACATCACACACATCCATGCCCGAGTCAGGATTCGAACCTGCGACCGTAGCGGTCGCGCGGTTCCAGACTGTAGCGCCTAGAACCGCTCGGCCACCCCGCCGGCACCAAACTCCCTAGGCATGAACATTATTGAGCATACCTGGGATGCCTTGAAATGTGCTGTTCAGAAGAGATTTCCACCCCGTTTTACTACTACGGATTTATGCATAGCCCCGCAGGATTCATGATGTCTATTCCCTCCGGCACTACTTGAGACGTTAGTCGAGTACATCCACGTCCTGCTGCGGCACTTCTGCGTGCTCGCGGGGCCCCTACACGATATTAGGCAGTTTATTTGGCGCTTCCGAGTATATACACCTACTATGGAAGGGGTGGGGGTGAAAAAGAAGTGTAGCCCAAAAAAATGGTTGAAATGGCTCTGAGCACTATGGGACTTAACTTCTAAGGTCATCAGTCCCCTAGAACTTAGAACTACTTAAACCTAACTAACCTAAAGACATCACACACATCCATGCCCGAGTCAGGATTCGAACCTGCGACCGTAGAGGTCGCGCGGTTCCAGACTGTAGCGCCTAGAACCGCTCGGCCACCCCGGCCGGCACCAAACTCCCAGGCATGAACATTATCGAGCATACCTGGGATGCCTTGAAATGTGCTGTTCAGAAGAGATTTCCACCCCGTTTTACTACTACGGATTTATGCATAGCCCCGCAGGATTCATGATGTCTATTCCCTCCGGCACTACTTGAGACGTTAGTCGAGTACATCCACGTCCTGCTGCGGCACTTCTGCGTGCTCTCGGGGCCCCTACACGATATTAGGCAGTTTATTTGGCGCTTCCGAGTATATACACCTACTATGGAAGGGGTGGGGGTGAAAAAGAAGTGTAGCCCAAAAAAATGGTTGAAATGGCTCTGAGCACTATGGGACTTAACTTCTAAGGTCATCAGTCCCCTAGAACTTAGAACTACTTAAACCTAACTAACCTAAAGACATCACACACATCCATGCCCGAGTCAGGATTCGAACCTGCGACCGTAGCGGTCGCGCGGTTCCAGACTGTAGCGCCTAGAACCGCTCGGCCACCCCGGCCGGCACCAAACTCCCTAGGCATGAACATTATCGAGCATACCTGGGATGCCTTGAAATGTGCTGTTCAGAAGAGATTTCCACCCCGTTTTACTAATACGGATTTATGCATAGCCCCGCAGGATTCATGATGTCTATTCCCTCCGGCACTACTTGAGACGTTAGTCGAGTACATCCACGTCCTGCTGCGGCACTTCTGCGTGCTCGCGGGGCCCCTACCCGATATTAGGCAGTTTATTTGGCGCTTCCGAGTATATACACCTACTATGGAAGGGGTGGGGGTGAAAAAGAAGTGTAGCCCAAAAAAATGG
This sequence comes from Schistocerca nitens, assembly GCF_023898315.1. Classification (NCBI taxonomy): domain Eukaryota; kingdom Metazoa; phylum Arthropoda; class Insecta; order Orthoptera; family Acrididae; genus Schistocerca; species Schistocerca nitens. The sequence goes on from NC_064621.1 coordinate 471,217,225, forward strand.
TTGAAATGGCTCTGAGCACTATGGGACTTAACTTCTAAGGTCATCAGTCCCCTAGAACTTAGAACTACTTAAACCTAACTAACCTAAAGACATCACACACATCCATGCCCGAGTCAGGATTCGAACCTGCGACCGTAGCGGTCGCGCGGTTCCAGACTGTAGCGCCTAGAACCGCTCGGCCACCCCGGCCGGCACCAAACTCCCAGGCATGAACATTATCGAGCATACCTGGGATGCCTTGAAATGTGCTGTTCAGAAGAGATTTCCACCCCGTTTTACTACTACGGATTTATGCATAGCCCCGCAGGATTCATGATGTCTATTCCCTCCGGCACTACTTGAGACGTTAGTCGAGTACATCCACGTCCTGCTGCGGCACTTCTGCGTGCTCGCGGGGCCCCTACACGATATTAGGCAGTTTATTTGGCGCTTCCGAGTATATACACCTACTATGGAAGGGGTGGGGGTGAAAAAGAAGTGTAGCCCAAAAAAATGGTTGAAATGGCTCTGAGCACTATGGGACTTAACTTCTAAGGTCATCAGTCCCCTAGAACTTAGAACTACTTAAACCTAACTAACCTAAAGACATCACACACATCCATGCCCGAGTCAGGATTCGAACCTGCGACCGTAGCGGTCGCGCGGTTCCAGACTGTAGCGCCTAGAACCGCTCGGCCACCCCGCTGGCACCAAACTCCCTAGGCATGAACATTATTGAGCATACCTGGGATGCCTTGAAATGTGCTGTTCAGAAGAGATTTCCACCCCGTTTTACTACTACGGATTTATGCATAGCCCCGCAGGATTCATGATGTCTATTCCCTCCGGCACTACTTGAGACGTTAGTCGAGTACATCCACGTCCTGCTGCGGCACTTCTGCGTGCTCGCGGGGCCCCTACACGATATTAGGCAGTTTATTTGGCGCTTCCGAGTATATACACCTACTATGGAAGGGGTGGGGGTGAAAAAGAAGTGTAGCCCAAAAAAATGGTTGAAATGGCTCTGAGCACTATGGGACTTAACTTCTAAGGTCATCAGTCCCCTAGAACTTAGAACTACTTAAACCTAACTAACCTAAAGACATCACACACATCCATGCCCGAGTCAGGATTCGAACCTGCGACCGTAGCGGTCGCGCGGTTCCAGACTGTAGCGCCTAGAACCGCTCGGCCACCCCGGCCGGCACCAAACTCCCAGGCATGAACATTATCGAGCATACCTGGGATGCCTTGAAATGTGCTGTTCAGAAGAGATTTCCACCCCGTTTTACTAATACGGATTTATGCATAGCCCCGCAGGATTCATGATGTCTATTCCCTCCGGCACTACTTGAGACGTTAGTCGACTACATCCACGTCCTGCTGCGGCACTTCTGCGTGCTCTCGGGGCCCCTACACGATATTAGGCAGTTTATTTGGCGCTTCCGAGTATATACACCTACTATGGAAGGGGTGGGGGTGAAAAAGAAGTGTAGCCCAAAAAAATGGTTGAAATGGCTCTGAGCACTATGGGACTTAACTTCTAAGGTCATCAGTCCCCTAGAACTTAGAACTACTTAAACCTAACTAACCTAAAGACATCACACACATCCATGCCCGAGTCAGGATTCGAACCTGCGACCGTAGCGGTCGCGCGGTTCCAGACTGTAGCGCCTAGAACCGCTCGGCCACCCCGGCCGGCACCAAACTCCCTAGGCATGAACATTATCGAGCATACCTGGGATGCCTTGAAATGTGCTGTTCAGAAGAGATTTCCACCCCGTTTTACTAATACGGATTTATGCATAGCCCCGCAGGATTCATGATGTCTATTCCCTCCGGCACTACTTGAGACGTTAGTCGAGTACATCCACGTCCTGCTGCGGCACTTCTGCGTGCTCGCGGGGCCCCTACACGATATTAGGCAGTTTATTTGGCGCTTCCGAGTATATACACCTACTATGGAAGGGGTGGGGGTGAAAAAGAAGTGTAGCCCAAAAAAATGGTTGAAATGGCTCTGAGCACTATGGGACTTAACTTCTAAGGTCATCAGTCCCCTAGAACTTAGAACTACTTAAACCTAACTAACCTAAAGACATCACACACATCCATGCCCGAGTCAGGATTCGAACCTGCGACCGTAGCGGTCGCGCGGTTCCAGACTGTAGCGCCTAGAACCGCTCGGCCACCCCGGCCGGCACCAAACTCCCTAGGCATGAACATTATTGAGCATACCTGGGATGCCTTGAAATGTGCTGTTCAGAAGAGATTTCCACCCCGTTTTACTACTACGGATTTATGCATAGCCCCGCAGGATTCATGATGTCTATTCCCTCCGGCACTACTTGAGACGTTAGTCGAGTACATCCACGTCCTGCTGCGGCACTTCTGCGTGCTCGCGGGGCCCCTACACGATATTAGGCAGTTTATTTGGCGCTTCCGAGTATATACACCTACTATGGAAGGGGTGGGGGTGAAAAAGAAGTGTAGCCCAAAAAAATGGTTGAAATGGCTCTGAGCACTATGGGACTTAACTTCTAAGGTCATCAGTCCCCTAGAACTTAGAACTACTTAAACCTAACTAACCTAAAGACATCACACACATCCATGCCCGAGTCAGGATTCGAACCTGCGACCGTAGTGGTCGCGCGGTTCCAGACTGTAGCGCCTAGAACCGCTCGGCCACCCCGGCCGGCACCAAACTCCCTAGGCATGAACATTATTGAGCATACCTGGGATGCCTTGAAATGTGCTGTTCAGAAGAGATTTCCACCCCGTTTTACTAATACGGATTTATGCATAGCCCCGCAGGATTCATGATGTCTATTCCCTCCGGCACTACTTGAGACGTTAGTCGAGTACATCCACGTCCTGCTGCGGCACTTCTGCGTGCTCGCGGGGCCCCTACACGATATTAGGCAGTTTATTTGGCGCTTCCGAGTATATACACCTACTATGGAAGGGGTGGGGGTGAAAAAGAAGTGTAGCCCAAAAAAATGGTTGAAATGGCTCTGAGCACTATGGGACTTAACTTCTAAGGTCATCAGTCCCCTAGAACTTAGAACTACTTAAACCTAACTAACCTAAAGACATCACACACATCCATGCCCGAGTCAGGATTCGAACCTGCGACCGTAGCGGTCGCGCGGTTCCAGACTGTAGCGCCTAGAACCGCTCGGCCACCCCGGCCGGCACCAAACTCCCTAGGCATGAACATTATTGAGCATACCTGGGATGCCTTGAAATGTGCTGTTCAGAAGAGATTTCCACCCCGTTTTACTACTACGGATTTATGCATAGCCCCGCAGGATTCATGATGTCTATTCCCTCCGGCACTACTTGAGACGTTAGTCGAGTACATCCACGTCCTGCTGCGGCACTTCTGCGTGCTCGCGGGGCCCCTACACGATATTAGGCAGTTTATTTGGCGCTTCCGAGTATATACACCTACTATGGAAGGGGTGGGGGTGAAAAAGAAGTGTAGCCCAAAAAAATGGTTGAAATGGCTCTGAGCACTATGGGACTTAACTTCTAAGGTCATCAGTCCCCTAGAACATAGAACTACTTAAACCTAACTAACCTAAAGACATCACACACATCCATGCCCGAGTCAGGATTCGAACCTGCGACCGTAGCGGTCGCGCGGTTCCAGACTGTAGCGCCTAGAACCGCTCGGCCACCCCGGCCGGCACCAAACTCCCAGGCATGAACATTATCGAGCATACCTGGGATGCCTTGAAATGTGCTGTTCAGAAGAGATTTCCACCCCGTTTTACTAATACGGATTTATGCATAGCCCCGCAGGATTCATGATGTCTATTCCCTCCGGCACTACTTGAGACGTTAGTCGAGTACATCCACGTCCTGCTGCGGCACTTCTGCGTGCTCGCGGGGCCCCTACACGATATTAGGCAGTTTATTTGGCGCTTCCGAGTATATACACCTACTATGGAAGGGGTGGGGGTGAAAAAGAAGTGTAGCCCAAAAAAATGGTTGAAATGGCTCTGAGCACTATGGGACTTAACTTCTAAGGTCATCAGTCCCCTAAAACTTAGAACTACTTAAACCTAACTAACCTAAAGACATCACACACATCCATGCCCGAGTCAGGATTCGAACCTACGACCGTAGCGGTCGCGCGGTTCCAGACTGTAGCGCCTAGAACCGCTCGGCCACCCCGGCCGGCACCAAACTCCCTAGGCATGAACATTATCGAGCATACCTGGGATGCCTTGAAATGTGCTGTTCAGAAGAGATTTCCACCCCGTTTTACTAATACGGATTTATGCATAGCCCCGCAGGATTCATGATGTCTATTCCCTCCGGCACTACTTGAGATGTTAGTCGAGTACATCCACGTCCTGCTGCGGCACTTCTGCGTGCTCGCGGGGCCCCTACACGATATTAGGCAGTTTATTTGGCGCTTCCGAGTATATACACCTACTATGGAAGGGGTGGGGGTGAAAAAGAAGTGTAGCCCAAAAAAATGGTTGAAATGGCTCTGAGCACTATGGGACTTAACTTCTAAGGTCATCAGTCCCCTAGAACTTAGAACTACTTAAACCTAACTAACCTAAAGACATCACACACATCCATGCCCGAGTCAGGATTCGAACCTGCGACCGTAGCGGTCGCGCGGTTCCAGACTGTAGCGCCTAGAACCGCTCGGCCACCCCGGCCGGCACCAAACTCCCTAGGCATGAACATTATTGAGCATACCTGGGATGCCTTGAAATGTGCTGTTCAGAAGAGATTTCCACCCCATTTTACTACTACGGATTTATGCATAGCCCCGCAGGATTCATGATGTCTATTCCCTCCGGCACTACTTGAGACGTTAGTCGAGTACATCCACGTCCTGCTGCGGCACTTCTGCGTGCTCGCGGGGCCCCTACACGATATTAGGCAGTTTATTTGGCGCTTCCGAGTATATACACCTACTATGGAAGGGGTGGGGGTGAAAAAGAAGTGTAGCCCAAAAAAATGGTTGAAATGGCTCTGAGCACTATGGGACTTAACTTCTAAGGTCATCAGTCCCCTAGAACTTAGAACTACTTAAACCTAACTAACCTAAAGACATCACACACATCCATGCCCGAGTCAGGATTCGAACCTGCGACCGTAGAGGTCGCGCGGTTCCAGACTGTAGCGCCTAGAACCGCTCGGCCACCCCGGCCGGCACCAAACTCCCAGGCATGAACATTATCGAGCATACCTGGGATGCCTTGAAATGTGCTGTTCAGAAGAGATTTCCACCCCGTTTTACTACTACGGATTTATGCATAGCCCCGCAGGATTCATGATGTCTATTCCCTCCGGCACTACTTGAGACGTTAGTCGAGTACATCCACGTCCTGCTGCGGCACTTCTGCGTGCTCTCGGGGCCCCTACACGATATTAGGCAGTTTATTTGGCGCTTCCGAGTATATACACCTACTATGGAAGGGGTGGGGGTGAAAAAGAAGTGTAGCCCAAAAAAATGGTTGAAATGGCTCTGAGCACTATGGGACTTAACTTCTAAGGTCATCAGTCCCCTAGAACTTAGAACTACTTAAACCTAACTAACCTAAAGACATCACACACATCCATGCCCGAGTCAGGATTCGAACCTGCGACCGTAGCGGTCGCGCGGTTCCAGACTGTAGCGCCTAGAACCGCTCGGCCACCCCGGCCGGCACCAAACTCCCTAGGCATGAACATTATCGAGCATACCTGGGATGCCTTGAAATGTGCTGTTCAGAAGAGATTTCCACCCCGTTTTACTAATACGGATTTATGCATAGCCCCGCAGGATTCATGATGTCTATTCCCTCCGGCACTACTTGAGACGTTAGTCGAGTACATCCACGTCCTGCTGCGGCACTTCTGCGTGCTCGCGGGGCCCCTACACGATATTAGGCAGTTTATTTGGCGCTTCCGAGTATATACACCTACTATGGAAGGGGTGGGGGTGAAAAAGAAGTGTAGCCCAAAAAAATGGTTGAAATGGCTCTGAGCACTATGGGACTTAACTTCTAAGGTCATCAGTCCCCTAGAACTTAGAACTACTTAAACCTAACTAACCTAAAGACATCACACACATCCATGCCCGAGTCAGGATTCGAACCTGCGACCGTAGCGGTCGCGCGGTTCCAGACTGTAGCGCCTAGAACCGCTCGGCCACCCCGGCCGGCACCAAACTCCCAGGCATGAACATTATCGAGCATACCTGGGATGCCTTGAAATGTGCTGTTCAGAAGAGATTTCCACCCCGTTTTACTACTACGGATTTATGCATAGCCCCGCAGGATTCATGATGTCTATTCCCTCCGGCACTACTTGAGATGTTAGTCGAGTACATCCACGTCCTGCTGCGGCACTTCTGCGTGCTCGCGGGGCCCCTACACGATATTAGGCAGTTTATTTGGCGCTTCCGAGTATATACACCTACTATGGAAGGGGTGGGGGTGAAAAAGAAGTGTAGCCCAAAAAAATGGTTGAAATGGCTCTGAGCACTATGGGACTTAACTTCTAAGGTCATCAGTCCCCTAGAACTTAGAACTACTTAAACCTAACTAACCTAAAGACATCACACACATCCATGCCCGAGTCAGGATTCGAACCTGCGACCGTAGTGGTCGCGCGGTTCCAGACTGTAGCGCCTAGAACCGCTCGGCCACCCCGGCCGGCACCAAACTCCCTAGGCATGAACATTATTGAGCATACCTGGGATGCCTTGAAATGTGCTGTTCAGAAGAGATTTCCACCCCGTTTTACTACTACGGATTTATGCATAGCCCCGCAGGATTCATGATGTCTATTCCCTCCGGCACTACTTGAGACGTTAGTCGAGTACATCCACGTCCTGCTGCGGCACTTCTGCGTGCTCGCGGGGCCCCTACACGATATTAGGCAGTTTATTTGGCGCTTCCGAGTATATACACCTACTATGGAAGGGGTGGGGGTGAAAAAGAAGTGTAGCCCAAAAAAATGGTTGAAATGGCTCTGAGCACTATGGGACTTAACTTCTAAGGTCGTCAGTCCCCTAGAACTTAGAACTACTTAAACCTAACTAACCTGAAGACATCACACACATCCATGCCCGAGTCAGGATTCGAACCTGCGACCGTAGCGGTCGCGCGGTTCCAGACTGTAGCGCCTAGAACCGCTCGGCCACCCCGGCCGGCACCAAACTCCCTAGGCATGAACATTATCGAGCATACCTGGGATGCCTTGAAATGTGCTGTTCAGAAGAGATTTCCACCCCGTTTTACTAATACGGATTTATGCATAGCCCCGCAGGATTCATGATGTCTATTCCCTCCGGCACTACTTGAGACGTTAGTCGAGTACATCCACGTCCTGCTGCGGCACTTCTGCGTGCTCGCGGGGCCCCTACACGATATTAGGCAGTTTATTTGGCGCTTCCGAGTATATACACCTACTATGGAAGGGGTGGGGGTGAAAAAGAAGTGTAGCCCAAAAAAATGGTTGAAATGGCTCTGAGCACTATGGGACTTAACTTCTAAGGTCATCAGTCCCCTAGAACTTAGAACTACTTAAACCTAACTAACCTAAAGACATCACACACATCCATGCCCGAGTCAGGATTCGAACCTGCGACCGTAGCGGTCGCGCGGTTCCAGACTGTAGCGCCTAGAACCGCTCGGCCACCCCGGCCGGCACCAAACTCCCTAGGCATGAACATTATTGAGCATACCTGGGATGCCTTGAAATGTGCTGTTCAGAAGAGATTTCCACCCCGTTTTACTACTACGGATTTATGCATAGCCCCGCAGGATTCATGATGTCTATTCCCTCCGGCACTACTTGAGACGTTAGTCGAGTACATCCACGTCCTGCTGCGGCACTTCTGCGTGCTCGCGGGGCCCCTACACGATATTAGGCAGTTTATTTGGCGCTTCCGAGTATATACACCTACTATGGAAGGGGTGGGGGTGAAAAAGAAGTGTAGCCCAAAAAAATGGTTGAAATGGCTCTGAGCACTATGGGACTTAACTTCTAAGGTCATCAGTCCCCTAGAACTTAGAACTACTTAAACCTAACTAACCTAAAGACATCACACACATCCATGCCCGAGTCAGGATTCGAACCTGCGACCGTAGTGGTCGCGCGGTTCCAGACTGTAGCGCCTAGAGCCGCTCGGCCATCACGGCCGGCCTAAGTGTAGCCCACGACGTGCCAGTACCCATACTTTATTCATCTATTATTTAATAATGAGAGCACTTAGTGACTCGCAACAAACTTTACACATAATATCAAACCTTTATGAAAGTTCTTCTCGCTGACAACCTCCACAAAATGATGAAACGAAGAAAGATTACCGTTTACTACATTTTCGCTGTCTTTGCAGTAAAACTGCTGCATGAAGCGCGACGTTTTAATTTATTACTTCTTTACTAGTAAATGTATTCGCAACACATTTCGCAGGTAGTAGCCACGTATATCACGGGACGTACTGCAAAATAGTTCAGGAGATACGACTTCATAAACACTGAGTTGTGTGGAAATCAAACTGCAGTGCGAAATTCGCTAGAGACACAGGTGAAAAAGTGTATAAATACGTGTGAATATGTTAAGTACATGTTAAATATATATATATGAAATGTTGATCACTCTTTAGAAAATAAAACATGACTAGCAAATTTTGTAGGAAATTTTGTCTACTTTAATTTTGTTCAGAATAGCCGTCTTCGAAAACTTCACAGTTTTCGAGAAATACGCGAAAAACTGAAGAAAGTGTGACAATTTTGATGTTTTTTGCGTTTTTCTTTGTGAAGTCAACATCCTACAAGGAAGCAAATATGAAATTCGGAGTCAGCACCCCAAAAAACGTAAACAAGCGTTGAGAAATATACTTCCGAAATTTTTTTTTACGAGAATAGCTGGTCTGAACACCAGTTCCTGGACTACAAGTAGCTCCAGCACACCATTTTCAGTCGCACTTTTTGATTAGGGCAAATAGAACTGAGACGGTTTTAAATAGTACAACTTAATTCAGAATTGTCACGAAGGGGTAGAATGGCGGATGATAGCTCGCTACATAAAATGGTTTGGAAGTCAGTTTTATCTGTTGCATTACGTGTGTTTTCCGGAAGTAACTAACTCTCACTGGGGTGAACAACTTGTCCATTTTTCCCGACGAGTATTGTGGCCACTTTTCCCCGATCGGACGCGAGGTCGCCATCAGTGGTTGAGATGAAACTATCAAACCGAAAGATACAACAAGGAACTACACTTATAGGCCAAAACACGTTGTTTAGGCATTGATATTATAAAAAATAATTACTCACCATACACGTGAGGTAACAGGAACGATATAAATTACTTATCTTAAATCAGACGACTGAAAAACAAAAAAAAGTTACAAAAAATGACGGATCGAGCTCGGGCCTGTCAAACTCTTGATCCGGGATCCCGCCGGTCGCAGTTTCACGACCACGGCTCTATGCTCCGGACACTGGTGTAGGCCAAACCCTGAAAGGCTAAGAGCGCAAAAAGGAGAAGATAAAAATGGTGGTTATGGCAAACATATACAAAATACATCAGTAGGCCAGGTAGTGATTCCATTTTCTTTTCGCCACGTAGGCTGTTGAAATAAGGAAGAAATGTAGTGTTACTCACTGCAAGCAAATTACGTCGCCCAGCAGCGAGTAACTGCGGGAATCGATTATTGCTGTAAAAGAAGTGGCGGCTGCTTTGTAAGAGCACAACAGCACGACCGAGCGAGGTGGCGCGGTGGTTAGCACTCTGGACTCGCATTCGGGAGGACGACGGTTCAATCCCGTGTCCGGACATCCTGATTTAGGTTTTCCGTGATTTCCCTAAATCGCTCCAGGCAAATGCCGGGATGGTTCCTTTGAAAGGGCACGGCCGACTTCCTTCCCCGTCCTTCCCTAATCCGATGAGACCGATGACCTCGTTGTTTGGTCTCTTCCCCCAAACAACCCAACCCCACAACAGCACGAAAACACCCTAACTTTCGACACCTTGCGGATTTAGTGGTTATTTTTCTGTGAGTGCTATTAAAACGTAATATAGATGCTGCAGTCTGAAAGATACGGCACTTAAATGTACCATGTTACTGCTCCTCTAGACTCTGTGAAACTTGGCATCAGGATTTCGAGCGCCTTATGCGCATGCGCAGTCGCGTGACGTAATTGCCTTACGAGCGTAATACACTACTGGCCATTAAAATTGCTACACCAAGAAGGGTATTCATTGGACAAATATATTATACTAGAACTGACATGTGATTACATTTTCACGCAGTTTGGGTGCATAGATCCTGAGAAATCAGTACCCAGAACAACCACCTCTGGCCGTAATAACGGCCTTGATACGCCTGGGCATTGAGTCAAACAGAGCTTGGATGGAGTGTACCGGTACAGCTGCCCATGCAGCTTCAACACAATACCACAGTTCATCAAGAGTAGTGACTGGCGTACTGTGACGAGTCAGTTGTTAGGTCACCATTGACCAGACGTTTTCAATTGGTGAGAGATCTGGAGAATGTGCTGGCCAGGGCAGCAGTCGAACATTTTCTGTATCCACAAAGGCCCGTACAGGACCTGCAACTTGCGGTCGTGCATTATCCTGCTGAAATGTAGGATTTCGCAGGGATCGAATGAAGGGTAGAGCCACAGGTCGTAAAACATCTGAAATGTAACGTCCACTGTTGAAAGTACCGTCAAAGCGAACAAGAGTTGATGGAGACATGTAACCAATGGCACCCCATACCATCACACCAGATGATACGCCAGTATGGCGATGACGAATACACGCTTCCAATGTGCGTTCACCGCGATGTCCCCAAACACAGATGCGACCATCATGATGCTGTAAACATAACCTGGATTCATCCGAAAAAATGACGTTTTGCCATTCGTGCATCCAGGTCCGTCGTTGAGTACAACATCGCAGGCGCTCCTGTCTGTGATGCAGCGTCAAGAGTAACCGCAGCCAGGGTCTCCGAGCTGATAGTCCATGCTGCTGCAAACGTCGTCGAACTGTTCGTGCAGATGGTTGTTGGCTTCCAAACGCCCCCATCTGTTGACTCAGGGATCGAGACGAGGCTGCACGATCCGTTACAGCCATGCGGATAAGATGCCCGTCATCTCAAATGCTAGTGATACGAGGCAGTTGGGATCCAGCACGGCGTTCCGTATTACCCTCCTGAACCCACCGATTCCATATTCTGCTAACAGTCATTGGATCTCGACCAACGCGAGCAGCAATGTCGCGATACGATAAACCGCAATCGCGATAGGCTACAATCTGACCTTTAACAAAGTCGGAAACGTGATGGTATGCATTTGTCCTCCTTACACGAGGCATCACAACTACGTTTCACCAGGCAACGCCGGTCAACTGCTGTTTGTGTATGAGAAATCGGTTGGAAACTTTCTTCATGTCAGTACGTTGTAGATGTCGCCACCGGCGCCATCCTTGTGTGAATGCTCTGAAAAGCTAATCATTTGGATATCACAGCATCTTCTTCCTGTCGGTTAAATTTCGCGTCTGTAGCACGTAATCTTCGTGGTGTAGCAATTTTAATGGCCAGTAGTGTACATACGGATGTAATAAAGAGCGGATTCTCTCATTTTAAGGAGATCGTTTTGTCATTAGTGACTCCCCCGTTCAGGAAGACCTTCAGGGTTTGAAGAAGATCGTTTAAACACATTTATCTACATTGATACACGTCATTGTACTCGAGAAGTGGCAATTGTGAAGATTATTCAGCCATCGTGCGACATGTGCATACAGTGCGGGAGGTTCAAAAATCAGATGTAATGGTACCGCATGCTCTAGACCAAAATCGCAGAAATCAGCAGGTGGCCATATGTGCATCCCTGCTTGACGTCATCAATTGGCTCGTAAATGACATTGACCAATCCTATCCGTTATCTTTAATGGTGAAGAGAAATGGTGTCTTTGTGCCAACATAAGGAAAAGAAATGAATGGCTGAGCCCACAAATAGCAGCAACTCCCCGTGTAAAGACCTGCATGGGTCCATAAAATACAGTGTTACGCATCTGGTGGAACAGCGACGGTGAGGTGTGCTGCAAATTGCAGCTATTACTGCTGACATTTATTGCCAACAACTAAGACGTTTTTCAGACACAATCCAAGAACAAAGACCAGGAAGACTGCGTGAAGCGATGCTACTCCACGGTAACTCCCACCTGCATTCTGCTAGACTGACAAAAAAAACACTATACAGGAGTTGGGTTGGGAAGTCATTCCTCACCCATCTTACTCGCCTGATCTTACCGCCTCAGAGTTTAATATTTTCCACTCCCTATCGAACGACCTTCAAGGAACTTCCTTTCCGGTTGAAAATGCTCTCTGAACACGGCTCGACGAGTTCTTCGCCTCAAAACGACGTGATTTCTACAGTAGTGGAATTAGAAAGTTACCCAGCCTTGGCAGACTGTTGCAAGTAATGAAGGAGAATATGTTATCGATAACCAAAGTCTCTGTTGCGTGCATTTGTTGTGTTAATTGAATTTATGGAAAAACGCTACTTAATTGTGCCAAGTTTGTTAGCAAAACCTCGAAAATATCTGGTCTGATTTACTTCTAGCTTTTGCACGATACTGTAATAAACGTTAGTACGGAAACAGACTGTACTTTTTTTAAACAATGTTGTACAGGCCTTCTGTTAAAATCGACTGCAAGAAAAAAATGCTGTGTTGTGCTCTATTATGAAAATGTGCGGTTTTGATCTCTTTGCCGCAGTCAGTTTTAACTACGATAGTAGGGCATTGAAACTATAGTCATATTGCTTCTCCTATATATAATTTTTCTCATTATGTATATATTTTAAACAGAAATTGTACATAGGGTAATGTGCTGCTTTGTTTTCTTCCTCGCAGTCGGCTTCCACGGAAAACAGAAAAAAAGGGCGTTTATGGCTTATTGTGTTATGATTAGGATACTACTATGGAATCTGAATTTGAAATAACAATAAACAAGTCGCACGGTCAGAGAGTGGGGGAAGAGGAGTTGGGCAAACAAAGAGTGTGGGAGGAAATGGACGTAGAAAATGGGAAGGAGCGATAGACAAAGAGTGGGCGGGAAAGAGGGGGGCGAGAAGGTGGAGAGAGAGGTGAAGAGGCGGTGGACGGGGAGAGGGGAAGGGGGTAACGGACAGAGAGAGGGAAAAGGAGAAGGAGATGGGCGGAGTGAGTGGGAAGCAGCAGGAGATGGACAAAGAGAGGGGAAGGGGAATGTAAGTATAGAGGGGGGAGGAGAAGGAGATTAGAATGTATCTCCAATTCCATTTACATTTAGCACTTGCAGTGAATTGCCAGGTTCGTAAATCATATATACATATCTTGTAAACTGAATTGCTTCACATCATTCCAATAAAAAACTTTCAAATGATTATGGAACAGCAGCACGTAAAATACATCAACGAAGTGCCACTTGAACATATAACTTCCACTGTTTGAATGGCTGCTGCATGTAGAAGCATGATACGTGAAGTCCCATATAAAGAAAGTAATGATAACCTGTTATGTGTGGAATGCCGACAACTGAGCGCTGCCTCTGGTAAACTGAAGTCATGTAGTACCAGGCAGCCGTTTTGAACCCAAGTAATACATGAAAGTAAGTGGATAATTAACATAATTAGCGGTTATCGTAGTATACAGTGATGTATGAAATACACATACTCATTTTGTTTTAAATTAAGAGCCTAAGAAAACTTGTCAACTTTTCAGCAGTGAGGAATGCCTCAGCGTTGAGCAATACATAGCAGTTTGAGGACAGAGGACGTGTGTGTGTGTGTGTGTGTGTGTGTGTGTGTGTTGAACTGGGGACCTAGAAACGATGGAGAGGCTTCGTCCCATCGTAGCCTCAGTGATCCACAATTTCACAGCAGTCCACCCACCCCACAGCCGCCCCACACCGAACCCAGGGTTATCGTGCGGTACGGCCCCCAGTGGACCCCCCTCCCTCCCCCCTTTCTGGGAACATCTCATACCAGATGAGTGTAGCCCCAAAAGTTTGTGTGGTAGGATAATGATGATGTACGCGTACATGGAGACAAGTGTTTGCACAGCAATCGCTGACATTATGTAACCGAGGCGGAATAAGGGGAACCAGCTCGCATTCGCCGAGGCAGATGAAAAACCTCCTTAAAATCCACCCACAGGCTATCCGGCACACCGGACCTCGACGCAAATCCGGCGGATTCGTGCCGGGGACGGGCACGCCTTCCCACTGGGGAAGAAGCGCATTAGACCGCGCTGCTAGCCGGCCGGACATGTCAGAGGGTAGTATCAGGTTTTTCCGAATCCCGCAAGGCGAAAAGATTGTGAATAAACGTAAAATATGGCTGCATGGAATTGAAGGGAAATTGCATTTTCATACGAATCTGCTAGACTATTTGCAATACATAAACATTTCCCTTCTTGTGGATTACTTAACAATGATCTTATATATTTCATTACACACTAACTGTGTGGTGTTAATACTTACAGCGTAGTTGGTACCGTGCTGGGCTACACGTGCAAGGTTCGGAAGATCGATGCTGTTTCATACTATTTTTTCGTCTTTTTCCTTCTAGTTCATTTTGCTTAATACTGATGTCTTCTTAAGTTTCATATATTTGTAATACACTTATGTTAAAGCTTTAAATTCCATATCGTATTAAATTTTAATTTATTAGCTTCATTTTACGCTTGATCAATTTGAGACCATGGTAAGGATGGGGTTAAAAAACTGTATTTCATGCCTGATCTACGACTAGCGCTTATAGTGAAGAATCTGTCAAACCAACTGACAATTTGAAAGCGCATTATGCTTCCCAGACAAGTCACTGAAGACAATAATTTGCCGCTTCCTACTGTCTCCACTGAGCCTGTTGTAAAGCTGTATGATTTTGACAAAGAAAAAACACTGAACATTGCTTGGAACCCGCTAAAAAGTGTAGCAAGACCAGGGAATTACAATAAAATTGAAAACTGGTCCTGTTTAAGTACTTTTGAATCATAGTGTTTCAACAGCAGTTAAGTGTACCGTGTAAGAACAAGTATTTCAAGGTTCTACTGTGTCAGCTGCATATTTCAGACATAATTTTCCCGTAGGAGGTACAGAAAAATTGCAGTATACAAAGCTGTTAAAAGACAGACATAATGATACTCTATAGTTCTCCACGAGTGTTATTACGCTGTTTGAGAATTTAGAAATTTGGAAGACGGTTACCTGGGAAACAGTAGTAGTTCTGGCACACCAGTTAACGACCAGGATTAACTTCTGAGTGAAGAAGCTTTCCATTGTAATTTTATTGCGCAGGCTTTCACAAGATTCCCTGCAAAAACTTTTCAGCAGGGCTCGAGAATATCATCAAAATCCAGAATCCTTCCGTTTTAACCAAATTCTGCTGTCCATTGCTGTGTCACAGTATTTTCGTCCAAGTCACCATGGGAATTATCAAACAGAAATGCTGAGCTCCTCATTGACTACCTAAAGCGCAGTGTACTTGTGATAAGCAATAACGATGCAGTCTTGTCTGGAAGTGCAAATTTAGACATAAGCGAAATAGAAGACATTTCACATGAGGAAGAACAGTCTCTGAATTATCTAGCTGGGAGAACGGTAAAGAGTTAGGCAGAAATACGTGTTATGTGATATGTACCGTGTACTACTTTCAGCAAGTGAACGGGCTGTGTAAGAAAGAGGTCAGAGAGCAAACGAACTCAGAATTAAAAGATCGACGACAGCGTATAATGTGTATCGGAAGCAGCATTAAACATTTGCTATTCAGATGACAGAAAAAGTTTTCCATGTCAATGAAAAACAAGTTATAGAATCGAAGTTGATTCAAATACTGAAGGGAAATGCATGTAAAACAGCCAAGAAACTCCCTCATAGTAAACAGTCTTGTCACACAGTTACAGAGAAAAGTGTAGGTACGTATATTTTTGACAAGAGAGATTACATTCTTTTGAGGAACCATTACCACGCAGAGATGGACGCCACTGCAAAACGTGGCAGTAGAACGCACAAACGGCGACAAGCAAATGTTAGTGGAGATTCGTGCGTCTGTGAAAAGATCTATTCGCGAAGCATACAACTACCACCGTCACACCTCAGCAACTGATCTGGCAGAGAACCCGAGAAAATTCTGGTCATATGTAAAATCACTAAGGGGTCTAAGGCTTCCATTCACTTCCTTCTTGACCAGTGTGGTGTGGCAGTTGAAAATAACTAAACGAAAACCGAAGTTTTAAATTTCGCGTTCAAGAAATTGCTCACACAGAAGAATCGTACGCGTCATTGACCATCGGAAAGACTCCTGTATGGATGACATTGTAATGAGCGTCCCTGATGTAGAGAAACAACAGAAAGATTTGAAAGCAAATAAGTCAGCAGGTCCGAATCAAATCCCATTTCGATTTTACAAACAGTGCTGTACGGCACTGGCGCCTTACCTAGCTTGCATTTATAGGGAATCTCTCGCCCAGCACTAAGTCCCAAGAAACTGGAAAACAGCGCAGATGACTCCTGTACACATAAGAAGGGTAAAAGAATGAACCCACAAAATTATAGACCAATATCACTAACTTTGGTTTACTGCAGAATCCTTGAACATATTCTCAGTTCGAATATAATAAATATTATTGAGGCGGAGAAGCATATGTCCACGAATCAGCATGGTTTCATAAAGCATGAGCCGGCCGGTGTGGCCGAGCGGTTCTAGGCGCTTCAGTCTGGAACCGCGCGACAGCTACGGTCGCAGGTTCGAATCCTGCCTCGGGCATGGGTGTGTGTGATGTCCTTAGGTTAGTTAGGTTTAAGTAGTTCTAAGTTCTAGGGGACTGATGACCTTAGATGTTAAGTCCCGTAGTGCTCAGAGCCATTTGAACCATAAAGTATCGCCCGTGCGAAACTCAGCTTGCCCTTTTCTCACGATATACTGCGAACTATGGATGAAGGATAACAGGCAGATTCCATATTTCTAGATTTCCGGAAAAGATTTGACACGATGCCCTATTGCAGCCTGTTAACAAAGGCACGAGTGTATGCAATAAGTTCACACATATGTGAGTGGCTCGAAGACTTCTTAAGTAACAGAACCCAGTATTTTGTCCTCGACAGCAAGTGTTCATCAGAGACAAAGATATTGTCAGGAGTGTCCCAGAGAAGTGTGATAGGACTGCTGTTGTTCTCTGTATACGTAAATGATTTGGCTGATGGGGTGGGCAGCGCCTACAGTTGTTTGTTGATGATGCTGCGGTGTACGGTAAGGTGTCGAAGTTGAGTGACTGTAGGAGGGTACAAGATGACTTACACAAAATATCTAATTGGCATGATTGGTGGCAACTAGCTCTAAAAGGCGTCGTTTAAATATCTGGGAGTAACGTTGCAAAGCGATATGAAATGGAACGACCATGTGAGGACTGTGTGGGGAAGGCAGATGGTCGACTGTGGTTTATTTTGAGAATCTTAGGGAAGTGTTGTTCACCTGTAAAGGAGACCGCATATAGGACGCTGGTACGAACTATACTTGAATGCTGCTAGAGTGTTTGGGATCCGTACTAGGTCGGATTGAAGGATGACATCAAACCAGTTCAAAGGCGGACTGTTAGATTGTTACTGATAGGTTCGAACAACACGCAGGTGTTACGGAGGCGCTTCGGGAACTCAAATGGGAATCCCTGGAGGGAAGACGACGTTCTTTTTGAGGAACGCTATTGAGAAAATTTAGAGAACTGGCATTTGAAGCTGACAGCCGAACGATTCGATTGACGCCAACATATATTGCGCTTAAGAACAACGAAGATAAGAGGAATTACAGCTCATACCGAGGCATATACAGGGTGTTACAAAAAGGTGCGCCCAAACTTTCAGGAAACATTCCTCACACACAAATAAAAAAAAAGATATTCTGTGGACATGTGTCCGGAAACGCTTAATTTCCATGTTAGAGCTCATTTTATTACTTCTCTTCAAATCACATTAATCATAGAATGGAAACACACAGCAACAGAACGTACCAGCGTGACTTCAAACACTTTGTTACAGGAAATGTTCAAAATGTCCTCCGTTAGCGAGGATACATCATCCACCCTCCGTTGCATGGAATCCCTTAAAGACGTTAACAAGTAAACAGAAGTATGCATTTATGTTTCAGTATGGTCTGCAATTTCCAAATATTTCCCTCAAACAAACTGAATGGGCATCATGTATAGTATTATTACATCAAGGACATACAGTATACTGTACTACGAAAGTCATTTTATTCACTTTGTATTTCCAGTAGAAAACAGGAAACAAAAACTGTAGCTCGTTGTTTACTTTAAAGCACTAAGGTATCACATGCAAATATAGTCCAGTTTACTAACTCGTAAACGAGAAATTAATAGCTCTGTCCATAGTGCTGCTATAGGTCCTTGGGTCCAAAATGGGTGGCTGCCTCCGAGATGGCAATACTTTCTTTATTCAGGACTTTAATAAAGGCTGAATGCAGAGACATCTGTCGGTGCCTTCAGTATCCCAGGATTCACAACTTGTCTCTCTCCAAGAACTGCTTCTCATTACCAGTAGTCTACAGGGTGCAGCGATTAAATCCGGACAAGTGAAACTTTTTTAAAAAGCAAATTTATTAAAACAAAATACAAATGAAAATGAAAATCCTTGTACGAGGGTTGAATGAAAAGTAATGCCACCACCCTCGTTAATTGGGTTTGGATGGGAATATTTTAATAAATCAAACGGTGAAATAATCTCTAGAATGTGATCTTTAATTACCAATATTCACTTTTCCACATAATAACCAGCCAATTGGATACATTTCTGCAAACGATGAACAAGTTTTCTGAAGCCGTCACGGAATAAGTCGACATACTGTTTCTGCACAGTCTCAGTTCTCTCAGCGTCTTTATCAGAAGCGTAATGATATCCCCGCAGATCGTCTTTCATTATCGGGAACAGATGGAAGTCAGACGGTGCTAAATCTGGACTGTATGGAGGATGCTGTATGGTGATGAGATTCAGTCTCTGGAATCCTGCTGTGGTGGCAATTTGTGTATGGATTGCCAAGCAAAGCAATACTGTGACCCACACGTTCTGTTGAAATACCGATTATGCTTGCAATTTCTCTCTGAGTGATACGACGATCGTCCTGAATCAATCTGTCAACATTTTGCTTGTGAAACTCAGTGGTTGCTGTCACAGGACGTACAACTCTTTGTTTGTCACGCAGGTCAGATGTTCCCGCCTCAACATCTTTAAACTTGCTCGCCCAACGACGCACAGTACTCACATCAACACAATCACATTAACTGCTTTCATTCTCTGATAAATCTCCTTTGGGGTGACACCTTCTGCTGTCAAGAGTTCAATGACTGAAAGTTGCTTAAATCGCATTGACAGACTGTCTGCACAGCGTTCCATTACTTTACACTGTAACAACACAATCGTTCAATGATAAAGCTTCCCACCAACTGGAGCTGTAGAGAAGAGGCTACGGAACAAGCCAGTACCTGCTGCATACCAATGCTGCCAACTGTTGAAGAGTTACGAAGTTGGAGACATTACTTTTCAGTCAACCCTCGTACATATAAGTATCGGTATCTTCAAAGAGTAATATACTCGATGTACCCCCCCCCCCCCTTTCAGTCACAATGACTGCCTCCAATCTCGTCCTGAAGCAATAGATGCTTCTTTAAAAAAGCACTCTCCATATTCGCGAATGCTGCTTCGAAAGCGGTGCATGGAGATACGATATTAGGGTGCCTCATCTTATTGTTAACTCTTTCGACTACACTCCAAACATAGTAGTCGAGGGGTTTCAAATGCGGTTTATTCGGAAACCGCAACTCCTTTGACCGGAACATGTCAACATCATCCGAGAGCCAGTTTTGGACTATATGGCACATATGAGGTCCTCCTCTTCCATCCAACGCATTGTTCGCTCGCCGACATTCAATACTGACGCCAGATTTATCAGCAATTGCCCCGGGTCCTCCGAAATCAGCACCTGAACCTTTTCATGACTGCCACAGTTCGCGACATGCGTCTCGTTGAATGAGGTTTCCTCGCTGGGTTAGCCGAACCTTACCCAGACTTCTCTGAAGCGTTTTACTTAGCCACAATATCGTAAACAGTCCCTCTCGGGTACACAAAGAATAGAACTATTTCAGAGGGTGAACGCTCAGCGCGAAAATTTTCGATTATCTCGGCTCCTTGGTTGTACTCTGTACTTGTCCGTAATGTCTCGGCCATTTTGAGGTTATGACTGTTTACTAGATGCCATGCCTTTCAAGAAAGACAATCGCAACCTCCGGTGGAACAACGATATGGCGGGAAATTCAAACTGAAATTTGTTGGGATTTTATGCCGCACCCTGTATCCTTTGCATCTTCATCTCTGCATAACTGTTCGACCTAAATTCAATCGAAACTGCGTACTGTAGTTAACCCTTGGTCTGGATTTACAATTTTATACCTCCCACTGCCACACACACACACACACACACACACACACACACACACACACTTCACACCATTCCCAGCGTCACTATTCTTTGATACCTCAGAAAGTCTATCAACCAATTCCTATTTTTCTCTCCTGTTGTGTCATAAAGATCTTTACAATTCGATTCAGTGTAGATACATCCCCATCAGTTACTAGACCTACCCCACTAATCCTCAGCACCCGTCTGTTACAGTACATTTGAAATGCGTGTTTTCTTATCTGGTTGCCCTGTTTATTGACCATGCTTGACTTCCACACAGTGCAGAAAGTTTCGAAAAAGAATTCTAACTCTTACATTTACGTTTACTATTACATTATGTCTCCTCTCCAGAAAAGCTTTCCTTACTATTCAAGTCTGTATTTCATTTTCTCTTTACTCCTGCCATTGTCAGCTACCCAAACAGCAAAATACATTCACTCATCATACCTTTTAATTCGATTCTTTTCCATTACTTTTGTTACACTTACATCCAAAACACTATCCATTCCATTCAATTACTCTTCTGAATAATTTGCTGTCTGCGACAAAATCACAATGACATCAATAAACCTGAAAGTGTTTATTTCTTTTTCATGAACTATAATTTCCTTTCCAAATTTCTCTTTGGATTGTTTTACTGCTTGTTCAATGCACAGACTGATGAACATGGTTGAACTACAATCCTGTGTGACTCCTTCCTCAGTTAATGCCTCACTTTGATGTCCTTTGGCTCTTACTGCCCTTCCATTGTATGGTCCTCTTGGTGCTGATCATGTCTGGTTTTGCCTTATCATTTTGGATACTCATTCTTTTCTGTTCCAGTGCTTTATACAACTTTTCATCCTTCACTATGTGGTCCCCTTCGTTAGGTTTGACCTACCATTCCCCTTCCAACTTCTACAGAAGAGAGGATTGTCCAGTGAAGCTCTCCCAAGGTGGTGCACATCCCCCCTTTCCTGGCTTTCTATCTGCGTACTTCCTTTTTGGCCCAATATCCAACAAACACATTAGCCACCCCATTATGTGGGGGCTCATCAAGTACCTGCACAGTGGTAGCTCCCTGACTGTGTAGGGATTGCACTATTGGTGCCAGAGCTGGGACTCCTCACATATACAAAAAAGTATGTCCCATCATCATTGGGGCATGGGACTCTGGACAACAGTTAACCAGGCAGGTTGCCACTGCTGTGACTCGGCAGCACCCATGGGGAGAGCCTGAATTCAGAGTGGGTGGTGCCAAGCTGGATGACTTGCCAATGAAGCGGCATAAACTTTCTTCCGCTGGTGACTGCCTGGTCCCAATAGTCTTTGCTGAAGAAAAGAATTACTTGAATGTGGAGAGAGATGATGCCACAATGTTTCCTTCCCTGGCTACACCATGGGAGAAATATGGGGCTAAGAGCCAAGGGTATACATATTCCTCACAATTCTTATCTTGTTCTAGAACCATCAGTGAGTCCTTTATGGCTAAAAAACCATTATTCTTTGTTGAGCATCTTGAGGACAGATTTGGGGATGTATCAGCTATTTGAAAACTGAAAGTGGTTCAGTTCTGATGAAAACAGCATCCCCCACTCAGTTGCAGGTGCTGCTCACATGTGACAAACTATATAATATTCCTGTAACCATTACACCCCACAACAACCTTAATATCATCTTGGTGTCGTCTACCATTGTGACTTTCTTTTACAGACCGATGACAAGTTACATGCAATTCGGCATGACAGGATATGCATTTTCTTTGCTGTGTCCAATGAGGATCATACAACAACAGGGTTAACACTGGGGCTTTTATCTTCATCTTTGGAGGTGACTCATTATCTGAAAAATAATATTTTATCAGTATGATTAAAACAGTATGACGCTTCTTCCATGCAGTGCTTCAGATGATGGGAATTTGAGCAGACGTCTTTGGGTTGTAATGCTAGCCCCATCTGCATGGACTGAGCACATCAGTTGCCTACAAACTTTACATGTGCCCTTTCCCCCATCCACGTTAACTGTGGGGAGCACCATTCTCCCTGTTCACTGGATTCATCTCTTCTCTTCCAAAGAGAAATGAAACTCCAAGATTTCAAGACTCATCAGCAATCAAGAATAAATATTATCATAACATTAACGTCAGCTATGAATACGATGATGTCATCCTCAAACAGTACCCTCACCCTTCATGCCTTCTACGTTGGGTCCTTGGGGTCACTCAATTACACCCATTCCCATGAGGATTGTGAGTCCTTCTCATATTGTTTCCCCCACATCCACTTTGATATCATTGACTCCCAATCCACAAGCGATGTTGATCACCAACCCTCAGCTGGAGAAACAACACTCTCCTCTGGTGTCTCTCTCCAGGAAGGGGTCCTTCAGGACACTTCCTTCCCAGCATTCTGCTGAACTGCTATTGGATACCAGCCAGTGACTGAAAGAGCCATAGGTTGTTGGTTATGAGGCTTCACATTCCTCCTCTGCCCCTGAAACTGTAGCAGGAAGAAGAGGGACAAAAAGGAGACCTCCAACATGAAGTAAGTTCCAGTGTCCCTGTGCCCCTGGACCCCACATGTTCCAACACTGTACCTGAGACAGAGGTCCTGATGGTCCCTATGGCGCTGTATCCCCCCCCCCCCACACACACACAGAACCTGCTTCAGAACTGTTGTGTATTTATGCTATATCGTTGTGAGCAGTGGCAGCAGACGACTGTGGGGCATGACATGCCTCCATGGTCCCTTCACCCCCCACAAGATACTCATATCAATGACCCTCTAGTGGAACTGTAGCGGTTTTTTTCCACCATCTAGCTGAGCTACAACATCTCTTATGTGTTTCCTCTGCTTGCTGCATTGCCCTCCAGGAAACTTGGTTTCCAGTATTGCTAACCCATTCCTTCCATGGCTATTGAGTCTATTTTAAGAATAAAGCTGACTATGACAGAGCTTCAGGTGGAATTTGCATATACGTTCTGGACTCCATCTACAGTGAACACTGTCCACAGCTCGTAGTCGTGTGGTAGCGTTCTCGCTTCCCACGACCAGGTTCCCAGGTTCAATTCCCGGTGGGGTCAGGGATTTTCTCTGCCTCGTGATGACTGGGTGTTGTGTGATGTCCATAGGTTAGTTAGGTTTAAGTAGTTCTAAGTTCTAGGGGACTGATGACCATAGATGTTAAGTCCCATAGTGCTCAGAGCCAGCCACAGTGAACACTTGCCACTTGATATGCCCTTTGAGGC
This sequence comes from Schistocerca nitens, assembly GCF_023898315.1. Taxonomy (NCBI): domain Eukaryota; kingdom Metazoa; phylum Arthropoda; class Insecta; order Orthoptera; family Acrididae; genus Schistocerca; species Schistocerca nitens. The sequence goes on from NC_064621.1 coordinate 471,240,901, forward strand.
TGACGCTGTTCATGTGAGGATGCCTCTGGATTTTACTATCTGTAATGTGTATACACCTCCCAATGGTGAAGTGTCTCAGAACGTATTGTCTACCCTGATTTCTCAGCTCCCCCACCCTTCCTGATTTGGGGTCACTGCAATGCCCGTGACCCTTTGCGGGATGGAACTAGGATCACTGGTTATCAGAACTTTGTTCGTAGAGATTGATCTCTCTCTCTGGAGTGCTGGTTACTCCACACACATAAGTGTAGTGTCAGCCATTGATCTTCCCACTGACAGCCCTGGTCTTCTCCCCTCTATCCATTGGAGAGTCCATTATGATTTGTGTGACAAATAGTTCAAATGGCTCTGAGCACTATGGGACTTAACATCGGAGGTCATCAGTCCCCTAGACTTAGAACTACTTAAACCTAACTAACCTAAGGACATCACACACATCCATGCCTGAGGCAGGATTCGAACCTGTGACCATAGCAGCAGCACGGTTCTGGACTGAAGCACCTAGAACTGCTCCGTCATTTGTGTGACAGTGATCATTTTTTGATTGTCTTGTTTCTTCCTCAGTATCACTTGCCTGGTTTTCAAAGTGGATGGGTTCTTGACAATGCTGACTGGGATGCCTTTGCCTCTGTTTTCACCATAAGCATCCCAACATGTGCAGGTACCGATGTGACTGTCAGCACACAACTGGAGCCCCACAAGGGGCTCACCACTCTTTGGCAGGTTTGTGCTTGGCTACCACAAGGCCCCAGCCCTTGCAGCACTTTTTTCCTTCCATGCTACATCTTTATCGTCTTGCTATACTTTTTCCCCTCCCTTGGGGAACATGTCTGGGGCATTATTGGGAATGTTCTGCATTCTGTTGCTGATGTGTGAACAGTCTCAACTTTGTTTTTGGCTCAATTTTCCTGTCTTTGTTTCCCTTCTCTCGTTCCTGTGCTTTGGTGTTTGAGGATCTTTTTTTTCTTCTTCTTCTTCCCTGTGCACTCCTGAAGGCCGCCCCATGCGTCTGACGTGTAACAGATGACTGGATAATGCATAAGTCCCATCCCCGGGTCAACAGGTAGGGTTCGTGCACACCCCCTGGTACAGGCCAGGCCCTGGGAGGGGTGACTGCCTGAGCTGTAATATTCCCAAATTGCCGATTGGTACCTCCATCAAGTGTTCCGGAGGTGTGACCTGAGGTGTGAACAATCACCTAAGGCGGGTGCACACCCTTGTGAAGGGGCCCCCAGTCGGAAGGAGCGCGCCATCAGAGACGCTGGCGCTGATGAGTCAATCGTAGTCCCCATTGATGTCTACGAAACATATACGTAATGAGGCTACTGATTCGAAGACCCTTCCTGCTGCAAAATGGTTCCTTGTGGTGTCACGTACTGAAGACTGTCAGTCTTTTGCCATTGTCAATCCATTTATTATCCAGAAAGGTGTTGATGCAATTGCTGGCCCTGTGAAATCCTGCACTCGTCTATGGAATGGCACTTTGCTTTTGGAGACGGCTTCTGATTCTCAAACACAACAACTGCTTGCTGCCTCGCTTCTCCATGGCTACCCTGTTTGTGTCGAGGCACATAGAATTTTGAATTCTTCCGGTGGTGTAATTTACACCAGGCTGCTTGATGGTCTAACTGAGGCTGAAATACAATTTCACCTCTCTGATCAGGATGTCATTGCTGTCTATCGTGTAATGAAAAAGGTCTATTCCTCCTTGGTGCCCACCCACACTCTTTTCCTCACCTTTGATACGGTGGTGCTGCTGTCCAAGATCAAAGCAGGCTACGAAATTATCACAGTCCGTACATTCTGAATCCGATGCACTGTGGCAGGGATGCACACGAGGGTGAATGTCCACCTCCTTCTCCCTGCCGAATCAACTGCATGCTGCCATGCCGCCTCCTCTCGGGATTTTCCCGTGTATCTAGATGAGCGGGCTGTTCAAGAGATTTGGGTGAAGGAAAAAGTGCTTACCCAGTAGATCGCAAGTTACTGGCTAGTCGCAAACTCTGTGTTCTCCCGTCTGGCACCTATAGTTCTGTTCTTGTTACCCCTCGCTCCATGAAGGATGTGGCCACACAGACATGACCTCAAATTCGGCTCTAAGGTTGTGAAACCTCAAAAAAAAAAAAAAAAAAAAAAAAAAAGGTAGCGTCATCATCCCCCCATCCTGCTGTGCAACAAACCGTTAACCTCTCGACACAAGGGGCAAAGCCACCCACTACACAACCAGCATGCAGGAGAGGACAGAAGGAGTACTCCTGTGAAGACTTCCTCCATCCCTTCAGCCACACAACACCCAAGTCTTCCTCTAACCAGAAGGGCTCAAAGAAGTCCACTAAAGACAAACGGTCTTCTCCTTCGCCAACTCGAAATCCAGCTCGACGGTGTCGCCACGTGGTCCCTTAGCCTGGCTGGCCTCTGTCTCGCCGGTGCACACCATCAACCATTTTTCAATGTTGGACTCCACAGACGGACTGCAGAAGCACGCCGATGCTTCTGAGGACCCCATGGAACAGGATCCTCCTGCTTCTGTGCCTTCTAGTAGCGACTCTACACCGGTTGTCACTCGGCGGCCGCTGAGTTGACATCCCTACATCTCTTCCTCCTCATGACTGTCCTCCAATTGAACGTTCACGGCTTTTGGTCCCACAAAGAAGATTTACAACTGGTTTTAGCATTGCAGCATCCCCTTGTACTCTGCCTTCAGGAAACGAAATTACGCCCACACAACTGCTTTGATCTTTCACATTACTTACCGATTCGTTTTGACCTTCCCCCTGAGGTTGGCATTCCATCTCATGGGGGCATTATGCTGCTCATACAGGGTGACTTTCATAGTCAACCCATCTCCCGACTACCCGTCTTCAAGCTGTTGCAGTTCGCCCTTTTCTTCGCTGCCTGACTTTTTCCCTCTGTACCATTTATGTCCCTCCGTCATTCACTGTCACCAAGACAGACTTTCTTCAGTTTATTGGGCAGCTACCTCCCCTCCCCCCCCATCCCAACCCCTGTTTTTGCTACTCGGTGACTTTAATGCACATCATCCCCTTTGGGGTTCTCCCAGGACCTGTCAGAGGTGCCCTCTTGGCTGACCTTCTTAACCAACTTAACCTGTTCTGCCTTAACACTGGAGCACCCACTTTCCTTTCCGACTCCTCACACACCTGTTCCCATTTGGACCTATCCTTTTGCACTTCCCAGCTTGCACATCGTCTTGAGTGGTCCTTTCTTTTTGACGTCTACTCAAGCAACTATTTCCCGTGTGTTCTCCGTCTGCTGACTCCTACCCCATCCGTATGCATGCCCAAATGGCAGCTTACTAAGGCTGACTGGCAGCCTTACTCCTCCCTAGCGACCTTCGAAGAACAAGATTTCCCCAGCTGTGATGACCAGGTGGACTATCTCACCAACCTTATCCTTACTGCTGCAGAATGTTCCATTCCTCGCACTTCCTTTTTACCACGTCGTGTCCCAGTCCCTTGGTGGACTGAGGCATGCCGTGACTCAATTCACGCACGGAGACATGCTCTCTGCATTTTTAACTGCCACCCTATGCTGGAAAACTGCATTCATTATAAACAGATGCGTGCAAAGTGTTGTCAAGTTCTTGGGGATAGCAAAGAGCTAGCTGGATTTCATTCACTAGTTATTTTAACAGTTCCACACCTTCCTCTGTCGTGTGGGCTCTGATGGCTCTCTGGAACCAAGATCCATTCCCCAGCCATTTGCGGACGATCCGAGCTCCTCCCACTATCACCCTGCCTTCATCCATTGGAAACAGGTGGAGGAGGCTTGGGCGATACCCTTCTCTTCTCAGAATCATTAGTGCTACAATGCCGCCTTTACTATGAAGGAGCTAGATCATGCTCTCAGCTCAACCCGATCCTCCGCCCCAGGATCAGACACCATCCACATTCAGATGTTGCAGCACCTCTCTCTTTTGGGCAAGCATTTTCTGCTTAACATGTACAACCGCATCTGGTCTGAGGGAACATTTCCTGGACGCTGGCATGAAGCCACCGTCATATCCGTACCTAAGCCCAGTAAGGACAAAAGCCTTCCTTCTAGCTACTGCCCCATCTCTCATACCTGGTGCGTTTGCAAGGTGATGGAACTTATGATTCATGCCCGGCTGGTGTGGTGGCTCTAGTCTCGCCGTTTACTAACGAATGCACAGTGTGGATTTTGAGCGTGGCGTTCTGCAGCTGACCATCTCTTTACTTTGTCCACCCATGTCATGAATAGTTTTCTGTGGAAATCCCAGACTGTGGTTGTGTTTTTCGATTTGGAGAAAGCCTACGACACCTGCTGGAGAACTGGTATCTTCCAGACTCTTTACATGTGGGGCTTCTGTGCGAGCCTGCCCTGTTTTCTTCAAGCATTTTTTCGAGACCAAGTTTTCAAGGTGTGTGTGGGTTCTACCTTGTCGGACACCTTAATCCAGAAAATGGTGTGCCTCAGGGTTCCGTCCTGAGCGTCATCCTCCTTGCCATCACCATTAACCCTATAATGGCCTGTCTCCCACCGCGCATCTTCAGCTCCCTTTTTGTCGATGATTTTGTCATCTATTGCAGTTCTCCACGGACCTGTCTCACTGAGCGGCGTCTTCAGAGCTGTCTTGATCGTCTTCATGCCTGGAGCATGGACAATGGCTTTCGCTTTTCCCCTGACAAAACCGTCTGTATGAATTTCTGGCAGAGCAAATAGTTTCTCCCACCATCTCTCCATCTTGGGCCTGTTGCCCTTCCGTTCGTTAACACTACGAAATTCCTGGGGCTCCTGCTCGCTAGAAACTCTCTTGGTCCTCCCGTGTATCTTACCTGGCAGCCCTCTGTATGCGGTCCCTTAATATCCTACATCTCCTCAGTGGTATTTTCTGGGGTGCCGATCGAACCACCCTCCTCCGTTTGTACCGGTCCCTCGTCCGTTCAAAACTCGCCTATGGGTGCTTTGTTTATTCATGTGCACGCCCATCCCTTTTTTGCTGTCTCAACACTATCCATCATCATGGTGTCTGTTTGGCCACAGGTGCCTTTTACACCAACCTGGTTGAGAGTCTGTATGCTGAAGCTGCTGAACTACCACTGTCCTACCGCCGTGACTTTCTCCTCAGCAGGTACGCATGCCTTTTGTCTGCCATGCGTGGCCACCCCTCCTATGCCTCCTTCTTTAATGATTCCTTCGATCGTCGGTATGGGGCTTGTCCCTCTTCTCTGTTACCTCCTGGAGTCCGCGTTTGCACTTGCTATGGCGGCATAACTTCACGGTACCTGCAACCTTCCCAGTGGGTACGAACCCTCCACCACCTTGGCTTCGTGAAGTGGCCCATGTTAACCTTGGCCTTCATTCGCTTCCTAAGGACACTACTCCAGTCTCGGTCTATCACCTTCAGTTTCATGACCTTCGCATGGAGCTTCATGATGTATACACTGTATGTATACACTGATGGCTCTTGGACTGACCATGGGGTCAGATGTGCCTTCATCATTGACACCCCTGTCTTTAGATATCAGCTTCCGGCACATTCCTCAATATTTACAGCCAAGCTTTTCGCCTTGTATCAAGTCACAGAGTTCATCCGGTGACACAGCATTCCCAATTGTATCCCTTGCTCAGACTCACTCAGCGCCCTCCGAAGTCTCTGTGCACTGTACACTGCTCATCCCTTAGTGCAGAGGGTCCAGGAAAATTGTCACTTGCTCACTCTCGGTGGAGCTAATGTCATGTCTCTGTGGGTCCCTGGTCATATCGGTCTGCCAGGAAATGAGGCTGCTGACACTGCTGCCATGGCTGTAGTCCTCATACCTCATCCTGCGAGTACCTATATTCCCTCCAATGATCACTGTGTTGCTGTCTGTCATGAGGTGGTGTCCCTTTGGCATCACCAATGTTCCTCCCTTCACAGGAATAAGCTTCGGCTTATTTAGCCTCTCCTGGTGCCTTAGACAACCTCCTCTCAGCCCTCCCGCAGGGAGGAGATTATTTTAACTCAGCTGCATATTAGGCACTGCCTTTTTAGCCATCATCATTTTCTCAGTGGTGCTATCCCACCACTTTGTACGCATTGCGCCCAAATTTTAACTGTCTGCCACTTCCTGCTGGAATGCCCTTTTTTTAACCATTTACATTCCAGCTTGGGTTTGCCATTTGATTTATCAGCCGTTTTAGCAAATGATGGGCGGGCTTTCGACAGAATTTTACTTTTTATCCACTGAGGCAATATGGTGAAGGCCATTTAATTTTTAGTTTTGGACCACCGGTTTTGTATGATATTTTTTTAGCCCTTTTTCCAGGTGCCTGTTTTTAGCTGTCTCCTGTTCTGTTCATTGGGACTGACTTGTAGTCATTTCCCTCCTCTCTGTGTTTGTGTCCTATAGTTTTGACTTGTGCACGTATGACTCCAGTTGTTTCTTGCATCCTAAAAAAAAAAAAAAAACAACTGGAGCCATTCTATTGGTAGCACACTTAGCGATCTCCTATTCCTCAGGATCCCCCGCATCAGACAATAATATCCTGGTGGACTTCCAAAATCACCATGACCATTAAAGATCACAGACAGGTTTCCAATGCCATAAGTGACATCCATCAATGGAGCACCTCATTGTCTTCAAACAGCTCCACGTTTTGATCTACCACCTAGTAACAAGACAGAAACATGAAAGCTGGGAACAGTGTGTGTCTACCAGCGGACCACATACTCCTCCTTCACAGGTTTGGGCTTATGTTCAATGCCTCTGTGGACACTAGCCCATCACAGATTTATCTGGTGTCTCCATGAGTAAAGGGTTGCCCAAAATTACCCAAATGCTATCACTGAACATTTTGCTATGTGCTATGCTTCAGCCTATGCATCTGAGAATTATCAGCCTGCATTTCGTTTCCTCAGGCAGCATGAGGAGTCAATTCACTTACCTTTCACTATATGTCAGTTGGAGCCATATAATGCTCCATTTAGAGAATGGGATTTTCTCAGTGCATAGACCTTTTCCCTGACATGGCTCCAGAGCCAGAGTCTGCAGCTCATGGTCTCGCAGTCACATTCTCGCTTCCCGAGAATGGGGTCCCAGGTTCGATTCCCAGCAGGGTCAGGGATTTTCACCTGACTCAAGATGACTGGGTGTTTGGCTAAATGGTTCAAATGGCTCTGAGCACTATGGGACTCAACTGCTGAGGTCATAAGTCCCCTAGAAGTTAGAACTACTTAAACCTAACTAACCTAAGGACAACACACACAACCATGCCCGAGGCAGGATTCGAACCTGCGACCGTAGCGGTCGCGCGGTTCCAGACTGTAGCGCCAGAACCGCTCGGCCACCAGCGGCCGGCAAATGACTGGGTGTTTGTGTTGTCCTCATCATTTCATCATCATTAGTCAAAGTAGCGGTTGGGAATTTGTACGGGCGCTGATAACCGCACAGTTAAGCGCCCCACAAACCAACCATCATCATCATCATTATCCAGAGCCAGACTGCATCCGTGGCCAAATGTTCAAATATCTGTTGGCAGATTGCCAATGTCACATCCTTGCCAATTTCAACTGCAACTGGAGTGAGGGTGAGATCCCATGATTTGCCCTTTCATTGATGTGCATCTTATAAGCTCTTTTCAAGATTCTGTCCATTCTGTTCAACTGCTCTTCCATGTCCCTTGCCATCTCTGACAAAACTACAATGTCACTGGCAAACCTCAAAGGTTTTACTTCTTCTCTCTGAACATGAATTCCAGTTCCAGATTTCTACTTGGTTCCCTCTGCTGTGTGCTCAGTGTACAGATAACATTGGGGATAGGCTACAACACAGGACTGTTCTGACAACCCTATCTCATTCCCTTCACAGCTAATGCTTCCCTTTCATGTTCTTCAACTCTTTGCAACTGCAGTCTATTTTCTATGCAAGTTCAAAATAACCTTTTGCTCCATGTATTTTATCCCTGTTACCTCCACAATTTCAGAGAGTATAGTCCAGCCAATACCATAAAAAGCTTTCTCTAAATCTACAAGTGCTATTATAAAATAAGGTTTGCCTTTCTTCTACGATGGGCAACAGCCTTACCGCAGTGGATACGCTGGTTCCCGTCAGTTCACCGAAGTTAAGCGCTGTCGGGTGTGGCCAGCACTTGGATGGGTGACCCTCCCGGCTGTCATGTGCTGTTGCCATTTTTCCGGGTGCACTCAGCCTCGTGATGCCAATTGAGTAGCTACTCAATCAAATAGTAGTGACTCCAGTCAAAAAAAAAAAGCATAACAACTGGGAGAGTGGTGTGCTGACCACATGCCCCTCCTTTCCACATCCTCAGCCGAGGATGACAAGGCTGTCGGATGGTCCGGATGGGCCACTTGCGGCCTGAAGACAGAGTGCTCTCTTCTAGAATAAAGTGTAGGGTTGATATTGCCTTGTGTGTTCCTACATTTCTCTGTAGATATAGGCAGTGGTTTGCTGGTTGGTGTTAGTTAACAGCAAGAGGCGTAGTACTTTTTGCAGTGCCCCACTCCTACAGTGCTGTACAGAGCATGCATCTCTGCTCTGCTGAGCAAACAATTGATGTTCCATTGTAATCACTGGATACAGCACTTTCCTGAGTGAAGCCCAGGTAAAAGAATATTTTAAGTATATGACACAAATGTCTGCATGCTCTCAGACATTCCTTGAGTGGAGGATATGGCTAAAATATTTGATACAATAATCAAAAGCCACACAACATTGTTAATTTCTCAAATTCATAAGGTATTAGAATTTCAACACTGTAAGTCAGAACCACAAGGTAAGGAATCTAAACTGATGCTACTAAAAATTTCATCTCACCAGTTTCTTCTGAAATTACTCAACCCAAATTTTAAACAGAGAAGCCTAACCTAATGAAAGTGTTTTGTGTCTCATATTTCAGTTACATGTTTCTTGTCAAACTTCAACTTAATACCATGGCAGTTATAAAATCATCGAAAAACATGTAATATCTCCAAAAATCCTTCATGTTTTTGAAATTTTCCAGAACATTTTTTTTTCATCTGTCAATACTTAATGATAGAAATGTTGTTATAAAAACAATTATTATTGCTGTCAATAATGCCTGTGTAGTGAACATGTCATAATACAAAAAAACCATTGAATGGCACTGACTGAATACAGAGCACCTTATAAATATCAGAGAGTAATGTAAGAAAGTTCATATTTCCTTATCCACACTGTGAAGTGCTGTGTGCGTGCCAGTCAGTTTTGTAGAATGAGCACAGTAACATGTGTGGAACACCAAAAAGGAGCTGTTTCATTTGGAGGTGTGTTTGACCACACCATGAATAAAGTTACCTGATTTATTGGTGTATCTGTGTAAACTGTCCAGTGTGTCTGCAAGGAATAGTGCAACACTTATAGTCATGTAACATAGCATAAAAACAGTGGTCCTTAAAAGATCCTCAGTGACAGGAACCAGAAATGAATGTCACACATTGTCAATAATAGACAGACAAAAACCAGACAGGAATTGCTAATGGCAGTGAGCATAAGGCCATCTCAACCAGTTTCCAAGGGAACACTTTAAATGGAACTGCATGTAAGGGACATTTAGATTATGGCCATTGCTCATAGTGCTACATAAAGCTGCATGTCTTCATTGCATTTGAACAGACATAATTAACATTACTATTTCTCTTACAGAGCTATCTGACGCCTCTCATAGAAGCAGCGAGTCTCCTGTAATAACGTCTACAAATCTCTCAGAAATTGTAGTAAACCCTGGTGAAAATTATACTATAACATGCAAGGGTGATACTCCTGTAATATGGACCTACCCCAACATTTCGGTAAGTTCAAATAAAGTCTACATTTCTTTTTTGCCTTTGCACACAAGAGGGGCCTTATTGATTAAGTGGAATTTGAAACAGAAGTTATTATCTTTCATAATGACTGATGAAGATGGCAAACAGAGCTGCACCTCTTGCTTTTTATCACTTGTCTGTAACTGCAATTATTAAAAATAGAAACTAGTAGAAAAGAACAACCAGAGCAGAGGAAGGCATCTCAGAAATAAGCTTCAGATTAATATGAGGTACCATCAGATGAATTAAGTTTCCAGACGCCAAAATAATAAATCAGATTAAAGAGCTAGCAAGCATGATTCTTGAGATGTTTCTGTTTATGGAGCCTCACACACAAGCCACAGATAGCAGTCGATGCCAGTTTGCATGATCTGACTATAGATCACACATCTGTAAGCAAATCACAGATCACAGTGGTCAAAAATTGCAGATCAGTGGTCGATCGAAGATTGCCCATAAAACAAACTGCTGAATTGCTTGTGACGAAACGAATCACCCAAGTGCAGCAATGTGGCTGACTGGCTATGGTTGTTTGTCTAGTAATTACACTATGGTTGTTAAGCAAAATTGTGTAGTTTTGTTTTGCTATGGTATGCCCATGTGGAATAAATAAACTGGAGGGAAAAAAAAGTTCCTAGACCATCTTAGAGGTTTCCAGTTCACTCAAGATTTATTTTTGCAACAGTGCTTATGGAATACATCAAATGATTACAACTACAGATCAATAGCACAAGAGATTCTGAGGTACCAAGTATACAACCATGCTGTAACACCTACATTAGTATTTGGTGAGGTGAATACTATCCTCGGATATTTTATTCAGTGCTTTCTCAACCTATTCATGTAGTTCTACAAGACTTGTTGGTTGATGAGTTGCACAAATCACTTCTTGTCCACACATGCTCAATTGGAAACAAGTGTGGAGACCATGCTGCCCATAGAAGTTGCTGCACATCTTGCAGAGCACATTGAGTTTCATGGGCACTGTATGGTTGAGCATTATCCTGTTGGAACAACACATTACCTTCCTGTTGCAAAAATGGCAAAAGGATGAACTTAACAACATTCTACATGTACCAAATGCTGGTTAGTGTCCCCTCCAGAAACACCAAAGGTGAACAAGAGCTGTAGCTTGCTGCACCCCACCATAAGACCTGAGTTGGGGCCATTGTGTTTTGGACGAATGCACTCTGTGAGACAGTGCTCACCAAGTCTACATTGCATGTGCAAATGACCATCACTTGCATGCAGGCAGAATCTGCTTTCTTTGCCGAAGATCATGGTGCACCCTTCCATCTTCCAACTGGTGCTCTGCTGGCACCATCTGAGCCACGCATGTCAGTGCTGTGGAATTAGTGAAATATGGGCTATACATGTGCATGCCTGTATTCCCAATGCTAATGTCCAGTTTGCAATAGTTCTTGCTGACACGTCTGGCCTCTCAAGCCCTCTTATCTGTGCTGTAGTATTTGTATGATCTGCCACAGCAGGTCTTACGAGCGTCTCCATGACATGGTTGCCTGCTTGCTTCACAAGTTTGCTACCACACTGAGCCTTGTGGCTGTGAGCATTCTCTGGTAGCTGTGTCACTGCTCTATATGTTGGTGTGAGACACTGAAACCATTATCAGTACATTTACTATCCCCTGGGTGGCATACGGCATTACTGGATCAAAATTGACATGTTTCCAGGTGTACTAATTTTTTTCCAGCAGTGTATTTTACTCTGAAAAGTGTCACTGAAGGTGGAATCTGTGTACGTACATGATGAAAGGTCCCCAGGATGCTGTAAAATTAATATTTATAAAACATATATTTGAAAAACCAAGTGACCAGAGGGTTGGCAAAGACATTAATTATGAATGCGTAATAAGGCACAGACAAATGAAATACATTTTCTCATTCAATTTGTTGTACAATTCTTTGTTTTAGACAGACACAGTCTAACTCTCTCGTATGTAGAAGGATGATGAGGATGTGCAATTTTAGACATGCAGTATTGCGATCTCGATGTTATATATATCATCAAGCTCTGTAACTTATGTGGTGTTCAGCACTTCCAAACCACAGCATCTCAAAGCAATGGCTTATTGGAGCGCTAGCACAGCATACTTAAAAGAGCACTCATGTGTCATGGGGGTAATGCTTGTGAGATGTCTGCTTGTGTCTGTATATGTGTGGATGGATATGTGTGTGTGTGCGAGTGTATACCCGTCCTTTTTTCTCCCTAAGGTAAGTCTTTCCGCTCCCAGGATTGGAATGACTCCTTACCTTCTCCCCAAAACCCACATCCTTTCGTCTTTCCCTCTCCTTCCCTCTTTCCTGATGAGGCAACAGCTTGTTGCGAAAGCTTGAATTTTGTGTGTATGTTTGTGTTCGTTTGTTTGTCTGTCGACCTGCCAGCACTTTCATTTGGTAAGTCACATCATCTTTGTTTTTAGATATATTTTTCCTACGTGGAATGTTTCCCTCTCGACAAGCACCGGTTTCCCCGGAGTCCCATTCGTTATGTGGAAGACTGTTTTCTACCAACAGCACTGGCTGTCACATCTGTGTGTCCACTGACAGCTAGACTTGTCACAGAACTGGCCGTCAGTTCAAATTGGCACTCTTCATCAAGCTCTGTAACTTATGTGGTGTTCAGCACTTCCAAACCACAGCATCTCAAAGCAATGGCTTATTGGAGCGCTAGCACAGCATACTTAAAAGAGCACTCATGTGTCATGGGGGTAATCTGATGGAATCCCTGCTGTGGATGCTCTTAGACATGCATTCAGCATATATGGCAAAACCTCCATGTCTTCTTAGCTGAAATTTAACACAGTGTACCTCTCACATTACTGGTAGACTTTGTATCACGAACTCAATGGTCAATGGACAAGGAACCCACTATGCTCATTTGCAGTGTCAAGCAGAACACTGCATGCCTCATGATACCACCCCTGCAGGTACACAGATCACACAATATCTTTGTTCGTCAAGCCCTAAAATACTGCAACTGTGTCATGATGAGACTGACACAGTCCAACCTGCCTTGCAGCACCTTTTTGTAGATGCCTGCTTATATTTGTGCCACCTCATCTATCGATACTACAACACATCTAACTGTTTCTTAAGTAATACAGGATCATTTGCTGGAGCCTGTGCACTGTGCTTATTACTATGAATTTCCCATGAATTTCTATTTCTACAGCACAAGCTTCAAAATTCTGCTCACTTTAAAGCGTAAGTATCCATCTTTTATGATTGGAATTTCTTATTCAGAAGACACACACACATACACACACACATGAACAAACGCAACTAACACACACATGACCACTGTCTCTGGCTTCTGGGACCAACAGCCAGAGACTGTGGTCAGTGTGTGTGATTGTGTTTGCATGTGTGTGTGTGTGTGTGTGTGTGTGTGTGTGTGTTTTGCCTATTTTTGATGAAGGCCTTTCTGGCTGAAGGGTCACTTTCAGACAATCTTTTTGTTGTGTCATCTGCAATTCAGCACCTCCGCTATAAGGTGAGTAGCAACTATCCTTTTCTTTGTGATATAAGTTTTAAAGCTACTAAAATCATTAGTAGTGGGAAGGAAAATTGTATCATCTGCATACAACACTGTACTGGACTTAATAAATGATGGTATATTAATCAGTATTAGGAATGAGAAAGGGCGTAGTACAGATCCGTTTGGAACACCTACCTTAACTTGCTCTATACTGGACATTTCTTTGCCAACACTTATAACTTGTTTACATTTCTGTAGATTAGATTTTAATAGTTTAATGCAGTTATCTCTAATTCCATTTTTTCCAGAAGTAGTGTGTACCCTACGCAGACGAAAAAGTTTCTTGAGCAAAGCTTTTATCATGAATCACTCGATATAAATATTTGACTACAGAGTCTGTTACGCTAATTATTCCTAAATGTACAAAGAAAACAGTTAACTGTTGGTAAATTACACATTGCAGTACCTTGGAAAAATCTGGGACTATAGAAATTAGCCAGTGACTTGAAAGGAATCTATATCTTCCTATTTACATACTGTGGATCTATCCGAGTCACTTTAAGCTCATTAGGAAAATGCCCCTCAGATTTATACTTGTTTATACGACATGTTTAGGAGTACACAATACAGTCTTCACCTTCTTTAGTATGTCGCAAAATATGTCACTGTCTGATGACTTCAACAGCTTTACTATTCTTAGGATGAAACTAGGTGAGACCTAGGAGAATGTAAACATACTTTTATTTGTTGATGATCTACAACCATTTTTTAAGTAACTCTGGTGAATTGATATCAGGTTTGATAATAGGAGTTTCCCTTTCTTCAACAGATTTAACAAAAAAATCATCTAGCATCTGCAGCAACACTCTTTATGTTTCCATGCAGTTTTCACTTATTAGTGGAATTCTACCCCCATGAACCATGGACCTTGCCGTTGGTGGGGAGGCTTGCGTGCCTCAGCGATACAGATGGGCGTACCATAGGTGCAACCACAACGGAGGGGTATCTGTTGAGAGGCCAGACAAACATGTGGTTCCTGAAGAGGGGCAGCAGCCTTTTCAGTAATTGCAGGGGCAACAGTCTGGATGATTGACTGATCTGGCCTTGCAACACTAACCAGAATGGCCTTGCTGTGCTGGTACTGCGAATGGCTGAAAGCAAGGGGAAACTACAGCCGTAATTTTTCCCGAGGGCATGCAGCTTTACTGTATGGTTAAATGATGATGGTGTCCTCTTGGGTAAAATATTCCGGAGGTAAAATAGTCCCCCATTCAGATCTCTGGGTGGGGACCACTCAAAAGGACGTCGTTATCAGGAGAAAGAAAACTGGCGTTCTACGGGTCGGAGCGTGGGATGTCAGATCCCTTAATCAGGCAGGTAGGTTAGAAAATTTAAAAAGGGAAATAGATAGGTTGACGTTAGACATAGTGGAAATTAGTGAAGTTCGGTGGCAGGAGGAACAAGACTTTTAGTCAGGTGAATACAGTGTTATAAATACAAAATCAAATAGGGGTAATGCAGGAGTAGGTTTAATAATGAATAAAAAAGTAGGAGTGCAGGTAAGCTACTATCAACAGCATAGTGAACGCATTATTGTGACCAAGATAGACATGAAGCCCATGCCTACTACAGTAGTACAAGTTTATATGCCAACTAGCTCTGCAGATGATGAAGAAATTGATGAAATGTATGATAAGATAAAAGAAATTATTCAGGTAGTGATGGGAGACGAAAATTTAATAGTCATGGGTGACTGGAATTTGAGAGTAGGAAAAGGGAGAGAAGGAAACATAGTGGGTGAATATGGATTGGGGGAGAGAAATGAAAGAGGAAGCCGCCTGGTAGAATTTTGCACAGAGCATAACTTAATCATAGCTAACACTTGGTTCAAGAATCATAAAAGAAGGTTGTATGCATGGAAGAATCCTGGAGATACTAGGAGGTATCAGATAGATTATATAATGGTAAGACAGAGATTTAGGAACCAGGTTTTAAATTGTAAGACATTTCCAGGGGCAGATGTGGACTCTGACCACAATCTATTGGTTATGAACTGTAGATTAAAACTGAAGAAACTGCAAAAAGGTGGGAATTTAAGGAGATGGGACCTGGATAAACTGACTAAACCAGAGGTTGTATAGAGTTTCTGGGAGAGCATAAGGGAACAATTGACAGGAATGGGGGAAAGAAATACAGTAGAAGAAGAATGGGTAGCTCTGAGGGATGAAGTAGTGAAGGCAGCAGAGGATCAAGTAGGTAAAAAGACGAGGGCTCGTAGAAATCCTTGGGTAACAGAAGAAATGTTGAGTTTAATTGATGAAAGGAGAAAATATAAAAATGCATTAAATGAAGCAGGCAAAAAGGAATACAAACGTCTCAAAAATGAGATCGACAGGAAGTGTAAAATGGCTAAGCAGGGATAGCTAGAGGACAAATGTAAGGATGTAGAGGCTTATCTCACTAGGAGTAAGATAGATACTGCCTACAGGAAAATTAAAGAGACCTTTGGAGAAAAGAGAGCCACTTGTATGAATATCAAGAGCTCAGATGGAAGCCCAGTTCCAAGCAAAGAAGGGAAAGCAAAAAGGTGGAAGGAGTATATAGAGGGTCTATACAAGGGCAATGTACTTGAGGACAATATTATGGAAATGGAAGAGGATGTAGATGAAGATGAAATGGGAGATACGATAGTGCATGAAGAGTTTGACAGAGCACTGAAAGGCCTGACTTGAAACAAGGCCCTGGGAGTAGACAACATTCCATTAGAACTACTGACAGCTATGGGAGAGCCAGTCCTGACAAAACTCTACCGTCTGGTGAGCAAGATGTATGAGACAAAAATACCCTCAGACTTCAAGAAGAATATAATAATTCCAATCCCAAAGAAAGCAGGTGTTGACAGATGTGAAAATTACCGACTTGGAAGACAAGTTGAACGGAATGGACAGTGTCTTGAAAGGAGGATATAAGATGAACATCAACAAAAGCAAAATGAGTATAATGGAATGTAGTCTAACTAAATCAGGTGATGCTGAGGGAATTAGATTTGGAAATGGGACACTTAAAGTAATAGATGAGTTTTGCTATTTGGGGAGCAAAATAACTGATGATGGTCGAAGTAGAGAGGATATAAAATGTAGACTGGCAATGGCAAGGAAAGCATTTCTGAAGAAGAGAAATTTGTTAACATCGGGTATATATTTAAGTGTGAGGAAGTCGTTTCTGAAAGTATTTGTATGGAGTGTAGCCATGTATGGAAGTGAAACATGGACGATAAATAGTTTGGACAAGAAGAGAATAGAAGCTTTCCAAATGTGGTGCTACAGAAGAATGCTGAAGATTAAATGGGTAGATCACATAACTAATGAGGAGGTATTGAATAGAACTGGGGAGAAGAGGAGTTTGTGGCACAACTTGACAAGAAGAAGGGACCGGTTGGTAGGACATGTTCTGAGGCATCAAGGGATCACAAATTTAGCATTGGAGGGCAGCGTGTAGGGTAAAAATCATAGATGGAGACCAAGAGATGAAAACACTAAGCAGATTCAGAAGGATGTAGGTTGCAGTAAGTACTGGGAGATGAAGAAGCTTGCACAGGATAGAGTAGCATGGAGAGCTGCATCAAACCAGTCTCAGGACTGAAGACAACAACAACAACAACAACAACAGTGGAATTCTCTACAGTGCTGCAGTTATGTGCTTTTTAGCTTCCACAATGGCATTTTCATACTCATTACTACATTTAACACAGGATAATCTTGCCTGGTCAATCTTCAGACTATTAGACATGCTATACAACAGCATAACATGGTTTTTCAAATGGGCCAGACATTTAGTTTTATTTTCGTTGTTTGGAACCATGGTTTCCAAGGCTTTGGCAATTATTTTGAAATAATATTATAAAAATATATTGGCGTCAGCAGCCAGAGATTGCGGTCATGTGTGTGTGTGTGTGTGTGTGTGTGTGTGTGTGTGTGTGTTTTCTATCTCCGATGAAGGCCTTGTTGGCAGAAAGCTCATTTTCTGACAATCTTTTTGTTGTGCCTATCTGCGACTGAGCATCTCCACTACATGGTGAGTGGCAACTATCCTTTTCATAATAATATTGTTACATTCCATCCTTGATTTTCCATTGTCCAATTAATTTGCATTTGTTTATGGAAAGCTCTCATTAAATTGTGTCAAAAGTGGATTAAGAAACCTATCAAATATTATCTTTCCTGACACAGTACTTAAAGTATAATGTGTGTCACCGTAACATTGGCCAAGGCAGTCTCCGTCAGCAAGGGACTTACAAGATCTGAAAATTTTATCGTTAATGACAGATCTGGAGATCCCAACTTTTGGGACATGCCTAGTTACATTAGTCTTATCGGAACAGAACCTACTTATATAATTTAGATACTGCAGAGTGCAAACAGCACTCAGTAAGCTGAGTGGTGGAGTGATGGGTCTGTGAGCCCAGTGACACACGGGTGGTAAAGATAAATGTTTTATTAAACTTCAGGTACACATTGAATCATGAGTAATGTGAAGCAGAATCACACCACTCCACCTTAGGCCGAAGATGGCTAGCAGGTGGCTGGTCTCTGCACTGGATGCATGCATAGGCATTGCTGACATAAGGCTGAGCAGTGGCTTGTGGTCTGACAGTCAGCCAAGTCCCTGACATCAGCAGCATTCTCCATTTTCTGCTGTAACTGCATTTCACTGCAGAACCTGGTGACTCAGGCTCGGCTCGGGTCCATCGTGGAGACAAGTGAAGATTGCTATGCACAGGACATGAGCTGCTGCTCCCTGGCAACTGTCTGGTGACCAGAGGCACAGACAGCTGGTTAGCGTCACTGTGGCACCTTTTCCCAAGAGAATACTCAGAGCAGGATGCAACTGGCCCAACCGTGTCTTGAACCCATGGCTGCAGCTGGTGGCGCCCGGTCATCTCGTCTCCTAGCAGGACCCTGGCATTATGGTGGTGCTGCTGGATTCTGGATTAATCTGCCTTACAGTTCGCAGCTATTTATATGGCTCTGAGGTGCATCTGTTGCACTATTATGCGGCTCCTGGTCATCTAGCTCACAACATTGGTCTTTCATCAGTGTGGTGAATCATCCTGCTCACCACGGCTATTACTGCTGTGTGGTGTAGGTTTTGTTGAGCACAGTTAGCCCTTCTCTCAAGCCTTTTTCGTACATCTTATTATGAACTGTAGGTCACCAAACTGTGTTTACCTGTCATGGTAGCTAATGCAACACAGAATTATGATCTGGAAATGGAAATATTGTCACATCTCCCAATTCTGTTGCAGTTTTAAAATTGACAAAAGTATTGTCAAGGCGTGCTTGATTTTGTGTGGCTCTATTATTGATAGAATGTTAATTACACTGTCTCAGATATTTTTCAGCTCTGTGACACTATCTTTAAGCGTTTATTGTGTGTGGCAACTACTGTATAGTGGTCCTTAATGGCATGACTGGCAGGTACTTCAAAACCAACAGTCCAGTGAGATTTAATACTAGAACTATATGGATTAAGTGTTTAGCACAGTGGTCAGCAAACAAACTTAAGATTCCCTATATTGTGTGAGTTTCATTCACAACAAGAAGCCTAATATGTGTAAGACTTACTTCCAGTAGACTTACACCAGATGCTTGAGAGATGCAGCCAGTGGTCAGTGACAGAACATGTATCAGTTCTGTTCTACGAACAGAGTATACCTGTCTACCGTGTAGTGTCACTGTGCAGTTTTTAGAGAAATTTGTAAGGAAGCCACTGTAAACCACAGGATGGTAAGCACAGTGTGGCAACGTGTTGATCAGGGCAAAAAATATGCAAAAAGACTGTGAGATGGGCCAGCTGTGTGCTTGGCGAAACCTGCACCATGCTGCAGTAATAGCCAAAGTGGACAGGGCAGTGTCACCACACCAGGGCAATACCCATGTTGTGAGCTATGTGACAGGGAGCTGGATAAAAATGCACCTCAGAGCCACATAAATGTCTGTGAATTTTGAGGCAGATTCATTCAGAGTCCAGTAGCATCACCCCAATGCTAGGTCCATGCCAGATAATGAGATGACTGTGCATCACCAGCTGCAGCCACGGCTTCAAGATCAGGTCAGGCCAGTTGCCGTGAGGCATGATTTGATTGCTAGGTTGAGTACCATCAAAAATTGTTTGGACTCCCATTGAGAGTACCATCTTCTACCAGGCCAAGACACTAGAAAGTGTGTAGATTGTTATGGGGAGAACTACATCAAACTTGATTCAAAAAGTAGCAATTGTGACTTCCCGTTACAGCTATATTGTAGCAAATGTCAGAAAGAACAAGTATAAGGAAAAACACACAGTTTGTTAATTCTGAACTGACAATACAGCAGAGCATCATTTAGGTTTCCTGCCGGATTAAAGATTACATACTGGAAAACACTGCGCTGGAAACTGGACTGTCGAAAATTATTGCTTGTGACTGTTATGGTGTGTTAAGTCATTGTGACTAATGACAGTAGTCCAATAGGTAGTGTCAACAAGACTGAAGAAATAGATGGGTCATACAAAACTCGAAAATAAGTGAAAGGATGACTTCTCAAGAACTAAACTGAACAGATTAGGGTATTTGGATGCATTGAAAGAGACTCAAGAAAATATTTCATTGTGGAAGTGTATTCCAGGACCAAACAAACTTTAGTGTCTCTTATTAAGAACTTTATCATGACTGGCACCAAAGTCATTACAGATGGATGGAAATCGGACAACACTTTAAAGGAAGAAAGGTTTCACCATGAGTTTGTAAACCATTTTGTTGAATTTGCGTCTTCTGATGACCCATCTGTGCACACACAGAGCATCGAATGATTATGGAAATCCCAGAAATCATCCATCCAGAGGGAAGGACGAACAGGAGACCAAGATGCACTGTATATCTTTCAATACTTCTACTTCCACGGTTTGCACTTATGTGGTATAAAACTTACCTGTGAAACTTTGTCAATTTTCTTAAGAGATATTGCTAGACTGCAACACAGACTATGGAAAAAAAGGACTTCTACCGGCAGTATACATATCACCCAGAGTTGCCCAGAATGAAGATATCAATGACGAGTAAGGTAAGTGAAATTATATATGTCATCATTGGACCATTTTCATTTATTGTTTTCATTGTTGCCAATGCTATAAGCATGTAGTGACCACTACTCACGTTAACTACTGTGTCTGCACATGTTATTTCTTTTCGTGCCGTACATAGATACAGTTCTGTCACAAATTCAGTGACTGCACGGTAAAAAATGAATGGCGTAAACCACCAAGTTTGAATCCACTGCTTGGAGTGCTGAATAATGTTGTTGCCTACTCCTTGGAGTTATAACTTTTGTTTTTAGGTTTATTCTGTTCCTTGGTTACTGTTTTGTTGTTACAAGTTAACTATAGCAACTGTGCTTCTTTTTCTGTAATACCAAGTAATAAACTGTTCAAGTATATTCTCAGTGCATGTTTGAATATTTATTAAGTACGGGTAGTTCTAAACGACAAAAATATACCCATCAGTGGTGAGCCCAATGTGATTCGTGCTGAGAAAACCGGTCCTGCAACACAACTGATTACAGAATGGAATCGCCTGCAGTATTGAGACTGGCTGTTCGCCTCCCACCGTTTTGGCCACATAATCCAGTTCTGTGGTTCGCCCAGGTTGAGACCAGCTTTTGCTATGCTGGAATTACAGTGGATGCGACTAAGTTCGCATTAATAGTGAGTCAGCTCAAGCAATGCTATGCTTCCAAAATTCAAGATATAATCACAGCACCACTGACCGAGAATGCATACGAAAGATTAAAGACTGAGCTTATTCATAGAGTTGGAGCATTGCAGGAAGACTGTATCAGACAAGTGCTGACTCAGGAAGATACAGGCTACAGAAAACCATCTCAGTACCTGCATCATCTCCACAGCAAGATGGACATCGGAACAGTGCCCAGCAATCTTGGAGAAGCTGTCTGCCGCTGCAGGTAAAGGTGATCGTCGCATCACAGACAGAGATGTCCCTGGACTCTGTTGCAGAACTGGCCAACCGCATCAAAGATGCCATCACTCCAGATCAATAGGTTAGTCCTGTGACAATGTCTGGTAGTGTCGTGTCTGTGGCCCTTCCCATTTCACACGCAGATTACAATGCTCTGTCCGCCAAAGTTGATGCACTGGGTGCACAGATTGGCACATTGTTGTCACAAGAAGGTCATAGTCTCAGACGGTGTTCAGGAAAGATAGATTAGGCAGAATTGGTGGTGGAGTGTTTGTGTCTGTCAGTAGTGGTTTATCTTGTAGTGAAGTCGAAGTAGATACTCCGTGCAAATTGCTATGGGTGGAGGTTATACTTAACAGCTGAACTAAGTTAATAATTGGCTCCTTCTACTGACCCCCAGACTCCTGTGATATAGTTTCTGAACAGTTCAGAGAAAATTTGAGTCTCCTGACAAATAAATACCCCACTCATATGGTTATACTTGGTGGGGACTTCAACCTTCCCTCGATATGTTGGCAAAAATACTTGTTCAAAACCGGTGGTAGGCAGAAAACATCTTCTGAGATTGTCCTAAATGCTTTCTCCGAGAATTATTTCAAGCAGTTAATCCATGAACCCACGCGAATTGTAAATGGTTGCGAAAACTCACTTGACCTCTTAGCCACAAACAATCCAGAGCTAATAGAGAGCATCATGACTGATACAGGGATTAGTGATCACAAGGTCGTTGTAGCTAGGCTCAATACCGTTTCTTCGAAATCCACCAGAAACAAAAGCAAAATAATTTTATTTAAAAAAGCGGATAAAGTGTCACTAGAAGCCTTCCTAAGAGACAATTTCCATTCCTTCCGAACTGACTATGCAAATGTAGACTAGATGTGGCTCAAATTCAAAGATATAGTAGCAACAGCAATTGAGATTCATACCTCATACATTGATAAGAGATTGGAACTGATCCCCCATGGTACACAAAACAGGTCCGAACACTGTTGCAGAGGCAACGGAAAAAACATGCGAAGTTCAGAAGAACACGAAATCCCGAAGATTGGCTAAAATTTACAGATGCGCAAAATTTGGCATGGACTTCAATGCGAGATGCCTTTAATAAGTTCCACAATGAAACATTGTCTCTAAATTTGGTAGAAAATCCAAAGAAATTCTGGTCGTATGTAAAGTTCACAGGCGGCAAGACGCAGTCAATATCTTCGCTGTGCAGTGCCAATGGTACTGTTACCGATGACTGTGCCGCTGAAGCGGAGTTATTGAACACAGTTTTCCAAAATTCCTTCACCAGGGAAGACGAATGGAATATTCCAGAATTTGAAACATGAACAGCTGCTAGCATTTGTTTCTTAGAAGTAGATACCTTAGGGGTTGCGAAGCAACTCAAATCGCTTGATAAGGGCAAGTCTTCAGGTCCAGATTGTATACCGATTAGGTTCCTTTCAGATTACGCTGATACAATAGATCCCTAGTTATGAATCATATACAACCGCTCACTCACCGATAGTTCTGTACCTACAGATTGGAAAATTGCGCAGGTCGCACCAGTGTTTAAGAAGGGCAGTAGGAGTAATCCATTGAACTACAGACCTATATCATTGACGTCGGTTTGCAGTAGGTTTTTGGAGCATATACTGTATTCAAACATTATGAATCACCTCGAAGGGAACGATCTATTGATACGTAATCAGCATGGTTTCAGAAAACATCGTTCTTGTGCAACGCAGCTAGCTCTTTATTCGCACGAAGTAATGGCCGCTATCGACAGGGGATCTCAGGTTGATTCCGTATTTCTGGATTTCCGAAAAGCTTTTGACACCGTTCCTCACAAGCGACTTCTAATCAAGCTGTGGGCCTGTGGGGTATCATCTCAGTTGTGCGACTGGATTCATGATTTCCTGTCAGGAATGTCGCAGTTCGTAGTAATAGAAGGCAAATCATCGAGTAAAACTGAAGTGATATCAGGTGTTCCCCAGGGAAGCGTCCTAGGACCTCTGCTGTTACTGATCTATATAAATGACCTGGGTGACAATCTGAGCAGTTCTCTTAGGTTGTTTGCAGATGATGCTGTAATTTACCATCTAGTAAGGTCATCCGAAGACCAGTGTCAGTTGCAAAGTGATTTAGAAAAGATTTCTGTATGGTGTGGCAGGTGGCAGTTGACACTAAATAACGAAAAGTGTGAGGTGATCCACATGAGTTCCAAAAGAAATCCGTTGGAATTCGATTACTCGATAAATAGTACAATTCTCAAGGCTGTCAATTCAACTAAGTACCTGGTGTCAAAATCATGAACAACTTCAGTTGGAAAGACCACATAGATAATATTGTGGGGAAGGCGAGCCAAAGGTTGCATTTCATTGGCAGGACACTTATAAGATGCAACAAGTCCACTAAAGAGACAGCTTACACTACACTTGTTCTTCCTCTGTTAGAATATTGCTGCGCGGTGTGGGATCCTTACCAGGTGGGATTGACGGAGGACATCGAAAGGGTGCAGAAAAGGGCAGCTTGTTTTGTATTATCATGTAATAGGGGAGTGAGTGTGGCAGATATGATACGCGAGTTGGGATGGAAGTCATTAAGGCGAAGATGTTTTTCGTCGCGGCGAGATCTATTTACGAAATTTCAGTCACCAACTTTCTCTTCCGAATGCTAAAATATTTTGTTGAGCCCAACCTACATAGGTAGGAATGATCATCAAAATAAAATAAGAGAAATCAGAGCTCGAACAGAAAGGTTTATGTGTTTGTTTTTCCCGCGTGCTGTTCGGGAGTGGAATGGTAGAGAGATAGTATGATTGTGGTTCGATGAACCCTCTGCCAAGCACTTAAATGTGAATTGCAGAGTAGTCATGTAGATGTAGATGTAGATGTAGAAGGACGTAGCCGCAAATGATCTAGGAGCCATTCCTCGACTCAATCTGTATCAGATGCTGGTCTGACCACTTGTTGATACCACAGAAGATTGGTGAGCAGGCAAGAAAGTGCAGTAGCCCCTGTGCCTACCCAAATGCAAATGGTGGTTGGACGTAGGTGCCACCGACTGCTCAACTACATCATCCGGCACCTATTCTTACTGACAGAGTATCGGGCCAGAAGTATTTAATAAACACAGGGTCCAACCTTAGTATCCTGCCCAGATCATCACTGCACAGTTGCATGCCATCCACTGCATTTAGCTTGTCTATCGCAAATAATTCAGCAATTGCAAAGTATGGCACACAGTGTGAAGAATTGCATTTGGGGCTCCGCCATTAATTCACATGGGTCTTTACTGTAGCAGACGTGGCCAAAGCAATAATCGGTGCCAATTTATTAGCTCACTATAAGCACCTATCGGATGTAGCGAATTCCCGCCTAATAGACAGTGTTACTGCACTCACAACCACTGGGTACCATTGTGATGCCAGAACATACAACATCAAGGTTATACATGTTGCAGATGATGAGTATCGTCTGCTGCTGCATGAGTTCCCGACCTTAACAAGGCCTCCATGCGTGTCACAGCAAGTATTGCACGATACAGTCCACCACATAAAAACTACGGACTGTGCCTTGCCTGCCAAGATGATTGGCTCCAGAACGCCTTGCCAATGCTAAAACAGAATTCAACATGATGTTACAAGAAGGTATCATCTGACCCTCAAGTAGTCTATGGTCGTCTGCACTGAATTTAGTACCCAAAAAGGGAAAATCCTGGCGCCCGTGTGGCGATTACAGAGCGCTCAACTCATGGACCATGCCTGATTGCTACCCAGTGCCACTACTAAAAGACTATAGCCATGCACTGCATGGAGCTGCTGTATTCAGTGTTATAGACTGTGCAAAAGCGTATTCCCAGATTCCTGTCGCAACAAATGGCATTCCAAAGACCACTATTATTATGCCATTTGGGTTGTATGAAAGCAAGTTTATGACCTTTGGCCTGTATAATGCTGCTCAAACCTGGTAGACATTTATCGATTCTGTCTTACGTGGGCTGAACTTTTGTTTTGTATATGTGGACGATGTGTTGGTGTATTCATCATCCAAGGAACAACATCACCAGCACCTGAGAGAAGTTTTTGAGCATTCTGAGAAGTACAGCGTGGTGTTAAACACAGCTAAATGTGTGTTTGGCCAACATCAAGTCGATTTCCTGGGTCATCGAATATCTTCTCAGGCTCATTACCGCTCCCTGATATGGTTGAAGCCATACTGCAATTACCCAAGCCATCTACAATAAAAGAGCTATGCAGATACTTAGGAATGCTCAATTTTTACCACCATCATTTACTATGCACTGCCAAACAATAGGCGCTGTTGACGCAGCACTGGCTTGTTCCAAGGTTAAGAGCAGCTCTCCTATGCAGTGAACCGAGGAGATGAATGTGGCTTTCGAAGTAACCATAAAGAGCCTAGCACAAGCAGCACTGCTGGTGCACCACAAGCTCAAAGCTGCAGTGGCATTAGTGGTGGATGCCAATCGGTTAGCCATTGGTGCAGCCCTCCAACAATGGGTGGATGGTGCCTTGCAGCCGCTGGCTTATTTCTTGCACAAGCTGTCACCTGCACAACAAAGATGAAGCACATATGATCGGGAACTTTTAGCCATATATCAAGCAGTCAATTACTTTCAACCACAGGTTGAGACACGAGAGTTTGTGATATACACTGGCCACAAGCTTTTAACATATGCCTTCAATAAAAACAGCAACACTTGCTCTCCACCACAGTACAGCCAATTGGAATTGCCTTATATCAGGCGTCACTAATTTGGTTGTGGACTGCCTCTCTAGAGTGGCCAGTGTCTCACAGCCTGTGGACAGGATGGCACTTGCCAGGGTGCAACAAGAAGATTCTGAGCTACACACCATATTGCAGGACAACACTGCAGCACTCAAGTTACGGCAAGTCAACATTCCTGGCGAGAACATGAAATTGTACTGTGAAGTGTCACATGGCAGATCACGCCCTTTTGTTGCCATTGCATTTCACAAGCCAGTGTTTGAGTCCTTACATAATCTTTGCCACCCAGGAGTCCAGTTGACATTCAAGCTAGTGTCTCAAAGGTTCGTGTGGCCAGGGATAGAAAGAGACTGCCACAAATGGATGAGAACGTGTCAGCACTGCAAAATCACTCGCCACATTAATCCCCAAATAGGAGTTCCCAGACACTTCTTCTTGCTTTGCCCATGTTCATCTTCATGTGGTAGGACCACTTCCTCCATCGGATGGCCAGCAGTGCATATTCACAATGATTGACAGATATATGCGATGGCCTGAAGCAGTATCTAGGGACAACATCTCTGTGAAAACACTAGCCACTGCTCTCGCATCTACCTGGCTGGCATGATTCAGCTGTCCGCTCCATATCAACACCGACAGAGGCCGATAGTTTGAGTCAGATTTGTTCACACAATTGGTGAAGTTCTGTGACTACGTCCATCACAAAACAACCAGTTATCACTCGGCCAGCAATGGCATGCTTGAATGTTGGCATCGAATGCTAAAGGCTGTGCCAATGTGCCATGAGACAACTTGGACATCTGCACTACCCATAGTCCTGCTGGGTCTATGAGCCACATAAAAACCAGATGCAGAGTCCTCAGCAGCTGAGTTGGTTTATGGCGAGACTCTGCACCTACCAGGGGAGTTTGTTGCCACAGGCCTACTGTCAAAAATGCATGACTAACCAGAGTTCCCTCAAAAGTTATGGGAACTTGTAAGTCATATCAAACCCACAAAGGCCTCCAGGCATGGTTGTACAAACAACTTTTGTGCATAACAACCTCGAAAGGTATTCGCACGTTATGTTATGTACAGACTGCATTAAGCCACCACTGCAGCCACCATATACTGAACCCCATCACATCCTCCGCAGAGACACACACACACGATGGTCATCATAGTAATGGCAAACAGGCCACTGTGTCTCTTAGCAGAGTGAAACCAGCTTACATTTTCACAGAGGCATCACCCACCCTATCGTCAAGAGCTCTATGCCTGACAGATGCAACACCTCGACTTTCAGCACTGCCGCCACAACAGGTTGATGCAGAACCTATACACACCACCAGCTCCCGTAGTGACTGCTACTCACGTCAACTGCTGTGTCCGTACATGTTAGTTCCATTCGCGCCATTCATAGATACAGTTGAGTCACAAATTCAGTGACTGCACTGCAACAAATGATTGGCATAAACTGCCAAGTTTGAATCAGCCACTTGGAGTGCTGAGTAAAGTTGTTGCCTACTCCTTGGAGTTATAACATTTGTTTTTATGTTTATTCCATTCCTGGGTTGCTGTTTTGTTGTTACAAGTTAACTATAACAACTGTGTTTCTTTTTCTGTAATACTGAGTAATAAACTGTTCAAGTCTATTCTCAGTGCGTGTTTGAACATTTATTACTTACGGGTAGCTCTACACGATGAAAATATACCTGTCAAGCGAAATCCACATCGTTCATCTTTTTTCATAGTAGTTCCTATCGCTATAAATTAAATTGATAACTTGCTCCACAATAGTCACACATTCGATATATATTGCTGATAAGCATTCCTGAAAATCGCTGAACATTATTGTAAAATCTGACAGAAAAGTCGGAAATCAACATTATTTGCCGCATGTATGAAATATCACCAGTTAAGAATGGCTCAACAGTTTTGGTGGATTTTTGCCTTTTTAGTGTTTGTAATTGTCAGGACAAGATTTGTATGATTGAAAATTTTTGGAAAATCCATGGGAAAAGTCAGAAATTAAAATCAGTTGTGAAAGATCATCACTTGAGAAGGATGGTAATGGTGTTCTTGGTATGAAAATAAAGAAATTGCATTCTGTTTGACGTTTCTGCTGTCACGTTTCATACCAAGATATATATACATTTACCAGATAGGATTGACGGAGTACATCGAAAAAGTTCGAAGAAGGGCAGCATATTTTGTATTATCGTGAAATATGGGGGAGGGTGTCACTGAAATGATACAGTATTTGGGCTGGAAATCTTTAAACAAAGGCATTTTTGTTGTGATGGAATCTTCTCACGAAATTCCAATCACCAACTTTCACCTCCGAATGTGAAAATATTTTGTTGACACTGACATACATAGGGAGAAATGATCACCACGATAAAATAATGGAAATCAGAGCCCGTACGGAAAGATGTAGGTGTTCATTCTTCCCATGCGCTATACGAGATTGGAATAATAGTGAATTGTGAAGGTGGTTCAATGAATCCTCTTCCAGGCACTTAAATGTGATTTGCAGAGTATCCATCTAGATGTAGATATAGGTGTTGTCACCAAAACTCTCGAAAAGTTCTTGACCAATTTACTACACATTTTTACATGATACTCAACTGAACATTCAGGCGGAAATGGATGTAGAGAGGGGACAGGAAGAGAAGGAAAGAGAGGGGGGCAAAGAAGAGATGGAAAGAGTGGGGTGGGAGGAGCTTTTGCACATAGAGATGAGGGGAGGAGAAGATGTATGGACCTACTGAACGTACAGACAGAAATGGACATAGAGAGTAGGAGGAGAAGATGGATGGAGAGAGGGGGAAGAGGTTACACACAGAGAGGTGGGGTGAGGAGGAGATGTATGGAGAGAGGGGGGCATGAGGAGATGCACAAAGAGAGAAGGGACAAGAAATTTAGAATGTATATGCAATTTCCATACATATTTAGCAGTTGTGAAGCATTGCCAGGGTCTCTGTAGTGTGTTTAAAGTAAGTTGCAACTTTTCACAGCTCAGCACAGAGCGAATGGAGGGAAGCATAGTTGTCAGTGTGTGTAGCACCCATCAGCAGATGACCACAGTATAATGCCAGTCCTACTCAATGCAGAACCTGGCAGGCTCGCTTAACAATGTGTTGTGTACATAGGTCCGCGGTCAGCGCGTACACAACTTTCCCACTACAGCGTGCCCTGCTAAGCACAACAGCGGAGGCGCAGCGCTCGTCCGTCTCTGCACTACAAGATGGCGCTGTCATAGAGACAGACCAAATTCTGCTTCCGCCAATCCGCATATTAATATGTAATGCAGCCAATGAGATTGCTGCTAACATAGAACCTTTTCTCCTCGCGGATCACACTCGCGCAGTGATACCTGAACGCACGAGGTATTATAACGAGTGTACAGACCTCCGATTAGTCAGTCTGCATTAGTCTGCATTTGTCTATAATCAAGTTTCAGTATGCGCCTAATAAGATTATCATATTCCTGTACATAGCCGTGAAGAGAAATGTATAGACACTTTGTCAAGTATCAGAGTTAGGTGAGAAGAAGATTAACGTACCAAGACCAAAGGAACTTCAGATTGTCAATTGTAAATAGCATGCAGAACCAGGTTAAGTTATTTTTCTGCTTGTTATTATTTTAATAAATGTGTGTGAAGTTCTGTTTAAAGTTGGTCACCGTCAATCTGATACTCTAAGTGTGCAAGTGGCATTTCTATCGTCTGACCTAACGGCAGCAGATAAACACGCCACGATAAGACCACGAGACATATTGCTGACACTCGCCTACTTCGTTAGAGCGACAAGCCAAATAATCTCATGGTGTGTGTGCCGAAGGTCTTACAGTATGCACACCACACAATGTGAACAGCAAGCTAGCTGATTTGCAATCTTTCTGACATAATTTTAAAGAAACTACTTTGCCTTATCTGCGGCTTGGGCCTTAGTGACCATATGCCTGCTCCACACTCCTCCTCCATCGTTCCCAGTTGTGAGCCTCCTGCCACCACTCGTCCGCTCCTAGTCCCATGTCCTTGGTGTCCTTGTCAATATTGTCCTCCCATCTAGTTCACGGTCATCCCCGGTACCTCCTTCCAGCTACAGCTCCCTGAAACACATCATGGGGTATCCTCCCTTCATTCATCCTTGCTACATGTCCAGCCCAGGTCAACCTTCTTCTTCTTATTCTTTTTATAATGTCAGGCTGTGAGTAAACCTCTTTTAATTCTTGGTTTTTCCGAATTCTCCATTCCCCTGTTTGTGAATCTATCACAGGACCATATATTTTTCGGAGGATTTTTCCTTCGAAAACAAGTAGTTTCTCTTCATCTGTTCTCCTGAAGGTGAGGCTTTCACAACCATACATAACCACTGGCATAATCATACTTTGTTACAGGCTGATCTTAAAACTTCTTGACAGGGATCTTTTCTTCAGCACATCCGAAGGCTAAAGTATGCTCTGTTGCCTCCGACAATTCTTGCATTTATCTCAATTTCACAGTGGTTCTGATCACTGCAGAGACTACCAAGGTATTTGAAAGTATTTGGCCTTTTGAATCAGAGACTGTCCACTGTGAGCGGCTCCCCATCTCTTGCTGACTTGCTCAAGACCATGTATTCTGCCTTATTTTCACTGACTTGCAGGCCTGCCCTACTGTCAATCTTTCAGTATGAGCCTGCCATTATTCTGAGCTCTTCTCTACTACCACTGATTAGGATTATATCATCCGTGTATGCCAACTGAGTC
This sequence comes from Schistocerca nitens, assembly GCF_023898315.1. NCBI lineage: Eukaryota > Metazoa > Arthropoda > Insecta > Orthoptera > Acrididae > Schistocerca > Schistocerca nitens. The sequence goes on from NC_064621.1 coordinate 471,271,686, forward strand.
GTTGACATGTCTAGGGGTATTCCAAAGGGGTCAGTTTTCATAAATTCCCAGTCTATTTTTTCTAGCACAAGGTTGAATAATATAGGTGAGAGGGCATCTCCCTGCCTGAGGCCGGTTCGGACTTCGAACTGTTCTGATAGATCGGTACTTGTCTGCACTTTAGAGAGTTTTTGTTCTAGACACATTGCCACCAATTGGATTATTTTAGATGGAAACTGACATTCCTTTAGTACTCTGATTATAGTAACTCTGTGTATGCTGTCATAGGCTTTATGGGGTCAATGAAGAGCATGTGCATGTCTGTATTATATTCCCAGCATTTCTCCGTTGTTTGACTTAGGGTAAATAGGTGGTCCACTGTTGATCTTTTACATCTAAACCCCCATTGGTAGTCTCCTACAGCTTCTTAAGCAAGTGGTAGTATCCTATTTAGGAGGCACAGAGGTGGTACTTTATAGCTGACATCTAGCAGAGTTATTCCCCTGTAATTGTCACATACCAGAAACTACTTGGTAATAAATTCTCATTCTCTCACATCCTATAGTTTAAGGCATCAGCTTCATGATGAACTACCTATCATGTCATTAACAGTCACAGTTATTGTGATATTTCAGTAGTAGGTAAATTACTTAAGAATTTTTTAGTTTGCATTGAAAAGTAGGTGTTGCTATGAATTTGTGTTTGGTGCATGTTAGGTCACATGTTGCTGTCTATTAAATACATTGAATTACTCTTTAAACTTGCCAGGATATTGCTGTCTGTTTCCAGTCTTGAGAAAATGTAATGTACATAAAGCTCTCCAACACGATCTTGGGTGTCAGTGAAACAACTAGGATGACCTATTCATAAATTCCTGATATCTCACAAATGTTCTGAGTTATCGAAACAAGATTATGGGAAATGATAACAATTATGAGACTGTTTTGCCATATGATTAATATGTGGAACTTCCATATCTACAGCGATATTCAAATGTCTACAGATTTTTTCAGTTAAATAATGTAATTATGGTGAAACAAGAACTGCTGTGTTTTTTTCAACACTATGAGTGAAGGAGTTATATATTTATTTTTATACCCAGAATTTGCTGCTTCATAAACTGTTGACCTGACTTGCACTCAGTTGTCAGTTTGATAATACACTATTTCAGGATTCTGCTGCAGTTTCAATTGCATTGCAATATATTTCTAAACTCTGCTGTGTCTTAACAAGAGATGTGGCAACAGGAGAAGTTATGTATTCCTCAAAACTCGTCACAGTTCTTCATGAATCAATGTCTCCTCATCTACCTTCTTGGTATTAAGCCAAACAACTCAAGACTAATCCTGTCGTCTAACATTTGCAGTGACTTCTTTTATCAGCATTTCGGTCTCAGTGAGTGTAAACTTCTTGCTGTTTTTTGCACATTACATTTCACCTAGGCCCATACACACTGTCAGATTTAAATGAGCATGATACAGATGAAAGCCTAAGCTATGTCCTTTGTCGTTAGCCAGTTCGTTGACATGGTAGCGTGAAGTTTTGGCTTGTACAGCACTAAAAAATTCCATGAACTTTGCTGTATACATATTACGTTAAACTTTATTTCATGGAACATTTCTTTGTACCCCAAGCAAAATATTGGCTTTTGTCCACTGCATTGTTGGCTTTATGCATCACAACTGAGTGGTATGGTGTTTTATCCATTACTATTGCTGAATTCTGATGAATGTTTTGCAGCAGATCATTGTCTTCCCGGCTGGTGAACATGTTCTTGGATGACAATTTTATTGGAAATCTCGTATTCCGATGTACTGCACTGTTATCATTAATGCAACGCCAACACAAAACACTTCTTTCACAATACCTACAGAACACTTAAATGCCAGAAAATATGACTTTACTGACAAACATTCATGCATCTGAGGCATGACACCATGTGATACTATTTACTCACTGTGGGGCAACGGGGGAGGGAGGGGGGGGGGGCTTTATCAGCCGAACGGCTGGTGGTGTGATAGGGGAAGCTGGCTTGCTATTGGTGTTACCTGGGCAACAGCACCACGTTCCGCTCTGGTCAGTCAAACACCAAAGTGGCAACTAATTTTAAACTCCCTGTAGTATGTATGTTCATGTGTATGTATGTGTAGGAACTACAGTACTCGGGTAGCAGTTACATATAACAACAACTAACAGGTCGTACTATTCCATACAAACATATTTTATTGTTCTATAAGGTACAAGCATGTTGTCACAAACATCAATCAGAGTGAACTAACTGCAGGTCCAGAGAGGTTAGTTGAGCTGCCTCAGGTCAGCAATATTGTTGCGGGCGACCCAAGGAGTTACGTCCCCATGTATGTATTTCTCTCTCTCTCCCTCTCTCTCTATCTCCCCCCCCCCCCCCCCTGCCCCTCTGTTCCACTCACAGATTGCGTGAGGGAAAAATGACTGAACGCCTCAGTACGAGCTCTGATTTCCCTTATCTGTGAATGGTGATCATTGCACAATTTGAAAATTGGTGGTAATAATATATGCTCTACATCCTCGGCAAAGATCAGATTTTGAAATTTAGTAAGCAGCCCCTTGCATCTAGCGCATGGTCTATCTGCAAGTGTGTCCCACTTCAAACTTTTTATGAGATTTGTAATGTTCTCACAATGGCTTCAATCTCTTGAATCAGACCCAACTGGTAAGGGCTCCATATAGACGAACAATACTCTAAGACTGGACAAACTAAAGTATCGTAAGCAGTTTTGTTTGTTTAAGGACTGCATCGCTTCAGGATTCTACCAATAACTGCAATCTATAGTTTGCCTTACCCATTACTTGTATCATCTGACCACGCCATTTGAGATCATTTCATATAGTCACACCCAGATACTTTATGGATGTTACCACTTCCAAATACTGGGCATTTATTTTGTACTCGTACATTAGAGGGGATTTTTGCTTTGTTATACACAGTAGGTTACACTTACTAATAATGAGAGTTAACTGCCAGTCATTACACCACGCATTTATTTTCTGCAAATCCTTATTGATTTGTTCACAACTTTCGTGTGATGCTACTTTCCTGCACAGTCAATACCATCAACCAAATCATTTATGTAAATCGTAAAAAGCAGTGGACCTATTACCCTGCTCTGGGACACACCTGATGTTACGCTTGTTTCTTTAGAAGTCTCCCCATTCAGGATGACACACTGCTCTCTGTCTGTTAGAAAACTTTCTGTCCATCCGCATATGTCATCAGACAGACCATAAGCAGGCACTTTTTGGAGCAAGCAACAGTGTGGAACTGAGTCGAATGTCAAGGAACATGGCATCAATCTGGGAGCCAGTATCTAGAGCCTGTTATATATCATGCACAAAGACAGCCAGCTGTGTCTCGCATGACCGCTGTTTCCTAAAACCATGCTGGTTTCTGCAGATGAGCTTCTCAGAGTCTAGAAAGGTCATTTTGTCTGAACACACAATATGTTCCATGATTCTACAACAAATTGATGTCAATGAAATTGGCCAGTAATTATGTGCATCCGATTTTCTACCCTTTTTATAGATTGCTATGACCTGGGCCTTCTCCCAGTCCCATGGAACATTCTGCTGTTCCAATGATCTCTGATAGATTATGGATAAGAATGGTGCTATATTTGTAGCATAGTCAAGATAAATTCTTACAGGGATACTATCTGGGCCAGATGCCTTCTTGGTGTCTAAGGATCTTAACTGTTTTACAATCCCAGATACACTAAACACTACATCAGCCATCCTTGCATTTGTTTGATAATTGAAAGAGGGAATGGTGCTGCAGTCCTCTACCATAAATGAGTTTTTGAAAGCTAGGTTTAGAATTTCGGCTTTCTGTTTATCATCATCCATTACATTACCCATACTGTCAGCAAGAGAAGGTATTGAATTATTTGTAGCGTTCATAGATTTTATGTATGACCAAAATTTCTTGGGATTATTTTTAGAATCTGCAGATAAAATATCAGCAGCAGATATGAGTTGTAACAATGACACATGAACCATCATTGCTCTTAGGGGCTTCTATTGTTTCGTGGCAGGAACAGATGTGTTTGGCACCAACTAGTGCCTGTCAGGTCCACTGCAACCAACAGTCCATCAGTGTTTTGACTCACATTCACTACTGAAGAGATGTACTAACAGCAGATGTTGTCCCCTGTAAATCCAATGGTCTTTAGGGTCTGTGGATGATGTTTCCAGATGTTATATCCTCATCAATGTGTTCCTCAGGACATGATCTATAACCTCTCAGAATATGTCAATATACAGGTATTCATGTTACACTCTGTGTATGTGTAATTATAGTATGCATTAAGTTACTGAACATGTAATTTTGATGGAATATTGTCATATTTATGGAACATACGTCAATAAACATCTGGTACTATCTTTGACATTCTGATTCAAGAGGCTATTAATTTTGTCTTTTTTTCTGCTTCTAGGACAGTGAACCCAACATACATTCAACTTTGAGGAAAGGCAAATATATATCATCAATTCAGCTGACAGATGTTACGTACAAGGATGTTGGATATTACCATTGTTTGTTTGATAATAACAGTGAGAAAAATACATCTATATACTTGTATGTGAAAGGTGAGAAGAGAACGTCAAAGTAAATCTGTTGGGTTATTAACTGCTCTATTTCAGTGTATGAGTACTACTTCACATGTGGCTTGTTGTCTCTGTGAGTAAATTCCAGAATGTAAATCCAGAGATAAGAGATTCAGTTTCTAATCAGTCCTTGGGTTTTTCTGTCACACCTTGCTTCTTTCAACTCGGGTAATGATTTGTGACACAAAAGGATACCAAGTTCCACTGTGGTTCAGAGTCCATGTTAAACTGTTGTTCCCCCTAAAACTCACTGGGGACAATCAGTTCAAAGGTCAGAGGGAGGTGAGAACACTACTCCAAAGTGGACCATGCCTAGTAAAGCACTTCATGAAAATGATGCATTCTCCTGCTTTGTAAACAGTGTATAAATTTTTAGCAGAGATATTTAATGATATGCAATAGCCATTATATTTGTCATATAAATTATCATTATTTCAATGGACCTGCTTCACAGAGATCTTCACTGAACTGAATATAAACTTATTTATTGCTGTGAAATATCAACATGGTCACTTACATTATTATTTGTTTGAGAGAATTTTTTAAATTTTGAACAAGTTATGTTGTATTTTTTATGACAATAAACATCTGATTCTTATTAAAATCAGTTGGTTTAGATATTCTGTCATTAGTTTCAAGGAAGTACATAATTAACAATGTTTTTGGAGTATTATTTTTGTTATGCATTTAAGTGACAGAGAGAGCTCTTTAATGTCTACAGTGACATTTCTTGTTCTAAGATAAACTGTGGAGTTTATCTTAGGAATTTACTGAAGTATAAATTGTACCACTTATTGCCTCTTTATTTTTTTAAGGTGCAACAGATAGGTGTCAAATCCCTATTGCGGTCAATTGTGTAGTAACAGTTTAGTGAATAAGATTCTGAAAAGGAAGGTTTTGAGCAGTGTACTGTAAGTTAAAGTTATGCATGAATTTCTCTTCTTTTTCTGCATTCCTTGCCAAAATTATTGATGAACTATGGGGGTACAAAGTTGACCACTATTTCAGTTTTATACCACACAAATTTTGCATTTTTAAAAAAGCACTAAATCATGTTATTTTGGGGAAATATGCAAATTTGAAGTCATTTTTTCATGTTACCCTTTTTACAAAATTTTTCTGGCATTGCCAATGTATTATAAATTTATAGAACTAATTTGAGTGGATAGGGTCATCATTTTAAATTGCACCTAACTATGGGAATACTAGGTAAGAATGTAATCAGGCTTATGGGGGGGGGGGGGGGGGGGTTATTTGGGGGTATTGACAGGACAACTAACAACTAATAAAAATGGCTTTGTAAAAAACTGAACAACAATAAAAGGCAATTTGCTCTTAATGAGATACATAGTTAATGCTTGATGCAACATCATGCTTGAGTGAAATAGCCTCACATATAAATTCTTCTATTGTTTTGTGTTTTGTACTTGCTGGTGATAAGGACTTCACATATTAAGAAGTAACTCTTGTGTAGTGTCTAAGCAGAAGACATTACATACCAGTCTCAAACAGAATAAAACCTACTTATTCTTTTATTAATTTAATTTAATTTCAGTCAAATTTTTACATCTATTTGTGATCAGTTTTGCAGGTTTAAGGCTTTGTATTTATACATATTAGATGAGTAATCAATGTCATATCTCTCTGCAAGTATGCTGGATTGCTATAAGCCAGCATCCTCTGACACAACTGCTATGCAACAGATAAGTTCAGCTAAACTGCAGATTGGAGATAAAATAATAAGATAATAGTTTTTATTCTCCATAATAAAATATATATGAGCAAACATCACCAACTTTTCTGGTATTACAGAAGCAATAAGAATACATTCAGCTCTGCTACAGAATCATTTTCTACCACTGGTCCATCAAATTCTCTGCACTCCCACTCATTGGTAAGTTGGGTCTTCATATCCCAAGCAGCATTATAGCAGGGTATTGGCTGTTTAATTTGTCATTATCACAAGATTAACACTTTCACAAACAGAAACTTACTACTTCTTTGAATTTTGCTTGGATCTAATTTACATCAGTTGTTGCAGAACACCTTTACTTCCAGCTTATTTCATTATTATTTTCTAATACTCTTGCACAATAACTGCCTAATCATTGATGACACTGCTTTTATCCAATCATATATGAGCTGTTGCACTTCATTACTTAATTCCCATTCAAATATTTATCTTACATATTGCATCTGATCTTTTGTTCTGCATTTGTTAGTGTTTTTACCACTTTCTCTACTTGCGTGAAATGTTTTTTCATTGTAATTGGAGGCCAGAAAAAAGGAATCTGAGATTTCAGTGATACTTAGTCTATAAGATTACTTGTAGAACTTCATGACAGGTAAAAACTGTGTACTGGATCAGTACTAAAATGTCTTTTCCCGAATGTGGATCCTTGCCTTTCACGGAGAAGCTCTTACCAACTGGCTATCCAGGCATGTCTCTTTGTCCGCCATCATGTATCCAGTTCTGCCAGTACTTCTACCATTCTTTACTAACTACACAGAAGCTCTCCTGTATATCCTGCTGCACCAGCACTCTTTATGAAAAAGTCTACTTATTTTCTTCATTTTATGCTTGTGTTATTTTCATTAGTAGAAATATCTGACTGTGATGGATAATGAACTCCAACATTTAACTGTCATCTTTTGCTTTGTACTACTTAATGAGATACATGTATTATTTTGTTGCCACAGATACGAAGAACCTGTTTACATATAGTGACGTATTCTTTGCACCAATACATGGTATGCAGTATCAGGACATTGTCATTCCTTGTAAGCCAACACACCCTGAAGTGAAAGTGACCCTCTGCCGCAATGGTGATGAAAAAGTAAGTATTTCATGGGTAAATGTGTAGTGTAAGTGTACTGAGTGGTTTTAGCTATACAGAGTGTCCCAGTATGAATGGTTGATATGCAGATAAATGGTATGAATGACCATTTGAAGCTAACAAGTGTAGTAAACTCAGGCTCTAAAATGCTCTTAAAGTATGCATTTTAGAGCCTATGTTTACTAGACTTTTTTGTTTCAAATAATTGTTCCTGTCATATCCCTGAATACTGAGTATTCCTCCTGAGTCATCATGTATACATGATTATTTATAAGTACTCCCAGGCTTTCAGAAGATGAGTGCACTTAAACTAAAAGATGTGCAGAATATAACCACATATTGGTGGATAGAGCATCTGTCCAAATTCTTAACTTTCATTACAGGTGTTTCAGTATAGGTCCTGTTTGTGAAGTGGCAGATGTCAAATATGTACATATAGTTCATTGTAGTCTCTGACACAAATTGCCTGGGAAAGTGTTGGAGCAGCTCTTTTTGGAAAGCTTTTTGGAAAGCTGTTTGTTGGGTTGCCTGCCTGCATGCGAAAAGTAATTTGAGTTGACAATACAGAATGGATGATTTGCCTACACCTTCTGACAGTCTTCTTTCTAGTGCAACTACACCACAGTGTACATTAACTAATCAAAATGTGGAGATACGCCATATACTGATAGTTGTCATTTTCTGTATGTGTTGTTGTTTTTGCACAGACATCATATGAAATTGCGGAGCTGCTTGGGAATTACCCTATGATCTGTGGATTATTATATATGTACATTACCAACAATATCTTTAATTCACAGTTGTTTCTCCAAACCATATGTTATGAGGGAAGATCAGAAAGTAACACACAATAATTTTATTACCAAAATATTTAACAAAAAAAATCACAAATGAACTTACTTCTTTTACGTTCCTTTCTACACAGTCACCAACATTCGCAATACATTTCTCCCATTGTGGTACCAGTTTCAATAAGCTCTGTTTCTAGAAGTCTGGTTGGTTGGAGTATAGCCATCTGCAGGCTGCTGATTTCACTTCCACTTATGTTGCAAAGAGTTGGCCAGTCAGGCATTTCTTCATGGGACTAGACAGATGATAGTCTGATGCTCCAAGATCCATAATGTATGGTGGATGCTGGAACACCTCCCACCCAAATTTTCTCATTAACAGAAGCAGTCATTGGTGGGGGGGGGGGGGGTTGAGCATTGTCCTGAAGAAGTTTGACACTCTCAGCTTTAAAGTCAAGACATTTGTCACGACGGGCACAATGCAACTTAATCAAATTTTTAATGGAGGCTGCTGCATTCACAGTAATCTTATGTTCAACAAAGTCCACTAATAACACACCATGCATATCCCAGAACATTGTCACAGGCACTTTCCTAGCAATTGAGACCTTAGTTTCTCCCAGTGTATATAATGTTAAAATAACTTATGGCAATGCAGGTGGGTGACATTGATGACAACTACTTGTATTTCAACAGGAGCACGCTGCTATTTTCAAGGCGAAACTGCAGAAACTAAGTCCTGTGCAATTGAATTTAAAATCTTCTCTCTCTCTCTCTCTCTCTCTCTCTCTCTCTCTCTCTCTCTCTGTGTGTGTGTGTGTGTGTGTGTGTGTGTGTGTGTCTATATATGAACACTAGCACCGTCATGAACCAATATTGCAGGAGAGTATAAAGAGTCTCAATTCATATTGTGCTGTTCCCCCTAGGTTATACAGCCTCCCTAAGGTCCACAAGGAAGATGTTCCTCTTCATCCAGTTGTGAGCAACATTGGTGCTCCAATAGATCATGCAGAAAACACCTTGCTACTCTGTTGAGCCCTATTGTAGGTTGATGTGAACACCACATTAAGAACTCAGTGGGTTTCTTACATAGATTAGAGGGAATGTGTTTGAATGACGCTGATGTTCTAGTAAGTTTTGGTGTGGTATCTCTCTTCACTTGTGTTCCTCTGTCTAATTCGTTATGGTAGATTGAGGATAGGTTTGGTGTTGAATTAACAAACCTATTTTGACATATGTTGACTTTCACTTACTGTTTATTCGATGACCAGTGCTGTGAGCAAACAGATGTAGTTGTGATGGGAAGCCCATTTTCATCTGTTACTGCTTATTTGTTTGTCGAAGATCTTAAGGATTCTGCCTCTGAGTAGGGGCTTTGAAACTTGCATGTTTTTGCAGATAGACAATACTCCTGTTGGTTGCCCTCAAGGTACTGAGTATTTGAACGACGTTTTAGAACACCTAAACACCAGAATTCAATCCACCTGAATTTTCGTTTCACGAAGGAGGTAGAAAAGGATAGCTGTCTTCCTTTCGATGATGTGTTGGTCAGGAGGAAGACAGGTCGTATGTTGAGCCTTGCTGTTTATAGGAAGCCTACTCACACTGAGTTGTATCTGCATGCAGACAATTGTCACCATCCAGCTCAGCATGAAGGGCTACTTCATACCTTGGTTCACAGGGTCACGTATCACCAGAACAGTTATAGTGAAAGACAAATTACACATGTGTTGGGCTATTGACCAACTGTGCTCCAGTTGAGTGATGGCAGTACCAAGGTGGACGAAAGTCCATGGCCTTTTTGCCTTACATAGGGAGCATTTCAAACAGAATTTATCACATTTTGTGGAAATATGATGTGATGTGTGTTTTTTGACCACCATCTAAGATCAGGGTCCTTTTAAGTTTCATAAAGGATGATCTTGGTTTGTGTAAGGTGGTTGTCTACATATTGCTTGCAGTTGTGGTCTGTCATATAGTGGTCAGACTATCTCAGACTGTGGAGAACCGGTGTACTGAGGGTAAATGGCACACAAGCTTAAAACAGCCGAGGAAATCCGCCATTGCAGAACATTGTCTTGGCTCCGGTCATCCAATATAATATATCAACACAGAGATTTTGGCATGCACTTCCAGCTATTTGGACAGTGTTATTAAGAAAGCTATTGCAGTTAATTTAGAATTAACTTTATAAATAGAGATGGCAGTTCTTATTTAAACCGTTGCACTTGCTTGTCAAGAAATAAATGGACAAAGTGTTTGCTACCTCACTTGTTGATTATTAATTTCACTATCGATTACTTTTAATTTTGGTCATCTTTGTGCTTGTGTGTGTGTGTGTGTGTGTGTGTGTGTGTGTGTGTGTGTGTGTGTGTGTGTGTGTGGGTGGGTGGGTGAATGGAGTTTCTCTGAAGACTGAGGTTTTAATTTGCTTGCACAGTGCAAGCAAAAAAAATAAAAAATAAAAAATAAAAAAAATAAATAAAAAAATAAAAAATTAAAATAAAAAATAAAAAAATAAAAATATTAAGTGTCATGTAATATTTTGTGTAATGTGATATCTTGTATAGACACCTTTTATTTACCTGACACATTCCACATCATTTTGAAGTGTCGTATTCACGATCTATGGAACAAGTACTAATCTAATCTAGTGCTTCCTTGCTGCAGTTTTACCTTGAAACTGGTAATGTGTGCTCCTATTGAAATATTGACAATTGTTGATGACATCACATGGCTGATTCCCATAAGTTACCACTGCAGTAAGATTCACAGTTGCACATGCTGGCTGTTCAAAATTGCTTTCTCAATGGCTTCATTATTTTGCAGGGTTGCAGCTGTTACTGGCTGCCTGGAGTGTGGCAAATGGCTTAAGTTCACATGGCCCTCTTGGAAGAATATACACCACCAAGAGACATTGCAATGGTCTCGTCATCCCCATACACGCTGCGCATGTCCCTGTGAATTTCATTTGGATTATACCCCCTGATCCACAAATATCTAGAACCACACTTTGCTGTCTTCACAATTTGACAACAGTAACACGAGCGCCATTTTTATTTTGTAGTTCATGCTTGTCTCACTAGAGATGCACATCAAAGCAAAATACCCTTCATAGTGCAAGCTTCAAACTTTCGTTGCCATGAAATTTCAACATTCCAGCTAAAATACCAGAGGAGAAAAAAATTATTGTGCATAACTTTCCAATCCTGCTTCGTAAATAGACAATACCAAACTCCACCTCTCAAATATCCAGATTATTCAGTAAAATAAATGTATGAAGTTTTCTTTGTTACTTCATAATTGGCTCATCATGAAAATTAAAAGATTGCTTAAAACAGAAAATTCAAAAATATGAATTTTCTCTGCCTCGTGATGACTGGGTTTGTGTGATGTCCTTAGGTTAGTTAGGTTTAAGTAGTTCTAAGTTCTAGGGGACTGATGACCATAGATGTTAAGTCCCATAGTGCTCAGAGCCATTTGAACCATTTTTTCAAACCATTTCTTCCTGCCTTTCTTTACTCTCTGTAACTTATCACTTGTAGCTGTGAGAATGACTTCTTTTACTCTGTTTGACTACTCATTATTGGTAGTTTTATTGTTTTCTCTCATGTCACTTAGAATCTCTAAATCAGTTTGAAACTTCAACTTTGTATTTAATATTTTTTCTGTCCCTGTTCCATTTTCCAGTTCACATTCAGTCATGTGTCCAAGTCTGATTTTTTGTTTTAGGTGGGTCTTCAACCTGATTTCCATTTCATCAAAAGACTGCTGTTATTTTTGATTTGTACTTTTTTATATTGTAATCCCATTTTGAATTCTGTGATCAGATTTTGGCATCCATTTTGCAATATTATGCATATAAATCTATTACCCAATTTTTATAACTCTGCTTTGTCTGTTAAGTAGATGTTTTCTGAGCCTATTATCTTTGAGTGCAATCAAAGACAATAATAACAAATGTGAATTTATTGTTGCCAACTAATTTTGAGAGCATAAACATGTGGTATAATAAATTCATTCGTTTTGAGAGCATCACAGTGTATAGTCATAGCTATCAACTCCAAAGGCCACATATCTTCCAGATCACCCCATCTGTCTTCTGTATGAGAGAAATCCATACACAAAATTTGTGTCTTTGAATAGTACTTGAACTCAAAATTGCTTGCGTTACATGCTTCTGGTGGCATCTGACAAAGGACAATGAATTTGACAGCAAGCTACTAAAATGATGATTTGCTATATACTGATGTCGGAAACTACGTGATGACATAGTAACTGTACCAAATGAAAGATAGTCCATGACTGACTAACATAGATATTTACATACTCAATGCTCACCTCTGATGACTTGCTTTGTGCATGAAGCCTATATAAAGATGCACTTGTTGGAGAAATTACAAAATGGTAAAGTATATTAATATTATATTTTAGAGAAAAAAGATACAATGGACACTGAAGTAATTTTATTGAACAAAAATTTGTATAATCAGAAAATGACAAAATAATAGGTACTGCTTTATTAGAGGGAAGTTTTAACATACACAAGGATTCCCATAGTTTGCCAAGAATTTTGAAGAAAGTAAAATTTTCTAATTGGAATAATTAATTAACTAGTTATTCATGTAAAAGTCTACATTTTTGGAAACAGAAAAACTGGGATTACAAAATTATAACACTGCTTTTAAGAAAAATTACACTTTTAGACTGTGACATTCTGCAACTCGAAAATTATGAAAACAAATAATTTTTGAAACAATAAGTTCTCATAAAATAATAAAATTTTGTGAAATACATGTTCGATAAGAATACATCTTCAATAAGAGCTGATGGAGTACGACATATGTGTGGGGCAATCATCTCACCCCACGCCTGCCCCACCACCTCCCCACCCAGTCAGAGAGACAGAATGAAGGTGCTACCCCCATCATAGATGTCTCCCATACTTCAGTGGAACTTGCAGGGGTTCAGGACACATGTAGAGGAACTTTGTCTACTCTCTCAGGGTAGACCGCTGTGTCTGTGTCTCCAGGAGACTTACTTCCATCGATCACACTCCCCTGAGCTATGAGGCTATACACTCCACAAAAAGGACAACCTGTGTGGAGAGAGAGAGCTAGAGGAGGCGTAGGTATTTCTGTCAGGAGACTCCTTGCCTCTCTCACTTACAACTTTACAAGCCATTGCTGTGTCTGTGCACGTGCGTCAACCATTGACTGTATGTTCTCTTTACTTGCCCCCGCATGATGCAGTTGATGAAGTGGCCCTCACCAACCTTCTTACACAGCTCCCCCAGCCATTCATTATTTGTGGTGATTTTAATGCCCATAATGTGCTTTGGGGCTCTGCAATTACTGTCCCAGGGGTAGAGCAATTGAAAGGCTTCTCCTGTCATCCTGTGCATACTTGCTCAATGCAGGACAGAGCACTCACTTCTGCACAGCGACTGGGTCGTTCTCTGCCATTGATCTCTCGCTTTGCTCTCCAGCTTTTTCCGCCAGTGCTCAGTGGGAAGTGGTCACTGACTTGCATGGAAGTGATCATTTCCCAATCTGGATCCACCTGCCAGATGGCATGGGCCCTGAAAGGAGAGCACCACGATGGGTGCTCAGGGGGGCCGACTGGACACTTTATAGCCAGTTGGCCCAGTACGAACACTGTGCAAATGTCGAGACATGAGTGATCATATTACCAAAGTGGTCCACCATGCCGCTGCAGCATCCATTCCACAGTCCACAGGCCACTGGAAGAGGCAGCCTGTCCCTTGGTGGAGTGCCAAATGCCGCTCTGCAATCAGGACCAGGTGTGCGGCTCTGCATCGGTTGCAGTGTCAGCCGACTGCTGAGAATCTTGCAGCCTTTTGGGTGGTGAGGGCAAAATGTTACCGCATTATTTGAGAGAGCAAGAAGAGGTCGTGGCAACAGTTCCTGAACACCATTAATCATTCCACCAAAATTGTGTGGGAGACCATCAAGAGAATTTCTGGGAGAGGAGGGAGTTGCCCCATGGCTTCTGTAATGAATAACAGCACTCTCTACGCTGATCCGTGAGACATTGCCCAGACTATGGCAGCGTATTTTGTCATGGTTACTGCAAAAGACAGTCAGGATCCGGGTTTCCAGTGCCATAGAGTGATTGCTGAGAGGTGTAGTCTGGACTTCCAGTCCACCTCTAATGAAGTTTACAACTGCCCATTTTCCATGTGGGAGCTGGATTCTGCATTGTATGCAGCTCATGACACATCCCCTGGTCACGACAAGATCCATTACAGTATGCTACGGCACCTCACAAGGCGCAACAAAGAAATCCTCCTTGCACTTTTTAATGCCATTTGGGCGTCAGGTCACTTTCCTGACTCGTGGCATGAGGCAGTTTTAATTCCTTTTTTAAAACTCGGGAAACACCGCAGGAGCCCAAGTAGCTACTGTAGTGTTGCTCTCACTAGCTTCATGGGAAAGACCTTAGAGCGGATGGTCAACCACCGCCTTGTCTGGATGTTAGAATCCCGGCAACTCCTTAGTCACTTTCAATGTGGGTTCAGGAGGTTTCATTCCACCTTCGATAACCTTGCCCTCCTGGAGGGGCTACACAACAAGTTTTCCTACACTGTCACCACCTTCTAGGTGTATTTTTTGACTACAATACTACTTGGAGGCGTCTCATCCTGGAGCAGCTTCACGAAAGGGGTTTTCGTGGTTGTCTTCCTCTTTTTATTCAGTCTTTCCTCTCGCCACGATATTTTAGATACCAAATTGGTGACGTCCTGTCTGGTCGCTTTGAGCAGAAGAATGGTGTCCCTCAGGGTAGTGTTTTAAGTGTGACTGTCTTTGCCATAGCTATTAATAGTGTTACCTCCATAGTGAATAGTCCTGTCCAGTGTTCCTTGTTTGTGGATGATTTCTCTTTGTTTTGCTCCTCTTCAAGCGTTGCAACTACAACGTGTCTGTTGCAAACTTACTCTTAGACATTTGGATGACTGGACACAGAAGAGTGGTTTTAAGTTTTCCACTGAGACATCCTTGTGTGTTCTTTTTCACTGTTCTCAATCAATTTTAACCTTCCCTGAGTTGAGGATGAGGGACACTGTCCTTCCTTTTACAGACATGGTGAGATTTCTGGGGCTCATTTCTGACTCGAAGCTTATGTGGTTACTTCATCTTAAAGACCTGAAATGACAGTCACTTAAGGCTTTAAGTATTTTAAAATGTCTTAGCCACAGTACATGGGGAGCCGATAGGACTTGTCTGCTCCAGTTTTACAGGGCGTTTGTGTGATCTCGGCTCGATTATGGGTGCACGGTATATGGGTCTGCAAGGCCTTATTACTTAAAGATGTTGGACGTTGTGCACAATCAAAGGCTTAGGCTGGCCACTGGGGCATTCAGAACTAGCCCCATATCAAGCCTCTGTACAGAGGCTGGTGAACCGCCACTTCATGTGTGGTGACGGCTACTTACGGTGCGCCAGGCGTATAAAACTTTGTCCACACCAAACACACCTGTATACCATACCGTTGCTCAGCTTCCTCTAGCACGGCTATTTCATAACCGGCAATGAGCGACGCGACCCTATGGGATTCACACACAGGATTGCCTCTCTGCAATGGATATGGCTGGTCTTCATATTTCTGTTGCGGTTGGAGCAGATTTCCACCTTGGCTCCTCCGGAGACCCAGACTTATTTTAGATTTGACTAATTTTAAGAAAGATAGTATACCAGATTTTACATTCCAGTCTCTGTTTTTAACATTTTAGATGTGCATCATGGTTTTACCATCATTTACACTGATGGCTCCAAACAAGAGAATTTCCTTGGCTCTTCTGTAGTGTTCCCTGATCATGTTACCCAGATTCGCCTCCCTGATGAATATACTGTTTTCGCAGTGGAGCTCCATGCGATCCTGAAGGCACTGGAGCGGATGAATCATGTTTTGGGTAATCGGTTTCTCCTCTGCTCCGATTCTCTTAGTGCCTTACAATCATTGCAGAATCTGTACCCAACTGAGGAGATGGTTCAGCTGATATATGACCAACTGTACTTGCTCCAATGGCGGGGTAAGGAGGTGTCCTTCTGCTGGGTGCCTGGTCATGTAGGAATATGGGGCAATGAACAGGCTGATCGGGCTGCCAAGGAGGCCTGCAGAGAGCAGGATGTGGTCCAGTGTCCTATTCCCTTGCAGTCTGTCATTTCTGCACTCCACAAGAAGTGCATGGAGTTGTGGGAGGAAGAATGGCTGGCAGTAATGGCCAATAAACTGCGGTTGGTGAAGTTAACAACTCGGCCGTCACGTTCCTCCTGCCAGTTGCTCAGGTGGGAAGAAGTGACCCTCATGCATCTTTGGATTGGGCACTGTCCTCTCACACACAGCTTTCTATGGCAGGAGGATCTCCCATTAAGTGATGCTTGTGGTGTGCACATCTCTGTCCAGCACATTTTAACAGACTGCATTTTATACCGTCATGCAAGGGCAGAAGCACAAATTGATGGGGGTCTGCCCTCTGTTTTAGCTAATGATGAGACGTGTGTGTATAGGGTTTTAAAGTTTTTTGATGTTTCTGGACTCTGGCCTAAACTTTTTGGCTGGAGGTTTTAGCGTAATGCAGAGTGGCTGGCTCCTCCCTTTTTTCCTTAAGGTCAGCCAGCCACTTCCATCTGCTATATTGTTTTAGCTCCCTCTACCACTTTCTTCCTGTGTTGTCCATCTTTTACTGCTGACGGCATGCTTTGTCCCATGCTTTGATGTGGATAGGCATATATTTTTCCAAGCTTGTTACCTGTGTTTTATGTTCTGTTTTATCTTACTGTTCTGAGTATTTTCTTGACACCGATCTCAATCTGTTACTGAGCGGGCGCTGAAGACCTTGCCATCGTGCACCCATACATACCTCTCCATCCATTCCTGTTAAGAGACCAGCCAAATTGTAAATTACCCCTTGTTACAGACAAGGATGTGCCTAATTCACACCTAAAGGTGCAAGTAAGGGTGGAAAATTTGGGGTTTGGGCTAGTGTAAGACTCTGTTAGCTGCTTTAGTTCCCTGTACAATATTACCTAATAGTGTAACTTCTGACAATATTAAATTGACAGCAAAGGATAATGAGTCTTTAGTCATCTGACAATTAAGGGCCAAAGCTGTGATGACATGACAAGTACTGTCTGCAGGCAGTCACGACAATACTCCACATACTGCGGCAGTAGAAAATCACTTTGAAGTCTTTTATCTTCAACAAGAATCGTGCACAAAATCTGAAATTGACATATAGTACAGATGTCTATGGTGTCCCTAAACATGTCAAAAATCTGGTCTTTATTTCATTTAGGACAAACAGCTGTAATATTTTCTGAAATGGGTGAAAATTTCCTGCGAATTGGTGGTGTCCTGGTGCTGCCTGTCTGTTACATCCTCTGTCATCACCACTACCACATCAGACATCATTGATGTCTAGTCATATACACCAGTCATGGGATTACTGAATGAGTACAAATAAAAAATAGATAATGCTTCTGACAATGTGCACAGCAGAAACACTTTACCACACTGTCGTGTTTATGGTAGCCAATACAATTCTGTGACATTAACATGTCATGTCCATATATGGATATGTGTGCATTCCACAGCCCTGTAATGGCCATCATGAACACAACACACTGCACAATGTCAGCCACATGATCCATTTTTAATTCATACTCATATCATGTAATCCAGTGACTGGTGTATATGATCAGATATGTTGTTGTTGTTGTGGTCTTCAGTCCTGAGACTGGTTTGATGAGCTCTCCATGCTACTCTATCCTGTGCAAGCTTCTTCATCTTCCAGTACCTACTGCAACCTACATCGATCTGAATCTGCTTACTGTATTCATCTCTTGATTTTCACCCTCCACGCTGCCCTCCAATACTAAACTGGTGATCCCTTGATGCCTCAGAACATGTCCTACCAACCGATCCCTTCTTCTAGTCACGTTGTGCCACAAACTTCTCTTCTCCCCAATCCTATTCCATTCTTCCTCATTAGTTATGTGATCAACCCATCTAATTTTCAGCATTCTTCTCTAGCACCACATTTCAAAAGCTTCTATTCTCTTCTTGTCCAAACTATTTATCGTCCATGTTTCACTTCCATACATGGCTACACTCCATACAAATACTTTCAGAAACGACTTCCTGACACTTAAACCTATGCTTGATGTTAACAAATTTATCTTCTTCAGAAATGCTTTCCTTGCCATTGCCATTCTACGTTTTATATCCTCTCTACTACGACCATCATCAGTTATTTTGCTCCCCAAATAGCTGAACTCCTTTACTACTTTAAGTGTCTCATTTCCTTATCTAATTCCCTCAGCATCACCAGACTTAATTCGACTACATTCCATTATCCTTGTTTTCTTTTGTTGATGTTTATCTTATATCCTCCTTTCAAGACATTATCCATTCCGTTCAACTGCTCTTCCAAGTCCTTTGCTGTCTCTGACAGAATTACAATGTCATTGGCGAACCTCAAAGTTTTTATTTCTTCTCCATGGATTTTAATACCTACTCCGAATTTTTCTTTTGTTTCCTTTACTGCTTGCTCAATACACAGATTGAACAACATCGGGGAGAGCTACAACTCTGTCTCACTCCCTTCCCAACCACTGCTTCCCTTTGATGTCCCTCGACTCTTATAACTGCTATCTGGTTTCTGTACAAATTGTAAATAGCTTTTCGCTCCCTGTATTTTACCCCTGCCACCTTCAGAATTTGAAAGAGAGTATTCCAGTTAACATTGTCAAAAGCTTTCTCTAAGTCTACAAATGCTAGGAATGTAGGTTTGCCATTCCTTAATCTAGCTTCTAAGATAAGTCGTAGGGTCAGTATTGCCTCACGTGTTCCAATATTTCTACAGAATCCAAACTGATCTTCCCCGAGGTCGGCTTCTACTAGTTTTTCCACTCATCTGTAAAGAATTCGTGTTAGTATTTTGCAGCCGCGACTTATTAAACTGATAGTTTGGTAATTTTCACATCTGTCAACACCTGCTTTCTTTGGGATTGGAATTATTATATTCTTCTTGAAGTCTGAGGGTATTTCGCCTGTCTCATACATCTTGCTGACCAGATGGTAGAGTTTTGTCAGAACTGGCTCTCCCAAGGCCGTCAGTAGTGCTAATGGAATGTTGTCTACTCCCAGAGCTTTGTTGTGACTCAGGTCTTTCAGTGCTCTGTCAAACCCTTCACGCAGTATCATATCTGCTATTTCATCTTCATCTACATCCTCTTCCATTTCCATAATATTGTCCTCAAGAACATCGCCTTTATATAGACCCTTATATACTCCTTCCACCTTTCTGCTTTCCCTTCTTTGCTTAGAACTGGGTTTCCATCTGAGCTCTTGATATTCATACAAGTGGCTCTCTTATCTCCAAAGGTCTCTTTAATTTTCCTGTAGGCAGTATCTATCTTACTCCTAGTGGGATAAGCCTCTACATCCTTACATTTGTCCTCTAACCATCCCTGCTTAGCCATTTTGCACTTCCTGTCAATCTCATTTTTGAGACGTTTGTATTCCTGTTTTGCTGCTTCATTTACTGCATTTTTATATTTACTCCTTTCATCAATTAAATTCAATATTTCTTCTGTTACCCAAGGATTTCTACTAGCCCTCATCTTTTTACCTACTTGATCCTCTGCTGCCTTCACCACTTCATCCCTCAAAGCTACCCATTCTTCTTCTACCGTATTTCTTTCCCCCATTCTTGTCAATTGTTCCCTTATGCTCTCCCTGAAACTCTGTACAACCTCTGGTTTAGTCAGTTTATCCAGGTCCCATCTCCTTAAATTCCCACCTTTTTGCAGTTTCTTCAGTTTTAATCTACAGTTCATAACCAATAGATTGTGGTCAGAGTCCACATCTGCCCCTGGAAATGTCTTACAATTTAAAACCTGGTTCCTAAATCTCTGTCTTACCATTATATAATCTGTCTGAAACCTGTCAGTATCTCCAGGCTTCTTCCATGTGTACAACCTCTTTTTATGATTCTTGAACCAAGTGTTAGCTATGATTAGGTTGTGCTCTGTGCAAAATTCTACAAGGCGGCTTCCTCTTTCGTTTCTTACCCCCAATCCATATTCACCTACTACATTTCCTTCTCTCCCTTTTCCTACTGACAAATTCCAGTCACCCATGACTATTAAATTTTCATCTCCCTTCACTATCTGAATAATTTCTTTTATTTCATCATACAATTCTTCAATTTCTTCGTCATCTGCAGAGCTACTTGGCATATAAACTTGTACTACTGTGGTAGGTGTGGGCTTCGTATCTATCTTGGCCACAATAATGCATTCACTATGCTGTTTGTAGTAGCTTACCCACATTCCTATTTTCCTATTCATTATTAAACCTACTCCTGCATTGCCCCTATTTGATTTTGTGTTTATAACCCTGTAGTCACCTGACCAGAAGTCTTGTTCCTCCTGCCACCAAGCTTCACTAATTCCCACTATATCTAACTTTAACCTATCCATTTCCCATTTTAAATTTTCTAACCTACCTGCCCGATTAAGGGATCTGACATTCCACGCTCCGATCTGTAGAAGGCCAGTTTTCTTTCTCTTGATAACGACATCCTCTCGAGTAGTCCCCGCACGGAGAAGCCGAATCAGGGACTATTTTACCTACAGAATGTTTTACCCAAGAGGACGCCATCATCATTTAACCATACAGTAAAGCTGCATGCCCTCGGGAAAAATTATGGCCATAGTTTCCCCTTGCTTTCAGCCGTTATATTCAGATATATGTTGTAATATCAGATACATGTTGTAATATTTTGATGATGATGTATCACTCAGAAATGACAGACATTTTGTGGTCTTTCATCTTCATACTTGATAATGGCCATAAAGCTAAATTGTGATAATGCAGAATAAATGGATATTAAAATCTACAGTCAAATGGTGGAAATTCCAATGAAGGCCCCAACCAAGAAAAAAATCGTTAACAGCAGTTCTGTTCATCCGCAAGATGTATAGCAAAACCTAAGAATTTAATTAATTAATTAAATTAATTAATTTATTTATTTATTGTTTCTGTGATGCAGTTGTGCCTATGTAAGGTGATGAAACTGATTTGTGTAGGCTTTTTCATGAATACCTCTTCAGTAGCACACCACTCTGTAGATGTTCACATATTCCTATGACCACTGGCACATTATGATAATGAACTGATGCTGTTTCTGTTGTGATCTCAGTGAAACAATTATAAATTTATTTCTACAGCTGCCATATTATCAGCGATTGAATTCTCAAATTAATACATTACAGCCAAATGGATTTTGGCTCTATTTACACAAACCTTATTAATATCACCAAATCCCAAACATAGATAAGACAGTTTTTCACAAATTTTTGCAAACATAGTGTTTAAACATTATATGCTTCCATTCTTTGATATGCTGCTAGCACTAGTCACGCAAAAAACAAATCATTAAAATACTAAACTTCGGATGGATATTTGTGTGTGTGCGAGTGTATACCTGTCCCTTTTTCCCCCTAAGGTAAGTCTTTCCGCTCCCGGGATTGGAATGACTCCTTACCCTCTCCCTTAAAACCCACATCCTTTCGTCTTTCCCTCTCCTTCCCTCTTTCCTGATGAGGCAACAGTTTGTTGCGAAAGCTTGAATTTCGTGTGTATGTATGTGTTTGTTTGTGTGTCTATCGAACTGCCAGCACTTTCGTTCGGTAAGTCACATCATCTGTGTTTTTAGATATATTTTTCCCATGTGGAATGTTTCCCTCTATTATATTCAAATACTAAACTTTTATATACATGCAAATAGAGAAAAGTAGATGATTACATTTCCTTATAATGTACTGATAGGATAATTAGAGGAGAAGTGATCCATGTAAGGAAGAATAGAATCGCACAGCTGAGGAGGCATTACTTGGCATGAAATGCTTTCACTAAAAAGCAGTGAACACCCTACCTACTCAGGATTCACACTTACATTGACCCTCTTGCAGTGTAAAATGCCCCCTTTAAATGTGTGAGAGGAGGGAAACATTTTAATTACCAATGACACTGAGTGAGAATACAATATACAGTTTTTACAGTTCTATCTATAAACGGATAGTGGTAATAATGAGTTCTCAGTCATACCATTGGAGCAACATAATAATTTGGACCTCCATCATTCACAAACACAAAGATGATTGAAAACTAGAAAATTTTATCACAGTTAATATAAGTTCACCTAATAACTTAGCTGATCCATATGATGAGATACTCAGCTTTCATATCCTCAGGGGTTGTTGCTTAAGAAACTCCGAGTTTGAGGTTGCTGATGTACTAATTCTTAAATTAGTACCACCTTTCTGGTTTTTTATTGTGACTGATTAATATATACATTGATGGTAGATACGTTTTATCATCTGACAGCCTCCGAAAGAGTCTCACACGAACAACTTCTGAAAGACAATAATGCAGACTGACTGTCTGATTTTCTCTTACTACTACTTCCTTACTGACTTCACACTGCTGTGCTCTGCCTGTGTGGCTCATGCGCGACTTCCTCTTATACAAAACTAAACAGCTGAATGCATTGTTAAATGTAATATTTATAAAATAACTATTAAGTCATTAGATGATTTCAGTTACTTATATTAAAAACATGCCTTGTATGTTCTGATATGCAATTTGGAAGAGTTTAGTTAATTTCATATTTGCATTTTAGTTAATTATAAACAAACTACTTTGAATAAGATATTTTTGTTGGTGTTTTGGATAGCTGTCAAGTAGAGCTATTATTTTAAATGAACAAACATTGTGGCTTTTCAGAAATAGGGGAGAAGTAAGTTTTCAAGAATATGTGAGCAACATCGCTACGCAGTTCATACGATGAAATTTCAGAGTTGGATTATTA
Source organism: Schistocerca nitens (assembly GCF_023898315.1). Lineage (NCBI taxonomy): Eukaryota > Metazoa > Arthropoda > Insecta > Orthoptera > Acrididae > Schistocerca > Schistocerca nitens. The sequence continues at coordinate 471,294,836 of NC_064621.1, forward strand.
ACAAATGGCTTACTCCCCTTAGTTGCTAATATAAACTGGATAACATATTAATGTGTAATTTAATCTGAAATAGTAAACTCATTTGCACTATTTTTTTAAAGGGCAATTTATTACTGGTACTGGGTAAAGACGTAAGAGTATCAAGTCCAGAAAGTTAAAAATTCAGGCTAAAATGATCTCTTCAGAGAATGTTGACATGATGGAATTTAAGATAGGAACGGGAAGGTTGTACCATTTCAGTACTCCACAAAGAGGTTTTACTAACCAAAGGTTAGTAAAACGCTATTCTATGATTCTGAAGGTGGAATGTAGACAACTTGGAAAAAGATTTACAATCCTTTTCCCGGAGGTAAACTGTCAAATATAGGTGTAAATACCAAAAATAGTGAGATACAGGTGGTCTGAAGTACCAAAAACATTAAATTATATAAGAGAAATCATGGGTCATATGTGTTACAACCAAAACATGCAAAATTATCAAGGTATAGCATTAATAGTGTGTAACACTTTAGAGACAAACAATTTGAAATATTAGATTTTACAGGGGCATGAGGCTTTAATTACAACAAAACATCCTAAAAGCATATTTGAGATTCTGCTTAAGTGAGAACCAAAACAAAATCTAAAACATGTAACATAGGATTCCTGTCTAATACGAGATCCATTTTTATATTCATCTTGGAATTTCATTTTCTGCATAAGTTATTTCTTCCGGTGGGATCTCCACCCTCTACAGTCCAATGTGGCACTTCAAGTAACACTGTCTTTTCAGTACCTGAAACAACACAAAGTGTAAGTTTCCATTCTAATAGATGACATCACATACAATAAACAAAAGTTTCTGAGTCGTGATAGGCACAACAAAAATATTCGCACAATTATAGCTTTCGGCCATTAAGGCCTTTGTCAGCAGTAGACACAAACACACACACACACACACACACACACACACACACACACACACACACACACTCATGCAAACGCAACTTGCACACACGTCTCCAGTCTCAGAGAACTGAAACCACACTGTGAGCAGCAGCACCAGTGCATGATGGGAGTGGCGACTGGTTGAGGGTAAGGAGGAGGCTGGGGCGGGGAGGGGGAGGGATAGTATGGTGGGAGTGGTGGACAGTGAAGTATTGCAGTTTAGACAGAGAAGGTGCGGAGCGGAAAGGGGGTAAGTAAGAGAAAGGAGAGAAATAAAAAGAAATTAAAAGACTGGGTGTGGTGGTGGTGAAATGACGGCTGTGTAGTGCTGGAATGGGAACAGGGAGGGGGCTGGATGGGCGAGGACAGTGACTAATGAAGGTTAAGGCCAGGAGGGTTACGGGAATATAGGGTGCATTGCAGGGAAAGTTCCCACTTGCGCAGTTCAGAAAAGCTGCTGTTGGTGGGAAGGATCCATATGGCACAGGCTGTGAAGCAGTCATTGAGACGAGGGATATCATGTTTGGCAGCGTGTTCAGCAACAGGGTGGTCCACTTGTTTTTTGGCCACAGTTTGTCAGTGGCCATTCATGCAGACAGACAGCTTGTTGGTTGTCATGCTACATAGAATGCAGCACAGTGGTTGCAGCTTAGCTTGTAGACAACACAGGTAGCCCTGCCTTTGATGGGATAGGTGATGTTAGTGACCGGAGTGGAGTAGATGGTAGTAGCAGGATGTATGGGACAGGTAATGCATCTAAGTCTATTACAGGGATATGAGCCATGAGGTAAGGGACTGGGAGCAGGGGTTGTGTAAGGATGGACGGGTATATTGTGTAGCTTCAGTGGATGGTGGAATACCACGGTAGGAGGGGAGGGAAGGATAGTGGGCAGGACATTTCTCATTTCAGGGCACGATGAAAGGTAATCGAAACCCTGGCGGAGAATGTAATTCAGTTGCTCCAGTCCTGGATGGTACTGAGGTACCTGAGGTACGGGGGGAATGCTCCTCTGTAGCCGGACGATGGGACTTTGGAAGGTGGTGGGAGAATGGAAAGGTAAGGCAAGGGAAATTTGTTTTTGTACAAGGATGGGAGGATAATTACAGTCAGCGAAGGCTTCATTGAGACCCTCAGTATATTTTGAGAGGGACTGGTCGTCACTGAAGATGTGACAACCACGGGTAGCTAGGCTGTACGGAAGGGACTTCTTGGCATGGAATGGGTGGCAGCTGTCGAAGTGGAGGTATTGCTGGTGGTTAGTAGGTTTGATATGGACAGAGGTACTGATGTAGCCATCTCTGAGGTGAGGGTCAACATCTAGGAAGCTGGCTTATTGGGTTGAGTAGGACCAGGTGAAGCAAATGGGGGAGAAGTCATCAATTATTTGGAGGAATGTGAATAAGGTGTCCTCACATTCAATCCAGATAGCAAAGATTCATCAATGAATCTGAACCAGGTGAGGGGTTTACTATTTTGGGTTTTTAGGAAGGATTCCTCCAGATGTCACATGAATAGGTTAGCATAGGATGGTGCCATGCGGGTGCCCATAGCCGTACTGCATATTTGTTTGTAGGTAATGCCTTTAGAGGAGAAGTAATTATGGGTGAGGATATAGTTGGTCATGGAGACTAGGAAGGAGGTTGTTGGTTTGGAATCCATAGGGAATCTGGAAAGATAGCATTTGATAGCAGTAAGGCCATGGGCATTAGGAATATTAGTGTACGGGGAGGTAGCATCAATAGTGACGAGCAGGGCCCCGTGTGGTAATGGGACAGGAACTGTGGAGAGTCGATTGTGGAAATGGTTAGTATCTTTTATATAAGACTATAAGACGATAGGGTCCGGGAATAGGTTGAAGGTGTTGGTCTATGAGAGCAGAGATTCTTTTGGGGGGGGGGGGGGGGCACAGTAACCGGCCACAATGGGTCGTCCTGGGTGGTTGGGTTTATGGACATTGGGAAGCATGTAGAAGGTGGGAGTGTGGGGAGTGGTAGGGGTAAGTAGAGAGATGGACTCTGGGGAGAGGTTCTGGGATGGGCCTAAGGATTTGAGTAATGACTGGAAATCCTGCTGGATTACTGGAATGGGATCACTGTGGCATTGTTTGTAGATGGAAGTAGCTGACAGCTGATGGAGTCCTTCTGCCACGTAATCCTTGCGGTTCAAAACAACGGTGGTGGAGCCTTTGTCTACAGGTAGGGTTATAAGGTCGGGATCATTGTTGGTGCAGGTTCCACATTACTGCCGCTGATATAATTAAGCCTATACCTTAAAACTGATCACTCTCCCTGTGTCAGGCCCTGTATTTTTGCATGTTATCTTCCGCACTTTTCCAGTGCCACTCGATCTTACATCTCTACCTACGAACCCCTCCCCACCCCCCACACTTTCTCCATTCTATCCCTGTTTGCACCACTAAATCCACCTCATCCAGTCACATGTGCCATCACCTTCTCTACGTTTATCTACCCTCAAACCTGCTACCCACAATAATATACATATATTTATTTATGATTAGCTATTCTCTACTTTGCCCCTTGTGTCTTCTCACCAATTTTAGAGTGTTTTCGTCTTCCACTATCGCCGTCTTCCTCAGATTTCATCTCATTTTTTCCCCTTGTGCATCCATTTCATCCTCCCACCACAACACAGAACCCAGAACCTAAACAGACCCGCAACACAGTTATGAACCTTTCCTCCAGAAGCCTTAGTCCCATAGAAATATCAGTCCTTTCCAAAGTCCTCACCTTCTGCCCCAATCCCAAATTCAGCCATGCAGGACTAGTTAAAGACCTTCTCTTCTTCACATGTATTTGGGTTTATTTTTGCATAATTTTTCGGACGTAATTCTACTTTCTTACGTAATTTTTCGCATGTTTTGCACCACCATAGATCCTTGCTCCTTCCATCTACATCAATACAGAAAAGTTTCCTTATCCCTAGCCAGGTCCCAGTCCCACATACTGTTGCTGCATTGTTGCTTGGCTAATGAAATCCCCCCTAATGGCCTCACCATCAAATTACCCAACTCTGGTTGCCACCCCTCCTTCCACAATGACCTCCACCTGTTCAGATTCCGCCAATCCTTAGCCCTCACCAACATAGTCCTGCAAAACCATATCAACCAAGCCCAATCCTCCTTGCAGTACCTTCTCTCCATCCGCAAAATTCTTGTGCTATGTAATCCCAAATTTCTGGTACCCATAACACACATTGAAACTCTTGCCCTGCAGGAACTTGAGCAACATGCATAACGCCACCTCAAGAACCTCTCCAACCTGCTCACTTCCTATTCCCACCTCAGAGTACCACTGTCCACCATTTCTACAGCAACCTCCAAACTACCCCTAAACCCCGTCTTGCAGACCTACTACACTTACCCCACTCTCCAAAACTCCCTCCCACCACAACACAGAACCCAGAACCTAAACAGACCCGCAACACAGTTATGAACCTTTCCTCCAGAAGCCTTAGTCCCATAGAAATATCAGTCCTTTCCAAAGTCCTCACCTTCTGCCCCAATCCCAAATTCAGCCATGCAGGACTAGTTAAAGACCTTCTCTTCTTCTGCCAGCCCCTACAGTGGAAACACTTTTTCGCCACCAACGTGACCAATCAGACTCAACCAAAGACCAATATTGAACCTTGCCTAACCACCCCCTGTTCACTTTCCAGAATTTCTTAATGTCAAACCCTGCCTTACCATCATTTCCCAAATCCCTCAACGTGCAAACTAACCTTAAATCTGCAGAAAGAACCGCAGTTTGCCATCTAAAAACTGATCCTGACCTTATAATCCTACCTGCAGACAATGGCTCCAGCACTGTTGTTTTGAACCACAAGGATTACATGGTAGAAAGACTCTGTCAGCTGTCAGATATTTCCACCTACAAACCATGCCCCAATAATCCCATTCCAGTAATCCAGCAGGATCTCCAGTCACTACTCAAATCCTTAGGCCCATCCCAGAACCTCTCCCAGAGTCCGTGTCTCTACTTACCCCTACCAGTCCCCGCACTCCCACCATCTACATCTTCCTAAAGTCCATAACACCAACCACCCAGGATGCCTCATTGTGGCCGGTTACTGTGCCCCCACTGAGAGAATCTCTGCTGCCGTAGACCAACACCTTCAACCTATTACCTGGAATCTATCCTCTTACATAAAAGATACCAACCATTTCCTCAACTGACTCTCCACAGTTCCTGTCCCTTTACCACACGGGGCCCTGCTCATCACTATTGATGCTACCTCCCTGAACACTAACATTCCTAATGCCCATGACCTTACTGCTATCAAATGCTATCTTTCCAGATTCCCTATGGATTCCAAACCAACAACCTCCTTCCTAGTGTCCATGACCAACTATATCCTCACCCACAATTACTTCTCCTTTGAAGGCATTACCTGAAACAAATCCGCAGTACGGCTATGGGCACTCGCATGGCACCATCCTATGCTAACCTATTCATGGGCCATCTAGAGGAATCCTTGCTAAAAACCCAAAATAGTAAACCCCTCACCTGGTTCAGATTCACTGATGAATCTTTGCTATCTGGATTGAATGTGAGGACACCTTATTCACATTCCTCCAAATAATTGATGACTTCTCCCCCATTTGCTTCACCTGGACCTACTCAACCCAATAAGCCAGCTTCCTAGATGTTGACCCTCACCTCAGAGATGGCTACATCAATACCTCCATCCTTATCAAACCTACTAACCACCAGCAATACCTCCACTTCGACAGCTGCCACCCATTCCATGCCAAGAAGTCCCTTCCGTACAGCCCAGCCACCCATGGTCGTCACATCTGCAGTGATGAGTAATCCCTCTCAAAATATACCGAGGGTCTCACTGAAGCCTTCACTGACCGTAATTATCCTCCCATCCTTGTACAAAAACAAATTTCCCTTGCCTTATCTTTCCATTCTCCCACCACCTTCCAAAGTCCCATAGTCCGGCTACAGAGGAGCATTCCCCTCGTACCTCAGGTACCTCAGTACCATCCGGGACTGGAGCAACTGAATTACATTCTCCGCCAGGGTTGCGATTACCTTTTGTCGTGCCCTGAAATGAGAAATGTCCTGCCCACTATCCTTCCCTCCCCTCCTACTGTGGTATTCCACCATCCACTGAAGCTACACAATATACCCGTCTATCCTTACACAAACTGAAATGCATAAATGTTTGATGGTCTTATCTATAACAACCTGCTTCCAAACTTTCGATGTAAATTGAGTCCCACTGTCAAATAGGATTGCTTTTGGATTACCCACACTAGTGAAGTAATCATTGACAAAACATTGAATATATCTGTGGCTAACAGCTTTCTTCATTGGATTCAGCTTAACTAATTTAGTGAACAAATCTACCTCTGTTGTTGTTGTTGTGGTCTTCAGTCCTGAGACTGGTTTGATGCAGCTCTCCATGCTACTCTATCCTGTGCAAGCTTCTTCATCTCACAGTACCTACTGCAACCTACATCCTTCTGAATCTGCTAAGTGTATTCATCTCTTGGTCTCCCTCTACGATTTTTACCCTCCACGCTGCCCTCCAATGCTAAATTTGTGATCCCTTGATGCCTCAAAACATGTCCTACCAACCGATCCCTTCTTCCAGTCAAGTTGTGCCACAAATTTCTCTTCTCCCCAATCCTATTCAATACCTCCTCATCAGTTACGTGATCTACCCACCTTATCTTCAGCATTCTTCTGTAGCACCACATTTCGAAAGCTTCTATTCTCTTCTTGTCCAAACTGGTTATCGTCCATGTTTCACTTCCATACATGGCTACACTCCATACAAATACTTTCAGAAACGACTTCCTCACACTTAAATCTATACTCGATGTTAACAAATTTCTCTTCTCCAGAAACGATTTCCTTGCCATTGCCAGTCTACATTTTATATCCTCTCTACTTCGACCATCATCAGTTATTTTACTCCCTAAATAGCAAAACTCCTTTACTACTTTAAGTGTCTCATTTCCTAATCTAATCCCCTCAGCATCACCCGATTTAATTTGACTACATTCCATTATCCTCGTTTTGCTTTTGTTGATGTTCATCTTATATCCTCCTTTCAAGACACTGTCCATTCCGTTCAACTGCTCTTCCAAGTCCTTTGCTGTCTCTGACAGAATTACGATGTCATCGGCGAACCTCAAAGTTTTTACTTCTTCTCCATGAATTTTAATACCTACTCCGAATTTTTCTTTTGTTTCCTTTACTGCTTGCTCAATATACAGATTGAATAACATCGGGGAGAGGCTACAACCCTGTCTCACTCCTTTCCCAACCACTGCTTCCCTTTCATGCCCCTCGACTCTTATAACTGCCATCTGGTTTCTGTACAAATTGTAAATAGCCTTTCGCTCCCTGTATTTTACCCCTGCCACCTTCAGAATTTGAAAGAGAGTATTCCAGTTAACGTTGTCAAAAGCTTTCTCTAAGTCTACAAATGCTAGAAACGTAGGTTTGCCTTTTCTTAATCTTTCTTCTAAGATAAGTCGTAAGGTTAGTATTGCCTCACGTGTTCCAACATTTCTACGGAATCCAAACTGATCTTCCCCGAGGTCCCCTTCTACCAGTTTTTCCATTCGTCTGTAAAGAATTCGCGTTAGTATTTTGCAGCTGTGACTTATTAAACTGATAGTTCGGTAATTTTCACATCTGTCAACACCTGCTTTCTTTGGTATTGGAATTATTATATTCTTCTTGAAGTCTGAGGGTATTTCGCCTGTCTCATACATTTTGCTCACCAGATGGTAGAGTTTTGTCAGGACTGGCTCTCCCAAGGCCATCAGTAGTTCTAATGGAATGTTGTCTACTCCCGGGGCCTTGTTTCGACTCAGGTCTTTCAGTGCTCTGTCAAACTCTTCACGCAGTATCATATCTCCCATTTCATCATCATTTACATCCTCTTCCATTTCCATAATATTGTCCTCAAGTACATCGCCCTTGTATAAACCCTCTATATACTCCTTCCACCTTTCTGCCTTCCCTCCTTTGCTTAGAACTGGGTTGCCATCTGAGCTCTTGATATTCATACAAGTGGTTTTCTTCTCTCCAAAGGTCTCTTTAATTTTCCTGTAGGCAGTATCTATCTTACCCCTAGTGAGACAAGCCTCTACATCCTTACATTTGTCCTGTAGCCATCCCTGCTTAGCCATTTTGCACTTTCCGTCGATCTCATTTTTGAGACGTTTGTATTCCCTTTTGCCTGCTTCATTTACTGCAATTTTATATTTTCTCCTTTCATCAATTAAATTCAATATTTCTTCTGTTACCCAAGGATTTCTATTAGCCCTCGTCTTTTTACCTACTTGATCCTCTGCTGCCTTCACTACTGCATCCCTCAGAGCTACCCATTCTTCTTCTACTGTATTTCTTTCCCCCATTCCTGTCAATTGTTCCCTTATGCTCTCCCTGAAACTCTCTACAACCTCTGGTTCTTTCAGTTTATCCAGGTCCCATCTCCTTAAATTCCCACCTTTTTGCAATTTCTTCAGTTTATCTCTGCAGTTCATAACCAATAGATTGTGGTCAGAATCGACATCTGCCCCTGGAAATGTCTTACAATTTAAAACCTGGTTCCTAAATCTCTATCTTACCATTATATAATCTATCTGATACCTATTAGTATCTCCAGGATTCTTCCAGGTATACAACCTTCTTTTATGATTCTTGAACCAAGTGTTAGCTATGATTAAGTTATGCTCTGTGCAAAATTCTACAAGGCGGCTTCCTCTTTCATTTCTTCCCCCCAATCCATATTCACCTACTATGTTTCCTTCTCTCCCTTTTCCTACTGACGAATTCCAGTCACCCATGACTATTAAATTTTCGTCTCCCTTCACCACCTGAATAATTTCTTTTATCTCGTCATACATTTCATCAATTTCTTCATCATCTGCAGAGCTAGTTGGCATATAAACTTGTACTACTGTAGTAGGAATGGGCTTTGTGTCTATCTTGGCCACAATAATGCGTTCACTATGCTGTTTGTAGTAGCTAACCCGCACCCCTATTTTTTTATTCATTATTAATCCTACTCCTGCACTACCCCTATTTGATTTTGTATTTATAACCCTGTAATCACCTGACCAAAAGTCTTGTTCCTCCTGCCACTGAACTTCACTAATTCCCACTATATCTAACTTTAACCTATCCATTTCCCTTTTCAAATTTTCTAACCTACCTGCCCGATTAAGGGATCTGACATTCCACGCTCCGATCTGTAGAATGCCAGTTTTCTTTCTCCTGATAACGACGTCCTCTTGAGTAGTCCCCGCCCGGAGATCCGAATGGGGGACTATTTTACCTCTGGAATATTTTACCCAAGAGGACGCCATCATCATTTAATCATACAGTAAAGCTGCATATCCTCGGGAAAAATTACGGCTGTAGTTTCCCCTTGCTTTCAGCCGTTCGCAGTACCAGCACAGCAAGGCCGTTTTGGTTAATGTTACAAGGCCAGATCAGTCAATCATCCAGACTGTTGCCCCTGCAACTACTGAAAAGGCTGCTGCCCCTCTTCAGGAACCACATGTTTGTCTGGCCTCTCAACAGATACCCCTCCGTTGTGGTTGCACCTACGGTACGGCCATCTGTATCGCTGAGGCACACAAGCCTCCCCCCCAACGGCAAGGTCCATGGTTCATCTACCTCTACAAACACATAAGAGTAACCCTCTCTTGAACAAGAAAGTTGACCATAGAAGTTGACTCCAATGAACCCAGACTTAACTTTAGGAATAATGCTATGCAGGATCCTTTATGACTTTGAATCGTCACCTTTACCCATTGACATCTATCACAAGTTGCAATTTAAGACTTCACTTACCTAGAGATGTTACTTAAATAAACATTTTCCTGCAACTTCTGGGTGCACTTCATAGTGCTACAATGTCCAAAACTTTCGTGTACAAGCTCAATAAACAAATCAATGCGATGTTTAGGCCAGCATAATTTCCAATGATCTGAATCAGATTTATGTCTTCTAAACAGAATTCCCACATGTACCTGATAGTATTGTACAACTTTCCCATACCCCTTTTTTCCAAGTAAGCTCTTTACCAACTTAAGGTCTTCGCCCTGATTTTCATGTCTCCTCAGTTGTCCACATATCTTAACTATTGGTTTTTCGCCTTTTACACTTTTGATAAACATGATTCTGAAATTTTTATCATCCTGTATCCTGACCTTTTTCTGCTCATTCCCTATTGCCAATGTAGATGGGGCATCTGCAACATAGTTCTGCTTACCCTTAACATGTAAAATAGTATAATCAAACTTTTTTGAGAACAAGACCCAATGTGTCGTCCAGTTATGAAAAGTTTACATACCTGCAAATAGCATAAAGCTTTATGATCATAAAAACAATGACCTTATGTCCAGTAAACTTTGAATCCCCACACAATGGCAAGTCTTCCTTTTTCTGTTACTGTATAGCTTCTCTTGTGTTTTGACAAACTATGGCTTGCAAACCTGATTGCACACTGCTCCTTCTGTCCATCTACGTCTTTTTGCTGGAATAAATAAGCACCTAAGCCATAGTCACTACCATCAGTCATAAGGCAAAATGGTAAAGTAATATCAGGTCTATGTAAAATTTGACTGTTTCAAAGTTGTTTTTAATCTCATCAAAAGCTAACTGGCAATCAGTTGACCATCCCAATATTGTGTTTTCCCTTAAAAGATGATATAAACTAGGTTCATTTAAAGCTTGAGTCCTAACATATTTGCAATAAAAATTGCATAGACCAAAATATGACCTTAATTCCTTCTTATTTCAGGTTTAGGAAATTTAGCAATAGCTTTAATTTCATCGGGATCAGGTAATATTCCTTCTTCACAAATAGTTTGTCCCAAAAAGTTCACAGCTCTTACACCAATATTTATATTTAGCTAACTTAAGTTTCATGCTCTCTCCCTGAAATTATTAGCTACCTCTTTGATTGTACTGTGTTGAAGTGAAGTGTTTATATTAATCTCTCTGCTGTGTACTATATCTGTCTTTGGTTGGTGTCATAAAATAAAATACATGTGTCTTGTTATAGCAACTATGTTGTGTGTATACTTTATGTTGTGACCTTTAGTTCTTTCTTGAAGTTTCTGCAATAGGCACTCTGGTTTCTTCTGTGGTAGCAGAGCTTGGTTTGTGTTTGTGTTTCACATTTGGACAATTTTTTTTAATATGGCCAAATCCACCACAACTGAAACATATTGACATACTCGTTCCAGGTTTTGCTTGTTATGTCATCAGCATAAATTATCAGTTTTGAACATATTTCACTACTCAGCACAAGATTTAAGACTCTAATAAAATCTGCTGCAGATATATTTAAACCAAAAGATACTACACAGTACTGATAGCCTTTACTAGAGAATAAGAAAGCAGTATATATCCAAGATTCTGATTCTGATGTTGTCTGGTTGAAACCTGAGGTCAAATCTAGGCATGAAAAATACTTGACACCATAAAACTTATTGAGTAATTCTTCCAGTGACTCAAGGTGCTCAGTTTCTTTTTCCAAAAATTTATTGAGATGATGAGAATCAAGCACTAGCCTGACCCCACCAAAGGGCTGTTGTATTGGCTAGTACTCCTTTCAATAATCCACCACTTAAGCATCTTCTGCAGCTCTGTCTCCACTACCTGTCTTTTACAAACAGGAACTGAATATGGTTTTATAAAAAAAGGCTGGTGCTCTTTAAGGCTTAACTTACATGCGTAGTTCTTAACTCTATCTGGTTTCGCAGTAAATATCTCCTTATAGGATCTCAATACTTCTTTCAGTTCTGACTTGCCATCTCCAGTAAGCTTGTCTGCTTCTTTTACCTTGTCAGCAACAAGTTGATCAAAATCCCCATCAGTTGTATCATTACTTGACAAATCATCATTAACTATACAGCATCTTTCTACCTCAATGTTAAACCATACATTTATTACCAGATGCATCATCAGCTTTAACCCAGTATAAATAGAAAAATATGTATTGGCATTAGAAAAATTTACTTTAAACTTTACCCAGTCAAATTTTACATCATTTTTCAATGTCCAACTCCCATTATAGGAAATTCAATGGACTCAGAACTCTGCGTAACTCTGTCCTTTAATTTTTCAGAAATAATAGAAGTTGCACTACATGTGTCAATCTAACAATCAACATGTCAATTGCCAACTGTGATTTTGGTGTATGCACTACCATATAAATCCTGCTATTTGTTAACATTAGTTTCTCTAACCAAATCATCCTCTATATCTTCAAAATATAAATCTTTCTGCAAGTGATTCTCATTGTCATTAAATAGCTGTATAGGTCAAAGTAGTACTTGTGCGCTTGTGCCATGAATGACTTCTAATGCGTGATTGGACTTACAAACTGGACTTGAATAGGTGTATCCATTAGAGGTGAAAGTAAAATCTGACTGAGAATGATCAATAAACTGACTATCTGAATTGAAATCGGACCCATCCTTACCAACATCACTGAAATGTTCAATAAACCTCTTATTTACCTCAAAATACTGTGTTCTAATGTCCTGGCATTCACACAAAATATCACTAATGTCGACTGGAAAAAGTTCACTCTCTTGAGCTTCACCACTAGCCCGGTTATGATCAATAACTTCAATATAAACCACACATTCTAGCTCTCCTAAATTATGTGTATCAGCTCCAACCACTAAATCATTAGTGTTGATACCATGCACCTGGGTTTGACACACTTCTACCACAACTGACTCAGGATAAGTTTGCCCCTCCTCATGACAATTAGCCCAAAAGTCTCCCACTCGGAGTACATTAAAATACCAATACCAACGTAAACTCATTAGTGTTGATACCATGCACCTGGGTTTGACACACTTCTACCACAACTGACTCAGGATAAGTTTGCCCCTCCTCATGACAATTAGCCCAAAAGTCTCCCACTCGGGGTACATTAAAATACCAATACCAACGTAAACACTATCAACATCTACATCTTCCACAGAACATTCAGAGATACACAGTTCTACTAAAACAGCTTCTTCAAGTTCATAAGGAGCCACAGTACATTTCTTTCCACTATACATCTCTTTAATTATTACATCCCAAAACTTACTTTCAAAATAAGTTGCTTCAACAGAATTTGATTCCTATTTTAAGAATTACAAAAAGATTTTAACTTAAGTCATAAAAGAAGCAAAAAGAATGGCAAATAGTTCCTTCATAGCAAATGCACAAAATAAAATTAAAGCCATATGGGAGATTGTAAGGCATGAAACAGGAGTAAAACGGAGAGAATACCATAATATCAAACTGAATGAAAACACTTCTGTAATATCTGATCCCCAGCAGATAGCAAATAATTTTAACTCATATTTCTCTGAGGCAGCTGAGATTCTGGTGAAGCAAAACTTTCAAAATGCTGTCACTGCAAATCAGATTAAAACTATCCCTAGTAACAAGTCTCTCTTCCTATACCCAATAGACGAACAGGAAATGCTAAAAACAATAGGGGAGCTAAAATCAAAATTTTCCTCTGGTACTGACAACATACCAGACCATATCATTAAAAAATGTGCACCCTTAGTAGTTAAGCCCATGGTAGACATATGCAATAGTTCACTTTCTCAGGGAATCTTCCCAGAAAGGCTAAAAATAGCTAAAGTGAAGCCATTGTTCAAAAAGGGTGAAAAAACAGATATAACAAATTATAGGCCAGTCTCTCTACTATCTGTTTTTTCTAAAATAATTGAAAAAATCTTTTATAAAAGACTTGTAGATTTCACTGAAAAAAATAAACTTTTCTCAGCTACACAGCATGGTTTCCGAAAATGTAAATCCACTGAGACAGCTATTATCAATTTCTTAAATGAAGCTTTAAATGCATTAGATAAAAAAGAACATGTAGCAGCAATATTCCTAGATCTTTCAAAAGCATTTGACATCATTAACCATGGTCTATTGCTTAGAAAGCTAGAAAATGTTGGTGTCAGAGGCCCAGCCTATGAATGGGTAAAGTCATGTCTACAAAACAGACACCAAATAGTTGAAGTCTTGTACAAAGAAGGAAAAAATTTAACTTCCTATCAATCAGAAAAACAGTGTGTTAAATACGGTGTGCCGCAGGGTTCCGTACTGGGACCAATCCTCTTCTTGCTGTTTGTAAATGACCTGGAACCATCCAGCCCTAACTATAAGTACATTAAATATGCCGATAATACAAAATACTTATCAAAGGAAAGCCCCATAAGAGCTCCAAAATGAAATAAAAAAGAGCACTACACATATACCAGAATGGTTCGCAATGAACAACTTAATAATAAACACACATAAAACAAACACTATGCATCTACACACAGTGCAGAATAAACAGCCTTTAACTGCAACCATAGAACTGTTAGGCAAAAGACTTGAAATTGTAAATAGCACCAAATTTTTGGGAGTTTGGATCCAAGATGACCTAAGATGGCAGAAACACACACAACACCTATGTAGTAAATTAAATACCATTTGTTACAGTATAAAAGTTCTTGCTGGATGCACATCTATGCAAGCCATAAAAAATGTGTACTATGCCCAAGCAGAATCACTACCAAGATATGGTTTAATTTGCTGGGGAAATTCACCACCCAGCAAAAGCTGTTTTATTGCACAAAAAAGAATTATAAGAGCAATGGAAGGCTCAGCACCTCGATCTTCATGCAAACCCTCATTTAAAAAGCTTCATATTCTTCCATTACCATGCCTATATATCCTAGAAACAATAATGTTTATAAGGAAAATTGTAGATGAAAATAGCAAGATTCCTCCAAAAAACCAAAAGTATCCATTCATACAACACAAGGAATAATCAAGATATACATATGCAGTTTTCACATACAACACTAAAACAAAAAGGACCCTTGCAAGCAGGAAAAAACCTGTATAACAAACTAAATTAATTAAGGCAATAACTGGCATGCATAAATTCAAAACTGCAGTGAGTGACTACTTGCTACAGAATTGCTACTATAATGTTGATGAATTTTTATCTACAATGTAAATATGTGAAAAATTTAGTTTATACAATTAAAGCCAAAATAAGAAATGTGTACATATAGATTTATCAGTGTATTATATGTGGTCTATTACATATATGTGTGTGTCTGTATAATCAAGGCCAAAAGTACGAAATGTGTGCGTGTAAAATTTATTTGTGTATTTGTGAAATGTTATTCCCATATGTTATATTGCTATATACTGAAAACCATACAACAGTTTTTTCTGTTACACTTTATTGCAAATTATTTGACTTGTCCTATATTATTATGTACCCCTGTACAGTGTATGATTCACTGGACAATAAATATACAATACAATACAATATTGCCTGGTCATGAAAATTCTTTACCCCCTGCACCTGACAAGCACCAGGTGAAGGTTTTAAAAGTTTTCTGCTTCTGGTTACTGTGGTTTCTGTTCTGGTCATTACCACTATCATTCCTGTTACTGCTATTATTAATGTTATTAAAAGTATTATGGTTTCTCCTTTTACCATTCTGTCTGTTTTGCTGGTTGTGTTGAGATGACCTCCCATTGTAATTTTTGTTTCTGTTGTAATGTGAGTTATTAACCCTGACCTCTTCCTCAAAAGCTTTGTCAAGTATATCAACATGTTTAAAAAAATCTGTAATGAATCATTGGGACTGCAAGCAAGGCCCCAATGAGCTTTCATTGGTAGATGTCTTTTCAAGACATCCATAAGAATAAGATCATCAAAAGGTTTGTCTACGTGAGCAAGATTATGTAACTGTTTCTCATAAAATTCTTGCAATCAAGAGATTACCTGGTCTGTACCTACTACTGTTCAAAAATGCTGTCTTGATGCCTGCTTGTTTATTTCTGGACCAGAATTTTTCAAGAACATCTGTTCAAATTCATTAAATGTTATGTTTAGCTTTATGTTATGAGTAGCACATGACAATGCTTCACCATCAAGGAAATGTTTGGCTAGTTTATGTTTTGCAGAATCAGGCACATTCGGAGGAAAATTATCTTTACATTGCCATAGGAAGTCCACTGTGTGTATTTTAAAATCCCCAGGGAAGTATTTAAGACATAAATTGTCACAAAATTGTACAAAATTTGTAGATATGACATTTTTGTTTCAACATCACTTAGTTGGATGTTAAACTGATCTAAATTTTCATACAAAGACACAATATTATTGTTAACACTGGTACTATGGTTATGAACCTGATCATTATTTAATTTTAATTTCTGTTTAATGAATTCACTTTCTTGCTCTATATATTCAAGCATGATTTTGAATTCACAGTTTCTTCTACCTAATTCAGCGTGAATAACATGTTCAATGTTCACATGCAATAGTATGTAATCAACCTTATCATTTACTGTTTGAATTTCAAGGGCAGTCGACTCAAGTAATTGACTAAGTTTTGAAAGGGAGTTTGCTACTTGTTCCTGTGCAGCATGAGTTTATCTCCTCATTGTCCTAACCGTGGCCTCCAGATTACTCTTTTTTTAGGTCACTGTTTTGACTTGTAAGTCCATTCTTTCAATCATTATTATGACTTGTAAGCTTGTGTTCCAAGAGTTGAGACTGACTTGTAAGCTTGTGATCCAAGAGTTGAGATAATCTGTCTAATAAACCTGAAGGCTATTCACTTGGAGAAAATCCTAAGAAGTGTGATGCCTTGGATGACTGTTGCAGGTTCAGTGTTGACGACTGGTGACACTGAGTATATGAAACCTCTCCAGTTGTATCAAGATTTTCTGTTCTTGCCATATTTGAAGATAATATTGGGTAAAAAATATGAAAAATAAACCTACCTAACCAGATTATCGTCACATTCAAATTCACAATAATCCTGCCTATTAAGTCACATGACAAAAGAAAGTTGGAAAACTGATAGCTGAGGAGAAGAATTGCAAATTTAAAAATTGTACTCATCTCAAATGTGATCCAATGATCAGTTTCCAAAATACACTTTCTGTCTCGTCCCAACTGTTGTCCAATAATCAACTGACACCTGTCACAATTAGACTCTGAAATTGAGTGCAAAAATTAGTACTAAAATGTAGACTTTCACGACCGGAAATATCATGTCCATTATAATTATCCGGGCTGTTATGCCGTGGTCGGTTGATGAATTCTGTGTCGATTCCCAATGTTGGGAATCGACACAGAATTCATCAACTGACCATGGCGTAACAGCCCGGATAATTATAATGGACATGAAAAATTAGTACACAGACTTACACCTATCCCAGCTCAGTGGCACCATATTAAAATGCAACCCTTAAATGTGTGAGAGTAGGAAAGCATTTTAATTACCACTGACACTGAGTGATAATAAAATGTACAGTTTTTATAACTCTATATATAAATGGACAGTGGTAACAGTGAATTCTCAATCGCACCATTGGAGCAACTTAATAGTTTGGGCCTCCACCATTCACAAGTCAAATATGATTGAAAACTAGAAAATTTCAATCACAGTTAATGGAAGTTCACATAATAACTTTGCTGCTCCATATGGTGAGATACTCAACTTTCATATCCTTGGGGGTTGTTGCTTCAGAAAACCTGAGTTTGAGGATGCTAATGTACTAATTTTTAAATAAAACATAGAGTATATCACCTTTCTTGTTTTGTATTTTGTTGTTATGGTCTTCAGCCCAGAGACTGGTTTGATGCAACCCTCCATGCTACTCTATCCTGCGCAAGCTTCTTCATCTCCAACTACTGCAGCCTACATCCTTTGGAATCTGCTTAGTGTATTCATCTCTTGGTCTCCCTCTACAGTTTTTACCCTCCATGCTGCCCTCCAGTACTAAATTGGTGATCCCTTGATGCCCCAGAACATGTCCTACCAACTGATCCCGTCTTCTAGTCAAGTTGTGTCACAAATTCCTCTTCTCCCCAATTTTATTCAGTAGATGCTTATTAGTTAAGTGATCTACCCATCTAATCTTCAGCATTCTTCTGTAGCACCACATTTTGAAAGCTTCTATTCTCTTGTCATCTAAACTAGTTATCATCCATGTTTCACTTCCATACACTCTATACAAATACTTTCAGAAATGACTTTGTGACACTTAAATCTATACTCAATGTTAACAAATTTCTCTTCTTCAGAAACGCTTTACTTGCCATTACCAGTCTACATTTTATATCCTTTCTACGTCGACAATCATCAGTTATTTTGCTCTCCAAATAGCAAAAGTCATCTACTACTTTATGTGTCTCATTTCCTAATCTAATTCCCTCACTATCACCTGATTTAATTTGACTACATTCCATTATCATCGTTTTGCTTTTGTTGATGTTCATCTCATGTCATCGTTTCAAGACACTGTCCATTCAGTTCAACTGCTCCTCCAGGTCCTTTGCTGCCTCTGTCAGAATTAAAATGTCATCGGCAAACTCCAGATATTTTTTTGGATTTCAATTCCTACTCCAAATTTTTGTTTGTTTTCTTTACTGCTTTCTCAATATACAGATTGAATAACATTGGGGACAGGCTAAAACTCTGTCTCACTCCCTTCCCAACCACTGCTTCCCTTTCATGCATCTCAACTCTTATAACTACCATCTGGTTTCTGTACAAATTGTAAATAGCCTTTCGCTCCCTGTTTTTGACCCCTGCCACCTTCAGAATTTGAAAGAGAGTATTCCAGTCAACATTGTCAAAAGCCTTCTCCAAGTCTACAAATGCTAGAAACGTAGCTTTGCTCTTCCTTAATCTGTCTTCTAAGATAAGTCATAGGGTCAATATTGCCTCACATTTGTATGGAGTCCAAACTGATCCTCCCTGAGGTCAGCTTCTACCAGTTTTTCTGTAAACAATTCATGTTAGTATTTTGCAGCCATGACTCATTAAACTGATATTTCACTAATTTTCACATCTGTCAACACCTGCTTTCTTTGGGATTGGAATTATTATATTCTTCTTGAAGTCTGAGGGTATTTACCTGTCTCATACATCTTGCTCACTGAATGGTAGAGTTTGGTCTGGGCTGACTATCCCAAGGCTATCAGTAGTTCTAATGGAATGTTGTCTACTCCCGGGACCTTATTTCAACTTAGGTCTTTCAGCACTCTGTTAAATTTTTCACACAGTATCATATCCCCCATTTCATCTTCATCTATGTCCTCTTCCATTTCCATAATATTGCCCTCAAGTATACCACCCTTGTATAGATCCCCTATATACTGCTTCCACATTTCTGCTTTCCCTTCAATTCTTAGAACTGGTTTTCCATCTGAGCTCTTGATATCTGTACAAGTGGTTCTCTTTTCTCCAAAGGTCTCTTTAATTTTCCTGTAAGCTGTATCTATCTTAACCCTAGTGATATATGCCTCTACATCCTTACATTTGTCCTCTAGTCATCCTACTTAGCCATTTTGCACTTCCTGTCAATCTCATTTTTGAGATGTTTGTATCCCTTTTTGCCTACTTAATTTACTGCATTTTTATATTTTCTCCTTTCATCAATTAAGTTCAGTATCTCTTCTGTCACAGCTGCAAAATAATAACGTGAATTATTTACAGGCGATTGGAAAAACTGGTGGAAGCCGACCTCAGGGAAGATCAGTTTGGATCTACAACATCTGGTTGTTTCAGTTTATCCAGGCTCCATCTCCTTAAATTCCCACCACTTTGCAGTTTCTTCATTTTTAATCTACAGTTCATAACCAATAGATTGTGGTCAGAGTCCACATCTGCCCTTGGAAATGTCTTACAGTTTAAAACCTGGTTCCTAAATCTGTCTTATCATTATATAATCTATCTGAAAACTTCCAATGTGGTGGTCTAGGAATTTGTAAAAGTTTATGAACCCATTTTATACATCTGTATCAGGAAAGTCCTATTTATGAGTATAAGCACCACAAATTATGTAAAAATCTTAGCTATTGGCTGAGTCAATCAAGTCAAAAAACTGAGCTTTCTGGCTTTTAAACTGATCCTTTTCCAATTGAGAATGCCAGACAGAAAACAATAAAAAAAGAAAAGATAAATTATTTGTGTGGAGAAATATGCTGTCAGACAATCCACAAGGAAAGAAAGAAGAACCAAAGCAAAAATGGAATATTATGTCTTGGTTTTAATTACAGTATATTAAAACTTTTGTTGTTTCATCTGAATTTGTAAAAATTCACTTGCCAATTAACATAAAGTAAATTTTCAGATCATAAATTCATTTCTTATCAAAAATAAACTGTCTCTGCAATATTGCCCTAACATCAAATTCATTTTCTTAATATAAAATTAAATATGAATGCAACATACTACAATTTGTTAATAATCTGTTACTTGTTAATACCGCACTTCAGGAAAGAGTTTGACAGTAAAATTATTATGTAATTATTAGTCTGTTTGTTAGCTAAGTTACTATCTTGTAGATTATCTCATGACACAAAACAAAATAAGTACATTTTTATACATAAATTCTGATAAAACCATAATAGTCTTCACACATTGCGTGTTATTACTTTTGTATTTTAATATATTTTCATCAAGGGAGTTAACAATGTCTATTAATTTCACTCAGTTACTAATGGAATCTTATGTGTAACTGTTCATTACATCTGTTTTTATTTTTTAATAAATTTAGAAAGTTTTAATTCTTCAGATATCTTTAACATTTGGTAATATTGCTTTTATTTGACACTCAAGGTTCATGTTGGTGAAAATGATGACCTTGGTGTCATCAGATATGACCAGAAGGTGGGCTTCATTCTGGAAAATGCCCAGATGATGCACAATGGATTCTATAGTTGCTGCGTACTTCCTGGTGGCATCTGCAGTGAAGACGAATGTCCTCGTATATATTCTCTTGAAGTGCTAAGTATGTAGTGAACTCTTGAGTGTTGATATTGTTTTTAATGGTTGAAATTCTATTAAGATATAGAAATTTGTGTTTGATATTCTGTATAATATGGGTTCCCCAAGTTTGGTAGTTGTAACAGCATTAATGCAGTTAAACCTGCAGATAATTTCTCTTTGTCTCATCAGAATCATATAGGAGATCCAAAATGAGCAATAAGCAGTTAGTGCCCAAATGACATTCTTATTATGAAATATGAGGGACATTATTTTGTAGTAATGCTATACACTCTTTTAAACTGAGTCTTCTCTATTTGGGGTGTGCAATGCACAATTTTGTGGCTGTAGTTTAGCCAAAAGCACAGTATGTCATTGTCAGTTGAGGGTTGAGAATGGATATGATACTTCACCAGAGCTCCATTAAAAAAGAAAAGGTGCAGAGCCACAGCAGACTGTGAACAATGGAATACAAAGTGTTAAAATTTTCATACATTTTTAGTATATGTGAAATGGGTTATTTACTGATGAAAGCATGTAACCAACTTAAAACTGTGCAGAAAACAGTGGCAATTAAAATGAATGCACCGACTTGGAGCTGTAGGCATTTGAGAATTACAAAAGACCAATCTTTGTCACAGAAATAGATGCTGCTGTTGTATGACTTACCATTTTCCTACTTTTATCTCCCAGTGTTACTAAAAATGTCAGTGTATTTATTTGTATACTACTGTGTCGATGAATTAGGTATTATAGCCTCAACATATCCTGTTGTTGTGGTATTCAGTCCTGAGACTGGTTTGATGCAGCTCTCCATGCAAACAATACATATCCCATAGGATAGTTAATGGATATCAGTTTCTATGTTTGAAAATTTTTTTACAGAATAATGTCATAACACACTGTTGACACAACCACCATAACAAATCTAAAACAGTACCAAAGCTGTCAGATTTTTGGTAATTTGGACTGTTTATAATTGTCAAAGATGTTGTAAGGAAAATGATTACAGTTAATATTGTGTACCATGTAGTTCAGCAGTCTGAGATTACTACTTGTGCCCTAAAAAGGAAAAACATTTTTTTATTGGGGATATTTTCTTAAGGAGGCTAAAACAACTTAGCTCAAAGGAGGAAAAACAAATGTTTCAGAGTGGAAACAATAAATCTGTGTTATTTAAGCCATTGTCAAATTTTAATTAGCCTCTGCTGCAAATTGTCTTTGTTGTGTAAATAGTGGACGAGGGGGTTGTATTTGATACTGCTGGCCCCTGTTGTTAGGCACAGTTAATAACATTGCATAAAGCCCTTCAATAGTCTGCAGCTGTAACATTTTCTGTGAAACTCTGTCTCTGATGTTGGATTTCCTATATCTTCCAAAATGACAGAAATTATTCTTCTATCACTTTATCACACAGTTTGTCTCCTTCATTGAGGACTTATCCTCTCACTCAGTTGTCTCTCACAGTAGAATTCCTTCCACACTCACAATGTTGATGCCTTTATTTTTAATATCTGTGATTGTTGTTTTGACTTTTCCACATGCTGAAACAGTCCTTCTTACTTCTTCACGTCTCTCTTGAAGCAATTTCTCTTTAGTGTCATTGGACTCCCTATTGATTTCATTCATAAGTGACTTATATTACTATGTTCCCATCTTCACCTGAAAATTGTTATGTTTCCTTCTTTCTTCAATCACTTGAGGTATATCTCCTGCCTGATAAGGTTCCTTCATTTAATTTCTACTAACTGTATGTAAAATATGGGAAAAGCAACCACTCACCTACAATGTTTTGATGTATGGAACAAAGAAACACACAACAGAAGATAGTATTCACTCTAGCCTTTGTGCACCAGTTCTTTTTCTAGCAATAGCACTTACATCCACACAGACACTAACACAATCACACAAACACCCAAATGCACTCTCCTGTGGCCAAGGAAAGACTAATTATTTTCTTGTAACTGTATTTGTCTGCCTAACTTCTGCCCATTTTAGGGACATTTATTCCTCTACTTCTGAACTGGTTACTGTGGAATTCCTTATCACTGTGTCTGTAGGGGCAGGAAATTTCAAACACAATTCATTTTTCTTCATTAGTTCAGTATCCCACTTCTTCTAACTTTGATTCTTTCTGATGACCACCAGTGAAAATCTCATGGATGGGGTCTGCCAATAGGTGGCGCTAGTTGGGAATATGCGTCGGGTGGGAGGCAGGCTGAAATAATCAGTGCATTTACAGTAAGCATTGTGTCTGGATGATGCAGTGGTTAATGCAACTGCCTAGTAAGCAGGAGATTCTGGGTTCAAATCCCAGCCCAGCACACATTTTGAATCATTGTTGATTCTGTATAAAGTCCCTATGTAGCTGACATCAATAGTCCCTTCCTTTTCCTTTTCTTTCCTTGCTCCCTCCTCCACCTTCCATTTATGTAATATTTGTAGTAAGTGACTCTTTGCCCTACCTTCCAACATATAAAAAATTCTACATTTTTTTCATATTTTATGGAGATTACCCAAAATTTGGTTGGCTAGAAACTACCTCTTCTTTCTGCTCCATGCCACAGACCCCTAGTATGTTTTTTCTCGTGGTCTCCTCCTTGACAGTTGGATAGAGAACAAACCTGAAGTTTCTGCAAATGGAGAGATTATCATGACATTTCATCAGTTACTGATAATGTTTTCACTGGATACAAATTTCCTTCAAAGCGATGTTTTCCTTGCCTTCTGCATCCTCATACCATAGACTGTGGTGTACACCTTATACCATAGACTGTTATCACCTTTTCATTTTGTGCCGTTTCACATGCTAAGGGCAATAATGTGTCTTGAAACTCCCATCTTCTCCTCTACCCTCTTTAACAAGGCTGTAGGGAGGTTGAGGATGACTCATTATACCAGAAGTCTTTGTTCACCATTGCTGATGATTGTTATTGGTGATCGAGACAGTGACAGGGATCAAACTGGAGATGCACCAGGGGTAAAAAATTATTTTTAATGTATCAGTACATCAAAAAGATTGATTCTTATTTGAACTGAATGGAATGATGAGCTGTGAATGGAACGATGAGTTCTGAATGACTTAGTATTTAAATTTGTTGTCCGAGAAGTATCCCACTGCTGATTTACACACTTTTTGTTTAACAGATTTGCTTATTTTAAAGCAGTAATTGTCAATTTCACTGCTTTTAAAATAAAGAAAACTATAAAACTCATTTGCTAAATTGTACCTGTATTTGCAATTGATATCAGAGAAAATAGTTTATGAAAAAGAATGGTGTGGGCACTGTTTGATAAAATCAAAAAATCATTCTGTCATCTTATGAGGGTCTTTCAGTAAATATTGCCGTAATGTTTTTACAGTTGTTAATACATACAGGAAAAGTCGTTTTATACAACTCAAATTTGATGTATCTTCTGCATGTTTATGAAGTTTTGAACAATTCCAGCAGATGTTAGAGCCATAGTAAGCCATCAAAAATGGCTCCATGCAAGGCACCAGTTGCAAGGAGTATGCTGTAATTGAATTCTGGGTTGCAGAAAAGGAAACTGTTTTGAACATCCCTAAAAATGTGTGTTCAGTGTGAAGTTGACAGGAGTACTGTTGGGAGATGGGTAAAGAGAGGTAAAGTGCCAATATGTGGAGGAAATGAGCTCTACAATGGGACTCATTTGGACACACTGTCATAATCACTGCTACCAACATGGTGAATGTCTGGATGCCATTATTCATGGAGACCAGCACGTAAGAACTAGGAAAGTTGGCTCTACAACTATTGATGAGCATTGGAAGTGTGTGCTGTGTTTAAGACTCTTTGATATTCAAAAGTGTACTCAGGATTGGTTTCATGAACTCATTACATACCACAAGATTAAAAGAAAAGGCATTTCATCTGAACTGTTCAAATAGTTTGAAGCCAATGGAGAGCCTTTCTTGTCATGGGTCATTAGAGGTGCGAAAATGTGGTGTGTAACTTTAAGCTGGAAACATGTCCCACGTTCACCCATCATGAAGGAATTCAAGGCAGCTCCCTCTGCTGGCAAAGTCATGATGACAGTATTTTGGGACAGTATGGTGTCATTCTCATGAATTTGTTGCCAAGAGGGTCACTCATTAATTATCCAGGGGCCTGTGTGAAGACTAAACAAATGCGAGAACTAATTCCGACTTGTTTGGTCTGATGAGAATTGAAAATAAATCTTCCTCCAACACAACAGTCCACACCCTCATGCAATTCTTAGGTCATGGGAACACATCACCAAATTCGGTTGGAAATCATTACCTCATCCACCCTATAGCCCAAACCTGGTGTCCTTGGACTTCCATCATTTTCAGTCACTTAAGGATTCTCTACATGGAATCGGCGTTGAAGAAGAAGATGATGATGATGATGATGATGAGCATAGCACATGCAATGAAAACATGGCTACAACCAAGGACAAGAGCTATTACCAACAGAGAATACCAGCTCTTTCACAACACTGGCGTAAGGCCTTAGAATGTGATGTAGAATACGTAGGAAATCAGTACATGGATAAGAAAAGTTGATAGATATTGTAACCAAATTTAATTCTTAATAACAAATATGTCCTGAGAAAAAAAACTATTGAACATTATTTATTGAATGACCCTGGTATCATGCAGAATGTGGAATTCAAATGTGTTCTCACATCCAGACTTACTGTCGTCCCCCCCCCCCCCCTCCCCCACCCACTCACCTCAAATGATTACTGGTATTACATATGAGGTCTGTTCAAAAAATTTCAGAACTTTTCTACACATACGATTTACCAGCTGCACATGGTCTCCTCCGAAATACTCTCCTCCATAACTGATATGCCACTCCCAGCATCATTTCCACTTCCAGAAGCAATCTCAGTACTTCTTTTGCTGGATCGTATGAAGCGCAGTCTGTGAATTTTCTTTTATCTCATCTATCATTGCAAATCTTTGTACTTTCAATGGGGTTTTCAACTTTGTAAGTAAAAGGAAAGTCCATGGGAGTCAGGTCTGGAGAATACGCAGGGTGAGGCAGCACAGTGGTTCCTTTTTTTGAGCAATAGCCATGCATGACTCCTGAGCCATGAGACGAACTTGTCAGCAACTTGATGGATTCCAAGAGGCTGTTTCAAGATTTTATGACATGATCCAACTGAAATACTACATTCTTCTGCACTCTCTCGGACAGTCTGTCTTCAATTGGCATGGACAATTTTGTTGGCATTCCTGACATGAGCATCATCAGCAGAAGTTGAAGGACACCCTGAACAAGGGTCATCTTTAAGTTCCATCTGGCCATTTTTAAACCATATGAACCATTTGTAACATGAAGTATGGCCTAGAAATTCATCACTGTAGGATTCCTGCATCATTTGGTGTGTGTCTGTAAAGATTTTTTTCACTTTCATGCAAAATACAATGCAGACAAATTGCTCCTCTAACTCTGCTGTCTCAAAAATCGCATACTGTTTTTCAGATTCATGGCAATGCATGACCTCATGCATCAGTTAGAATCCAGCTAGAACTTCAGTGTCTCAAATGGGAAATTTTTGGGCATCCTCCTTACAGCCCTGACTTGGCACCAAGTGATTTTCACTTATTCCAAAAACTACAGGAATTTTTGGATAGAAAAACATTTGCAAACACTGAAGTCCTCAAACAAGCAGTGACATTCTGACTCATAGCTTTGCTGGTAGAGAAGTACAACACAGGTCTTGAAAAATTTGTCCCATGTTGCTGTAAATGCCTTGACAGTTTTGGTGACTACACTGAAAAATGTAGTAAAGTTTTGTGTTGATGTCTTTCATTTTTATTTAGTTATGCCAAAATATTCTTTAGTTTCTGGATGATCCTCATACCATTATTTTGTGATATGTTGGTATATGATTTACATCTCTATTCACAGTTGTTTTATTATACATACCAATATCATGTGCTACACATGTAGATCTTGTAGATCTTGATTGTTTTTGGAACAGAAGGATACGCTAATTCCTGTTCACTCAAGTCCTACAGGTTTCAGTGAAAGTTACAGAATGCTTGGTATCACGCAACACATCCTTGAATTGTCTATCTGTTCCAATGTGTAATTTAATTTTTGCTCTGTGCTCCTGATGTAAACAGATCATTCCATCATTCCAATATACACTTAGTCTGTATGTGGTTTTTATACTGTGTCTTTATTTCTTCTTTAAAGGGCCATTTTGCCAGGTGCTTGTCTTCATTACATTTCCAGTATCCTTAGTGGAACATCCATTGATTCTTAGAAAGTACTGAAAGTACTGTCTCTCATGTCTGAGGTACCATGACTCCCATGTTCTAGTGCAGTGATTCCCAACCAAGGATATTTACCCCCCCCCCTTTCACTATGGTAAAATGGAAGTTCTGAGAGGTAAAAACAAAATGTGTCCAATGAAGCTTTAGTGATTACTCTCAATTAATTTTTTTTAAAAAATCTCTCTTGTCAAAATGTTGGTAGACTTATGTATATAACACCACATAAGTCACCAACAGCCATATGATACAAACTGCTAGATAAAAGCTCCAGCTACAAAAGTCCATGTACTGTAATCTTAAGTGGTACAAATCATTGTACCTCCTACATATTTTCTATTGTCATTAGCTTACCATGCATAAGATTGCCTTCACAGTTTGTTCTGATTTTTTGAAATTGAGAAAATAACTTGCTTTGGTTAATTACCATCCACCTTCATGGGTGCTGTCCAGCCCACTTCCACTTCTTTTCATATCACACCTGTAATTCATTTATTTGCTTTTTTGTCTCCATTCATTAATTTTGGCATGCATTTCACTCCATTCATCAATGAACCACCCTCAAATTTTGAATGATCTTTGTGTTAAAAGATTGTCTTACTGTCATGAGTCAGAACTGTTAATGTGAAACACGTGTTAATTTTTAGTTTCATAAATGTGAAAAATTCATTTTGAAAATTTAATTAGTGTACCAAAATCACTCAAGGTCAGCTTTACTCTTCTATTCCTCGCTTTTGCTATCCATTGTATGGTAGTAATCATGTGCCATCATTAATAAATTCTAATAGTAGCTATTTTTTTAGATTTGACATTTGATGTAAACTAGTTTCAGTGGGTGAAGGAATGTTTTCAGGTACTGAAATTAGAACCTAAGTAAAATTTCTTCACCTCGCAAAGGCAACACTATAAATAGATTTTCATAAACAGAACTGACATTGTGTTGGTGAACAGTTTGTCACCCATAGCCATTATTATTGGAAGAAACCTTAAGAATATCAATTCCATTCACCACAGCATACTTGAGTTAGGGCAGACTTCCAGCTGCAGTAACAATGAGAACAAAAGTAAGGAACTGAATGAGCTTGGTACATAAATTCTGCTGTGCAATTGTGTACACCAAACTAAATATAAGAATGATTCTTAGAAATATACAGAACTGTGAAAAACATAGAAAATGCTTCAGTTTGTCATTGATCATTAGGAAAGTAGTATTATAAATAATTGGTCACATTAATCTTGTGACTATTAATTTTTTTACAGTCTAATTTTTAATTAGGTATGAAACTTTGTTTGGATAACATTTTGTCTCGTCCAGGGGTAATGGTCTCAGAAAGGCTGGGTACCAAGGTTCTAGAGCAAGTGACAAGAGTATTGGTCTTTGTCCTGATATTAGCTGGAAAGAAGATTTGAGCTTATGTAAATATTCATGAATACGTATTTGCAATATACAGTATGGCTCAGGTTTACACATTTCCTCATCACTGGCATGTCAAAAAAGGGTAGATGTTTATCTTTCTCTGCTTACATGATAAACTGAATACTGATGGGTTTGACTAGTTTGGTGTTTCAGAAATTTATCAAGGCATTCCTTACTATGACTCCAAATGATAAAGATGTCTACATACATGTATTGCACTGTAGGCTTTCAGAGTGCTGAGTCCAGCACCTCCTTTACAAATGGTTTCCACTAGACTAGATGGACTTCACATGGTAACTGTTTCCTGCTGTTTGTAGGAATAACCATTCTGTATGAAGAGATGTGACAGACACCTTGAATAGCTTGATTGTATCATCTGGGGAAAGGGAACCATTGTTATCTACTGACTCATTTTGCAGCATATTTGTAAACAAGAAATCATCATCAAAACTGGCCAGAACATTATTTGTTCCCAGTTCCTTAATCCTTTCCCTGAGTTCCAGATAGGAGCAATGCCCACTTTTGATATCTCACGGCTCAGTCTCCCATGGTGTCAGAATCTGGATCTGGTGTTGCTCTTGTGTGTGTGTGTGTGTGTGTGTGTGTGTGTGTGTGTGTGTGTGTGTGTGTGTGAAATGGTTTGAGCTATGAGCTTCAACCCTTTCCACTACAAACTGACTATTTTAATATTTCAAGCAATTTGACAAATAATTCCAATGGTTCAAATACTAACAAAGAGATAGAGGGGCTGGCCAGTACTTACCTCAGCTCAGTACAGCCGATAGATACACAAAAAACAGAACCAAAAATTTACGTTCCTAGCTTTCGGAACAAATGTTCCTTCATCAGGGAGGAGAGAGGGGAAAGAAAGGGAAGAAGGGAAAGTAGATTCAGTTACTCACAACCCAGGTTATGAAGCAACAGGGAAAGGAAAACAGGGAGGGTAGCAAGGATGGAGGCCTCCATCCTTGCTACCCTCCCTGTTTTCCTTTCCCTGTTGCTTCATAACCTGGGTTGTGAGTAACTGAATCTACTTTCCCTTCTTCCCTTTCTTTCCCCTCTCTCCTCCCTGATGAAGGAACATTTGTTCCGAAAGCTAGGAACGTAAATTTTTGGTTCTGTTTTTTGTGTATCTATTGGCTGTACTGAGCTGAGGTAAGTACTGGCCAGCCCCTCTATCTCTTTGTTAGAATTTGTTTCACATCTTTATATGAGATTTTCCATTAATCATTTAATTCCAATGGTTCATCATTTAGCTGTGAGAAGTCGTTTGAGAGAGTAAGTATTATGTTTACTGTGACAATAAAAATGAAAATTTTTACATTAAACCTGAACTATAATAAAACTGATGGTTTCTAATACATATACATATTAAAATGATGATCATGCTATAATACTGTACATAATCATTTGAAGGTGGATAAAATTATTACATACAAAGTTAGCTCGTACCAGGATAATCCATTAAGTTTTGGATGTGATTTTGTATTTTCCGAGACATTAAGTTGGAAAGCTGTACT
This sequence comes from Schistocerca nitens, assembly GCF_023898315.1. Classification (NCBI taxonomy): domain Eukaryota; kingdom Metazoa; phylum Arthropoda; class Insecta; order Orthoptera; family Acrididae; genus Schistocerca; species Schistocerca nitens. The sequence continues at coordinate 471,324,800 of NC_064621.1, forward strand.
GCTCTCTACTTTAGTGGCACTGTTCATATAGTGCAGAAATGTCCTTTTCAGTGCTCTCAAACAGTCACATATGTGGATAAACTGCCCAAAAGCATAACATTATGTAAAAATTATAAAATCATGCATCTCTGAGCATAGAAATTCGGTGTTAAGAGAGAAGGGAAAAGAGTAGTGCAGAACATAGAAAATGGCAGTACACAAACTCTTTCTAAAAGCATTAAAAAGGGCAGTATGTTTCTATTGTTAAATTTACATTCTGTTTCAAAACAGTTGTATGTTGTGTAAGTGTTTCAATTGCAGATGTTTCATTCCAGGGTGGGATACAGGGTCATTGTAAAAAAAAGTAGTTAGAGGAAACATTTGCTCAAGTACTGCAACATATGGTAATAATATGCAACAAAAGGTCTTTGTTCTCTCAGTTATGAGTAAGTTTCAACTATATGCATTTGTGTTTCACTTCCATAGTTGTGACATCTTATGCCACCCTGGCATAAAATATTAGCAGTGTTGCCTGTTTTTAGATGAGCAGTAAAATTATAAAATAATGTACTTATAGGTTTATTAATATTAATTCAAGTTGTTACAACTAATATGTGTTGTTAGTCTTATGTTATTTTTATAGCAAGTGAAATTAAGAAGCTACAACAGTTTCAGGTTTGAAGATGCACATTCAGTAATTAACATTTTTACTTGAGGCCAAATCAAAATTTATAACCTGTAGTTTCACCTGAACTGAGTGAAGCTGCATGTTTTTTTAACTATTTAAATAAACTGGTTTTTATTGTATGTACACTTACTGAAATTCTTATTGTAGCTTGCTTGCTGTAATTATCTCTGTTGCTGTAATTTTATTTCTTGTGTAAAAAATATATCAATATTTTAAGAATTGAGCTTATTAGATGTTCAAATATGACGTAAAATAAACATGTTTATTTTGATTGATGGAATTCATAGAACAAAGAGTCTGTTTCTTATGTTTGAAAATTCTTCACTTGCAAAACATTCTATTCAAGTAATATTCACTTAAATGTTTTTTTTATGTTTTTATTACAGTGTATAATTCACAAAAAAGTTAATAGAGGACACCTAACATCAAAACTTTGGATCCTAAGAGGACATCTGTCCTAATTATGCTCCCTTACTTGCCAGGAATTGCTGTTACTATACTCCATAAATAAATCCACTGAAATTGGCACTACCTCCTTACCAGATATTTCATAATGACCACAATTTTTCTATGTCTGTTTCAGCATCACTTGAAATTACGACACAGTATCACATACATCTCATTCAATAAAATTTTTGGCGTGTCTCTGGACATGCCTTTCCATATGAGAGCTGCACCTATGCTCTTCAGAAATCCTCTTACTATGTGATTCTTTGCTGGCATTTAACCACCTTTACAGATAAATATCAAAATAATGCATCCTCCTGTGTTCTAGAATGCATTATCATTTTGTGGCTGTAATGCTGAAAATTATTACTTGGAATTTTTTTCCAGGGTTATATTGAAGACAGTTAGTCAGCAGCATATTACACAGTAAATTATTTAGCTCTGCATTTGACAAGTAATAGAGGTAATGAAATAGTAGTGATCATAAAGTAGTAACAATAACAAAGGAATACAGTAAAACTCTTTGTGTCACTCACATATGGAATTAGAGGACAAGATTAGATTAATTACAGCATGCACAGAGGCCTTCTTCCCATACTCAATCTGTGTATGGAATGGGAAGAAATCTTAATAACTGGCACAATGGGACCTACCCTGTGCCATATATTTCACAGTGTTTTGAAGAGCATTGATGTAGATGTAGTCCATGCAGAACTGTGTGGTAGGACTCGGCCCTATCAAAATAAAAGTTTTACCTCATACTCAGATGCAAGAACAACAATGAAATAATCATTTTCTTCCTTGATGAAGGTGATGCTAATCAGTGGGCAATAAGCAGTAAATATCACAATGGAAACAAAGGACACATCCTATGGTAACCTTTAATGAGCTGCATGGAAGAGACATTTATTAAGACCTGGAATCCTGATCTCTTAGCTTGGTTCATTCTTAACTGTACATCTCTTCCATCTTACCTACAGAGAACAAAAACTTCTCCAGTTCCAATAACAGCTAAACTCCTTTTCCCAACTCATTCCTCTTTATTTTTTATCAAACTTAGCCACGTGACTGGATATAATGTAAACTTAGAATTTGTTTGGTTTACTTATTGGGTTATCTGTATAGTTTTATATGTATCTGTATGATTTGCTTTTTATGTACTTAATTATCTGCATGAGTTGTATACAGACACTATTATTAGTTTTTTTGTGTTAAGATATGACAAGTCCTATATCATTGTACATGATAAAATGGATGATCAATAAATAAACTTTGGTTCATAAAAAAAACAACGAATAAGCAACGATATGATTTAGACTGCTGCCACCCCTTACAGTGTAGGAATCTATGGTAAACCTGATCCATCACTGAATCCCCCAATACCTACACAAACAACAGGTGCTGGGCTCCCTCTCCTGCAACTAATGCACAAATCCTGTTCACTAGCAAATACCCGTATCAGTTGCTTACTTCTTCACAAACATAATTCTCTCTTCCAAAAAACTCTCAGATGAACATCCCCCCCCCCCCCCCACTCCCCATATTACCAGGTCTCAAATGCCTCAATACATTACTCCACAAAGCTATGACTTTAACAAGTCAAGTCCTGAAATGAGGTCATCTCTTTCTGATATCCTTCTGACATCATCCACTGTCATTCATGTAACCTCATTAACATACTGATCAAACTATATGACATTTCCAGACCAGTATCCTTACTCATGGTTCCTGCTCTTGCAGCCATTGCCACTGTTAAACCTGTCTTGTGCACCCACCAACAGCTACTTGCAACGTAAAAGGCAGAATAAAACATTAAACCATACATGTTGTTCATAGCATTTTATATGGGAATTTCTGTTACCAAACTGGCTGAGCCTACTAAGAGATATTGAAGTAGTGCCCATTTTAATGATACCTGTTTCCCAGTTGCTGAATATTCTCCACTGGATAAAGTAACGGGCGTGAGTGTTTGACTACACTGCATGACTTACTTAGGTCCCAGCACTCGATACTAATTCCTCTAAATCTGGAGAATGGAACTTTTTCCCCACATATCCGTGCATGTTGACACCTTCCAAGATTTAACCATTGTTAAAATACTACCTCCACCCTCTCACTTTTATTTATTATTATTTTTATTTTCCTCAATTTTATTAATTTAATCATGTGTTATCGTTATTGGTGTTTACTTTTTCATATTTCTTGCAGAAATATTTTGCCCATTTCTTTTTTTAATTTTCTCATAATAATGTGGTGATGCATGCATCTGCCAATCTATTGTCTGTTATTTGTATAGAACATGCAGATTCTGTAGCAAGACCAGCCATTGATGAGACCAATTTGCAACATGTGAAAGTTGGTGAGAATGTGACTATAGTGTGTAGAATTACTGTACCCACTTCAACAAGGTTTTATTTGGAATGGATAGTTCCAAATGAGGTGAGAAGTGTTTCAAATCTGTTCTAATTACTATATTGTATCTTTAATCTATGGAGAGGGACTTGGAAACATACAAATAATGTAATGATGCAATATTTTTTTATGAATTTAAATAATATATAATGAAGGTGTTCTGATATCATACAGCATTTTGAAATTGTGTACCCTTATTTGATTTTTTGACTCTTCTGTTTGCTAACAGAGTGAACGTATCACAGTAGAAGAAATAGAGACAGAGCATCCAATGAGCCCTGGGCACCATCTCACAACTGGAAGAAGAAAATTAAAAATATTTAATGCAAAATTGGAAGACACAGGGAACTACACTTGTAAGGTGGAAGATATTGCAAAAAATACCAACAGTGAAACAGTATATTTGAAAATTTTTTGTAAGTAAATTTTACTAATATATTTCATCTACTTTCTTAAAACATTATTGGAATCAGATTGAAAATTATTGTAGCTTAAATTTTGAACTGGTGTTTATGTTTTAAATACATTTACATAGTAAACACTAAACTAGTGAAGGGTAAAGTTAGCTCTATTCCACTGTGTTTTTTGACAGGGGAGAGAGCAGGATTCTATGAAGAATTTAAGCAAAAACCCCCATCTCTATTTACAAGGTCACTTGCTAATTTAATTTCAACTACTTCCATAACAACACTACCCCAATAGCTGGAAGTGCTTGCCAGAATCTCAGTGTTACGTGCAATAGAATGACAGGTTCGAAGAAAATGTCCTGCAATAACATATCTGCTTGTCTGTTGTAAGTTTGTGTGACACTTAGGCTCAGGGTACCGGTCCTCTATGGTCCCGATAGTCTGACCAATAAATGATGTTCCACACCTGCAAGGAATGCATTACATGCATCCTTATGCAGACGAACATCATCCTTAACTAAATGTAAAAGTCCTTAATTTTAGGTGTAGATGAGGAAACCCATCATACATCATACTTCTGCAAAAGATGACAAATGTTGTTGAAATGTTCCCTGTGTAAGGCAGAAAGGCTGTAGAATTTGGTATCAACTTGGTATTATCATCACTCACCCAGTGTGTGTAGGTTGATAGCACACCACACATCTGGTTTGTCATTCACTATATCCATTCTGACAAAAGTTGACCTTTAGATTGGCTAACACAGCTGAGAAACTCTCATGGTCTGAAACAATATAAGCTCTATGAATGAAGGTGCAAAGTACCCCTTCATGGTGAGCCAGATGGTGAAAACTATCAGCTTGTAGATACAAGTCAGTGTGCACAGGCATCCTATACACAGCATCCTTCACAAAACATAGCATCAAGTTTCCTCCTGACCAACACATCAAGAAAGTGTAATGGTCAAAACCATAGCAGAACTTGAAGCAGAAGACAGAGCCCAGAATTGCAGCAAGCACCGAAATCAGAGCACAAGCCATGAACATCACCCACAGCTGGCCATCGCCCATACTTGATCAGCACACCTCAATAGCAGCAAGATTTCATGATATTGTTGGTGTTATGTAAGAAGATGGCCCAATTTTCAGCCATTCTGTGCATCCCTTTCCACTAGCCACTGGCGGCCAATAATATTCATTCTCTTTCCGAGCAGGTAGGAGAGTGTTACAGCTGGAGAGTGAGAATCTCGCCTGTACATGCTGCACTGCTGCTGCACTTCGCATCAACCAAATTATTCATTCAACTATCAATTTTTTTGTTTCCTTTTTTTTCTCTTGCAACATTATAGCTGTGAATGTGTATCTTGTAAATGTTTAAGTGCAATTAAAAAAAAGACAGGTGACGGCAAAAAACATGTGCTTCACAAGCAGGCGAGGTGGATTATTTACCTCATTTATAACTTTTTCAAATGTGAATTTAAAAGAAGGTCTCCTACTGTTGACATTGGAAAACACAAGAATGGCCTCCAGAACCATGTGGTGTCAGCAAGAGAACTGTACAGTGAATTGTAAAGGAAAGTGTCAGAGCTGTAAGAACCGTAGAAACAGTTGGTTTCATGTTGCCTGGAAAGCAACAAAATCACAAGGAACCTGTAATGCAAACTGATAGTTTTAACAATGATGTTTTATAGTGCTCCATGTGAATGATGAATGCCTGACATAACAAAAACATGTGACAGTTACGCAGGCTTCAATGGTAAGTGCTCCGTCAAGGTAAAGAATTTTAAAAGACATTGGTTCCTGATATGTTAAGAAGAGAGTTTTTAGTTCAAAGAAGTAACCTAGGTGCAGCAAGAACTATATCCCATATAAAGATTCGTGATACAAAAGAAGGAGGTAGTTCAACGGTGTATGACCTTGAGGAAACATGGATCAATTAGAATCATTCCGAGATGATCTCGTGGAAAATGAGTGATGGAGTGATGGTACTGGCAGTTTTAAATTTCTCATAGGGTTGGGCTCTTGGATAATTATCCTGCATGTTGACTCTTCTTCTGATTTCATTTCAGAGATAAAACTTTTATTTACGTGCAAGAAAAACAGCAGTGATTACCATTCGGCAATGAAAGCTGTCAGTTTCATGATGTGATTCACAATTCTTGTCATACCTTGCTTTGAAATTGGTCATTGTCAGTTATAATTCAACTGCTATAGAGAAAACATCAAGTACAAACATCAGAAAAGTGGATATTTTTCCCCGGCTTGAAAATAAAAATATTAAGCACCGTATAAACTAGACTCGTACCAAACTCCTGCAACTTGTTAATTTATACTGTACAAGTTGCATGACAGAATGAACAAACTTGACTTCCTTGCATGTGAATGGGATCACACTATTTTGTGTTTACCCATGTATCACTGTCATTATAGCCCCATGGAATTAATTTGGGCAATGAGTTTTAAGTCTATGTGGGAGAAGAAAACAAAACATTCAAGATAACATACAGTGAACTGCTTGTGCATGAGGCAATAGACAATGACACAACAGACAACATCCCACCTGTAGCATGGGCACAGTCTGTGTGGCATGCTGAAAAGCTTCAGAAGGAAGAATTTGACAGGGAATTGATGATGGTTATAAGCCTTGAACCTATCATCATAAATTTAAAATCAGATTGTTTGAAAACAGACTCAAATAGAAATTATGATGGTATTATGATGTAGACGTTGGAACAGAGTAATAATATTTTTTAGTTTTAAGAACTCGTGGTATAAAAAATGTGTTTGTCAACATACCAGTTGCATGCATAAATGAGAACTTCCTAGCCTTTTTTTAGGACTTCGTATTCTTTTAATTATGAAGACTATAATGTTCAGCTCGTATTGCCTGAGGAGAAGTTAAGCTTCTCCCAACATGTTGTAAACCTCTGTCATTTTCTACGCACGAACTGGATAAAGACCTAAAATGAGAGTAACTGTTACTTGTTGAGATATCAGTGGGTTTCAATGTTGTTGGTCAGATTCCCTGGAGTTATTCGCAGATGATGGTTAATTGTTTGCTTGTTCAGTGGATTGTAAATGTGGTCTCTCACTGTAATATCGAACATGTTTGTTTACACCATAATGTCCACTAACAACAAAAAATATGACATCTTACTGACTATTTTTATAGAGTCTTCTACATTAATCTTTTCTACCACTAATTCTTTTTTGCATGCAGTGATTACACTTGAATATTGTCAAACACACACACACACACACACACACACACACACACACACACCCCTTACACATTTTTAAAAATTCTATTGAGCAGAATCAGTTGTCAAGCAAATATAATGATTTCAGTTTGTGCTTGAAGTTAATTTTCTTATTATTAAATTTTTACTTATAATGCTGTTCAAATCACAATAAATGGTAATTATTGCAAGCAGTTTCAATTTGGTTTTGAGAGAAATTGTACTTCACGTCTTCACAAAGTTTTGTCAGCAGTTCTCGCCTCCCGACGTCATGCAGAGTAAATCTGTGGAGCAATTGACATGAGTTAATGACATGAATTAATATTTCTCTCATGACAATTGATCGAAATTGGTTTTGATATCTGCTATTCCCCTCTTAGACTTGAATGTATAATACAATGTACTGTAGGCAAATGAGCCTGACTGCTGTCTGCAGCAATGCAGTTCAGCAATGTGGACTTTGTTTGGCCACTCTCTGATACCGCACATGCACAGTTCTCATCTCCCACCCCCTCACCCCCTGCACGTTTCCTTTCCACTCCATCGTTATGCATGGAAGTGACATCCTAGGTGATGTGGGCTTCAGTGGCCTATGGTAGTTTTACAACTCTGATATTGACTCATTTAACCAAGCAGAAGTTGTTAACTACCTCTCAAATTGGCTTTTGTAAAGGATTCTTCAAAGGGACAGCAATAGAAAACATCAAAACTGAGGTACAGGGAGAGCTGAACAAGAATTTTATCCTGCTTTAGTGATCTTGCAAAAACTTTTTATTGGGCGGATTACAAATTCTACTTAACAGACTAATATATTATGGAATGAATGTACTTTACCTCCTTAACTACTGAGCATCTCATTAGCAGACTGTGTGATATGCATCAGAGTCAGCTCAATCAGGGAATATAACAGTTAGGGTCCCACAAGAATCTATGCTGGGGCCAGAATGACATGCAAGGGTGGTTCCATAACTGTAATGTTTGCTGATGACACAAAGATGCTAATCAAAGAGGAGATAAAGCTCAAATGGCTGAACAGGCCTATAAATTGTTCACAGCTAACACTTAGTCATAACCATTTTGCTACCAGATGTGTTCTCTGTATTCTGTGCTCTGTGTGGCTTTGTTGTTGCTGTTCTGCTTGCCATACGCTTCTACGTGTGCTGACAGATGGCATTCCAGCTGCTATGAAATAATTATCATACAATTTTAAGAAAACATTTTACAGTCGGATATCTTTGCTCGATAAAGGACTGAGTTTCTTTTCATTATTTGTCATAGTTACTGTGCTGCATCAAATTAAGTAAATCATTGCACAAACTGTTAGAGTTTGTAGTGGTAAAAACACATTGCATACTGTTAATTTCACCGCATACATTGATGTAGATGAAATGTAGATAAGGTATCAAAATTTTACTTAAAATTGAGAGAAAAACAGGATCTTATTTCGTTCTTGAGTTACTATTCTTTATATCTGCCAGGCAGTTGTGTACAACATGTCCAATTCCATCCCTTTGCATGGGGAATCATGGTTGTAACGATTATCATAATTCATAAACAGTTACAGGTATTAAATGAAGTTTTTTTGCAAACAATAGCACACAAAGAGGCACATATGTTGTTTGGTAAATAATTGAAACTTTTTTATTCACCAAGATATATGACGTAACTCATTCAAAACACTGAGAGACATTGGAACACATCAATAGCACCGAAAATGAAACCCAGGGCCCACATTTAAACATTTTGTCAGCACTTGAGGAACAGTGGAGCATGACAAGTTAACTTGTCAACAGCAGTCAAAGGTTTATTCTCACAAAGACTCCTGCTATGAAGTTTCAGACATGCAAATAATGACATTTTGAGGACCAGCAATATACATTGTTACAAGAATTACTATGAGAGCAGATGTTTGTGATGGGTCTAATGAATGCTTACTATTTTGTGCTGAATCTCAAAAAAGGTACCATGAAATAAACCTTCACACACAATAAATAGATTGCTGAATGCTTTACCTGTAGTACAGTAGAAAATTATTAATTAGGTAATAAAATAATTTTTGACCTCATTGTAGTAAAATTTCTTCTACAAACAATTACATAACACATTAAATCCTTCAAACAACATTATGTAAAATAGCTCATATTTTTACCACAACACTCATGTTACTACAAAACTGGAAAAAGACTTCAAATTATTACTACAGTAATGAATCACCTAACATTTATCTGAAACATCTCTAGTGTTCAAAGCACCAAAACATATAAAGTGTGAATGTTTCTTTGAAGGTCCTCACAAAGGAAATTCTCAATAAATGTTCAAATTAATTGGCGTTTGCCACACAGCTGGTAAAAATATAGTTTTTTAGTTTTAGTGTTACACTATAACATCTGAAGCAGATCTTGTGTCCTTGTATAATATGGAGTCATTTGACTGGCAGCTACTGCTGTACAGTCATTAATTGGAATTCATTTTGGTACCTCCTGGCCACTGACAGGTACCATATGGGACACCCTAGGTTAACAGCTTCCCCAAGCAGCATAAGTACACCCCAGATTTGTAGCTCTAACCTTCATCACTACACCTGGGGTATTATTCCTGTGGTGGTCTCATGGATGTTTACTTGGGTTTTGATGCATATGGCATGACTTAAGCCCAGTAAAATTGTAACATTTTTCAACCTTAACTTTTCGTTGCCTCCTCACCCTCCAAAAAGAAATCACACTTCCGCACTCACATGTGTGCATATCTGTCTCTATCTGTGTGTGTGTGTGTGTGTGTGTGTGTGTGTGTGTGTGTGTGTGTCGGGGATGGGAGTGGGGGTTTATAGTTCTTTGCAGAATTATTTTATCCTTTAAGTTTCATAATTTTCATGATATAGTAACATGCACCTCTGCCAAAAAGTTAATCTATTGTTTCTTGTTTGTACAGAAAATCCAGATTCTGTAACAAAACCAGCCACTGATGAGACCAATTTGCAACATGTGAAAATTTGTGAGAATGTGATGATAGAGTGAATAATTACCGTATGCACCTCAACAAAGGTTGCTTTGAAATGAATAGTGCCAAATGAGATGAGCAATATTTTAATTCTTTTCTAGTTACTTCATTGTGCCTTTAATCCATGGAGAGGGACTTGAGTAGATACAAATGGTGTATTGACTGTTTATAAATTTATAGTGATGAAAGTGTTTTGATGTAATACAGTGTTTTGATATTTTGTACCTGTACTTGAATTGAATTGAATTGAATTGAATTTTATTTGATCCTGTAAGATTACATTGTGTACAGTAAATGTACGTGTAATATAGAACATGTCAAAGTATTAAAATTCTTTATCACCTATTTTCCTACACCTTTAGCTTACATTTTTACATCACTGATAATGAGTAACAATATATACAAATTTAATGGCATAAGTATTCTGCAACACTGTAAAACTCTTTTTCAATGAGATAGTCTTTAAGTTTCTTTGCAAAGTCATTGTGAAGTACACTATCTTGCAGGGTTTTGGGCAGACTTCTTAGTAGTCTTATACCAGAGTACTGGGGTCCTTTTTCTAGCATTGCCAGTCGGTGGGGTATGCTCCGTACTTCATTCTTCTTTCTTGTATTGTGGGTGTGTACACTAGCATTTGTAATCCAGTCCTCACTACCTTTTGTGATGTACATTATTGTTTTGTATATATACAACGATGAAAAAGTTAAGATACCTAAATTCTTGAAACAGTTTCTGCATGTTTCAGAGGTCTTTCTTCTTAAAATGGTCCTAATTGCTTTTTTTTTTTTAATGTGAACACTCGTTTTGTCTCTTGTTTGTTTGAGTTGCCCCACACAGTCACTCCATACTGTAAGTATGGTTCAAAAAGTCCATGATACACTGTACACAGAAGGTTCTAACAAACAGAGTGAACATATCACTGTAGAAGAAACAGAGATAGAGCCTCCAGTGAGCTGTGGGCACCATTTAACAACAGGAAGAAGACAATTAAAAATATTTAATGCAAAATTGGAAGACACAGAAAACTACACTTGTATAGTGCTAGACCATGCAAGAAATACCAATAGTGAAATTATATATTCAAAGATTTTTAGTGAATAAATATGGTGATACGTATTTTATCTACTTTCTCAGTACATTATCAGCATCACAAGTGTTAAAATTCATTGTAGTTTGAAGTGTGAGCAGCGGTTTTTATTTTAGGTACATTTAGATTGTGAACACTGAATCAGTGAAGGGATAAGATATAACTGTTCCATCTCCATTACATGCTGTTTCAAAGCATTATCTGCACATAATTAAGCTTTGATTTTAGGTCTCTCATCAAAATAGGTAGCTATTCATGACATAACAAAAATTAAGTGTTTCATATGGGCATAATTTATACAAAATAAAGTACCTCTGTTGTGCACATTAGAAAGATTTTATACAGTTATTAGGGATTTGTTTCCCAGTGACCATTAAGCCTCTGCCCACGTTTATTGGTAATCAGATAAATCAGAGTGTGAATTTGTCTCCCCTCCCCACTCCATTTGCCCCACCCTTTTATGTATTATCATTTGTTAGTGACTACAACATTTTACGTTTGTTATTTTTTGTTTCTTTGTTTTACACTGTCAGTTAAACTCAACTATGACACAACTGTTTCAATTTCTTTTATAGAAACTATACATGATGGTTATTACATCTGATTCCTTGTTTTATTACTATTTAATGATTAAATATCATTCAAAACCTAGAGCTGAAATATATCTACAGTAACAAGTGATGGCTTGTAGATGAAGCTCTTAAATAAACCGTGAAGTTCTTTTTTCACTTTTAGGATATGGGTTTTTAAGTTTATACAAACCATTTATTACCACCACATTTATAAATTTTAATAGTAATAGAAACAAAAGACCAGCACAGTGTCTTCTGCATAAACAGTACTTCTCCATGAACACACAAAAATACTTCTGCATTACTCAACTAGCAAACCGTACAGCATCAAGAAGACAAAACCCCAGACACAAACTGCCTCCTGGGAATCAAAATTATTCTTTTCAAATAATGGAAAAGCCAGGATGCAATGTAACAATATTATGAGAAGGAAAGTTGCTACTCACCATATAGTGGAGATGCTGAGTCGCAGATAAGCACAACAAAAAAACTCTCACAATTAAAGCTTTCAGCCATTAAGACCTTCGTCAACAATACACACACATATGCGCACACACACACCCACACTCTCACGCAAATGCAACTCTCACACACGACTGCAGACTCAGGCAACTGAATCCACACATACTGACAGTAAAAAACAAGAGATAAAAATTATGCACGGTTTCCGCAATTCATACTAAAATAGCCATGTTTTACAAAGTCTAGAAAAGTCTAGGAAAATAATAACATCAATTGTGAGAATGCATCTCAATTACATACCTTGCCCCATCCGACAGCATACAATTGTTATGTTGGGCACACCCTACTGATAGTGGGGTGACATAACAGATTGTGATGTAAATCTCATCCTCTTTCAGTGCGAGGTCTACGAGAAATGCACAGTAAAATTTTAAAAGGCGCTCTAAACCTGCCAGTTTTTGTAAATACATCTAGGAGTGCTTTTGACACCATAGCAAGGTTTATAGCACACGATTTGACATAAAAAATTTATAAGGAAACATAGATGTTGAATTTAATGATAGAACTGAAGTAAATAATTTTGATAAAAACAGCTACTTAGCTATCAATTTATAACTAGTAGTATAACTGTATTTCTATAACAGTTTCAATTAGATGCCAAACTTAAGAATGCATACTCTAAAACAGATATATGATGTTACTTTTCTACATTTGTAAACTTTTAACTTTTGATAGCTGAAATGTATGTATGCTAAAAGCCAAACATAAAAGCTGGTTGATATTGGGTTGTTTCCAATGAGTGGCAATGTTAGTTAGCAATGTATATTGCCTGCAACATTGTATGGTAGCATTTTGTAATCTGCAGCAACAAGATTTCTATTTTGACCACATAAAATGTTTCGAGTGATCATTACCTCTATGTGTCATCTATGCTTTCAAAAAACCACATGTGCAGCATGATGGTGACAATTAGATGCAGAATTTTTGGGTGCTGTACCATAACATTGTTGCTGTTTGAATGGTTGTAAATGACTTATGTAATAAAAAAAATAAACATGCCTAATTGTAATTTTGTCACTCCTTCTTTCAGAGACAAAAAATCTTGCACCTTTCATGCAATTGTGGTTAGGCCTACATTTTAACATCCTCTGAAGGGCTTTTTGTCCTCAATAGACATCCTGTGTGGCACTTCTGGGGAAATCAGGAAAATAATTTACTCTCTTAGAAGCAATAATTCTTGTGGGCTTAATAATATTCCAGTTGTAATATTAAAAACATGTTTTTCTGAGGTGGTTACTGTACTCAGCCATATTTTTAATCCCCCGCTTTCAAAAAGTATCTTTCCAGACTGACCACAGTGTGTTGTTGTTAGATTCCTCTCTGTGAGAGGTAGTATGATAGATGTTAATAACTACTGACTTGTTTCACTAATAACTTCTCTTCCAGAAATTTCAAATTAAAAACAGTATTTGCTGCAATTCATTCTTTTCTTATAAACTAGCTGACAATCCCCGCATCTCCCAAGTATTCATTTAGCCAATTTATTATTAAAAATGTTCAGTTTCTGTATGCTGAGCACATGTGTTTCTCGTATCTTAAAATGGTTTAGCAAATGTCTCTGTAGCAACACCTCTTCATAGCTTTGTATGATGCTTTTTTTTACACCTACAGTGACTTGTGCTTTGCAGCTGAAAGCTGTCAAAAGTGCTGGCAAGTCAGGGATTTCCTTAAATTGAATTAAAACATCATACATGATGTGGAATTTTTTCATGCATCTCAGTGTCTATGATGCCATATCTCTCGAACTAGGAGTTGCAGTTTGATATATTTGTGTAGATACACTCAGGAGTATGTGTGGATAGTTTCATCAAAATATGTTCCAAATAGAGTTATTAGCAAAGAACTAATAAATTTAAATGTTATGCATCGTGCACCAATTTTTCATGCACCTCAATGTTTATGATGTCATACCTACACACACACACACACACACACACACACACACACACACACACATATATCCATTTTTATAATATGTACGGATTGCAACCAAGACTTTTTTTAGTTCAAACTTTCTACACTTGGCTGCTTGGTGGAATGGAAGATATTTTATCTAATCATACATTACTGTGAATATAATATCCTCTGCCTGCTACAGTTTACTTTCCAGAAGGGCCTCTCCTCAGAACATGCCATTTACTGTTTCATTGATTGTGTGTTAAAATAGTCAACTGACACAGTTATACTTACTGAGATCTTTTTAAAATCTGTCTAATGCATTTGGCTTTGTAAACCACAACATTCTTTAGCAAAAAAGTAAAGTTCAAGGTTTCCAGGTACTATGAGTAACATGCAGTTCTACAATGGATTGTTTTGTGAGTGGGATCAAATTACTCATGGTATTTGACAGGGTTTAATTATGAACCACTACTATTCTTGCAGTAAATTGATGACCTTCCATCTAACATTGATAAGGTAGAAATAATGCTCGTTGCTGATGATGCATCATAACCAAGCTACAGTCTGGAGCCGAGCGACCGTTTCGGTCGCAGGTTCGAATCCTGCCTCGGGCATGGATGTGTGTGATGTCCTTAGGTTAGTCAGGTTTAATTAGTTCTAAGTTATAGGTGACTGATGACCTCAGAAGTTAAGTCGCATAGTGCTCAGAGCCATTTGAACCATTTTGAACAATAAATGAGTTTGTAATCCACAATTCATTTTGATATTTAGTCTGATGTTCATTTGGAAAATACTGATTGAAAGCTTCATTGGAACCTTTCAGATATGATGCTAAATAACTTCTTCAACAAGAATCTCTGCTGTTTCACATCTTTCCTTTTGTAAAAATCCTTTTATTCTTAGGAGGCAATCAAACTCACTGCAGGACATTCAGATTGTCCAAAACTCTATCTTTTCTTGAAAGCAAGAATTTTTCTGTGATTAGTAAATTCAGTTTCTCGTTTGCAATGGAGGGTTAAATGAAGTCCATTAACCTTTGTAATAATGTCTGTTAAAAAGATAATTTGAAGCAATCAATTTATACCAAATAATCAACTTTTCAATTCTAAACTGTTTTCTAAAAAGAAAGCATGCACCTACTCCCTCACTTCAAAACTGTGGATTAGTATCTTTACTTGAGATAACCATCTGACCTCAGTATGTGAGAGAAAAGATGTATATATAGCTTCCACATCCTCAGATAGTATTTTGAATAACAGAGTATTTAGTTGCCATGATTTTATTAAGTTAATAATTTTAACTGAGTCATAACTTCTTTTGCAGCAGGTGCCTCTATATTGATCATGCAGCAGCACCTAGAATAGTTTATGGTGATATTTTTAATAAGCTGTACAGCTTTATAAATTATTCCACTCATGGCCACTGCACCATCAGGAGAGAAATGAATGCAGTTGTCCCAGCACATTTTATTCCCTTCAAGAAAAGAATTTAGGAGACAAAATATTTCATCTCCAGTTGCACATGCTACTAGAGATTTTCATTAAAGAAAATCCTCCAGCAATGTGTTTTCATGGTGATACTTAACCATTACAATCAGTAATGTGAGTCCAGCTACATTGTTAGGTTTGCTCATTGGTACTGAAAATTTGCATGATTTGAAATGAAAATTAAGTTCACTCTTTATCATAATATCCTTTCTTTCTTTGCTTTGAATACTATTAGACAGTTCTTTTAGTTCTGTCCCTTCATTTTTTTATGATTACGTAATGTTCCTTTCTCTGGATTGGATGAGGAGTATAATGTACAAAGACAGGAGTCCGGGAACAAAATTGTCAGTGTGGATTAAGAATAGATTCACTTATTACCTCATTGTTTATTATTTATCTGTCCTTTCAGTTAATAATAATAATTTCTTCTCAATATTAATATCTACATGTTTCAACCTATCTCTTAAGCTCATATATAATAATAGATTACAGTTTCCATTCATTAAAATACTGTTAATGGCAGATAGTAGGCAAATGCATCTGTTTGGATGGCATTCTAGTAATAACTGTCCATGTTCATTGTCTTCCTCTTCAGAAAGATGGAGACAAAAGCAGAAATCCACGAATGAATTGTTATTATTATTATTATATGGGGCCTAATTAATTGGTCATGTGTTTATTCACTGAAAATAGCTTTATTTATTCTAAAATTACTAATGTGATTTATAACCACACTGTTGTCTGAAAATACAGAGATATTAAATCACCCCAACACAGGTAGAAATGATTGAATATACAATCATTTCTGCATATGTTATTATCTCTCTTTTCTGATTAAACATTATTTTTTATTACCAGGGAAGAGAGATGAAACTCATATTGGCATCAAGATAAACTCGTAAATGTTATCCAAAAAAAATTTTAAGCTTGTCATGCAAAAAGAATTCTCTGCAGTTAAAGATTATTTTTTAGCTTTCATACAATGGAAAGTTCAGGTAGGAATATCAACAATGTAGGAAAAGACAGATTGCTACTTACTGTAAAGAAGACATGTCAAGTTGCAGACAGGCATGATTAAAAGACACTCACATATAGCATTTGGCCATAGCCTTTGTCAGTAAACACACACACACACACACACACACACACACACTCACACTCACACACAAAAGCAAGCACACCTCACGCACACATGACCGCCAACTCCAGCATCTCAGGGCAGAATGCAACATCACATGGGATGCAAGGAGCAATCTGGAGGGGTTGGGGTTGGGAAAAGGAGAGGGATAGTAGGGTATGGATGAGGAGAGAGACTGTCACTGTCTGGTGGAGATAACAAAAAATAGCAAAAAAGAAGAGTAACGAAGGAAACCATCACAGGGTTATAGCATGGAAGAAAGCCATTTGGCAAAAATCTATATTTTTGTTATTTCTAACAAAATAAAAAAACAATGGAAACTCCAGGTAGAAATATCAACTATGTAGTAAAAGAGTGATTGCTGCTTACCTCAAAGAAGACACGTCAAGTTGCAGACAAGCATGATTAAAAGACACTCACATAAAGTTATACAGTCACACACACACACACACACACACACACACACACACACACACACACACACACAAGCACACATTATGCACATGCAACCACCAATCCTAGCATCTTAGATGAGAAAGCAACATTACGTGGGATGCAAGCACTCAGGCTGGGGTGGGGTTGGGAAAGGGGGAGGGATAGCAGTGTACAGGTGGGGGGAGAAATGAAGGCTGTCTGGTGGAGTGTGCAGGGTCTAGCCTACCAACAGGTGTGGCATCCGGAAGTTGCAGGACAGGGAGGTGAAAAAAGTAGAGAACGAAAAGGAAAGGAGCAGGGAAAGATGGTCAGATGCATTGGCAGAGGGCTGCAAATAAACACAGTGGGAGATGGGAATGGGAAGGAGATGATAGGACAGAGGGGGTGGAAACTGTTGGGAGGAAGGTTTGGGGTTAGTATGTTACTGTAGGTTGAGGTTAGGATGATTATGGAAGTGGAGAATGTATTGTAGGGATAATTCCCATCTGTGCAGTTCAGAAAAACTGTTGGAGGGAAAGATCCAGATGGCTCAGGTAGTGAAGAAGCCATTGAAATCAAGTGTGTTACATTCAGCTACATGTTGTACCACAGGGTGGTCTATTTTGCTCTTGGCTACAGTTTGTTAGTGGCTGCTCATCTTGGTGGACAGCTGGTTGGTAGTCATACCAATATAAAAAGCTGTGCAATGATTGCAGCAGAGCTGGTAAATGATAAGGCTGCTTTCACAGGAGGCCCAGACCCAGGTGGGGTAGGATAAACCTGTGACAGGGCTGGAATAGGAAGTGCTTGGTGAGTGGATTAGGCAGGTTTTGCACCTGAGTCTTCCACAGGGATGTGATCCTTGTGGCAAGGGGTTGGGATTGTGAGTGGCATAGGGATGGAATAGGCTATTGTGAAGATTGAGTAGACGATGGAACACCACTTTATGATGGGTGGGAAGTATCTCACGTAGGATGTCTCTCATTTCAGAGTACAATGATAGATGATAATTAATTGAAACCCTCAGCTGCCGACAGGTGTTGTTGATACACCTCGATGGAGACAATTGAAAATGTGTGCCCCATCGAGGTATATCAACAACACCTGTCAGCAGCTGAGTGTTTCAATTAATTATCATTTATTCTAGAGAAGCTGCACGGTCATCAATGATATCTGTTCTTTCCAGGAAAGTTACTATCTTCTTATACAATGATAGGTAATCAAGGCCCTATGAAGGATGTGGTTCAGTTGTTTCAGTCTGGGGTGGTACTGAATGATGAAGGGGACACTCCTTTGTGCTGGTTTTTGGGGGTGGTGGGAGGATTGGAGTTGTGAAGGGAAATGCCATGGAAGATGTGTTTGTACACTAAGTTTGGGGGATAGTGCCTGTTTGTGAAGGCCTTGGTGAGACCCTCAGCATACTGAGCAAGTGAGTTTTTGTCAGTGCATATATGCCATCCCCAGATAGTCAGGCTATACGGGAGGGATTTTTTGGTGTGAAATGGATAACAGCTGTCAAAATGCAGGTACCATTCGTCTTTTGTGGGCCTAATGTGGACAGAGATGCAGATGGAGCCATCAGAGAGGAGGAGGTCAACATCTAGGAAGTGGGCACGCTTGGTTGAGGAGGACCACGTGAGGCAGACGGGAGAATTGAGAGGGAATGGAGACAGAGTGTCTTGGCACTGTATCAAGATCATGAAGGTATCATCAGTGAACTTGGATAAGACTAGAGGTTAGTGTTTTGGGAGGCTAGGGAGGTCTCATCTAGATGGCCCATTAAAAGGTTGGCATTGGTGGGTGCCATGCGGGTGCCCATGGCTTAACTGTAAAGATTCCTTTCTCTGGATTCCACCCTTCCTTTCACAATGACTTACACCTTTTCAGATTCTGCCAATCCCTGGCCCCCACAAACTTCGTAGTGCAAAAACATCTCCATGGCACAGGCATCCCAGAACCACCTCTGCCACCTCCACAAGATACTACTACTCTGCAATCCCTGTGCCATACGTCACATCTCTGATATTGATTACCTTGCTCTCCAGCACCAGGAGGAGCATTCCAGACACTACCTCCATAAATTATCCAACCTTTGGACATCCTACTTCCACCTTGGGGCACCACTACCCAACCCCTGTTGTACCTACAGTGTTCTTCCTCGTCCACCCCTCACAGCAGCTTAATCCTGTCTAGCTGTCCTTTTCAGTTTGCCACTTCCTCCAAAACTCTCTACCAACCCTCCACCAAATCAAGACCCAAAACATTCCTGTAACGATGTTGTTAACCTTACCAACAAAACCCTCAGCTCCACAGAAGTTTCAGTCCTATCCAAAGGCCTCACCTTTAGCCCTACACTCAAATTTAGTCATACTGGACTTGTCAATGACCTACTCTCCCTCTACCGATCCCTGCTATGGAAGCACTTCTTTGCTGTCACTCCCTCCAACAAAAACCACACTAATTCCAACATTGAATCCTGTCTCTTCCCGTTCATACATCCATCCAACTGTGATTTTCCCCTTTCCCACCTAACCCCTTGCTGGTCACCTTCCAGGGTTTCCTTATGTCCAACTTAGCCTCACCATCCTTCCCCAGAACACCATCCTTTCAGTAGAAGAAAGAACATCCATACACAAGCTGAAAATAAATCCTGACCTAATCATCCTATCTGCATACAAAGGTTCCACCTCTGTTGTTATGAACCACAGTGGCTACCTGGCAGAAGGCCTCTGCCAATTGTCTCACGCCTCCATCTAAGAACTCTGTCACAGCAGTCCCATCCCAGAAGTCCAACACAAACTCCAATCCCCGCTTATAGCCTTACACCATTCCCAGTACATCTCCCCTGAATTCATTTCCCTTCTCACCCCTAGGACACTGCTCACACCCACCTTATATATGCTTGTCAAAATTCAGAAACCCAACAATCCTGGATGCCCCATTGTGACTGGTTATTGTGTCCCCACTGAAAGAATTTGGCACTTATTGACTAACACCTCCAACCAATTGCCCATGATCTAGCCTCCCATTTCAAAAACATCAACCACTTCCTTCACTGACTCTCCACCATCCCCACCCCTTTACCTCCTGGATCACTACTCACTACTGTTGACTCCACCTGCCTGTACACCAGCATCTCTCATGCCCATGGTCTTACCACTATTGAACAATACATTTCCCAACATCCTTCAGACTCCAGACTGACTATCTCATTCCTCATAAACTTTAGTAACTTTATCCTATCCCACAACTACTTCTCATTTGAAGGGAAGTTATGTAAACAAATTCGTGGCACAGCCATAGGTCCTTCATGGCACACACCTATGCCACTGTTTTTATGGGTCATCTAGAGGAGGGCTTCCTAGCCTCCCAAAACAACAAACCCCTAGTCTGGTTCAGGTTCATTGATGATATCTTCATGATCTGGATGCAATGTCAAGACACCCTGTCTTTGTCCCTTCATAACCTCAACACCTTCTCTCCCATCCAATTCACATGGTCCTCCTCAGCACAGCATTGCACCCTCCTAGATGTTGACCTCCTTCTCTCTGATGGCTCCAATCACACCTCTATGCGCATTAAGTCCACCAACCATCAACAGTACCTCCATTTTGACTGCTGTCATCCCTTTCACACCAAAAAATCCCTCCCATATAGCTTGTCTACCTGGGAATGGCATATCTGCAGTGGCAAAAACTCCCTTGCTCAGTATGGTGAGGGTCTCACCAAGGCCTTCACAGACAGGCACTATCCCCCAAACTTAGTGTAAATCTCCTGTGCCATTTCCTCTCACAACCCCAATCCTCCCATCATCCCCAAACACCAGCACAAAGGAGTGTCCCCTTCATCACCCAGTACCACCCCAGACTGGAACAAGTGAACCACATCTCTCACCAGGGCTCTGATTACCTATCATCATGCCCTGAAACGAGGGGCATCCTACCCATGATACTTCCCACCCTTCCTACAGTGGTGTTCCATCACCCACCTAATCCTGTTCAATCTCTATGCCACTCCCAATCCCAACCCCTTGCCACAAGGATCACATCCCTGTGGAAGACCCAAGTGCAAAACTTGTCCAATCCACTCACCCACCACTTCCTATTCCAGCCCTGTCACAGGTTTATCCTACCCCATCCAGGTCTGGGCCACCTGTGAAAGCAGCCATATCATTTAGCAGCTCTGCTGCAATCATTGCACAGTTTTTTATATTGGTATGACTACCAGCCAGCTGTCCACCAACACGAATGGCCACCACCAAACTGAGGCCAAGAGCAATGTGTGTGTGTGTGTGTGTGTGTGTGTGTGTGTGTGTGTGTGTGTGTGTCTTTACTGACAAAGGCTGTGGCCAAAAGCTATGTGTAAGTGTCTTTTATTCCTGCCTGGCTGCAACTTGACGTGTCTTCTTTACAGTAGTTAGCAATCATCTTTTCCTACAATATATATATATATATATATATATATATATATATATATATATATATATATATATATATATATAGGGAAACATTCCACGTGGGAAAAATATATGTAAAAACGCAGGTGATGTGACTTACCGAACGAAAGTGCTGGCAGGTCGATAGACACACAAACAAGCACATGAAATTCAAGCTTTCGCAACAAACTGTTGCCTCATCAGGAAAGAGGGAAGGAGAGGGAAAGACGAAAGGATGTGGGTTTTAAGGGAGAGGGTAAGGAGTCATTCCAATCCCAGGAGTGGAAAGACTTACCTTAGGGGGAAAGAAGGGGTATACACTCGCACACACACATATCCATCCTCACATACACAGACACAAGCAGACATGTGGGAGATTGAGTAGATGTGGGAGAGGAAAAATTGAGGACTTTTATTAAGGATAGGAGTTGACGGGTGTGTTCATTAATCCACACCGGCTGTTCAGAGCATCCTCCTACAGGCCAACCGCAAATTAGAACAGCATGCCACCCTCCACCTCAAAAAACTATCGCATCTCCTGGTTTCCCACCTCCGGAATGGCAACTCACTCACCCTTCACAACCTTTCCAGCAAACCTCAACCTCCTCTCATTGCACACAAACCCAGTTTCTCCCATCTACTCAATCTCCCACTTCCAGCTCCACTCCCTCCAAAACCTCAAAATTCCAATCAACACAATCTGGAACCACAACACCCTAATTCAGTAGTTAACCTTTCCTCCAAACCTCTCTCCCAATCCGAAATCTCTGTCCTATCCAAAGGCCTCACCTTCAGCCCCACTCTCAGATTCAACCAAACAGCCCTCGTCAAAGATTTACTGTCCTACACTCGTACTCTCTGCTGGAAATATCACTTTGCCATGAAGGAAAATGATCCTAATCCTACTCCTAATGATCCAACTCCCCAAGACACTATCCAAATTGAACCCTGCCTGGAACAGTTCCGTCCTCTGTCCTCAAAATCACCCTCTCCAAACCTTCCAGGAATTTCTGACTTCCAGCCTTGCCTCTCAATCCTTCTTAAAAAAACATTAATTCTACTCCCAACATCACCACTGCTGAAGCCCAAGCTATCCGTGATCTGAAGGCTGACCGAGCCATCGTCATTCTTCCGGCGGACAAGGGTTCCATGACCGTGGTACTTGATAGTCAGGAGTATGTGGCTGAGGGACTGCATCAGCTTACAGACAACACCACATACAAAGTTTGCCAAGGTAATCCCATTCCTGATGTCCTGGTGGAGCTTCAAGGAATCCTCAGAACCTTAGGCCCCCTACAAAACCTTTCACCTGACTCCATCAACCTCCTGACCCCACCGACACCCTGCACCGCTACCTTCTACCTTCTTCCTAAAATTCACAAACCCAATCATCCCGGCCGCCCCATTGTAGCTGGTTACCAAGCCCCCACAGAACGTATCTCTGCCTACATAGATCAACACCTTCAACCCATTACATGCAGTCTCCCATCCTTCATCAAAGACACCAACCACTTTCTCGAACGCCTGGAATCCTTACCCAATCTGTTACCCCCGGAAACCATCCTTGTAACCATTGATGCCACTTCCTTATACACAAATATTCCACACATCCAGGGCCTCGCTGCAATGGAGCACTTCCTTTCACGCCGATCACCTGCCACCCTACCTAAAACCTCTTTCCTCATTACCTTAGCCAGCTTCATCCTGACCCACAAGTTCTTCACTTTTGAAGGCCAGACATATCAACAATTAAAGGGAACAGCCATGGGTGCCAGGATGGCCCCCTCGTACGCCAACCTATTCATGGGTCGCTTAGAGGAAGCCTTCTTGGTTACCCAGGCCTGCCAGCCCAAAGTTTGGTACAGATTTATTGATGATATCTTCATGATCTGGACTCACAGTGAAGAAGAACTCCAGAATTTCCTCTCCAACCTCAACTCCTTTGGTTCCATCAGATTCACCTGGTCCTACTCCAAATCCCATGCCACTTTCCTTGATGTTGACCTCCATCTGTCCAATGGCCAGCTTCACACGTCCGTCCACATCAAACCCACCAACAAGCAACAGTACCTCCATTATGACAGCTGCCACCCATTCCACATCAAACGGTCCCTTCCCTACAGCCTAGGTCTTTGTGGCAAACGAATCTGCTCCAGTCCGGAATCCCTGAACCATTACACCAACAACCTGAAAACAGCTTTTGCATCCCGCAACTACCCTTCCGAGCTGGTACAGAAGCAAATAACCAGAGCCACTTCCTCATCCCCTCAAACCCAGAACCTCCCACAGAAGAACCACAAAAGTGCCCCACTTGTGACAGGATACTTTCCGGGACTGTATCAGACTCTGAATGTGGCTCTCCAGCAGGGATACGACTTCCTCAAATCCTGCCCTGAAATGAGATCCATCCTTCATGAAATCCTCCCCACTCCACCAAGAGTGTCTTTCCGCCGTCCACCTAACCTTTGTAACCTCTTCGTTCATCCCTATGAAATCCCCAAACCACCTTCCCTACCCTCTGGCTTCTACCCTTGTAACCGCCCCGGTGTAAAACCTGTCCCATGCACCCTCCCACCACCACCTACTCCAGTCCTGTAACCCGGAAGGTGTACACGATCAAAGGCAGAGCCACGTGTGAAAGCACCCACGTGATTTACCAACTGACCTGCCTTTCAATTTGGGTCACATAATGTTGCATATCAGGATGTACTTGCAACAAATTGTATGACACATTAATTTAAATCCATACAAATAGCATATTTGTGCCAGAGATATCTACAGCAACACATATTCATACTGCCTACTTTAGTTTTTCATGCCAAGTAACATGTACTGTAAGAGGTGGAAAAAGAGCTCATGGCGCCGATGAAATCAACACCAACATCAATATGCATTCATCTTTGGACTCTGTAAGCATTATCTTTGGCTAATCCACCATGTTCAGTTCAGTTCTTTGTGATCCTTGTACGTGTTAAGGTTAATAAATGAACTATTGCTAAATGGGTGTGATTATTGGTGCAACCAACCCGGTAATCCCCTCACTGGTGACCCCAAGTTGTAACGTTGCTAAATGGGTGTGATTATTGGTGCAACCAACCCGGTAATCCTAATCACTGGTGACCCCGAGTTGTAACGTCTTCCCTTTTCGCCATATTACTGTGTACGCGACCTCCGCTCTGGGTATTTTTGCGTGTATTACATCAACACAGCATTCAAACAATGACTTTGGCCCAGTGCCTAACGCCAGATTTTGTGATCGACATGCATCATGTTGCTGACGATGTACACCCACCAAGAATGCAACAAGATGCCTCTCACTTGATGATTCCACCGATTTTGCCAGACGTTTTCAAGCCTGCAACAATAGGTGAGGTTAGGAGTGTGCATGACTCCGGCTATCAAACGCCTTTGTTCCTGCCACATGTGCCTTCCCTCATCAACTGTGCAGTTACCTCTTACCAATCTCCGTGCAGTGCAGAACCAATGCCGATTTCTGCAAATGCTTCGACGTACAACCTACTACCGCCAGGACAACGATTTGCCATGCTGAAATCTGTGCAGTACCACAGGGACACCTGCCATGTAGCTGGAACTGCTTCGTTCACAGGTCAACCTACTCAGCATTCGACCACATTCGCACCTGCCTTGGTTCAACATCAGCACTTGCATTCCTACTTCGATACCTCGGTCTGTAACAGGAACAGTAACTTGTTATCTGTGCCTGACCTCCACCTCCGTCCTGCTGCTACGCCTCAGTGATTTGTGCCACGACATTTACCTTATCTGCACTCCATTTTGAGTGGAGTGACTATGAAGAGTGAACATTCACACATTCTGTCCCATGTTTGACATCATTTCCCACACTGTGCTTCTGGACAGTGCACACCTCCGCAGCCTCCCTGCAACATAGCAAGCCCCAGCTCTGATCATACGTCGAGCTTTCCGTGGACTAACACACGTTCTCAAACTATGAACTTTTTCTCACCTGTCGCCCATGCACCAGCTCCAGTCGGTCTTCCGCTACTGTTCCCGGTGCATCTCGGTGGCTCATCCGCGTCAGACTTCTGCAACACGTCAATCCGAACACTCCCACAACGTGTTGAGCTTCTGAAACCGCAATCAACACATTACGGTGTCTCACCCATGTCGGCCTTCCACGTAGCGATGGATCGCACTCATCCACAACGTGTCACCTTCACGCTGCCTCCCAAACAGCAGTCGTTGCCACATCCCCTGGAGGCACACTCTCCTGGAATACTACAGCAACAACAGCTCGTTTTAGGCAGTGCCTCGACGAACTCAACTCAAGCTGTTCTTCCGAACTTTCTACATGGCTTACCGACGCTGCCGCCACTTAATTCCAACAGAGCAACAACCTGGTTCAATATTGTGGACGAAGTGTTCGACCATTACAAACTCAATGAGTCAACCAGGTTTCTGTGCCTCATGACCCACCTGCACGACCAGGAGGACTTGATTGCTGACCTCGTCGACGCCACGGACTCGTCTACCTGGTACACTCTAGCCAAAGAGACAGTTCGACATCGGCTTGCACGCTCAACTGAGGCAGAAATATAGCAAGTGCTCCAAACAAGCAAGTAGGCAATGACAAACCTTCCCAGCTCTGGAGACAGCTACGTGCCCTGGTCAGCTCCAATCTACTCTCTGACACAGCTCTCCTCGCCATCTGGTCAGATAAACTATCTCCTCACATCAGCGTTGCTCTGGCTCAAAGGTCTCCTGAACCTGTCAAGCAAAGAATGACAATTGCTGACAAGCTACACGACGCATCACTGCTCCATTTCGCCAGCCACTGCCTACCTGACAAGTCTCAGGTTCAGGCAACTCACCCTGCGTCCGGATGTTGCTGGGGCCATACTGTGCCGACCGTTCTGCTCGCTCCGGGAAGCAGTAAACAAGCAACTGGGACGTCACCGGCTCTGCCCACGGTCATGGCCCCTCCTGCAACTGAACCTGCTGCAGCCACCAAACCTCAGCCACCGCCACTGGCAAGGAACCTTCCGCAGGAAATGCAACCCCACTACCCGTACTGTTACTTCCACACATGGTTTGGTGAGGCGGCACAGAACTGCTGACCACCCTGCTACTTCCCAAACGCCAATCGCAGGCAGGTCCGGGTGCCGCCTCCAGTGCACAACATGACAGGCAACTCCCAGTGCTCCATTCTCTCCGGGAATGACCGGATAATTGCAGACAACTTTACATTAAAGATATTTCGTCGGGATACCTTTTCATAATGTACACAGGCGCCGATGTTTCGCTGCTACCTACGTCCTTAGCGTCATCAAACATCCGCCCTCATCATACTTCACTGCAAGCCATGAATTCAACTAAACTACAATGCTTGGGGTCAACTTCACACGTCGTCTGTCTCTCTCCACACTGCAAACTCGAGTGGACTTTTTTAGTGTGCAAAATTGACAAACCTATACTAGGCATTGACTTCCTGGGCCACCACAAACTTTCATCACCGGACCTAGTGTGAAACACCATGTTTCATCATCCGTCCAAGACTCACTTGCCCTGTGCTCCGTCGAGTAACCCCCCCCGTGACACATCGGTCTGGGCTCATCTCATCCGTACATGCTCGTCTCTGCCAATGACGTTACAAGAAATCAAGCACAAGTGCTTTGTCGAGCTTGAACACATTGCTCACCTCCGCAAGGAAAACTTCGAGCTCTCTCTCTGTCTCCACGAAACACAGCTCCAGCTCTCCGATGCAGTGAAGGAATTACAGACACTGCAGCAAGGACAAAGCAAGGTCAGCAAGGTCAGTAAGTGCACTGAATCTGCTTGCAATCCCAGCAATCGAGCCTCCATGTGTTTACCTCCCACTACCCCTTGCAACTGTGCTATCAAAACTGCCATAACATGTACTGACAGCTTTGCAGGGCCACACCCTCCTAACACAGCAGCATTTGACACTCGGCATGCGCGACGAGCGTCACGTGTTCCCGAACTGACAGCTCCTACCCTGCCCCTCGTGGACAGCACCTCAAACTATGCAACTTCGGCTCTTGCATGTCACTGTGTGACCGCCACTGACAACACAAACAGTGCACTCATGCCAGGTGTTTCGCCCGCGACCGTGCTGCCACAGGCTGCGCAATCGGACAATGGACTCACTAACGGCTCACGAGCTCTACCGAGCTCACCCGACCAAGGTGCCACTGCTTCAGGACGGCGGCCATCTTGTCACGTTGACTCCTGGGACACTTTGGACACTTTGCCACCTCGGCTCCCTTCGGATCCACCGAGTGGCTCTGAACACCACGACCATGCCTCACCTGCCCCGCCCGCCACACATTGTAAACAAACTGCCTCCCTTGCCGCTGGCAACATTTCCGTCAGCACCAATGGCACGGTTCACAAGCTTCGCCTCATGCCAGGTCTCCTGATCTCCAGCAGACCATGTCGACTTTGTCCCGAGCACCTCTCCGACCTTAAAAATCAGATTTCTGAACTACTAAGCTCCAGCGTCATTGAACCCTGTGCCAGTAGCTGGTCTATGCCCATACATATGACACCCAAGAAAGACAGGTCCTGGCACATGTGCAGAGACTACCGTCGACTAAACGCATGAACAATTATGGACACCTACCCCATACCCAACATTGCCGACTTTACCAGTTCCCTCCCAGGTGCGACCACGTTCTCTGTCATTGATTGCAAACGGGCCTACCACCAGATCCCCTTGGCACCTGAAGACATTGAGAAGACAGCAAACACCACCCCAATCGGGTTATTTCAGTTTCGATTCATGCCCTTCGGTCTGAAAAACGTAACCCAGACCTGGCAACACTTCATCAACGAAGTGCTATTCGACATAAAATTCTGCTTTGCATATCTTGATGACATTCTTGTGTTCAGCTCCTCCGCCGATGACAACATTCGACATGTGCAAACAGTTATGAACACTCTCGCGGCTGCAGGCATTGAGACCAACCAGGACAAATTGCAGCTACATCAACCCGCTGTCAGTTTTCTTGGTTTTCGGGTCTCTGCCGATGGTATTTCACCGCCCCCTGAGAAAGTACAAACAATACTAAACCTACCCAGACCTCCGTCACTCAAAGAGCTCTGGCACTTTCTGAGTATGGTTAATTATTATTTCCGACATCTACCTCGGGCTGTGGAGATTCGGGCTCCACTGACAGACGCCTTGGCAGGCACTAACGCTTCTGGATCTCGGCCCGTTCCATGGACCCCTGCTATGACTTACTCTTTCACTGCCCTCAAAAATCTTCTTGCCGAGGCCGGCACCATCGCGCATCCTCATCCCAATGCACAGCTTTTCATCACCACAGACGCAAGCGATACTGCCATCGGCACTGTGCTTAGCCAGACAATCGATGGCCAAACTTCGCCTCTGCAGTTCTTCTCGCGCAAGCTCACCAATGAACAACAGAAATATTCCGCATTTGACAGGGAGTTGCTCGCGGTCTACAAAGCGATTAAGCTTTTTAAGACTGACGATGGACTTCATATCTCGGTTCACCACCGATGTCAGACACATAAAGGGTACTGACAATATAGTCGCTGATTTCCTTTCACGAGTCGACGCCGTCCATTCACTGTTAGACCTCTCTGAACTGCCTAACCTCCAACCCGCCGACGAGGAAACAAAAAACCTGATTTCACACTCTACTTCTTCACTACACTTCATCCGCACCTCCTTCCCTGGCTGGCATTTCTTGTGAGTTCTGGTGCGATGAGAGTAAGGGCACGTTACGCCCCCTCATCCCAATCACACTCCGTCGGGCTGTCTTCAACGCATTGCATAATTTAGACCATCCCGTTGTTCGTGCGTCCGCCTGCCTCGTAGCAGAGTGCTTTGTGTGGAGAAATGTCAAAAAGGCAGTAGCAATGGGCACGCTCCTGTGTGCCAATGCTGCAAAGTACACAAGCACATTTCACCCCCCCCCCCCCCCCTTAGCGCCTTTTGGATCCCTCCTGGGCGTTTTCAGCATATTCACATTGTCATTGTCGGCCCTCTCTCCCCCTCTAACGGCTTTTGTTATGTTCTCTTGTTATCAACCGAACAACTCCCTGGGTCAAGGCTGTCCCCCTCCCCAATATTATGGTACAAAATGTTGCTCGAGCGTTCGTAGAGTCATGGGTATTGCATTATTTCGGATGTCCAGCTATCATCACGACTGACCAGGGCAGACAATTTGAGTAGGCCCTGTTCATCGGGATTTGTAACATTTGCGGTATCCGGCGCATCCGTACCAAAACATATCACCCACAAAGTAACGGGCTAGTCGATCACTGGCAAGGCGGCTCTTCGATGCCATGACTCTCTATTGACGGAGGCCCTTCCCCTTATGCTACTCGGCATTCGTGCGATCTATAAGGAAGACCTCAGAGGCACAATAGCCGAGTACGTATACAGCCAGAACATTGTTCTCCCTGGGAAACTTGTGAGCCCTTCTGCTTCTCTCCCTCAGCTTGACTTACCTTCCTTCGTGGACCATGTCGGACGCCACTTCATCAACCTCCATATCCCTCCGCCCACCAGCCATTCCCGCCCTAAGGTTCACGTCCCGAAATCTCTGGACAATTGCGAGTACGTCATGCTCCGAGATGTCACTGTCCGTGCTCCCCTCCAACCTCCATATACCGACCCGTACGAAATTCTCCAGCGCTCAGCCAACACCTATGACATCCAGATGAAAGATTCAGCTGTTAGTCTCTCTCAACACACTTAAGCCTGCTCATGTCGAGCTTTCTTCTACCTCCCTTCAGGCCACGACCACGCCACTCACTGTTGTGGCTCATGACGCTCCAACCACTCCCTCCACGTCGGACCGTCGGACTTACACACTCGATCGGGTGACTTCCAGCTCCAATCATCGAGCTCTCCTCCGACCTCGCCCCCTACTCCGGTCACATGCTCCCCACGTCGAGCTTACCTATGATCACACCCTCTCCGCCGGGCCCTTCACCAGTCCCTTTGACCTCTCCATTGTCACCTGCCTCACCCTGTCGAGGTTTCTCACACCCCCCTCCCCCCTTCCCCCCTCCCCCCCCCCCTCCCCCGTCTTGAAAGTGCCCTCACTTGAGGTGTTTATGCCTGTTCCCCCGGACATAATCCACGACATCTCAATAATACTGTGTGATTATACACTGTTAGTCATGTGTTTCTCTTCATCCAGTGCTCATGACACTACCTACACCATTCCCTGCCACCTGGTGAAATGTGTTCCCCTCCCGCCTGATGTCAACATGGACATACTTCATGTGTTTGCCATTCCCACTGGAGACATCGTCGTTGTCGCTCCGTTCCACCGGCAAACCACCGGCCTACCTGTCGTCGCATGACCAGCACGCCCAATACGACGCCTGACTTGCTTCAATGACTTCCAGGTTTGGTGGCCGACCTTCCTTCACGACATCTACCCACACAGCTCCCCGACGACACTGTCAAGCTGAACATGCCGACCCCATAGTCACTCCCCCCCCCCTGCCTCTCAAGAGTATTCTGTACTGCCGTGGAGAGGGGGGGGGAGGCTGGGATATGTGGCGCCAATGAAATCAACACCAACATAGATATGCATTTATCTTTGGACTCTAAGCATTATCTTTGGCTGTTCCACCATGTTCAGTTCAGTTCTTTGTGATCATTGTATGTGTTAAGGTTAATAAATGAACTATTGCTAAATGGGTGTGATTATTGGTGCAACCAACCTGCTAATCCTCCTCAAGCTAAAAGACTCAAACTTAAAATCAATATGTTTAAACTAAAGGTGTAATTCATAATGCTAAATTTTTATGAGGATGGAAATGTTTTGACAGACATTTTACAGTTTCTTTATTTCAATAACAGTCTTCACAGTTCTCTTTGATACTTAGCACTATCAAGTTAATTGATTATGTCAAGATTTCAGACAGTTCAATACATCTCCACTTCACCTCATAACCCACGTTTTATGTTCACATTCACAGATTGCTTCAGTTACTTTTCTGCTCAGTGCAGCACATTGGAGAAAACTGTTTAAACTATACAGCATGTGTTATAATATTGCAACAACAGCTGTTACTTTGATATTATTTTATTAGGCAACAAGTTTCAACATTGCAATCACATCATCTTCAGGCTTGTTGTATGAATGAAATGAAGTACCACTCATGCATGTACACTTGTGACCAAAAGTATCCAGACACCTGGCACTATATGACTTACAAGTTCATGGCACCCTCCATCGTTAATGCTGGAATTCAGTATGGTATTGGCCCACCCTTAGCCTTGATGACAGCTTCCACTCTCACAGGCATATGTTCAATCAGGTGCTGGAATGTTTCTTGGGGAATGGCAGCCCATTCTTCATGAAGGGCTGCACTGAGGAGAGGTATCGATGTCTGTTGGTGAGGCCTGGCACAAAGTTGGCTTTCCAAAACAACCCAAAGGTGTTCTGTAGGATTCAGGTCAGGACTCTGTGCAGGCCAGTCCATTACAGGGATGTTATTGTTGTGTAACCACTCCACCACAGGCCGTGCACTATGGAGAGGTGCTCGATCGTGTTGAAAGATGTGATTGCCATCCCTGAATTGCTCTTCAACAGTGGGAAGCAAGAAGGTGCTTAAAATATCAATGTAAGCCTGGGCTGTGATAGTACAATGCAGAACAACAAGTGGTGCAAGCCCCCTCCATGAAAAATGCGACCACGCCATAACACCACCACCTCCGAATTTTACTGTTGGCACTACACAAGCTGGCAGATGACGTTCACCGGGCATTCGCCATACCCACTCCCTGCCATCAGATCACCACATTGTGTACTGTGATTCATCACTCCACACGTTAATCTACACTGTTCAATCTTACAATGTATACGCTCCTTACACCCAGAGATGCATCGTTTGGCATTTACCAGTGTGATGTGGGGCTTATGAGCAGCCGCTCGACCATGAAATCCAAGTTTTCTCACCTCCTGCCTGACTGTCATAGTACTTGCAGTGGATCCTGATGCAGTTTGGAATTCCTGTGTGATGGTCTAGATAGATGTCGGCCTATTACACATTATGACCCTCTTCAACAGTTGGCAGCCTCTGTCAGTCAACAGATGAGGTCCACCTCTATGCTTTTGTGCTGTACATGTCCCTTCATGTTTCCACTTCACTGTCACATCAGAAACAGTGAACCTGGAGATGTTTAGGAGTGTGGAAATCTTGTGTAGAGATGCATGACACAAGTGACACCCAATCATCTGACCCCGTTCGAAGTCTGTGAGTTTTGCAGAGTGCCCCATTCTGGTCTCTCACAATGTCTAATGACTACTGACATCACTGATATGGAGTACCTGGCAGTAGGTGGCAGTGAAATGCACCTAATATGAAAAATGTGTATTGTTGGTGATGTCCGGATACTTTTGATCACATAGTGTATACGAGAAGGTGCCAATATTCATATCTGGTTCCATAGGTATCTATCCGAACACCATGAGCATGTGTGCTCTTTACGCAGGTGAGAGCAACTGTCACATGTGTGAAGAGCACACATGCTCATGTTGTTTGGATATCTATGGAACCAGATATGAAAATTGATGCCTTCTCTTATACATTTATTAGTGGTACTTGGTGTCATTCATGCAACAGGCCTGAAGATGATGTGATTGGAACATCAGAACTGTTGCCTAATAAAACAATATCAAAATAACAGCTGTTGGTACACTATTATGATATTTCATCAACCAGCCACCATCCCATGCTCCTGAGCCTGAGATGGAGTTACATTTACTATATAGCAAATGGCTTTGTTGCATCACATTGGAGAGTGTAAACAAGTTGCTCACGAATTACATACTTGCTGTGAAAGTTTCATATCCATAAACCTCATTTGGCCAATCAGATCATCTAAGACAAGGTAAGCACTGGCAGCACACCAAACAATCTGCACAACTCAATCTGCAACTGCACCTCTTGTCATACAATACTATTTATCATCAAAATGGAGACCATGTTTATTATTGTTATTTAAGTACTGCAAATTGAATCCAGACATCGAGTGGTTTAACTATCAGTCTTTCACAGGCAAACTCTGCACCAGGTTTCTTATCAAATTCAAGAAAAAAATACAGAGCACAGTCATTTCCAATCTGGAAAGGATAACAAGCCATTGGCAATTCACAATTACAATTTATCAGCATTGCACGTACATAACAATTACTAGAAAATTTAACTATCATGGCCTATATAGCATTATTCTAACAGTACAGGTCGCCCATGAAAAACTGTTAAACTAAGCAACACATAACTTTCTTAACTGCCACCAAAACTCATAAATCAAAGCATGCAGAACATCATAACCAACCCAAACTTGAATAATATACCCATGCTGTGCCACTGACAACGTTAGTTCATATGTCTGCAGGAAAATATTTATTTGCAAGGCAAGTTGTGGCTCAGTACACAATAAGAAATCCTCTGTTACTTAGGTCGTGGTGTGATAGCGTAGATGTAAGTAATACAATACAGCATAGTGACAGATACAGACAGATACAAACTGCTTGGTGACAGGTATAGAATTGCTGGCCAGAGCCAGTGCATGACAATATAAAGAGCATTTGCCTGCAGAGGTCAGTAGCTATTGGCTGTAAGTGATTGAGATGCTCTACCATGACGGGTGATCTCTGATGGGGGCCCGAAGCAGCCCCACGGTAGTGGTGGTGAAGGTTTAGTCCGAAGCCGTTGTCCTGGGTATGCAAAGATCGAAGGCTGTGCTAAACAGTGAGTATGGGTGGAACTGGAAGGAGTGTGGACCTGTGCTCTCCTCCCCCTCCAGGAAAGCAGCTGGATGATCTTGGCACCCCACAGGCACACGTCAGGTTTATTTCAGACCATGTGCTGTGAGGAGGGGAGCTGTGGTGTCTGGAGGCAATACAGGTGGCACCAACAGGAGGGCGGCAGGCGCTTACATCAGTGCAAGTGGTGCCCGCATCAGTGCAGGAGGCCACTTGACAGCATGGGAGGCATCTTTGTTGGTGCAGCAGGCATGTGCATCAGTGTGGGAGGCACCCATGTCTTGTGCAGGAGTCATCCAGAGGTGCCCATGTTGGCACTGGAGGCACCCGCATCTCTGTGGGAGGCACCCACTTTGGTTCAGGAGTCATCTGGGGGTGACCGTGCTGGTGCAGGAGGCTCCCAGAGATACCCATGTCTATGCAGGAGGCACCTACGTCCAGGTAGGAGGAGTCTGCATCAATACAGGAGGCATCTACAGGCATGTTGAAGAAGCCCCAGTGTCTGTCCCTCCCCAAAATCAAATAGACATGCGAGATGGCAGGTGGGTACAGCCTAGACAGCATATTGCCCACAGTGACTGTGATGCTCGTGGACACTACTGTGGGAGCAAAAATCTTGGAGGGAGTAAGCCAAAAATTGAGGACCATTGTCTGAAACCATGGTAAAAGTTAGGCCTTTGACAGGAAACACATTTGACAATGGTGTGACAGTCACGTAGGCAACAAAAAACTAAGGGAACTTGGAAAAGGCATCAGCAACCATCAACCAAAAAGTAACTAAGAAAGGTTCAGCAAAGTCGACATGGGTTTAGTCCCGAGGTAGTGCGGGTACTAGCCAAGGGCCAAAAAAGAAGTGCATTGTGTCACCTTTTGATTTGAACACTTGTGGCAGTCTGCGGAGAATGCCATGGTCAGTAAATGGGAAGACGGCAGGGCATGCGTGCGGAGGATGGTAGTGGTGGGAGCTACAGGCAGGCATTGTAGGGGAAATTCCAAGAGCTGGATGGGAAGTGCCTTTCTACACTGAAACCTATGCTCACATTTTTTTATAAATATTAAGTATAAAGTATAAGTAAATATATTTGTATCTAAAAAGAATTCTGCCAAAAATGCAGTGATTTATTTTTGCTTGGCTTCTTAATCATTTGTAACTTTCAGAGAAGTGTCATGAATGGTGAATTTTGAGTAAAACCTACACAGTTCTCTGGTTGCCATGTTAAAATTTGGTTCTTTTGTCAGAACGCAGCAGAGTTTACACAGTCTCACCTCACTAATATGTTGCCCGTACGCAGCTGTGAGAGAATTCTGAAACAATGGTTTATTAAGTGAGGAACTGAGTAAAAATAAGGTCAGTGAGGTATGAAAAAGCACATCCTCAGTACAAAAAATGTGTAATGTTTTCAGTTATGTTTCAAAATCCATAGCATTTCTCGTTTCACCAGCTATTGATGGCCTTAAAAATTACATTCCTTAATTGAAAAAGTCTGTAGTTACTGGAATAACATGTAGATAATGAACTTTTGCATAATAACGATGTGTGCTGTCATTTGACAAAATCTCATTTAGAAATCTGAAACTGTTTACGAAATAAGAGGAATGTTGTGGATACTAATCTCTGGCTTTACCGCTGGCACAGCGTGATTGCAAATGAGTGTGCTACATTAGATCAATTTTCTAAAGACTGGTGATAGATACCTCTACCCAACTCTAAAGAAAAATTCAATAAGTTAGCTAAATTTCATATGCAACAACATATTATGTAATATGTTCATGGAACAAGCTGAGTAGCACCGTGGTCTAGTGGTTATGATACTAAACTGTTGCTTGCAGGGTTGTAAGTTCAAAACTCCCCTGGATTGTACCATTTTAATTTCTATATTCAGTTCAAGTACACTCTAGAAGTATCCACAAATGTCAAGAATCAGTCTACTGGAATGTTCTGTAGCTGTATATATACTGTATGTGTTCTGGTCAGAGGCAGTTCACTCCATGCTCTTGTATGTGCAAGTGCTGAATAAACCTTCATTAAGTGATATTAGTGTTCATCATTCATCTAATTACACCTTCTTCTACGTGACATTATTCTGGTGGAGGCGCTGGGTATTGGAACTTGTGATAGCGCACATTATCGACGACACAGTGGTTCCCATCAGGCCACGACAGAGCCGCCGTTTATGTGGTGAGAAACCCAAGTTTGAGCCATATTCAACAGATTGAAATCAATAGGAGACAGAAGAAGAAGAGGGCGTTACAATGACAGCAACTGTGTGCCACCACATGAAACATCCTTCTGGCTTCTCTGGTGACGATGGCCAAGATCCAAACAAGTGGCTGAGGGTATATGAGTGTATAGCCAAATTTAACAAATGGGATGACACTGTGTGTTTGGCTATCAATGTCTGTGATGGAAGAAGTAATTGATTTCACAAATTTTGTTTGTCAGATAGTGAGAGAGGAAGTTCAAAAGGCACTTGGGTTGCACAGTGAGCAAAAAACCGAGATGCTTTGAGAGGTCATCATGGAGGAAGCGGAGCAGACATTGAACCCCATCTCTCGTCCTTCATTTCCCTTTAAAATAGTGAAAAAGTCAAGACCCAGACCGGGTTACATTCCTACAACGCCGCATGAGGAACCTGTTTAGGCACCAAAGAAGACTGACGTCTGGAGGACCCAGGATAACAAGCCAGTATGTTTCCACTGTGGACAACCGGGACATGTGGTGTGCTATTGTCGAGAAAGGTGGCGGATATTTGATGACACCCACACCAGAAGACCGCAGACCAATCTTAGCTGACGCCAACTTCGGGACGACAAAGATGAACAAGAAGATGTGGGTGCAGGACGAAGTAGGTCACCATCACCACAAGCTAGCCACTGGAGAGGACACTCCCCAACACACTGATCAAGGTCTCCATCACTGTTTAGAAGCTCCAGCCGATCACCTACCATCACAACCCGGAAAACTAAAGGGTGCGACCTTCCTTGGAGGTGAGGCCACCAAAGAGAAAAATCCTCCACCATCAATCACTATAAAAATGAAAGGAAACTATGTCGATATCCTCATGGATGGCCGACCAGCCCAAGCTCTTGTGAACTCTGGAGCATCATATTCAGTCATTTTGGAGAAGTACCATTGCCAGCTGCAGAAAACCATATTCGTCAGCAACAAAACATCTCTGCTGAAGGTGGCCAATGGGAAATATGTAAAACCTACAGGAAGATGTACCATTCATGTGGGTATAAGTGGCCATACACAGCCCTTAGAATTCATCGTCTTACAAGAGTGTAATCATGACGTCAATCTCAGATGGGACTTTTTGAGAGCTTCTCGGGAAATTATAGATCATATTCACTCGAAGATTATGTGAGATGAGATGACATACTGTGGAGAGGAAGATGCACATCCGAGTGTGTGGAGAGTACGTGTGCTGGATGAAGTGATCATTCCTGCAGTCAGCGCTAGAAAGGTAACTTGTCACGTGTCATACCATGCATCAACCCATGGATCTAGTAGTGGAATGTAAGAGAAGCATACCACTGAAGAATAACTTGGTCATCCCAGCCTCTGTCATCTCGTTTAAGAACAGATTTGGTGTATTGTGGATAGTTAACTGTTGCCAAGAACCGCAGATCCTTCCAAGATGCAGCCATTAATTGAAGAACAGCTGAGTGTCATAGAAACCTTCCATGCCGAGTCTGTGGGCAAAATTAGCACTACCACTATGAGACAAGATCTTCTAGCTCAACTATCACCATCTCTCACTAAGGAACAACAGAAGAAGCTACTTGCCATTCTTCAAGAGTCCTCTGAATGCTTCAATCTGCAGGTGAAGAGCAAATTAGACAAATTGATGGTGAAGCACCAGATTAGCACTGGAGACCATCAACCAATTAGTCAGAGAGCATACCGTGTGTCAGCAACAGAACATCGAATAATTTGTGATGAGGTAGAGAAAATGATGAAGAGTGACATCATTCAGCCTTTGCAGAGCCCTTGGTCATCACCAGTGGTCCTCGTTAGGAAGAAGGATGGCAGTTGGCACTTTTGTATTGATTACAGGAAGCATAATAAGATAACTAAAAAGGACGTTTACCCTCTTCCACCAACTGACGATACAGTAATTGTCTGAGGGGGGCTAAGTTTTCTCAACCATGGACATGTACTTGGGATACTGGCAAATCAAAGTAGATGAGGCTAATCGTGAAAAAACTGCATTCATCACCCCTGAGGGCCTGTATGAGTTTAAGGTAATGCCGTTTGGTTTTTGTAATGCACCAGCAACTTTTGAATGGATGATGGATGATCTTCTAAAGCACCTGAAGTGGCTGATGTGTCTTTGTTATTTAGATGACATTATAGTGTTCTCAGAGACACTTGATGAACATATAAAAAGACTGAGGGCCATTCTTAAGTGTCACCAATAAGGCGGACTGAAACTTAATCCAAGAAAGTGTCTCTTTGGAGTAAAAGAAATCAAAATACTTAGACACCTTGTGTCAAACAAAGGTGTGTGGCCAGACCCAGAAAAGGTGAGATCTATAACGGAATTTCCTATTCCTAAAAGTTTAGGGATGTGAGAAGCTTCCTCAGATTATGTTCTTATTACTGCCGTTTAATCAAAGACTTTGTATCAAAGCCAGGCCACTCCAAAGTTGTTAAAAGCTGATGCTAAATTTATCTGGGGTGGTGCTCAACAAGATTCTGTTGATGTGCTGCAAAAAGCTTTGACGACTGACCCTGTACTTGGTCTGTATGATGAGAGAGCACCTACAGAACTACACACAGATCCCAGCGGGTATGGGATCGGTGCTGTTCTGGTGCAAATTGCGGATGGAAAAGAGAAGGTTATAGCCTATGCTTGTAGGACACTTACAAAAGCCAAGAGAAACTACTCAACTACAGAAAGAGAATGTCTTGCTGTGATTTGGCCCATGTGCAAATTTCAACAGTATCTCTATGGAAGGCCATTCACAGTTGTTACAGCCCATCATTCGCTTTGTTGGTTGACAGGTCTTAATGATCCAACAGAACAACTTGCCAGGTGGGCACTATGTCTTCAAG
Organism: Schistocerca nitens; assembly: GCF_023898315.1. Classification (NCBI taxonomy): domain Eukaryota; kingdom Metazoa; phylum Arthropoda; class Insecta; order Orthoptera; family Acrididae; genus Schistocerca; species Schistocerca nitens. The sequence goes on from NC_064621.1 coordinate 471,364,345, forward strand.
GGTATGACATTACCATAGTATACAAAAGTGGAAGAAAACATCAAGATGCCGACCGTCTCTCAAGAAACCCTGAGCAAGACCATCAAGACTTTGACAAAGATAGTGACTGTCTCGCTGCACTCCAAGATCTCTCTGCTGAGTAGAAGGACGCCAAGATATCTCAAATTATGAAGTGCCTTAAATTGGCCAGAGGATGTGAAAGGACAATTTAAGGTAGTTAATGGAGTACTTAGCAAGAAAAACTTTGATCCGTTTGGAAAGAGGTGGCTACCAGTGATTCTTAAACACATGCGCTTAGATGTTCTACAGAAATTCCTTGACACATCTGAGGCCGGACATTTAGGATTTATTAAGACATATGATAGAATCCGCAAGAGATTTTTCTGGTTAGGTTTATTTTGGAGTGTCTTTCGCTATGTGCCGCACTGTCGAGAGTGCCAGAGGAGAAAGGCAGTTCCTCAGAAACCACCTGGCCGAATCATACCAATTCCAACAGCCAAAACGCCTTTACAGCATGTTGGGATTCACCTCCTTGGATGATTTCCAACATGTGCTAGTGTCAATAGATGGAATAATGTTTGCACTGATTGTCTGACATGCTATGGCATTTCAAAAGCCATGAAAACAGCCAAAGCATCTGAGGTAGCCAAATTAATTGTGGAAGACATTGTATTAAAACACGGTGCCCAAAGGTCATTAATTATGGACCGAAGGAAAGTTTTTCCATCAAATCTTGTGACAGAGATAAACCGTCGGTGCAGCATTACTCATCACATGACAACTGTCCACCTTCTGCTAACTACTAGGCTTACTGAACGCCTTAATAAGACCTTGGCCGACATGCTATCAATGTTCATCAGTGTTGAGCAGAGCAACTGGGATGAGGTGCTACCGTCAAACAAGACACTGCAGGATTTACACCATTTTTCCTGGTGCATATCACTAGTCTGTTCCCATTTGTGAAAGGCAACAACAGAGCTTGCATTTACATCTTTTGTCTTGACCATACATATCACCATTAGGCAAATTGCAGCCATCTACAGCCACCATTATTATGACAAAATGACGATTTCGAAAGGAATGGTTGTATGTTTAAACAGTGCAAAGGAAATTGTCAACACAATTGCAGTCTGGCTTTTGTATCTCTTCAGAGCTATTACTCACCAAAAAAATGTTCAAAAAAGCACACTTATTGTAAAATATTACCACTCCCTTTTCAATTAAAATGTAATAGTCATACACCAAATAAAAGTAAACATTTCCACACGTCCGGATGTAACCAAAATACAAGTCAAAGTCAGGGGTCAATTACTAGGGTTCAAATGGCTCTGAGCACTATGGGACTTAACATCTGAGGTCATCAGTCCCCTAGAACTAAGAACTACTTAAACCTAACTAACCTAAAGACATCACACACATCCATGCCCAAGGCAGGATTCGAACCTGCGACCGTAGCGGTCGCGCGGTTCCAGACTGTAGCGCCTAGAACCACTCGGCCACCCTGGCCAGCCCAATTACTAGGGAATGATAGTAGTTGGAGCTGTACAGCATCTGTGCGATAAAGGTATGAACGAGCACCTGTGATTCTGTCACTTGGTTTGAACACCTCATAGTACATGACGCCATGAGGTTGTCTAAGAGAGCTATGAAGAGTTGCTGTTGCCATAGATGTGTTTGAGAAGCACATGAAAAAACTGTTACTGAGCTTGCACACACGAAAGCTCTAAGTTGAACATATGAAAGGTCTTCTCATCACCACCTGTGTTCTCTCTCAGAACATAATTACAGACACAGTTATAAGAAATCCACAGTTTATTAGGTCATCGTGTGACAGTGTAAATGTAAGTACTACAATACAGCATATGACAGCTACAGGACAGGAACAAAGTATACTTGGTAACAGGTACAGAACTGCCAGCCGGAGCTGGTGCATGGGAATATAAAGAGCATTTGCCCATCTGGGGCTATTAGGTACATGCAGCTGAAGTGCCAAACCATGACTGGTAACCTCTAGTGGAGGCCTAGAGCAGCCAAACGATGCGCTACTTAAACTGTGTGACGAACACTGCTGTAGTGATGGTGTAGGTGTATTAATGTACAGGTTACTACAGAAAAGATTCGTGAGTTCAACCACTTATAGTAAGATTTCATATCCTGATATAAATGCTGTCATTTTATTCTTCCTGAACTGGGAAAGCAAAGCAAATATGATCCTGGGTGTTGTATATGTAAGATTTCAAATTGACCAATACACAGAAATTCACACTTCTGTATTTTCTCAGCTGTCAGTGGAGACTTGTTATGGTTTCAGACTGAAATTAAGTTTCTGACTATATAATTTTGAATAAGAGTAACTTTTCTGCTAAAATATTTTTTCTTTGATTTGTATCATTATTTTATTACTACTTCTTTTTCATTATTCTTGTGAGATTTCCTATCACATTCAAGCTTTGGAATGGGCTTGCATCATTCGTTGATTTCCTTATTGTCTAACAACAACTCCTATGTCATTTAGTTTGTTGTTGTGTTTGTCGGGATGATTACCTGATGTAACACCTGATGTGTCTTTTTTGTAATGGCTGTTCTTTTTGCCCACATGATGGAGTAGAATGACAGTTGGTGACACAATCAAGTCTGCAAACACAGCAATTTATAATGCCAGGTGTCTCCTCAAAAAAATCACTAACTGGTTAGAACATGATGCAGTCTGGTGTTCCATAGGTCATTGATGTGACTTGACTCATATACTTTATTGCTTATGGTCATTATTAAATTAGCAACACTACAGCATCAAAGATGCTAAGATGCATGGGCCTGGGATTGGTTCCAACCATTTGCACTCATACCTGCAAACAGAATCAGCAACAGAACTCAGGTGAAGCTAATATATCTATCTCTAAAATGTGGTCCAACAGTCACAAAACAAATTTTCCTACAGAAAAGTCTATCAATTAACCTTTCTCTGCTAGTAAATTGACACCTAATATACAATCAGCCAAGAGTCTGGCAACAATAAGGAAGTTGTGACACACTACCTGTTCCTTAAGTTTTAATTCCAGATGGACCTGTAGCCTTACTGCCCTACTTCTTGTACTTCAACATCTAATATAATTCACATGCTAACTCGCAACATTGGACCTTCTTCCATTCAGATATTCTTCTGAACAAGGCAGTTGAGATTAATGTCATCTCAGCTCCAAAATCAATAACTGCCCTGTATCAATGCCTTCAATTCAAGTGGTGATAGGTGATCAGTTACAGTCACAGGGAACTTTTATGGACATCTTGTAAATAATCTGTCATGACCATGCCATTATTGTAGCGTAGCATGTGAACATCCAAATCATTGCCTCTCACATTCCTTTCAACCAATACATTGGGGCTAACTTCTCTGGCCACAATTAGTTTTACTATGGACCAGAATCAGACAGTTCATCTGAATCATGATTCTGATCACATACTCTTTTTTGATATCCACGATGGTAACATTTATTTCTTCAGTTCTTCCACCACCCGTTAATTGATTGTCATGAATTTTGCTCATTGCCATTCGAGTTACCTTGCCACTCAGAACATGGGTTTTCATGCATTGGTAGTACCTGTTAGTTGCACAAATTTCATGTGGGTGCTGATCATTCTGCTCACTCATACATCTGTTATTATTGTCATGTGATGGACGAGCATTATTTTTGGCAGTTTGTCTATCCTCTTCAAATAAACTGGTTGTATCAGTCACTCATCCATGTCATCATCAGGAACAATGACATTTCTCTCTGATGTGAAATGAGAGGCTACCTTTGATATCTTTAACAGTCAGCGGGACCATTTCCTCATCCCAGTATTTAGTTTCACTTAGGTATCTCTCAAAGCAAGCACACAGACTGCCTTGCTTACTGTTGCAGGCAGCAGCATTAAGCTCTTCTTTGTGTAATCTTTCTTAGTGGCCTTTGGACCAGTACTTGGCCAAACATGCTTGTTCAAAGTCACTGTCAGTTAAACACTTCTCTGATGCTTCTGTGACTCACAGAGTGGAAACCGCTTGGTTGTATCCTGGTTTGTATTTCGTTTTTTAAAAATATCATTCTGACTGTTTGGAATGACACAATGAAATGACTTAATAAACACCACGAAGCAGACTTACTGTCTTCATAGCTCAAAAATTGTGAGTTGCCACTATAAGAGCAGGTTTTACTCCATAATACAGTGAAGTGCCAAATAAAATGGTATAGGCATGTGTATTCCAATACTGTTGATAACTGGAAACAAGTTGCCTGGTCAGATGAGTCTCATTTCAAATTGTATTGAGCTGGTGGACTTGTGCAGGTATGGAGACAACGTCATGAATACATGGACCCTGCATGTCAGCAGGGGACTGTTCGAGCTGATGGAGCCTCTGTAATGGTGTGGGCCATGTCCACTTTAAGTGATATGGACCCCAGATACATCTAGATACAACTCTGACAGGTGACATGTACGTAAACATCCTATCTGATCACCTGCATCCATTCATGTCCATTGTGCATTCTGACGGACGTGGGCAATTCTAGCAGGACAATGCGACACCCCATGTCTCCAGAATTGCTATAGAGTGGCTCCGAGGTCACTCTTCTGAGTTTAAACATTTCTGCTGGCCACCAAACTCCCCAGTCAGGACATTATTGAGCATATCTGGGAGGCCTTGCAATGCGCTGTTCATAAGAGAACTCCACCCCCTCATACTCTTACAGATTTATGGACAGCCCTGCAGGATTCATGGTTTTAATTCCCACCATGTCTACTTCAGATATTAGTTGAGTCCATGCCATGTTGTGATACAGCACTTCTGCATGCTCGCAGGGGCCCTACACAATATTAAGCAGATGTACCAGTTTCTTTGGCTCTTTAGTGTATAAGCAGTAAAACACAGTATTGTTAAACCATGGTATTGCCTTCATAGCATGCTGTACATTAGGTGATCTGACAATGCTCTGCATTTTGGTGGCACCTTGGCACCAATATTACTATTAATATTTTTGCTATAGTTGCTAGTCCCACTATACTCATACTCCAATAAGGAAATAACTTTGTGACTGATGTTTCAATGAGTCAATAGTGGAAGCCAACCAACAATTAATCATAGTTCTTTCTCCAAATACACATCATGTGTATCACAAGATTTTTAATGTATTCTAATCTCCTGCAGATAAAATATCTAGTACATAAAATATTTATCACCAAATTGGTTCTTTGAGTAGCCTAATTTGCAAGAATCTGCCCATCATAGTGATCATAAGGAAAAAGAAAGACCTAGATGCCAACAGCTCTTCTACATCCAAGGAGAGATGAATGTACTTATATTCAAAAGAGAACAAAAACTGTGTCATCATCATCATCTGCAAAACATAAAAACACAGGTAAGAAACCAAAACCGCATAACATTGCCAAAGAGCTTATTTTATCAGCACATAAAGAAATTGTTGCTACTCTTTTGGGATTAGAAGGCATTGAATAGATTTCAAAATTACATATGTCAAATGATAGCTACTCTTTTGGGACTAGAAGGCATTGAATGGATTTCAAAATTACATTTGTCAAATGATACAGTTCATCAGCACATTATAGACATGTCAGTTGCTATTCAAAGTAAAGTTATAGAAAACTTAACAAACATGCAGTTTGCTCTCCAGTCAGATGAAACCACTGACATATCCAGAAAAGCTCAGTTATTATCTTCTATCAGATTTGTTTGCACATCAGAAATTATTGAGTAATACCATGCTCATTTTGTCAAGAACTAGAAACAACTATTGGTGCTGATATATTTGTTGCTGTTGTAAGTGTCTTTCAAGATAATGGACCCAGTCAGATGGCATTGCTGTAAATATTGATGGTGCTGCTGCAATAATAGGAAATGTAAAGGGGTTTCTAACTTAAGTGCAGAATTAAAACCCATCAGTGACCACTCACTGCTTTTTACATAGAGAGGCCTTAATGGTGAAGACCATGGATGGAAATCATTTTGAGTGATGTCATTCAAAAGGTTGGTTCCATATCAACTTTGTAAAAACTCATCATATAAAAACACAAGTGTTTGAGAAACTCTATAAATAAATGGGTGCAGATTACAAAGTATTGCTATTCCACAGCAAAATCAGTTACCTTTCCAAAGAAAAAAAAATAGAATTCTAGAACTTAAACACACACACATATGCACACAGGCATACAAAGGGACAATTCTGCTAGTGAAAATCTCAAAAGGTTCTTGACTAGTATACTTTGAATTTTTATGCAATACTTTAATAAATGTTTGAATGGGCATAAGCTACATATTCTTTTAATATACATAATATATTACAAAGTATTCTCCAGACTGGTTAAAATTAAATAGTTTTAACTGACCAATGGTGTTCTTTGAATCTCATTTTTTTATAGCAGTTTCACTAAATACAGGACTAAGATTTGAAATCATGGAAAGTAGAAATCATAATGTCAGCATTACCTTATGGTAAATAAAGACTCAAATTGTTTACATCTAAATAAATTTGAGAATCTTCTGCTTTTACTAGTTATTCAAATGGGATTATCTTTGAGTGAGAATACTGTAATCATGATCCAGACAGGTCAAACAGGACAAATATCTCTCATGTGTTTTTAAGACAGTTCAACAATGTCAGCAAATTCATTGGAGGATGATAATAGTGCAATAAAATTTGAAACGAGCAAGTCACTTACTATATTAGAATACAAGAAACAACATCATAGTTAAATCAGTATACCATAGCAATCTGAATAAGTAATGTTAAGGTGGAAATAAGGATATTAAAAAGACATGATACTTTTTTCAAAGGAAACTGAATAAGGTGATAATACTTACCTGAAATGGAAATCCATATTATGTCATTTACTTTCGACAAGAGACCTTAAGTTTAGTAATCGTAACAGTTTAACACAAGTTAAAGGTTATAAAATGACTGTAATTGGTTAAGTAAGTTGTTTTACATGACTTCTTCAACTTAGTACAGGGATCTGTGGTGTGACACATTGTTCATTCAGAACAACATGTTGCACTTTTTCTTCTCAAACTGACAAAAGATGTGCATGTAAAAAAGTTGTTGACATAGTTTTTAAGTAGAGAATTTCACACTGTGTGTGTTGTTGTTTGATGCACATGTAGATGTGGTGAGAGACACATAAGCACAGAACATCACCAACAGACAATGGTGATTGAGTGTCTCCACCTGCAGTGGTGGGGTTGCTAATACCTTGGCATCATGGCTTTGCAGTTTCTTGAAAGGCAATTAGCAAGAGATGCTGACAATAATAAAAATGCCTGGAAACCATTGGAGAAAGCTTACAAAAAAGTCATTCTGTTCTGAGATTCTGTATGGAAATTATTGCATGTAACAGTTTATGGAGTTACGAATTGAAGAGAGATCTGTCCACCCATAGTTGTAAATGCTCTTATATATGGGATGCAAAATACAGGAGAGTTATTGAAATGTGTTTACATCATACATAGCTTGTATAGTTTGGAGTTCTCTTACAGCCCTCACTCCTCAGCAGAAGTTACACGGCAAGATTTTGTGGCTACAACAAGAAACTTTCAGAAAGGGGGGGGAACCAACAACAACATATAACGGAAATGCTGACCTTTGTTGAAAACACACACACACATTCTTTGGCCGAAAGCTCACTTTCCAACAGTCTTCTTGTTGTGCCTGTCTGTGACTCAGCAATTCCACTAAATGGTGAGTAGCAACCCTTTTCATAAAATTTATATTAATGTTTATTTTTTATGTCATTGCTTAGAGAATCATAAGTTCCTTTTATGTTCATATGTTTCCATTTATGAGTCTTAGTTTGCAAGATTTGTATCTCATAGTCATCCCATAATAACAAAATACATTATGTGTTTGCTGTTTTTTTATGTTACTGCTTAATAGTAATAAGTTTCTCTTATTGCATGCCATATGTTTATGTTCATATATTCCTGTTCAAGAGTCTTCCATGATAAATTTGTAAAATTATATCTCATAGTCATTCAAACAAAATAATAAAATAAAATATATCTCGTTTGTACTTTATGTGCTTGGCTTTTTGCATCTAGAAAAATATCACATGTAGAGAAGTCATGAAAGTTTGAAACATTCTTTGTTGTGCCCCAAGGTTGAGAAACATGGGTCTAGTGTTTATATTTGCATAATGGTAACACTGACCCCCCCCCACACACACACACACACACAAAACCTTCTGAGTGCAATATGTCAATCGCAAAGTTATTTTATTCATGTTACAGATGTACTATCTTCGTCAGAAATATATGTTCCAGTGTTAATAATATTGAATTATTTATTAACTTAGTAATCCAATGGTGCACAGATTTCATCTCTTTGTAGAGACACACTATTTGGTCATCATAGCCAATTTCAGTTTTGTCTAATTGCGACAACTGCAGAAACACATGTTTCCATACCTTTCAAACGATTTCAGAGTATCATTCTGACTTCAGCAAGGATTTGTTTAGTCTGATCCTGGCACCATTTTGAAACATGTTTATTCTGTTCTCTTCCTAATAGTGATATTTTGCTGCCTATTGTTTATATCATTTCTTAGCTTTTCTGATCTCTTCAATTGGACAGCTCTTCTCTTGTCATGGAAACTTATTTGCCCAGTTTTCCATTGATATGGTTTTCTATCTCTTTCATTATTTTATCTGTACAACAAAATTCATTACCTATAGCCTAAGTTATCCAAGTTTGTTCACTGGCCAGTGGTACTGTTCAGCAATAATGATATTGAGTTTTTAATTTTTTGCATTATACATTTCTGTTCATTTGCAACGGAATCTGTAATTTCTAAATTTTTGTAATTTGGTTCAGCTCATTTGCCATGTGGCTTTGTTCCACTGCCACTGAGGTAACAACTTCAACAACAGATTTGAAATTGGATAACAAATTTGGAGTTTTAACTAGGAAGATTTTCACAGTTGTACTTTCATTCATAGTTTTAGGTTCAGGAGTTAATGTCTCATCAACTTCAGACCTAAGTTTAGTTTGACTTTGTAAATCAGCCTTAATTTTAGAAAAAATTTCAATTTAAAAACAGAAGTAACATTCCTTATCTGTATTAAACACTTTTCAAAATGAATGAATGGAGCTTTATATTAATTAACAATTGCATATAATATTGGCTCATCAAATTACAATAAACAGTCTTGTAGCTTTATACTCAACAGTGGAACACATGCTACATGTTCCATTGTGATAAAAAAAAATCTTGTAATAATCACAATACATATAACTAATAAAATTCTGTGTGATGTTAGTTCTTCTATTTGCCAAATTTGCTAAACAGAAACTTCTATAGCTAGCGGAGCAGAATCTGCAACTCTGAGGTTCAAGAAAAAGAATTTTCTTTCTGTGTTTGGGTTTAATATTGCTCAGAGGTTGCAGTTAATTTGCTTTTAATTTCCATCTGAGTTAATTTGCTTTTAATTTCCATCTGGATTTTCCTCTTTTCTCTTCTTGTCCGTCATCTGAAGTTTTGTTCCATGCAACAAAAATTACAACCATATATTAGTGAATTGAAAAATAACTATCATACATGTTGACAAGAGTGAGCATCTTGAGCTGAATGTTGCTGATACATATGGGCTATGGGCCCAGGCAACTGTACATATATTTGTCTTGTGAATTCACTGTGTTTGATTGGAGTTTCATTTATGTGAACTGCAATGCTTCAGTTTTGACACATATGTTCTGGAACCATTGTATTTATTGATCTTTTGGGAAAACCTATGTTGTTGTTTTGAATGAAGTACTGCAAGTTTGAATTACAATCAGATTTACAAGAAGATTGATAAATTGAAGACCTACAGTACCAGAAATTTTGCAATGTTAATTTCCAACTGTGGAAATATCAGTTGCAAATTATTTTACATCCTGAAAAAGTTCTTGATATTGTGGTGGGGAAACAGAAGTCAAATGGAGCTGGTGAGAGTGAAATGCCAGGGCATGCTGAAAAATAATGCCTCTGAATTTTTTATTTGAATACTCTATAGCTTTTTAAATAAAACAGACTTACTTGCCATTATACGGCTTTATTCTTCATGTCTACATATTTGTTTCTCAACATAGTCACACACTGGTGACAAACACATTTCTCCCAATGAGATAACAATTGTTTGATACCATCATTGTAGTCAGGAGGAGGAGGAGGAGGAGGAGGATATTAGTGTTTAACGTCCCGTCGACAACGTGGTCATTAGAGACGGAGCGCAAGCTCGGGTGTGGGAAGGATGGGGAAGGAAATCGGCCGTGCCCTTTCAAAGGAACCATCCTGGCATTTGCCTGAAGCGATTTATGGAAATCATGGAAAACCTAAATCAGGATGGCCGGTGACGGGATTGAACCGTCGTCCTCCCGAATGCGAGTCCAGTGTGCTAACCACTGCGCCACCTCGCTCGGTCATTGTAGTCACTCCAGTTACAAAAAGAGGAATAAAAGTCATTTTTGATGACAAGAGAATGAGAATGGATGTTCACAATTCAGGTCTAGTTGCAGCAGGAATTAAGATGGGCAGTCAGTGTTGTCAAACGTTGTTTAAATGTCGAATTGTACTACAGACAAATGCTGCTTCTTTGAATTCCACAGTGATCTGGCATGAGAGATGTGGACACATCCATTTCAAAAATCTGAAGAATATGACTGTCATGTACTTAATCTCTGGTTTAAAAACAAAGAAAGATGAAGATCTGCATTTTGAATCATGTCAGTATGGCAAGATGAAAAGAAAACTGTATAATTCAAATTTGAAATCAAGATCAAAACTCCCTGTTGAATTTATTCAAGTAGATTTTAGCAGACAGATAAGAAAACCATCTCATAGAGATGCATATTTGTACATGCGTTTAAAGGATGATTGCACTTTGTACAGATTCATATACTGTCTTAAAACCAAACATTATAATTTTCCTATATTGTTGAAATTTCAAACACCGATTGAAAGACACACTGGAAAAAAAATCAGAGTTATGGGAATTGACAATGGAACAAATTTGTAATCAAGCAATTTGAGGATTATTTCAAACAAAATTGGATAATACATGAGAAAACAAGTCTCTATACACCACAGCAGAATGGACCAATTGAGCTATAAAACAGTTTCATTGTTGACTGTGCACACACTTAGTTATTGAGTACAGACTTGTCGCATGAATTATGGCACAGGCAATAAATTGTGCTGCATATGTCTTAAATCAATGACCATGCAAAGCAAACAATAATGTTACACTGTATGAAAAATGGTTTAAAAAACTTCTATCCTTGATTTAAAAAATAAAAAAAAATAAAATAAATGAGAAGCTTGGATCAGCAGCATATGTATATAAGCCTGATCAGTTTAGATCCAAAGGGGAAAGTAAATTAAAGAAATTGATCATGGTTAACTATGATGGGTATAGTACCATTTACTGCGTCTACAATCCTGAGTAAAAAAAATTACAATCACCTGCAGTGTCTCCTTCAATGAAGAAGTAACTTATGGTTTAAACATGGCACAGAGATATGCTGAATTTTGCCTAGGAGACCACGCTGCAGAAGATGTTCAAGGGGAATCTGAAAGTGATGACACCAGTGAATAAGTCAAAGAAAATGAAAGAATGAATCTGAGAGATCAATCTAATCTGCGAGCAGCTGCTCTCTTTTGGTGCCAAGATGTAGCCTGTTTTTCTATTATCTTTAAACATCAAACTTTTGCAGAAGCAATGGCATCACAAGAGTCATCCAAGTGGAAGTGAGGAATGGAAAAGGAAATGGCATCCATGAAGAAGAACAATATTTGGGATTTGATAACATTACCACACAATTGCAGGCAGTTGGATGTAAGGGTAGATCTACCATGTGAAGCAGAGTTCTGAGGGGAAAAGTGACTGACTTAAAGCTATGTTATGTGCAAAAGGCTGTTCACAATGAGAAGGCATCAGTTATGAAGAAGTCTTCTCTTCTGTTGTCTGATATGACTCAGAGTTTTATTAACTGCAGCAGCTCCACAAGATATGGGAATCAGGCAGTTTGATGTCAAGACTACATTCCCCAATGGGAATTTGAAAGAAAATGTATACATGGAGCAACTCACAGTGTCTGGCTTTGAACAACTGAATGCAGACAAATGAGTGTTCCATGTTTTAACAGATGACACTGACGTCTACCTGGCACTTTATGTGGATGATGACTTGCGCATCTGTAAGCCTCCAAAAATATTGGAAGAGATTTTGGCAACAATGGGAAATTACCACTGGCAATGGAAAATACTTCTCTGGACTGGAAATTGAACACAACCATTCTGCAAAAGAAATCTACATAGAGCAGCAAGGCTCAGCAGTCGTGCACACAGAAGTTCAACAAAGATGTTTCAAAACTAAACTCCAGCCCTTTTTATGCTGAAACCATGATGCACAGTGGATAATCTCCTGAAAACCACCACAAGGTAAAGGAGATGGGCAGCAAGGTCTATCAACTGGCAGTCAGCAGCTTAATTTTTCCAGAAACTGCCTCAGAGTCAGACACTATATTTACTGTGACTATGATGATTAGGTTTCTACATTATCCAGGTCTTGATCATTGACATGCTGATAAAAGGATTATGAAGTATCTGCCAGGTATAAAGGACCTGGCCATAAGGTACAAAGCTGATTCTAATAGACTGATGTAGACCATGCTGATTTTGCTATTGACTGACACATGTCGATCTATAACAGGCTATGGGCCATTGTTAGTAGCTGGGCCTGTTGCATGGTGCTCACATAGGAAGAAATGTGCAACTGTATCGACAACGGCGGCCTTATACTTAGGAGCATAAGATGCTGCTACTGAAGTCGTTCAGTTGTGTGGTTGTTTCAATGAACTTGGTTTTCAGTTCAAAAAACCAGCCCCGCTCTGTCCACAATCAAAGTGCTACTTGCTTGATTAAAAACACAGAACATCACAAATGTACCAAACACATAGACATTAAATACCATTATACTCTTGAACATTTTGAAAATAATGAGATTTAAGTTTGTTCTTATTTCTTTATTAAATCTTTAACTAGGGACAAATTCACATCAGGCAGAAACAAAATAATATAAAACAAGAGAAGAAGTATTGACAAGAGTGAGCGTGTTGTATTGCATGTTGTTGATGACCTTATTTTCAACATTTTTAATGTGTTCGCACCAGTATTTATGTTTGTTCTGTGCATGACCATGTTCTGTGACATTACAAAAATATATCTTTGGTTTTCTTATTGTGGTTATGGTGTCACTTTTTGATTTTAACAAAAAGTGCAATTTGTTATTTAACTTTGCTTTAATTCACTCTGCGATTTTCAGCACAACCTAATTATGAGACACCAATACATATATTTCAAATGACTGAAATTAATTTGCAATTAATTAACATTAATCTAGCAAATATTTGTAGGTCCTTTCACTCACTTCACCTCTTTATTATACTCCTCCTGTCTTTCCTTGTTTTTCATATTATTATAGGCAGTTCTTTTAATCCTGTTCCTTAAATTTTTTACATTCTTTGTCTTTTATTACATTGTAGCCTTTCTTTCTCAGCTCTGGGAAGAGGAATATTATAAATGAGGGATAGGAGTCTGGAAATAAAATTCTTAATATGGATTAATAATGTACAGAAGACACTGAATAGATTTTTAATTATTACTATTATTATTAATCTTTTCTCACAGATATGCAACAGCTTTAGTTGTTTTAAAATTACTGATCTGATTCATAACAATGCTGAAGATGGAAAATAAAGAGATATTACAATGGGTTCTAAAATCTCTTTTGCACTGAGTTTCCCTGTCATTTGAAAGTGAGATCTTAGCTATTTCTTTTCACCTAACATAGATTTTACCATCTTCATAGTGGAAGGTTAAATAAGATTTTTTATAATTGAATAGGCTTCACCAGACTGAGTTATCTGATTGCTGACTTGGAAAGATGCCTTGTTTACTTTTTAAGTCACTGTTTTTAAGGTTTGAACCATATCCATTTTTAATTTTAAGAATTTCTCATGCATTTGAATGAAGGATTGAACATTCCAAATTAAAACATGTTTTAATTTGGACCATGAAGCTATTTAGCAAAACTTTTCTCCATATGACAACCTGAGGATTAAAATTATTATTCAGGAATCCTAAAAATATATAACTTGCACCATATTTCCCATGCTTGTTAGCAACTACTCTGGTTTGATTTCTTGCAGAAGCACTAATTGCCTTAATACCTTTTCAGGCAATGACTTTGGTATCAGTTTCATTACTACAGTAACTAACTGTGGAAAAACAGCTATATCTATATGTGCATCTGTACTCTGCAAACCACCATGAGGTGCATGGCAGAGGGTACATCTGATTGTACCAGTTATTAGGGTTTCTTCCTGTTCTATTCACATATGGTGTGCAGGAAGAAAGATTGTTTGAATGCCTCTGTGAATGCAATAATTATTCTAATCTTATCCTCACAATGCTTACAAAGGGGGATTCTGGTATATTCCTAGAACCATCATTTAAAGCTGGTTCTTGAAACTTTGTTAATAGACTTTCTCATGATAGTTTATGCCAATCTTCAAGAGTATGTCAGTTCAGTTTCTTCAGTATTTCTGTGACATTCTCCCATGGATCAAACAAACCAGAGACCAAACATGCTAACCTTCTCTGTATACTTTCAATACCCCTTCTTAGTCTTATTTGGTATGGGTTGCACACACTTGAGCAATATTCTAGAACCAGTTGCACGAGTGCTTTGTAAACAATCTCCTTTGTAGACTGATTGCACTTTCCCAGTATTCTACCAACAAACCGAAGTCTACCACCTGCTTGTTAATAAGCACAAAGCAAAAGAGGGAAGTTCTACAGCAGATTGACTTAGAATGCCTTTTTAAGCCTTCACTCCATCCTGCAACAAAATGTCAAAAATTATTTCATGACAAAAATACAGTGGTAGCTATCTTTTAAGGCAGAATAAGATTTAAATAATGACTTATGTTGATAATTGTTAACAGTAAAACACAAAACTCACACAATTATTAGTACAAAATCATTAATACAAACAAGCATTCCCTTTTATATAAAGTTTTCTGACGATAGATAACAAAGTGATATCGACCACTGTGGATATGTGTGCACTGTGAGACAGGAGAAATTTGCATTTTGAGTGGACTGCTACAATTGCACCTTGTGCAGTCATTTCCTCATTGCTGAGTTTGCTGTTTGGTCTCCGATAAGTACAAACGTACTCACTGTCTGTTCGAAGTTTTAAGCAGAAGAGAGGGATAGCTGTTACTCTATATTTTTAATTTTGCAGAAGCATAAATTTTTATTGTTCTTCAAAGTTATTTTCTTGGACGTAATGAAGAAAGGCAAATAAATTTCATGAAACCCTTCAGTGATCTCCAAGCAACCCCAGGTTTCTGTGGAATACAGTTTAAGAAATGCTGGTCTGAAGCATGATACTTTGCCTAATATTTCTTCTCATAAAACTGGAGACGTCATAAGAGGTTAAAAAATCCACATTGAAGTTTAAAACTCAATCAAGCCCAGCAGGCCAAACTGTTTATAAGTATCCATGTGTAGCGTCGACAGTTCGTATCGACCACGAAACTTAATATCTGTGAACTCTAAGTGCTCTGTCGAGCCTCCATCCTAACTTTACTTTAGTCAGTTCTTTGTTATACTTCATTCTGTACAGATGCAGTGTCAAGTGTAAATATATATGAGCTACGACATATATGGGAATTGAGTTTTCTATATCCTGATTACCGATCCCGTTGGGTTGTGATGTCATCTGACTGTGTTCTAAGATTATGGCATGTCGTTGAGCGTCCCTACCTCACACATACTCTAAGAGTACAGATTGGCACCAGCATCTGTTATGGTGCCTGTAGTGAGGAATAGTTGGCACTGTTTGCTTTATGTAGTACTAAGCTCCATAACTTGTCTAATTTTAGTCACTCTTCTCATTTATTAAAGTTGTTTTTATGGTTTGGAATTTCTATGACCTCTCTGCATATTCTAGCATAGTAATCACTGGTTCTTGATAAAACTATAATATTGGATCAATGAATCCAGCGATTCATTGCTCTCAGCACATGATTTTCTGGTAATAGTGTAGGAACCATGTCCATAAATCTGAATAAATTTTTAAGCAATGAGTGGCTTGGGTAATGGTAGTTTACATTTAAATTAGCTAGAATGCAAAATTCTTATTCGTATCTATGCTGGAATGGGTACAATTCTAAATAATAGGGAAAATGAATAAGGTATGATGGTAATGACAAGTATTTTGTAACAAAAATGGTTAGGCCTAAAAGCAGTCTAAGAGAAAATAAACAGTTCTCTAAACACTACATCGAAATATTCATTATCTCAGCAACAAGTGCATATTATTACAGCTCACACAAGCTGAGGAGAATGCACATGTTGTCATTCTCACAGGACATGTTCAGTCTCAAACCTTAAAAAAATGTTAAAATAAACAGTTATGCTCTGGCAATAATTTCAACCAAACAGAACAGGGAAGTTGGAAAACTGCATTGTAATTTTGAAGACAATCTTCAGTTCACAAAACTCAATTTCATCACAGAACTTAGTGTTGAAATTACACCTAAAATATCAACAATAAAGCTATTTGCAAATAAAGTGCTCCTGATTGTTGTGGCATTGATAGGTCACATCGACCACGTAAAGTATGGTCTTTGAACTCTAACTGCTCTGACAAGCTGCCATGTTAATGTTCCAGTCAGCCTTTGTACCTTGTAAAGAGTACACGTGAACTTTCTTTGTGCTGAAATACATGTATGTATAAACATTTATGGGAACAGTTGAACCTATGCTAGAGGCCTTCAGGGCTCTAAAGACAGTGTTGGCTCACGCCGTCGTACTCACTCATCCTGATCCGTCTGCAAAGTTGTTCATCACTACGGATGCCAATGAAATCACGGTCGGGGCAGTATTACAGCAACACAAAGGCGACACGGTTTCACCCCTTCATATAGAACTTCTGGCGGTCTATGAAGCCGTCAAACACTTTCACCCTGACATCGAGGGCCATTCTCTCTTCATCCTTACTGACCACAAACCACTGGCGGATGCCTTCTGCAACCTTCCCGAGAACCCACCCCCTCGGCATTTCTGCCACTTCGACCTGGTCTCTCAATTTACTACGGATGTACGCTACATCAAAGCCACGGGAAACATCCCCGCTGATTTCTTTTCGTGGATCAATACTGTCTCATGCATCATCGATTTATCCGACCTCGCCGCTCTCCAGGCCTCTGACGAAGGAATCTCAAGCTCTCCTCATGGATCCCCAGACATTGCTTGTGTTTACCAAAGCCAAGTTCCCCAGCATTTTGGACGAAGTGTAGTGCGACTCTCCAACTGGCACTCTGTGGCTGTTGCTCCCTCCCATGTTGGGCCGACAAGCCTTTGACGCCTTGCATAACCTTGCCCACCCTGGCATTCCTGACCCCCCCCCCCTTTGGCAAGTCTGACATTCGGCAAGGATGTTTTCGTCATGTACCTATCAACCTTATTGGGCCACTGCCACCATCAGAGGGCCACAGATATATTCTCTCCACAATCAACTGCATGTCTCATTGGGTGGAAGCTGTTCCTTTACCCAAACTCACAGCAGAAACCATGGTCAAGGGATTCATCTCATCGTGGACCGCTAGGTTCGGTTGCCCATCCACCATCACCACTGACCAGGGTCAACAGTTCGAGTCTGCACTTTTCACGATTCTATGGAAGCTTTGCGGTATTAAAAAAATTCATACAACAGCCTACCACCCACAAAGCAACGGTTTAGTGGAACGATGGCATCACACCCTTAAAACAGCACTCAGGGCCGGCACTTCTTTGGGTGTTACTCGGTCTCCGTTCGACCTATAAACCTGACTTACAGGGAACCATCTCTGAATTCGTTTTCAGCGAGAACCCGGTTCTACCTGGGGAACTTATCCTGCCATAAGCACCTGAGGATTTCCCCACTTCCCCAGACTTTATTAGTAGAATGCGCACCCACTTTAGACACGCACGGCTACACCCGCCTGTCAGTCATACCCTGCCAGACACTTACATGCCAACCGCACTCAACACATGCTCCCACATTATCTCCGGGATGATTCAGAACCCCTGCAGCCCTCATATCTCGGCCCCTTTTAAGTACTCCGGAGGGGCGAGACAACGTTCAACATTATGGTTAAAGATAGCCCGCAGACCGTTTTGCTACACAGGCTCAAGCCTGCTTTCATGGACTCCGACACCCCTCTGCCATCCCAGTCAGACCATCCAGACGAATTTTCCATTGCTGAGCCCGATAATGTGTTAGCTCATCCTATGGTAGGGTCTTCTCCTTCTGATGATTTGTCACCACAGTTTGCGGGTTTCTCAAGCATGTCGTCATCAACTCCATGTGCAGGTTTTGATCATGTTTTATCTTCTGGAGAGACTTGCTCCCTGACTTTCAACTTGCGCTGCAATATACCATCTAACCACGATGACGATGTGTTGCTTTCGATGGCCCTGTGCTTGTGCTCTTTACAGACACTGTAGACTCGACACTCAATGAGGAACTAGATGTCAAGATAGTGCATGGCCTGTCCCTCCCCTGAGAGTGCAATCCATCAGGAGTTTGTGAGTTCATCTCCTCGGATGGCTCAATCTGCATTAGGGGCAGGCATGCACGCATGCCTCACCCCTCCCCACACCTCTACTCCCAGGCCGGCCAACACGTCATCCGTCCCCGCTGGCTGTCTGTTTACAATGTGGGCCTGCAGCCCGCCACCACGCCTTCGCACGCCGCCCTCACTGAGATGGAGCTTCCAGTCGTGTGCCTGCCACCTCGTCGCCCTACTCACTCCAACGTCAACACCCACATGACCTCCCCTCAGGCCTCACAGGCCGTACTCCATACTGCGGGGGGGTGGGGGCTGTGTGGCATTGATAGGCCACATTGACCACGTAAAGCATGGTCTTTGAACTCTAACTGCTCTGACAAGCTGCCATGCTAATATTCCAGTCAGCCTTTGTACCTTGTACAGTGGTACACATCTATCTTTCTTTGTGCTGAAATATATGTATGTATAAGCATTTATGGGGACAGTTTGTTGTGTATACAGTTATCTGTATTCCTGTTTCCCATACTGTAATAGGTCTGCACAGATCACCTAGCAGTACAGTTAAAGGTATTGTAATGGTACAGACTAGTACGCTATTCGATCCTTATATTTAATATAAATCCTGATATATAGTTCACAGGAACTTTTTGAGGTTCATAGTTTTGATGTTTTATCAGTTTGCAATTGTAATATTCTAAATATATACCATGAGATATTAAAATTATTATTCTTTGTATAAAAAATTGATTTTGGAAAGTTCTAGAAAGCACTGTAACAACTTTAAATTAACTTTAAGATATTTACACAGTTTTATGAAACATTTGACTGAATTAATCTGTGAAACTTATGTAAAAGATTCACTGTGTAATTAAAATGTGAATTCACTTTTTTCTGTACTAATTGTTTATGAAATGTATTTCTCTAACTTTTTATCAAAAAGTGTATTGCTAACAGAATTCTGCATCTGTAAGAATAGTAACCCCACTTTACAGTAACAATTCCTGTATTCAAACTGTCAAAAATTCATAATTGTTAATTGTGATTCTAATTATGCACTCATCTAACCAGTACTATGTAATATGGTGATTGTTATCTCTTACTTATATAACATCCGTAAATACAGCTACAGAGTTGTGGTGCTCAGTTAAAATGTCATAAAATAATGTATTAACAATGTATGCCGGGTGTCAGCCCCTCCTACACTTCAAATCTAAAATTACTATGGGCCTATGCAGTAATCAGGGTGGTAGGCAGCTAAAACCTTGGAATTGGGGCTGTACTTATTTTGCACCCCAAGTGACTTTAGCAAACGCTGCACTTAGATCCCAAACGGCTTTATTGCTCATGGACAGTTGGAAAAAATGCATTGCACCATGAGGCACTTCCACTGGATGGTAAGTGGCAGTTCCCCAGCCTCAGCAAGAGACTGGGCATGGGGCTGGTCCAATAAGCACCTATCATCAGCCTAATCCCCTCATGTTGGATCGCATCAATGATCTTCAGATAACATGGATTCACTGATCCATACTCCATAATCTAGCTGTGATTACATGAACACCAGTGGATCTGTGGATAAGGCACTTTAAGATGTCCAGTGTCTTCTGGATCCTGGCTTTCAGGTCCCTGAAGTGTGGTAACCATGACAGTTTGGAGAGAATAATGAGTCTTTAAAATGTAGAATGGCATCTCTCGTATAAAAGACATGTAAATTAAAAGCATGACAAGAATGATTAAAATAAACACACACACATGTTTATCTCAAAAGATACAAACATTGTTCACTATACATGCTGAATGAAAGTTCTGCAAAGCAGTGTTCAAATTCAAGTCCATAATCAACAGAATACGGGTCCCACTAATGAGCGCCTAGAACCGCTCAGCCACCCCGGCCGGCAGCAGTAGGTCAAGTATCTCTGTATCTTCATGGCTGCCAGATGAGGATACAATATTTCTCCTCTTTTTAACCAGTACTTAGGGACAGAAATGCCATGGACGGCACTTTTCCCTGTGCCAAATAAGTGCTGGAGATGCTGATAATCCAGCCAATGGCTCTGCCATCAAGAGAAACAGGGATGGTGACAAATACCTTGTTTAAGAACAGCAAGATTTTCTGGGCAGTCAGCCCTGTGGCCCACCTCCACGAGTTCAGCAGGCACGTTGAGAGATATAGGTCATAGTGCAGTCTGGGAGGTGGCTCGGTCTCCGCAGGCTTGCCTCCTGTGGCTTGTTATGAAACTGGACTAGTATGAAGGTGGAGATTGTGCCACTGTATAAATCGAAGCAAGGGCGATTTTTTGTCTCGGGCATGTGTGAGATAATCGGATATGGCACTGTTAGAAGGTGTGGTGGTGACCTGTTGTCACAGCCACAAATGGTTACATTGGTAAACAAACTTTTTCTGGCCTCATCACTTTAAACTATTGGCACCCCTATAGCCTATAAACCTACCTGGGGTCCACCCCAAGGTACAACCAAACGGGTGAACCCAAATGTGGAAGACTAAGTATCTGACCTCATATTAAAAGTGTGTGCTCCCCATATAGTAAAGCCATTATCAACCATCTACAACCAATCATTAAAAACTGGCATTTTTCCAGATGCTCTCAAAATAGCTAAAGTCTCACCATTACTAAAGAAAGGTTCCCCTGATTTAGTATCCAATTATAGACCATTATCCATATTAAGCATCTTTTCAAAAATCCTGGAAAAACTTTTTTATGACAGGTTTATAAATTTCATAAAAAACCACGCACCAATCAGCATTCAACAACATGGTTTTAGTAAATCTTTATCCACCCAGACAGCAATTTTTGAACTGTTGGACCACATACTGAAATCAATTGACCAACATAATATAGCTGCAGATATCTTCTTAGATCTCTCTAAAGCCTTTGACGTACTAGATCATAAAATACTGCTTGCTAAATTGGAAAGAAGACAGAAGGTATCAATTCAATACGATATTAATGTACAGAATAAAATAAATAACACAGTTTTCCTCTCGGACGAAAGAACAATAAGATATGGTTTTCCCCAGGGTTCTGTTCTAGGGCCATTACTTTTCCTCATTTACATAGATGATCTTGTTGAACGTATGAGCCCACAAAAAACTATCCTGTTTGCTGATGATACAAGCATAGTGTTGACTGGATCTAGCCCTGAATCCCTTCAGACAATATCAGATAACTCTATGAAAAAACTTTCTGAGTGGTTTAACAAAAATTGCCTAATTGTTAATAGTGGGAAAACTGTATGTATCAACTTCCATCTAATTCCCACATCCAGTCCAAAAACTATCCAAGTAAAGTTAAATAATGATAAAATTGAAAATGTAAATGCAACAAAATTTTTGGGTCTATGGGTCCAACAAAATTTAAAATGGGACACACATATAAGCAACTTATCAAAGAAACTCTCATCATTGTGCTATGGACTACGAATACTAAAATCTACTACAAGTAAATCCACACTAATGCAAGCATACCATGCGCAGTTCCACTCATTGCTCCGCTATGGAATCATCTTTTGGGGAAATTCAACTCACAGCACAAATATATTTAAACTACAAAAAAGAGCACTGAGGATAATCTGTGGCCTCAAAAAGCTGGAATCCTGTAAATGTCAATGTATAAAACTTAATGTTCTAAGCATCCCATCTTTATTCATTCAAGAAACAATCCTATTCACCAGGGAATACCTCTCAAGAACAGGCAAATTAATCCAAATCAATGATATACACGCTCATTATACCAGAGGGCAATCTAATATCCATTAAATTTTTTCAAGGACATCATCGTACCAAAAATATATAACTCATCTGGGTGTCGTTTTACACAATAAAATTCCAGGACAAATAAAAACTGCTCCAGATCCAATATTTAAAAATAAACTAAAGGAATTTCTGACAAAGCACTGTTTCTATTCAGTACAAGAATTTCTGGAAATGAAAAATTATAAAGTTCCTTTGTAAAATACTGTGATTAGAGTAAAACATTCTGTAGGCAAAATAATAACCTAATTTCTACTATACACAACTATGTTTCAGTTTCACTTCCCAAAACTTTTCAACTCGCTTTTTGAATGTACAAGTACACATTCTATTGGTATTAAAACTTAATTGTCTGTGAAATCTCAATGTAAATTTCATGTTTAATGTAGTTTTTAAATGACATTGTTCTTCTGTTGTGTTTCCAGTTGACATTTTCACTATTCTGTAATCTCAGTGATTATTTGCGTAAATTTAAAGTAGCACTACATTGCCTACATGTTTCTTAGTTCCCCATGTAAATTGTTTGTATTCTCTGTATGTGAAGTTACTATATTCACCAATGAACAATTTTGTGTACATTTTTTAAAATGATATTTGTTAAGAAAAATGACTTGTCCTATATCATGTGTACTTTGTACAATATGTGATCCACAGGATAAATAAATAAATACAAATACAAATACAGCATAGTAATACAGTGTTGACTGTGGCCTGTGGCCACTCTGGATTGCAGATTCAGCACCTGTGTAGCAGTTTTACTAATGAGCCATACCACTTCTGAGTTTAATGCTGGGTCGGAAGGAACAGTGGTTAAGTGGTATGGACAACATCCAAGGCTGATTTTTTAAACTCAGATGCCACAAACTGAAGTCCATTGCCTGAAACAATTGTGTGGTTTGATCCCTCTATTGTAAATGTGTTTTTGAAGGCCCAAGTCATTGCAAGGGTAGTTGTTGAGGACATCTTGGCTACAAAAGGAGAAGTTGGAGAGAGCATCCACCACCAACAACCACTATGCACCTTCGGAGGTTCTGGCCTAATCAACGTTCACCCTCTCCCAAGGGTGCTCAGGTTCTGGTCATGGGGAAAATGCTGTGAAATAGCTGCCTGATTCTGGACACAAGCATGACAAGAGCAGACCATTATTTCAATTTTTGTATTTACATCTGTCCATTATTTATGAACGGCTCTGGTAATTTTTTTCTTATGTATGTGAATAGTGGGCAAGAAGATTGTATTTTAAACTACTAGATCATGCTCTTCAGGCATAATGCAAAATACCCACAGCTAATATCACTCAAGCGCTTCAGTAGTCTAAAGTAAACAATAACAACAAATGTTAGCAAGTGATGGCTTTAAATGAGAAACACATTATTATCTTTTCCTGACAACTCTCAATTATATCTGGCAAAATTTTCTAAAGTATCAACATACTGATTTTTTATAAATCGAATGAGGGATATTAGTACTGGCAATTTATCAGAGGTAAAATATTGATATACCCAACATTTTGGATTATCAATACATCAAAAATTATTGTTACTTGAACAAAGCTGTTCATTTTGAAAACTGAATCAGTTATTATTTCAGTTTGTTGTATGAGAGGCCTGTCATTTTTTATTCACAAATGTAATACAATAGCTCAGTGAAAAGCATGTCAACATGTTGACCATTTATAGGATTGTCTTCTGCATTACTCTTGCATTTGCTTATATTCATTTTTACAAAAGGTGATTTGAAGTCAACTCTGTGTGCAATATCTCCACCCCCAAAAACACATTTTAAAAATAGATGTATGTAACTTCTTCTATGGAGTACAAGAAGTTATTAACCAGATGTGATTTGAGTTTGCATTTGAAATTAACTTTGTCATCCATTACACTCTTCACATGACTGGCTGCAAGAGACACTCACTAAACTTTTTGTAGATCTTTCCTATGGATTATGCGAAACAGTAATGCTGAAAATATAATAATTTGTAGTGTCAAGTGTTCCATATTCCTTGGAAGGGCAGACAGTAATGACATCCACAATTTAGTAAACCTGCATGCACAAGTGTAATATATAGCAAACAGAAACATGGTTGTGTCTGTGCACCACTTGAAGTACTGGTATCACACACATCAGTTTACCAGTTAGTTAGTTACATGTTCCATGGATCATTTTGCACAACACATCATCATGATGTGGATCGGGTCATTTTACATTCACATTGCAAATTAACTTGCACAAATGATTACAATTTGAACAGTTCTAAGATGTTGTTGTTTTTACTTTTATTTATTTATTTTACAGAAAGAAAAAGTTATGCAGGTGTAAGTTAGAAATTACTATGCACCACCTTTTACACTTTAAACTAATGGAAATTCTTCTACTGAATAGAAGGAGTTGTCAAGGAGAAACTATTTCAGTTTGTTCTCAAGTTTTACTTTGCTGCCTATCAGACATTTTATGTCATTGGATAAGTGATCAAAAATTTTTGTTGCTACATTGTGCATCCTTTTTGTGCTAAAGACAACCTTTATGTAGAGTAATGAGTCATGTTTCTTTCTGGTATTGTAATTATGTATAGCATTATTCCTTTTGAATCATAGAGGATTATTTACAACAAAGTTCGTGAGGGAATAAATATACTATGAAGCAGTAATCAGAATGACCAACTCCTTACCCAGAGTCTACACTATGATTACTCCTGCAACATCGTTTTGCACAATGAAAACTTTCTTTCTTGCCACAGAACATTATTCCATATGACATTATTGATTGAAACTGTGCAAAATATCTCAACTCATTTCTCTCTTTCCAAAATTTGCAATGATTCTAAGTACAAATACAGCTGAACTAAGTTGTTTTAGGACTTGTAAAACTAGCTTTTTCCAGTTTAAATTCTCATCAGTGTGGATAGCTAAGAATTTTGAAGTTTTCACCCTATTTATTATTTCCGCATCATGAGTTACACTTGCCACTGGTCTAGTACCCCTAGAGTGCTGAACTTAATGTCATTTTAAAATTGAGGGTGAGACCACTGGTAAAAAACCAGTCAATGACGCTTTTAAGAACTTTGTTTGCCATTCCTTCTGTTTCTGTTTACACGCTTGGATTGATTAAAATACTAGTGTCAAAAAAAAAAAAAAAAACAAAAAAAAACACGAATTCTGCTTCTTATATGTCAGACGGAAGATCGTTTACATATATGAGGAACAATAGTGGACCTAAGATCGAATCTTAGGAAACCCCGTACGTGTTTCTCCCAGTGAGAATTATGTAGAAATAGTTCAAAAGCCAAGATCGCTTAAACACTGTTTACTGGATAACCGGTTTCGACACACTAAAGGTGCCATCATCGGATCTGAATGTAGATTAACATTTACAAACCGTTTGGATAATGTTAATCTACATTCAGATCCGATGATGGCACCTTTAGTGTGTTGAAACCGGTTATCCAGTAAACAGTGTTTAAGCGATCTTGGCTTTTGAATTATTTCTACAACAGAGTGATTGCACCACTACACGCTATGTGTTCACTGCAAAAAGAGAATTATGTCACTGGGCTATATTGGTTGAACTACTAAGTACAGTTCTCTGCATTCTTTTCGTTAGGTACGACATTATCCATTGGTTGGCTATACCATCAATCCCATAAAACTTCAATTTATCAGCGAAACCAGACAGTTAAGGGTCTTACATAGGTCGCAAAAAATACCAACCGGCGCTATTTCATTGTGTAATTCTCGTAAAATCTGACGAGTTATGTCCAAAGATAATTGTACCTATTTTTTACTAAACATCAGCATCAATGGTTCGCCTGTCTGTTTGCTTTTAGAACAGCAAAAATATCATCACAACCGTGGAGGTATATACTAATATCTCTACGATCAAAATATACGTAAGTTCAAATCCTCCGCTTTATTCTTTCGGCCTGCAGTGATCGATGTTATTCTCGATCGATGTCTGACGATGGTAGTTTCTACAAGCATGCAGTTGAATAACTACTAAAAGAAATTACATTTTATTCGTTGTTAAGCGATGAACATCCCCATAACATTTCCAATATATGTCAATTTTTGGACGTTTAGGGAAGTGAAAGAAAAGTATTACTCCAATCTGAAGACGAATACATGGCGTGTTACAATACTTAAGACAGCGAGAAAGCTCCTTGTTACGTCATATCTACAAATTGTCCAACTGTTCTGAGATTATTTAAATACACTACTTCCACAGTCTAACATAATAGACTGTGTTTCTTCTTAATTATTCAGAAACGTATAATCGCATTGGCTGTGGAAGTCGTACGAACTCAGTAACACGGGTGGTATCGCTTCCCGTTTGAACTCTTTGGCGCAAAGTGGTGGGGACATACGAAAGTCCGAAAGCGACGTACACTGCGCGGAGAAAATTTGACACGAGTGGACGCGGTGATATGTGCGTGCAATGGCCCTGTCAAAGTGTTTGTTTACATTGGTGCTGCTAGCTACAGTCACAGGTACTGTCAATGTTGTTGTGAGTAATAAACATTTTTGCGAACGCAGAGTAAGACAAATGTGCTGCAAAGTGGATTAACAAAGTAGTTTATTCTGAAAGGCGTAGTTTCAATCGCCGTAATGCAGTTTTATTTTATGTGTGTGTTTTACAGCATTTCATTCTCTTGTTGGTTTTTAAAGCATCGGCACACCTTTCCACCAGGATTTTCGTTAATGTCAATGGTGCAACAGAGGTGTTCTTTTATAGTAGAGGGAATTTTTTTCTGTCAAACTATTTTAGCTACTTTAAGAAGAACGAAATCATTTACCAGATTTCGAAGTATCTCTTCTGCAATACGTACATTCCCTGCTTTCCTCCTTTGGCTCCTACAGTGATTTTCCTTTAACTTCTTGTCTCCGTTATGATCGTTTATGCTTCATTTTCTACGGGTTTGAGTTAAACGTATACATCATTCTTTTGCTTGACTATTTGTATCTCCTGTCATGAAGACTTGCCTGTTGTGAGGGATCAAACTACTCATTTGTCAGCGGACTAAGACGACAGATTTAATGTAACACAACTTGTGGATGTGTTCAGAAATAGCGCCTTTGTAGACTGTAGGGTGTGAAACCACATGCTGTTCATGTCTTCATGAAGTGAATACTTAAAAGTAGTAAATAATAGGCGTGTGAAGACTTATTAGGGACAGGACAAGATAGTATGTACTCCCATGTTTTCTTCAGTGATTCAGTCCTGGAGGTAAGATTAGATGGGCAACATATACGATTGCCATTTTCCTCATCGTAAAAACAAGAGACCATGAGAAACAGCATTCGCTTCCGTAACGTTTATGAAAAGCGGCACAGAGTCTGGCACGAAAAATCCATCATGGCTAATTTGCTACGGTTTTTCATTTGATTTTATAAGTGCGTACTTATTCCTTCATGTTCTGTTGCTGCGTTTCATAGTGTGCTTGTCTTCGGCGTCAAGTGATACCGCTTCCTGCGCCTTATCTAGACTCGGTTCTAACTGCCGGGAACAGCTGTGCCAAGAGCTTCGTTTCTCATCTAGCTCCTTGTAGAGCTCTGATATTTTTTTGACGAGCATTTTTATTTCAGCGCCGGTGTTTTCTTGTTGCTCAACCACCATTCCCGAACAGTGTGATTGTCACCTATTTCGCTAGTAAGCCGTTATTGTTGGAGATACGAGAGCTCCGTGGAATGGGCTTTTGTCTAGGTAGTTCCGAAATTGAAAATATGGCATTGCAGATGAAATTCAGCCTGAAAGCAAATTTAATTTTGGATGTAATCTCTTAAACGAAATCGCGTAGCCCCTACCTAGAGAAATCCTTCACACAGTAAGATTTTCTCGTCCAGAGTAGTTATCACGTTTTATGAACGTATTATACTGACGAATCTACAAACTTGCAGTTGTAGGAAATAAGATTTTTTACTTTGTAATGAGTTCTCCGAAGACGAAAGCTGAGCAGATATGGATCGGATTGTGCCGCTTTTCTCAAACGGAGCGCTTGCTTGTGATGATCAAAACCTAACATTCCTAACAACTTTAAACATGTATCAGCTAAGAATAACGCTAACTTATCTTCTAAACGTATTTCGTAACTGTTCGCCTTTTGCAGAAAAAAGGGGTGTGCTGTTTGTAGCACCGTAGTTATGCATCAGAAATTTTGCTTATAAACTGGTAATAGAGAGGTGAAAAATTAGCATTATTTGCTGTTGCAGTCGCTATATTACACTATAACTGAATGAGCAAGAAGCGTTTCGGCAATGGGGTACATTGTTGTACCAATTGTTTATAGTAGTAAGCCACTTCCGAGCAACATCAACTGTGCGGGAAATAATATTTGTTGCACGAACGTTCTCTAAGTTATAAATATGCCACAAACTGTTCAGTTTTAACGTAGATGACATGTGCTAACTCGTTATGCCCAAGTATGTAAAATTAACAGGAAAAAAGAAAAAATGAGGGAGCGACGTAGGTAGCTTTCGATGACACACACCACTAGCCTCGCTTTCTTTCCGCGTATGAATAACCCGGCGTGGTGGAATATGGGTTCCGTGGGATACTACACAAAGTGTGGCGATAGTAGCTGGAGCGGAAATATAAGGATGATAAGATTGTCTTCGACACATAGGAAGTCCAAATATAACAACATAGACTGTGTACAATCATCAGCGACTTTTATTGACTCGGGGGTTAATATTTAGAGGAAACAAAAACCTGATAAAATTCAGTGCGCCACTGCGTTTTGTTCAGAACAGACCAGGTAGATTACCCCTCTACTATATTGGTATTTGGCCAGCGCCGAAAATAATCAAATCTTTGGTATCTCTTCCGTTAATCGAAGCTAGGGTTCCAGAAGTACGAACGATATTAATCAGTTGAGCGCGAGATTTTTGAGCGGCCTTTTTCGTGGCCGAATTTTACTCCCTACAGTTCACCCATTGAGCTTGAGTGGCATGTTTTCTTCCTGCCCCCTCCCCACACAATTCTTGATATGGTTACTCATGGTATAGACACGAAGTGCTTTGTTGAGGTATGTATCACTCTAGTCCTCGTCTCTAACGGGAACATACTTTTTGTGGCATCCATCTAAACGAACCATATGCTAACTGGAAACAGTGACATACCAGTAATACTTCCGGAATTATGCTCATCTGCAGGCGGTCCTTCTGTAAGTCTGCGCTATCACATTGGCTTTCAACTTACCTTTACATCGTACTGAGAAATGAACGCACAAACGTATCAACAAAATTTCGAAAACATACTTCTGATCCTTGTCTTCAGGAGAGTAATTTTAATATTTATTTATTTATTTACTTACTTTGTGGTAAGGAAATGTGTATTCAGAAAGCATGGTGCCAGAGACTGCATCTGTATTAAACTTGATGTTGCTGTAGCAAGAATGTCATTTTGAACCATGTTACATACAAACAACAGTTCCTGGTAGAGCGCAGCAACGTACTAGAAAATCATTTCTTATACAACAGTATTCGAGCATTATCGTTGAATATAAGGCGTGAGCACGGAGCTACGCCTATATTATGAACCACGTTAATATGTAGGTAAGAGAGACAGCGACTGTTGTGTGCGGGATGTTCCAGCACAAGCGCGTCATTCCATTCGGCAAGAGGCTCTCCGGTAAATCACCAGTGCGCAACTAGGAAGCTGGCGAAGCACCGCACATTGCGTGACAGTGTTCGTTACTTTTCCTTTACGTTCACTGGTATACAAGTAAACGTACGCTGACCCAGCTAGTACGGCGCAGTCCTGCCTAAGGTGGGATGCCCTTGGCATCATACCTTTGAACTGACTTACCTAGACAGTTGCAAGAGGACCTACAGTGTAAACTGACATTTTTCACATTAAAAGTCACTGCCAAAGTTAAAAGAAACGCCGTGACAGAAAAGTCGTACCAATCGATGATTGAACGATAGAGCTTTGGATCCCTAGTTTGACGCACACATAGCCACCGAGGCATGCTGATGCACATAGGACGCTTGTTCAGTGAGACAAGACAGTCAATGGCTCCTTTATGGACAACTTTTAGCAGTTGCCTACGGGTCAAAGTTTGTTCCCAGGCGTACACGCCTTCGTTCCATGCCAATGGACGGCCAAGAATGTAGTTCTTCAGAGCTCCAAAATTACGGAAATCGCGTGGGAGAGAGATCGGGACACTGTGGAGGACGTGTAAGGGCTTCCCAGCGAAACTTCTGCAGCTTACTCGAAACAACCTAGGCAACATGTGAGCGTGCCCACATCTTCCATACATTCCCGATCTCTCCTCATGCAATTCAGATATTTTTGGAGCCCTGAAGAAAGCCTTTCGTGGCCGCCGGTTTGCTTCGGACGAAGAATCGCACGCCTGGGTACAATCCTTGTTTCACAGGCTACCACAAACATTCGTCCCTGAAGGCATTGACCGCCTTGTCTCACAAGGGGATAACAGTAATGGCGATTGCTTTTGAAACAAAAGTTTGCCCACTTTTTTCCATCCGTCTCGTTCTTTCGACTGTCCCTTATAAATTCATATTTATTTTCAATCAAACTGATTTTAGACTCTTGAAATGAAATCGGCCCCTGGTTTTTAACTGACTGAGGTGGTATGAAAAAAGTGATGGATCCAAGCTGTTTGTGGCGCCTGAAAGCCCGTTTAATGACGAGTGATAAGAACGCCGTGCCAGGCGGCCAATATCGTGACGTCAGCTATGATTGAGTCCGCAGTGATGCCATCGCTGTAACTAGTCACATCGCGAAGATAGTGGCTTTCCTCTTCCGTTTCAGAGTTATTGCTTGTTCATTGACATACACTACTGGCCATTAAAATTGCTACACCAAGAAGAAATGCAGATGATAAACGGGTATTCATGGGACAAATATATTATACTAGAACTGACATGTGATTACATTTTCACGCAATTTGGGTGCATAGATCCTGAGAAATCAGTACCCAGAACAACCACCTCTGGCCGTAAATACGGCCTTGATACGCCTGGGCATTGACTCAGAGCTTGGATGGCCTGTACAGGTACAGCTGCCCATGCAGCTTCTACACGATACCATACTTCATCAAGAGTAGTGACTGGCGTATTGTGACGAGCCAGTTGCTCGGCCACCATTGACGAGACGTTTTCAGTTGGTGAGAGATCTGGAGAATGTGCTGTCCAGGGCAGCAGTCGAACATTTTCTGTATCCAGAAAGGCCCGTACAGGACCTGCAACATGTGGTCGTGCATTATCCTGCTGAAATGTAGAGTTTCGCAGGGATAGAAACACATCTGAAATGTAACGTCCACTGTTCAGTGCCGTCAATGCGAACAAGAGGTGAGAGACGTGTAACCAATGGCACCCCCATACCATCACGCCGGGTGATAACGATAGTATGGCGATGACAAATACGCGCTTCCAATGTGCGTTCACCGCGATGTCGCCAAACACGGATGCGACCATCATGATGCTGTAACCAGAACCTGGATTCATCCGAAAAGAGACATTCTGCCATTCGTGCAACCAGGTTCGTCGTTGAGTACACCATTGCAGGCGCTCCTGTCTGTGATGCAGCGTCAAGGGTAACCGCAGCCATGGTCTCCGAGCTGATAGTCCATGCTGCTGCAAACGTCGTCGAACTGTTCGTGCAGATGGTTGTCGTTTTGCAAATGTCCCCATCTACTGACTCAGGGATCGAGACGTGGCTGCACGATCCGTTACAGCCATGCGAATAAGATGCCTGTCATCTCGACTGCTAGTGATACGAAGCCGTTGGGATCCAACACGGCGTTCCGTATCACCCTACTGAAACCACCGATTCCATATTCTGCTAACAGTCATTGGATCTCGACCATTGCGAGCAGCAGTGTCGCGATACGACAAACCGCAATCGCGATAGGCTGCAATCCGACCTTTATCAAAGTCGGAAACGTGATGGTACGCATTTCTTCTCCTTACACGAGGCATCACAACAAAGTTTCACCAAGCATCGCCGGTCAACTGGTGTTTGTGTATGAGAAATCGGTTGGAAACTTTCGTCATGTCAGCACGTTGTAGGTGTCGCCACCGGCGCCAACCTTATGTGAATGCTCTGAAAAGCTTATTTGCATATCACAGCATCTTCTTCCTGTCGGTTAAATTTCGCGTGTGTCGGACGTCATCTTCGTGGTGTAGCAATTTTAATGCCCAGTAGTGTAGTTCCTGCGCTGAGTCGGCCAAATATTGTCAAGGCGTGTGTAATTCTACAGAAAGAAACAGTTTTCTTTACCACGGCCCACTGGCTATTCGTGATAGAGACAAGCTGTCTGATGGTAATATCAGAGGCAGTAGGGAACTCCGGCCCCAAAACAAGGAATCAGCGACGAGCGCGCAGTAGTTTGTGCATTGAGCTGTGCGTGCAGACTCACAGTCATTGGCAACATACCAAGGTTTTGCGAGTGGGTGCGTTGATTTTCTTCGACGATGTCAACTTTTTGCGATTTCTGAGGCAGGGAGACAAAACATTTTCCGTTAACAGCGGGAAAAAGTGTTCGAAATTTTTCTTTTTCACCGCCATCATAGTGTACACTTGTACAATAAGTTGATTCTTGTACACTGTACACTAGCAAAATTTAAAGCATATCACCTCACATTTCATATGTTTGTGCTAATAATAAATATGTAAAACAGTCGTGTTCGTCTTTTTTGAGTACGCTAATCTCAAACTTACATACGAATTTGCAGGTAACTAGAATTTTGCTAGGGGTACTGCGAACGAAAAGAAGTTAACGAAAGAAATGTTAAAATACGCTCTGGAAAAAGGTCTCAGTGATAGATACGGTTACTTTGGAGCTACGCGGGAAAAGCTGGTTGTGCTGGTGTAAGGAAGTCGCAGTTCCAAGAAAAATGCTGCCAGACATGCAAAATATCGGTGCTTGGTGCAAGGATTCGCAGTAAATGCTCAACATAATGTTACGCTTTTATTGGAAATGGACGGAAGAATGCATAATTGCCATGTTATATGATTGAGAATCGATCATGGGAACTAGTAAAGCCCGTAAAATATATAGAAGAATCTGTATGCAACAATCTAAAGCAGAAGATATAAAAATTAAATGAAACACATGACAAATAAGGTACACTGGAAGACTCACAAGGAAATGTCTGCGAAGATTATAGCTTACGCGCCACTCGTACGACCATTTTTTTCAATATTTCTCTCCCTTCAAGAACCTCACAGAGTAGGATGAACAGGTTGAGAAGATTCAAAGCAGAGCTGAAAATTTTATCCCGGGTCGTTTAGTCAGCGTTAGAGGTTCGCAGAAATAGTCATCGAACTCCAGTGACAGACGATACGAGAGGCTGTTCCTTGCGGAGAGGTTTATTGTTAAAATTCTGAGAATCCCTGTTTCAAGGGAAGTGAAGAATTGATCTTCCTCCCGCCTGTGCAAGATGATCCCTTGATGATACAAACTTTCAGGGGTGGTGAAGAACGGTAAATGTATAAATGTAAGGTAAGGGACACTGGTCCGGAAAGTCCAGGTTGTTAAAGTTACAAGCTAAAATCGTTCTGATACCTCTGATTGTAGAATACGTGTACCGGCAGTGTTTTTGCTAAGATTGTAGAGAATTCAATTTCATAGGTGGTAGTACGGACCAAAACGAGGAAAAAAATCTAGTAAACATTGGCTCTAAAATGCACACTTTAGGAGCTGTGATCACTACCTCATTCTAGATACAGTCAAGTATATCTCTTCTACTGCAAGCTCTTTGCAATTACGAACAACCTACAGTACAGGATGTGGATACACCGTACACTAAACAAATGTGTTACAGAATCGTATTCACAATTATGGTAAGTGCAGTGCATAGGTCTATATTGGTAATAGTGGAACGAGTTTGTGTTTTGGTACGTTTGTGAGATGCTTTTACGTTGTAGTTTCACCTTCGCACTTATCGGCGTAATAGAAGCCTTTTATTGCACACGGGGAATGGCAGACATGATCTTTAGCGATGGCTCAAGTGTGCAAATCGTATGTAATTGCGAGCACGTTACATTAACTGTAGTAACAACGAAGAACTTGTAGAAGAGACGTTTTACATTAACAAAGATAAGCGCACATGGCTCTTAGGGTATGTATTTGTCATGCTTACTGGACTTTTTTTTTTCTTTCAATCCACACTACCACCTCTTAAACTATGGAATGCTTTTGTAACACCCGGCATAATTAGAACAGTTGCAAAATCTTTTCATTTCCTGCTCATTTCGGTTTCTTAGGTCCAACTTAATTGTTGTTGTTGTGGTCTTCAGTCCAGAGACTGGTTTGATGCAGCTCTCCATGCTATTCTATCCTGTGCAAGCTTCTTCATCTCCCAGTACCTACTGCAACCTACATCATCCTGAATCTGCTCAGTGTAGTCATCTATTGGTCTCTCTCCACACTCCACGCTGCCCTCCAGTACTAAATTTGTGATGCCTTGATGCCTCAAAACATGTCCTACCAACCGATCCCTTCTTCTAGTCAAGTTGTGCCACAAACTTCTCTTCTCCCCAATCCTATTCAATACCTCCTCATTAGTTACGTGATCTACCCACCTTATCTTCAGCATTCTTCTATAGCACCACATTTCGAAAGTTTCTATTCTCTTCTTGTCCATTCTCTTCTTGTCCATTGGGAAGGGAGTGAGACAGGGCTATAACCTATCCCTGATGTTATTCAATCTGTATATTGAGCAAGCAGTAACGGAAACAAAAGAAAAATTCGGAGTAGGAATTAAAAGCCATGGAGAAGAAATAATAACTTTGAGGATCGCCGATGACGTAATTCTGTCAGAGACAGCAAAGGACTTGGAAGAACAGTTGAACGGAATGGACAGTGTCTTGAAAGGGGGATATACGATGAACAACAACAAAAGCCATGTTTCACTTCCATACATGGCTACACTCCATACAAATACTTTCAGAAACGACTTCCTGACACTTAAATCTATACCCGATG
The DNA here is from genome assembly GCF_023898315.1 of Schistocerca nitens. NCBI lineage: Eukaryota > Metazoa > Arthropoda > Insecta > Orthoptera > Acrididae > Schistocerca > Schistocerca nitens. Next base: position 471,399,710 of record NC_064621.1, read on the forward strand.
TTAACAAATTTCTCTTCTTCAGAAACGCTTTCCTTGCCATTGCCAGTCTACATTTTATATCCTCTCTACTTCGACCATCATCAGTTATTTTACTCCCCAAATAGCAAAACTCCTTTACTACGTTAAGTGTCTCATTCTCTAATCTAATTCCCTCAGATCACCCGACTTAATTCGACTACATTCCATTATCCTCGTTTTGCTTTTGTTGTTGTTCATCGTATATCCCTCTTTCAAGACACTGTCCATTCCGTTCAACTGTTCTTCCAAGTCCTTTGCTGTCTCTGACAGAATTACGTCATCGGCGATCCTCAGTTATTATTTCTTCTCCATGGATTTTAATTCCTACTCCGAATTTTTCTTTTGTTTCCGTTACTGCTTGCTCAATATACAGATTGAATAACATCAGGGATAGGTTATAGCCCTGTCTCACTCCCTTCCCAACCACTTCTTCCCTTTCATGCCCCTCGACTCTTATAACTGCCATCTGGTTTCTGTGCAAATTGTAAATAGCCTTGCGCTCCCCGTATTTTACCCCTGCCACCGTCAGAATTTGAAAGAGTTTTTCAGTCAACATTGTCAAAAGCTTTCTCTAACTCTACAAATGCTAGAAACGTAGGTTAGCCTTTCCGTAAGCTATCTTCTAAGATAAGTCGTTGGGTCAGTATCAGTACAGCTAAAAGAAAATATTGGTTGGTGTAATTAGATGTCAAACACCTGAGTAGCATGTGCTACAGCGGAGATAACGCTTGTTACGAAGACCACGACTATGAAAATGTTCCAGCGTTGAGAATCACACCTCTGCAGCTGTCTCCCGTACGCGCACTTGGTCTCGCTTGAAATGTAATGCAATTAGCGTTGCGCACTCCCTTCGCATGGCGGCCACCACTTCGCGTGTTTTCATTACGGCAGAGTCCACTGCGGCTGAGCGCCATCAGATCGTACACCTCCGAGGGGCCCCTCCGGCTTGGGCCCATACGTCTTGCGCTGGAGCGGCCGAAGCGGTCCCCGGGCTTTCAGGCGCCCAAGTCCCTCACACTTTCCTCTGTTCTCGGAACGGATAGCTGCTGGTTCGCCCTGTATGCATGTAGGAATAAAACAGTTGGCGGTATGGACTCGTAGAAAAGAGACCGGTGAAATGCTTCGTATTGTGCGTTGGCCGGTTGAAGGTCGCGCTGGGTACTAAAATTTTTTAAATACTGCATCTTTAGTTCCCTATGATATCTAAAGGTAACGCTCATAAAACTTCGTTTCATTAAATTAAGCTCTAACATATGCTAAGCATCTTGAATTTTAAGACGTGATGACCTCAGATAGTGCTTAGTCAGTTGAACCAGTTGAAACTAGACTGGGAAGCAGTAATAGAGAAGGTAGTGAAACAGGCTTTTAGCCTATCTACGATGTTATTCAATCTGTACCTTGAGCAAGCTGTGAAGGTAACCAGAGATAAATTTGAAAGGGAAGTTAAACATTCAGGAAGAGGTAAAAAAAAATTTGAGGTGCCGATGGCCTAGTAATTCCATCAGACAGGAGACATGGAAGAAAAGAGTTATGTAAGACTGGAATAACGCACACTTAGCTTCATAGATGAAAGTCAGTTGGACATGAAATTGTGCTGGCCAGTTTCATATCGTATAAGCTGGATAAGAACCTGTCTTTTAGCATTACGTTTTATATTGCTAGAACAACGGAGCAACATTAGTTCTTGGTGAAAGGCACAAGTCTTTGTCTTCAAGAAGTGTCGCAGGATGGATGCGCAAAATTAAAGGCCTACCTCACTTCAAAATTTTGGAATTTTTTTATTTGCATGTCATGACATCTTTGGAAAGAGAACAAATTTTCGGAAACCCTCGCGGATTCCACAAACGCAGATAGCTCAAATTGCACTGTTCGTTCACAATGTAGATAAGGTAGCCTAGGGTGATGTCTCATTTCACTTTTGGGAAGTCTTCGATAAAGTCCCGCTCCATCGTCGAATAAACAAAAATATGTGCTTCTGTAATACCTCAGCGTCGGACACACAAGATAATTACATCCACACAGACCAGGGATAGTCACTCTTTACTTACCGCCCATTTTTGTATCTCAGTTACAATTGTCTAACGCTCACCGGTCCTACAGTAATGGTAATTTATAAAATAGGCAAGTAACTTCATAAAATGTATGAAGCAGAATTACAGCAAGTTAGTGGATCTAATAATTAATTACCAAATACTATGTCAAAATTTTATGAGAACATCATGCGGTCTTTTGATTCATATACGTTCGGTTATTATTTCAAGTCTTTGGCGCGACATTACTGCCTTCGATTTGTATACATCTTGTTTTACAGCGCCGAGGTAGCCTTGATTATCTTGCCACGGGCGAACGCTGCTCTTCGTCTGTCATCGACATCGTCCTTCCTCTTCATTGACTGGCGAAACTACCACGCCACTCTTCTCCCCCTCCCCCCCCCAAACAACAATATCTCTCTCTCTCTCTCTCTCTCTCTCTCTCTCTCTCTCTCTCTCACACGCACACACACACACACACACACACACACACACACACACACACACACACACTATACACCTGAGCACGCAAATACACGAAACATAGTGACTTCCTCTAGCCGAATAATGGACGATGCCGAGCTTCTTTAGGTCCTTTCTATATGTCGCATCCAGAACGGATAATTCATAATGCTATATGAAATGGTGTTTGTCTTGTTCTTCAGTTTGCGAAATACTGCTGTGAAACTACTCATTCTAAGAAATAATCACGCACTAACTGACCAAAAAAAAAAAGAAAAAGCACCCTGATGATACGATCGGGTGTCAATTTACCATCGGTCGGAACCTGACAGCAGCCGGAATGGGGAATTAGGCTCCCATCCGGCTGAGCGGCACAAACGGCTGCGTTTGGAGTGGTGTTGTGGGCGGGAAGCATGGACTACTGATGAAAGGCTTCACATGGTGTTCAGTAATGAATCGCTGTTCTGTACTACGCCTGATAACTATCATTGGCGAGTATGACGATGGCATGGCGAAGAGTCTCATCCTTCCAACGTTTTGTAAAAGCACAAAGGTGTTTCCCTGGCGTCATCATGTGAGGAGGCATCAAGTATGACATCAGGTCGCGGCTGGCAGTGATAGAACTCTTGACAGTACAACAGTACGTCACGCACATCCTGCATCCTCTCATGTTTGGTCCCCTAGGAAAACACACACACACACACACACACACACACACACACACACACACACACACACACACACAGAGTCGATGTGACAGTATCGTGGTGTCGTTTTCCAACAGGACAATGCGTGGTCAGAGACTTCTCCAGATCTATCCCTGACAGAACATGGATGGGATCAGTTCGTGTGTCAACTCCGTCCCAGTACCAGTATCGAAGATATCAAGGACTTCTTAAAAGTCGTCGGCCAGCTTGTCTCAGTAGCGGATACAACGTCTTCTACATTCCTCCAAACCGAATCAATGCATGCATCCAGGCCAGGCAGGATGCGTCGTCATACTGATAATTGGTGTATATTGTAAAGTGCTTTGTAAATTTGACTCGATTTTGTAATCACTGAAATAATATTACGCACTCTTCCAGCTCGTGAAGTTTCGTTTCGTTTCCTCCTCTCCTAGTGTACATTTTATGTTCTTTTTTTTTTTTTCAGGCAGTGCAAATTTATCTTACTAGAGCATACTCGAGAACATTCCTTTTGTGGGCGCTAGCGTAGAGAGTCGGGGTAACTGAAAAAGTTAAATTTGTATGTCCAGGGTAGAGGAAGATAGTGACTGAATGAACAGGGAAATAAATGGATGCGTAAGAAAGGCATGGGAACTAATTTAAAGTGAATAGGATGTTCATGTCTGGCTTCCGTATGAAAACGTCACGGAAATTTTAGAATCAGTGACTGTCAATTTTGACTTATGGTGCACAGGCCTTCAGTGCGAAACCCATTCAGGGCGGAGGGCGAGCAATGGAGAGATGCATATACAGTAGATTGAAGGCATGGTCAGTTGGCCCCTAACCCGTGTGATCCGCCACACAAAAACAAAACATTCCACAGAGGACGCCAGCCGGCGCCAGCTGCAGTGACCTGTGAATGCGCTTTGGACCAGACTATTAATTAGTTACTGTTTCACTTGACCGTCTTTCACATATTGTCTTGTTTTATCTACTGTGTCATGCTGGAAGATTTTCTGTTGGCAGATAATTTACCACACTTACACTATTATTCTGACGTTACGTATGGATTTTGTTGCTAGATGCTGTATCGGATGTTACGTCTTTCTAATTTAAACACACTTCAGCCATGTAAAACCATTTTAATTAATGGCTAGGAATATCCTATTTTAAACTCTTGAATCTGTCGTGCTGGACACCTGATACCTCATCACTAGCGTCGTCTTTCGGCTATAGCTCGTGTTTGCGCAAATACAGGATGCCCTCAGACAATCGCTAGCACTTGTTCATCCGCATGAGTGATCAAAGTATCTGATGCTGATAAGAGTATCAGAATACTCTTAATGGTTTGTTATGCTCCTCATCCATATTATCCTTATTATGTACTCCCATTTTCTTCTGTAGCTTTGGCGTTCAGCCAATTGAACCTATTATCATAACATTAGTATTTTCTTGCATTTTGTTGTAACGGACCGAGTGATGGCAGTAAACCGAAACCGGTCATATTGTGAATGATATAATAATGTGTGATCAAGACGGACGATTATGATGAATAAAGGAGAGATGCACGGCTGGAATTACTGGTAGAGACAGGAAACCAAACAAGTGCGGCGCGAAGTAAACACATTGTCATTAATGTTAGGGAACAAAGTGCTCCTAGACGGTGCATTTACGTAGGCGAAAATTTGGTAGATGAACCAAGAAAGTATATCTGAATTCCGAGAGATAGAAAAGTCCACATTCGTCGCTGCTTCGCATCTATTCTCTCCTTAACATGTCACCCGCCAGTACTATCAGACGGAATTCAAAAATGATTCAAATGGCTTCAAGCACTATGGGACTTAACATCTGAGGTCATCAGTCCGCTAGACTTACGACAGCTTAAACCTAACCAACCTAAGGACATCACACACATCCATGCGCGAGGCAGGATTCGAACCTGCGACCGTAGCAGCCGCGTGGTTCTGGACTGAAGCGCCTAGAACCGCTCGGTCACATCGGCCGGCCAGACGACACTCAGTTTCGTGGTCAGCAGTGGACATACACTGAGGCGACAAGTCATGGGACAGCGCTATGTACGTATAGAGACGGCGGCAGTGTCGCTTATACAAGGAATAAAAGGGCAGTACACTAACGGGGTTGTCATTTGTACTCAGGTGATTCATGTGAGAAGGTTTCCAACGTGGTCTCGGCCGCACTATGGGAATTAACAGCCTTCGAAAGCGGAAAGCTTGTTGGAGCTAGACGCATGAGACATACACTACAGGCCATTAAAATTGCTACACCACGAAGATGACGTGCTACAGACGCGAAATTTAACCGACAGCAAGATGATGCTGTGATATGCAAATGATCAGCTTTTCAGAGCATTCACACAAGGTTGGCGCCGGTGGCGACACCTACAACGTGCTGACATGAGGAGTTTCCAACCGATTTCTCATACACAAACACCAGTTGACCGGCGATGCTTGGTGATACTTTGTTGTGATGCCTCGTGTAAGGAGGAGAAATGCGTACCATCACGTTTCCGACTTTGATAAAGGTCGGATTGTAGCCTATCGCGATTGCGGTTTATCGTATCGCGACATTGCTACTCGCGTTGGTCGAGATCCAATGACTGTTAGCAGAATATAGAATCGGTGGGTTCAGGAGGGTAATACGGAACGCCGTGCTGGAGCCCAACGACTTCGTATCACTAGCAGTCGAGATGACGGGCATCTTATCCGCATGGCTGTAACGGATCGTGCAGCCAAGTCTCGATCCCTGAGTCAACAGATGGGGACGTTTGCAAGACAACAACCATCTGCACGAACAGTTCGACGACGTTTGCAGCAGCATGGACTATCAGCTCGGAGACCGTAGCTGCGGTTACCCTTGGCGCTGCATCACAGACAGGAGCGCCTCCGATGGTGTACTCAACGACGAACCTGGGTGCACGAATGGCAAAACGTCATTTTTTCGGATGAATCAGGTTCTGTTTACAGCATCATGATGGTCGCATCCGTGTTTGGCGACATCGCGGTGAACGCACATTGGAAGCGTGTGTTCATCATCGCCATACTGGTGTATCACACGGCGTGATGGTATGGGGTGCCATTGGTAACACGTCTCGGTCACCTCTTGTTCGCATTGACGGCACTTTGAACAGTGGACGTTGCATTTCAGATGTGTTACGACCCGTGGCTCTACCCTTCGTTCGATCCCTGCGAAACCCTACAACATTTCAGCAGGATAATGTTGTACAGTTCCTGTACGGACCTTTCTGGATACAGAACATGTTCGACTGCTGCCCTGGCCAGCACATTCTCCAGACCTCTCACCAATTGAAAACGTCTGGTCAGTGGTGGCCGAGCAACTGGCTCGTCACCAAACGCCAGTCACTACTCTTGATGAACTGTGGTATCGTGTTGAAGCTGAATGGACAGCGGTACCTGTACAAGGCATCCAAGCTCTGTTTGACTCAATGCCCAGGCGTATCAAGGCAGTTATTACGGCCAGAGTTAGTTGTTCTGGGTACTGATTTCTCAGGATCTACGCACCCAAATTCCGTGAAAATGTAATCACATGTCAATTCTAGTATAATATATTTGTGCAATGAATACCCGTTTATCATCTGCATTTCTTCTTGGTGTAGCAATTTTAATGGCTAGTAGTGTATTTCAGAAATAGTTAGGGAATTCAGAATTTCGCGATCCACAGTGTCAAGAGTGTGTCGAGAGTACCAAATTTCGGGCATTATCTGTCATCAAGAACAACGCAGTGGCCGTCGCCCTTCACTTAACGACCTAAAGTAGTGGCGTTTGCGTAGAGTTGTCATTGCTAACAGATGACCAACACTGCGTGAAATAATCGCAGAAATCGAGGTGCAACCTACGGCGAACGTATCCGTTAGGACAGTGCGGCGAAATTTGGCGTTAATGGGCTGCGGCAGCGGACGATTGATGCGAGTGCCTTTGCTAACAGCCCGACGTCGCCTGAAGCGCCACTCCTGGGCTCGTGACCATATCGGTTGACCCTAGGTGTCTGCAAAACCGTCATCTGGTCATATGAGTCCAGATTTCAGTTGGTAGGAGCTGATGGTAGGGTTGGTGTGTGGCGCAGACGCCACGAAGCCATGGACCCCAGTTGTCAACAAGGCACTGTGCAAGCTGGTGGTGCCCCATAATGGTGTGAGCTGTGATCAGGTGGAATGGACCGGGTCCAGTGGTCCAAATGAAGCGATCATTGACTGGAAATGGTTATATTCGACTACTTGGAGACCATTTGCAGCCATTCATGGACTTCATGTTCCCAAACAACGATGTCACCTGGCCCCAGTTGTTCGCGATTGACTTGAAGAAAGTTCTGAACAATTCGAGCAACTGATTGGTCACACAGATCGCTCAACATGAGCCTCACAGAACATTTATGGGACGTAATAGGGAGATTATTTAGAGAATCCTGCACCGGCAACAGTTTCACAATCATAGATAGCTATAGATGCTGCATGGCTCAATATTTTTGCAGGGGACTTCCAGCCACTTGTTGAGTCAATGACACGTCGAGTTGCTACACTACGCCAGGCAAGAGGAGGTCCGACACAATTTTTGGGCGTCTCTCATGACTTGGCACACGTCAGTGCAATGTTCTAACTTGTCACTGTCTGTATGTTAGATCATCCAATCATGTTGAACTGCAGGTGTGGGGGACAGCAACACAGATTGTCACCCTGATAAAGACTGTCTGTATTAGGATATTTGACTGTTTTCTGGAAATAGTCTTAAGTGGTTAATCAAGTCATTTATGCTTGTCACGTACTGTAAAAACTTAAATGAAATACAGATTACTGAAAGCTGTCTAAAACGCTCCATTTGAGTCATGTGATGCCAGTCACGACATTGCCTAGCTTGCTGGTGCTGTTGCTGTAAAGCTCATTCAAAGTGGTGTCTTGTTTTGGGATTAAAATTTCTGAAAATGGCTTACAAATAGCGTGTAGTGCCACACTGTAGAAATACATGTATAAAAACTCCTGAAAAATTTTGAGTGCTCTAAGGAATGAGGAGATACGTAAAATGTGGTTGCGACGCATAGAGATCCACATCCAATAGTGGTCACTACAAGTGTTTGTGTGAGAATGATTTTGATATTAGTAAGAAGTTATATGAACATTGTCGTTTGTAGCGTAATAGATAGGCTGCTGGACTTATAATGCTACGTTCGCAGATCGATCCTCACTGGGAGTTTTTTTCCCTTCTTCGCTGAATATTGCTGTCTTCTTAAGTTCAATTTATTCGTACTACAGTTATTTAAGAACCCTACATTCTGTATCATATTACTTGTTAATATATATTTTCATTTAGGAGCTTCATTTTGCACCTGATCAATGTGAGATGAATCACAGGGATGGTATTAAGCAATTGTATTACACGCCTGATGTAGCTCTAACTCTGCATAATCCGAGAAATAAATTGACAAATTCCGAAGGCATTATTGTTCCCAAACAAGGCGGTGAAGGCAGTAATATACCACTCCAACTGCCTCTTTGGAGATTGTTGTAAAGCTGTGTGATTTTTTTCAAGGATAAAAATTGAACATTGCGTGAAACGTTAGAGGAAAAGTAGTAAATCTAGGACATTACGATTAAACGAAAGTTAGTCCTGCTCAAGTACTCTCTACCCGTACTGTTCCAGCAGCAATTAAGTATGCAGTAGAACAACAGATTCTTAAGGTTCTGCTACCTCAGTTGCATATATCATATACATAATTTTCTGGTGGTTTAACGTAATAACCTACAGGAACAGAAAAACTGCAATGTGTAAAGCTGTTGAAGGCAAACAAGATGATGCTCTGCAGTTCCCAGCTAATGTTACTGCTGTTTGAAAATCTGAAAATTGAGAAAAGAGGTACCTGGAAAACAGTAGTAATGTTGGTAACAACCACAGCAATTAGGTCAGATTTATCTTCTGAATGACAAGTTTCCTCTGTGTTTTATTGTGCAGGCTTTCACTGGTTGTCCTGGGAAATCTTTTCAGCATGGACTGAGCAAATAATCCACTTAGATTCTCTTAGTTTCACTGCAATTCTGCGACTTTCTGGTGTGTCACAGTACTTCTGTCCCAGTCATCATGCAACGCAGTTTCCACATTTATTTCCTAAACACAAAAAAATCTGAGCTGTTTTTGCAGAACTAAGGTATCATAAACGCATAATCGTCGGAAGTTTTCCTCTATCAGCCTTCACTACAGTCCTTTCCATTGTTTCTTAAAAGTTGTAAATACATTTTCATCGGCAAATAACTAAACGGTTTGCAAAAAAATGAAATGATCGTATGGCATTGTTGACACATGCGGGGGAGTTCGGCCGCCGTTTTGGAAGTCCTTTTTAGTTGACACCACTTCGGCGACTTGCGGGTCAATGATGTAAATAATGGACACACAACACCCAGTCCCTGCCGGGAATCGAACCCGGGCCCCCTGTGTGGTAGGCGGAAAAGCTACCGCTACACTACGGAGACGGACAACGGTTTGCAGAAAAGTACTGAAAAAACATTAGGAATTCCGGCTTACACACCTGTAACACACTTAATAGCTTCGTCTTACTCCTAGCCTGTGACGTCACCAGAGCTTCAGCGAGTAACTGCATTCTCGATCACGTGACCAAATCTTAACATACAGTGACATTGCATAAAAGTAAGATTTTGTAAGAATATTAACCGAAAATCCTATTTGAATGTTATGATCATAAAAGTAGTCTGAACCTATTTTTACCATGGAAAAATATCCTATAGTATGTGAAAAGATGGCAGTTTACTCGTGCACAGCCAGAAGAATTTTATTAATTCTATAGCTTCTTCTGCAAGGAATACAAACTTAAGCTTCATCCATAAACCACTTTATCATCGAAATGCAACTGCAGAAGTTGTGATATATTTAAAGGAGCACTTCCTTATGAGGAAAAGGTGAGATACAGAAGTTAAACATTTCGCTGCTGTGGAATCTGAAATCATGTAGAAGCTTACACTTATCTGCAGCGGCTTGACGTCACGAACATGCAAATAGACCACGTTGTGTGATTACATGGTACATGAGGAGCATTAGAATATAAACATCTAGCTGCATCAGATTTATCTCAGGACAGCTGAACAGTGGAGACTCACCGGTATCCATCCTGAGACGTGCAAATGGCGTCGCAACCTACTTCGTGCAAGAATTCTCAATGCCGGCAATTACAGAAGGTCGACCACATCGCCAGCCAGGATGAGTTAGTCGCAACGGAGTAAGCGTTGAACAGTGCAGAACTGATTTACTCAGCTTAAAAAAAAGGTTTTAGTGAGAGTTGAGCCAGTTCCCTTATGTCGTCCTCATGTCAACATCTCCGCCGAATTTTATTCGCTAGTGGCTCAACGATGCAGTCAACACTGCATCAGCAAAAGCACATAAATCTGGAACTGACAAGGGATGTGCGTGAACTCAAGCGCTGAGAAACGCACGGAAATGTGCTTAGACTATAAATCACTACCGACCTAATAGTTTTGGAAAGCGGTTGTCTTCAAAGTGTAGGTATGTGATGTCAATGAAGTGTTTGAAGCAAAGTGGAATTGAACAATATACACAACTGATTAATAATTTTTCCACAATCCTCACTTCTGCAGTCAAACAGGCCCATATCAGACGCCACATTAATTACTGTAATTTTATGACTAGCTACTGTACTCACAGAAATATCGGCGGGAACTTATAGGTCCGCCAGCAGTCCTTCTTTGCAGACCTCCACTACCCTGAGACGAACGTATATCTCCACGCTGCCCTTTCCCAAAGCAAGTATGAGGTGTTACCACCCACTTCTTACCATCTGCAAGTTTCACGTGTCAGTTCTACACGCTTTGTACCGTTGCTTATAGCACTGCACCTGCTCGCAACTGTGGTGCTTACTCGTTTACAAAATATCCAGACAACGTCACGTGGGTTATGTAGTGTCATTAAAAACTTTAGATGATTTGTATTTCTGTGCCCATATGAAACATAACCGACCGGATATACTCATGGATATTCGCCTAGTAGAGTAGAAACAGTTAATTAGTCACCGAATTTCAAGACTGCGTTCGTTGAAAAACCAATAGATGTTGACATGGATATAACTAGAATCAGCTCTATTCGGGCCACACAGGAGGCCAAATTCCAGCGCTTACTTTAACTTTCAAATTAGGACGACACAGAAAAATAGAGCTAAGTGATTTTACAGTACCGCTCAAAAGCGGTGTCACACTTCGTTTATAGCTGCCGGTTTCCTTGGCAGAGCGCTAAGGCACTTCATTATTATTGTAGCGAATCGGAATTTGATTCAGGGAGTCCTTTGACTCTTGTGAGTTACCAAGTACAAAATGTTAGGTACGCATACACACAACTTTCTCATTTTCTGCTTCTATATACCTCATTTTTAACGATGTATTGAGCAACGTCGAGCAATAGAATGTGATAATCCTACAGGTATCGCACACAAAAGTTAAGACTGAAGAAAAAGTAAGGAGTTCCCTAACTCCAGGGTTTAAAGTTCCACCGACAGTGTCATCACGGACAGGGTTGAATCATGCATTGGACTTAACGTATGACTAAGAAACTCCGCACTGTCCATTTCAAGTGAACCACCGTGTCGTTGTGCTTCAGGAAGGCCTGGAAAAGCCTGAATGTGGATGGTCGGACGGGCAGTTGAACCCCTTTAATCCAGAATACGAGATGAGAATAAGACAAAACTGGGACATGCCTTATATTGTGCTCTTCCACGGCTTTCTTTGCGTGGCTTGTGCTGTTCATAATAGTAGCAGAACATAGAAGCTGAGAGATTTCGAGCGTAGAAGTTTATTTGTGTGTGTGTGTGGGGGGGGGGCGGGGGGGGGGGGGGGAGACCGCTCGTGGGTTTTCTCCATGATTGTCCTGCACTGACTTCTGAAATACGTGCGCGCATATGAAGAGTGGGTCCCCATGGAAATTGTAAGCAGTGAAAGGCGAGCTCGTATTGAAAGAGCGTCTTGTTTCTCCTTTCTTTATCACAGATGCAATAAATTAGCATTATAGACAGGTTTGCATTGCCATGTGAGTGAGTGTTGGGACGCAGTTAAATGGTTGACTGGTATCAGTGCGACTGAGTCACCAATACAGCGTCCGCAGCTCGTGGTCTTGCGGTAGCGTTCTCGCTTCTTGCGCACGGGGTCCCGGGTTCGATTCACGGCGGGGTTAGGGATTTTCTGTACCTCGTGATGATTGGGTGTTGTGTGTCAACATTTCATCATCATTGACTCGCAAGTCGCCGAAGTGGCGTCAACTAAAGACTTGCAATACGGCGGCTGAACTTCTCCAAATGGGGCCTCCCGGCCAACAATGCCATACGATCATTTCATTTCACCAATACAGCCCCAAGAACTCGTGTAAGATCGGAGTTCTGTGGAGGCCATTTGGAGCAGAGGATACAGTGATATTCTTCTAGCGGTTTAGGCAAATCACGAAGAACGAAACTCTGCCATTACTCCCGAATATGAATTCGATGTATCAGCTGTAATCACACAATGTCCCCGAGCTTATTTGGTAACCGCACTGGAAGACAGTGTGACTAATTTCATTATATGAAGCTATGTGATAAACTGTAGTTGGAAATTACTTTTCCTGATCCATAGTTACATTACTTATTTTGATTACATTTGTGTTGATTTTACCTGACATGGTCGGTGCATTTACAGCAAAAAAATGGTTCAAATGGCTCTGAGCACTATGGGACTTAACTTCTGAGGTCATCAGTCCCTAGAACTTAGAACTACTTAAACCTAACCAACCTAAGGACATCACATACATCCATGCCCGAGGCAGGATTCGAACCTGCGACCGTAGCGGTCGCGCGTTTCCATTTACAGCATTTTTTGCATCCGAGAATCCTGTGCCTGTTACACAAGATTTTGCATTAGATTTTCCAGATCGAGGTGAAATCAGTCGTCTTCGGAAATGTTATGACACTAGAAGCAGTAGATCTTCTTGGACATATATGATAAAGAATGGCTACTTTTTGGTTGGAAATAAGCCTTGATTCATCTTCTGAACATACACAATCTCGTCAGAGTCGTTTTCAAAGACCTAGCAAGTCGAATACAGTAGGGATATAACAGGACAGACGGACTGCAAGTCTCCTTTAATAGCTTAGATCCGTAGGCAATGCAAGTTTCCTGGCACGCGAAAGCAAAGAATGATCCAAAAGGCTGACTCGAAGACGCGGATGATTGAGGTTACTTCAGAATAGCGGCGAGAAACGGCGAACTAGTCCAGTCAGACTGATAGCTGTGCCATCGATACGATCAAGAAAATATGGCTCGAGAGAAAAATGAACTTATATCAAAAGAGCAATAAACCTTTGATGGTTTCTAGCTCTCAGATTGGCAACAATACTTCTGTGATGGACAAAAGACGAGCTATATTATAGATATTTTGTCGGCCAATATCATTAGGCAATACGTTATACAACCTGAAAGGATGTAAGGTTGAATACCAAGTCGTGCAACAGTAAATGAGTTATATGGCTTCGGAAGGACGAGCTGAATGACGGTCTGTGTGGATGGATACGTTTTTGTGTGTGTGTGGGGGGGGGGGGGGGGGGAGGAGGCAGGGAGGAAGGGGGGGGGAATAGTATACCGAAAATACACCACCAGCTGAAAAACAGGTGGTCGTGCGGTGAGGGAGGCACTGAATTAGACAAGGAAATAATGAATAAAGCGAATCCATTACGTTGCTGCCCAAGAAGAAACTGCTTTCATTACAGATGGTGTGGAACAGTTCAAAGTTTATACGCTCCTAATTTTACAGGAAATATGCCGTGGCAGGTAACGGCAGCGGAAACAGCGTCTGTTGTGGTTACTGGGTTTACTGTAGCAGCGATTATGAGCGGGGCTCTAAGCTAAGAAGCACGCCACTGAGGCGGTCTTGTTTTGTCGCTAACCGACTGGTCCAGGAAATCCATTTGTACTGATTGCGCCGGGGATTTCCGTAACAGACGGAGGAGCGAGCGAGAGAGCGAGCACAAGAGCTTTGGCACAAGACTGGCGTCACACATCTTCAGCGGCCGTGCCCAAGGTCACTTGTGAGCGACCTTTGCAGTAGACCAGCGATCGCAAGTTCCAGGCAGTGTTGTCGAGGTCACCTCAGTGCCCAGTGACGCGCGTCACACACACACACACACACACACACACACACACACACACACACAAACCTCCCATCAAAGCCACTCCTCGACAGAACCTGTTTTATACACTTCATGCTTCATGGAAGTCCTCAGTAAGAACCAGTCTGCTATTTTTGTTTCTGTTCCACCTTCTGTCACAATATTTGCGTCAGGCGCAACATACTGCGAAGACATTTAATCCTCGCAGTTCTTAATCATTACGGCTTGTAGATAGTGTGGCTTGGTAGCCCACAGAGTTAAATTCTTAATGTATAAGATAAAGAAATTCCTACTGCAGTTAACACTATTCATGTTTTTGCTATTTTCTTTTAGTCTGTTATCTAGACACAAAAGCAGACTAAATGTTGCATATGAATTGATACTTTTGACTGTAACTCACAATTTTAACATAATTTAATACAGTTAGTAAGACTAAGCGTTGTGCTATTTATTTAAAAATTTCGGTAAAACTACTAAAAAATAATTTAAAAAATATACATACTACCCTTGGCCATCTGGTGTACAGAGGCTACAATTCATCTGGAATCCAGAAGGTACAGTCTTAGACAATAAAACTGACCGCCGGCCGGCCGCCACCGAGACTAAGTCCGAGTCATTCACTTAAGGTGGCCAATAAAACTGACCGCCCCTGACAACTCTAAGTCCGGCCATATGCACAATCTGGCAACACTGTAAGATGCGGAAGTGTTAGGAGGAAGTATTGTCTACTTCCGAGACGTTGTCGGACTATGTGAGCCCGTGGTCTAGTGGCAAGCGTCGTGCGTTCTAAGCTTATAGTCGCCTGTTCGCGTCCAACTGTTTTTTTTTTTTTTCCACAGTCGGTCTAAAGTTATGAGTCTGACGGAACATCAAAGATAATTCGCTTAACATTCTACCCACCAGCAATAACAAGTATTCCAGAAACAATTCCGCAGGACAGCTCGTGGCTGCGTCGCGATCATAACAGCTTACGCTCGAGCGTTTCCTCGCGCTGCAGCGGCTACCGGCCACCGGCCAGGCGCCACCCGCCGCCTGAAATCCGGCACCGCTCAGGTGAACGCGGCGCGACGCTGTCAGTGTATGTATCAACTGTCATTTTCGAATTTGAAGTTCTAGTTATCATCTTGCAGTTAAGCATTGGATTTTGCATACTTGAGAATCATGAACTACAGTTAAGCATTGTAAAATTGAGTCGCAAGTGGAAATAGGTGTAACATCTGCAACACAACGTTTACTTTTGGTATAACAGAGGGGTGAATGCAGAGGAGGCAGCTAGAAAGATTTGAATTGTGTGTGGAGCGAGTGCTTTTGGGAAAAATACGCCAGAAAAAGATATTCCTGTTTCAAAAAAGATCGTTCTGGCATCAATGATTTTCCACATTAAGCAAGTCTCAACTACTGATATATGTGATAGATTACCATTTTACCATCATGCGACATTTGCATTCAACAGGCAAAGTTCAGAAGTCTGGTGTACGAGTACTACATGCTCTAATTCGAAACAACAAAAATCAACGGAGTGACCATTATTGAACGTCATCAGGTCGCTCATTGAGCATTCGTATGCAGTACTGTAACTGGTGACGTGTTATGATGCCTTTATCATTAACTTCCTAAGAAGAAATGAAAGGCTGAGCCCCTCCAAAAGACATAAACTCGAGCAAAGAGTAGTGTGAACATAATATTTTACATCTGATAGCTCCAAAAGTGAGTTTTGGGCTACGAATTCTACCAAAACACAGCTGGAATTTGTTGCCAACAACTGAGACACATTTCGGCCTCAGCGTAAGAAAATCGAGCAACACAACTACAGCACATGTTCTACTGCATGATAACGCACTTCTTGATTTGAGAAACAAAACTATCCAGGAGATTGAAATTAAAGTCGTCTCTCAGGCACTTGTATTGATAGAGAAGTCCTCTCTCAAGCACTTGTCCCTCTCGTCATATATTCGTTAAGCTTTACCTTTCCCGCTCTTGATCGATCAACCGTTGACGCAATTCATTTCTAGACGAAAATACTCTTAAACCTACTCTGGTATAATTATATCGTTGAAACCAGTAGGTTTCTACTGGCGTAGAATTTGTAAACAACTTTAGCATTGTCAGATCGTTTTAGATATCGTGAAAGAAAATTCTTTTGCTGATTAATTTCTCATTGATGATTACTGTTGCGTTTAGTAAACTATCGGAAAATCCAATTAAAATATTCACTGTACTAATACAAAATAAATTCAGCTTACTACAGAAACATCACGACGGCAGACTATCTTAATAAAGCATTAAGTATCTGTGAGACGATTGAGCGTATTTTAACACGAATTAGTAGGACATTACCGACTTTTGACTTCGAAAAGATCCGTATTTACTTCATTTCCTGTATCATCCGCTATTATTATGAAAAGTGGCATTTCATAGATATAATTATGTATTCACAACAACAAAAAATATGTCGTCATTATGAATTTGGCAGTACCGTAAGGTTTTCGCTCTGACACTAAGGGTTACTGAAAGTAGCAAGGCGCGTTGTCTTACGATTCCCTTATTGCGTTTGTATCTGCCTGCTTGTAGCTCTGCTACAAAAGAATTAAAAATCTGGCTTTCAGCGAGTCTCGAAAGGCGAACGAAAGCAGCTTGCACCTGGTAGCCAAACATGTTTCTTGGGAACAGGCTACTTCCTAAGTGGGAAGACATTCTTTTGTGGTTGAATTGTTGGCAAATGTCAGTCAGACGTGTGCTGTTGGTCTAAGCGTTTCGGTGTGTTGAATTTGTACCAATGATTTTTCTACAGGTTTTTTCTGTCCCAAATAGAGAGTTGAAGCCTCCCATTAGTATTTTCACGTCATCTTGGTAAATTTTGCTCATAGTATTTTCGAGTGTGTTCCACAATTTTTCGACATTTTCGGTGTTTTCCTTATTTTCGATGTTGGTGGGGGCATGTGCATTTATGAGTGTATATTTTCTATAGGGGCTCTGAATGAGCATAGTCATAACTCGATTGTTGATGGGTGTGATTTCTTCGACAGAGTTGTTGATAGATCTGTGTTCGAGAAATGCAATGCCGAGGATTGGTGCGAGTTTCGCTACCTTTTGTTGTATTTTGAAGATGCCATGGTTTCCGTAATGCAAGTTTTAATTGTCAATTAATCGTGGTTCTTGAAGAGCAAGGATGAGAATTTTTTGGCGGACGATTTCTTTTGTGAGATTATTTAGGTTTCTTGTTTGGATCAATGTATCGATGTTTAGTTTTCAAATGAATGTTTTCTGCTTGTAGGGAAATTTACCAGAGATCTTCGATATTCTCTGCCGTGCTAACCTGGACTCCCCAGAGTGCGAAAATCCAACTGCCGCCTGTCGGTGGCCAGGTTGTGTACCACCTGGGGTAAAGTTACCTTTGCTTACATAGTTCATGTTTTCTTGTGTTTCATTGGTTTGGCCTGGGTGATACCAGGACCGGACAGGACCAGAGGGTGTTGAAGCCTTTGGAAGCAAATACACTCCTGGAAATTGAAATAAGAACACCGTAAATTCATTGTCCCAGGAAGGGGAAACTTTATTGACACATTCCTGGGGTCAGATACATCACATGATCACACTGACAGAACCACAGGCACATAGACACAGGCAACAGAGCATGCACAATGTCGGCACTAGTACAGTGTATATCCACCTTTCGCAGCAATGCAGGCTGCTATTCTCCCATGGAGACGATCGTAGAGATGCTGGATGTAGTCCTGTGGAACGGCTTGCCATGCCATTTCCACCTGGCGCCTCAGTTGGACCAGCGTTCGTGCTGGACGTGCAGACCGCGTGAGACGACGCTTCATCCAGTCCCAAACATGCTCAATGGGGGACAGATCCGGAGATCTTGCTGGCCAGGGTAGTTGACTTACACCTTCTAGAGCACGTTGGGTGGCACGGGATACATGCGGACGTGCATTGTCCTGTTGGAATAGCAAGTTCCCTTGCCGGTCTAGGAATGGTAGAACGATGGGTTCGATGACGGTTTGGATGTACCGTGCACTATTCAGTGTCCCCTCGACGATCACCAGTGGTGTACGGCCAGTGTAGGAGATCGCTCCCCACACCATGATACCGGCTGTTGGCCCCGTGTGCCTCGGTCGTATGCAGTCCTGATTGTGGCGCTCACCTGCACGGCGCCAAACACGCATACGACCATCATTGGCACCAAGGCAGAAGCGACTCTCATCGCTGAAGACGACACGTCTCCATTCGTCCCTCCATTCACGCCTGTCGCGACACCACTGGAGGCGGGCTGCACGATTTTGGGGCGTGAGCGGAAGACGGCCTAACGGTGTGCGGGACCGTAGCCCAGCTTCATGGAGACGGTTGCGAATGGTCCTCGCCGATACCCCAGGAGCAACAGTGTCCCTAATTTGCTGGGAAGTGGAGGTGCGGTCCCCTACGGCACTGCGTAGGATCCTACGGTCTTGGCGTGCATCCGTGCGTCGCTACGGTCCGGTCCCAGGTCGACGGGCACGTGCACCTTCCGCCGACCACTGGCGACAACATCGATGTACTGTGGAGACCTCACGCCCCACGTGTTGAGCAATTCGGCGGTACGTCCACCCGGCCTCCCGCATGCCCACTATACGCCCTCGCTCAAAGTCCGTCAACTGCACATACGGTTCACGTCCACGCTGTCGCGGCATGCTACCAGTGTTAAAGACTGCGATGAAGCTCCGTATGCCACGGCAAACTGGCTGACACTGACGGCGGCGGTGCACAAATGCTGCGCAGCTAGCGCCATTCGACGGCCAACACCGCGGTTCCTGGTGTGTCCGCTGTGCCGTGCGTGTGATCATTGCTTGTACAGCCCTCTCGCAGTGTCCGGAGCAAGTATGGTGGGTCTGACACACCGGTGTCAATGTGTTCTTTTTTCCATTTCCAGGAGTGTATTTTCAGCCAAGCTCATTGAGCTAACAGACGGTGACCAGAGTAGCGGTGATTTTCACTCAGATGTGTCTGGATTTTGGGTTCAACGGATTGAGTAGCCGTTCAGGATTGTGTTAGTATTTGGTTCACCACAAGTATTTGATTTCCACGGTACCATCCATATGGGGGAGGGTTTCCCCTATCGGCCACACGGGATTTTTATTATTATTATTATTGTCATTATGTCATCAGCAAATCCGATATGGTGTATCTTCCCTCCACTGAAATAGATGTGTGTTGTTCGATTCAGTATTTCCATCACATAAACATGGTTTATAATTACGTTACATTGCTGCTAGTAGACATATTTCTCACTTTTTCTTAGACAGTTGCTAGCTGTTACCCCATCATAGGAATTTATGTGCGCAGCATTGTTGCAATACAGACGTTCAAATTATCCGATTTCTGTAATTTCATTTCGATACAAGATCGTCCTAATCGGATTCAGCCAGTCAGTCTTAATGTGGCTATCCGACTACGACGCTCATCATATGATAGACTGGGTGAACCACATTCTTAATCGGACTGTTGAATCCAGATCACTTATCTATGACAGGGAATGAATTCTTAAACACTGTGCTTATTACAAATACGTTATTTAAATATAAATATATGAACTAACGACATAACAATGTATTTACAGGAGCAGAGACCCATCCATCATAGTAGAGCAGTGCGAGATTGGTTTCAGGGCCAAGAGAGGATGAAGCTGTAGCCGTTTGTTCCACGATCACCGAACATCAACCAGATAGAGAATATGTGGGCAGAGGTAACAAGGTCATTGCCATGTGTCCCTACAAATGCAAGCGACCTTTGGACGAATATAGAAAACGTATGGTGGGAAGTAAACCATCACGCTACACTGTCGACGACTTAATGAAATCAATTTCCCTACGCCCTCGAGAAATCTTACGTAATGATCGTGGGTGGGTTGGTTACTAAAAGTATACTCGTCCACAAAGCCCATGTGGACAGTTAGCTGATAATCGGTCAAGCTTTGCTTTGTCGCAGCCCTTTAGCATACATCAAGTCCATTTACTTTCAGTCTCCTCCTTACAATTCTTGCAGTGCAAGGTAATTGAAAAATCTCATCCACTCGACGCCAACTGAGGAACTGACTGGTGCATGTGTTGTTCAACACACAGTAGTTGTCACCCTCACAGGAATCAATGACTGTTTGTGTGTGTGTGTGTGTGTGTGTGTGTGTGTGTGTTTTCGTGTTAACGTACGATGTGAATCAATACTATTAACATTAGAGAGACAACCAACAATAAATATTGCATCAAATATGACTGTAAAGTATTTTAATGCGATGGGAAGCTACAAACTGAATTTTTACCCATCCCACGTCCTACGTATTCCGTTAAGTAAGATCTATTAACTCCATAGTATCGTTAGCAGAGACAGTGCGCTCTTGTTGTCGAGGCTCGCGACAAGTGCAGCGATTAGCAGTGCCCAATGCCGCCGCGATTTGTTTATGTTGGCTGAGCGTGGACACTGCAGCAGACGCTTCGCCCTAAACAGAAAGAAATCACCTTGGCTCTGACTCCAGTGAGCGGATATCACTGCCTGCGTGTTCTTATAGTAACCAACGTGAGACTCTACTCACAGGTGCCATGGAGCAATTGCAACGGGTATCATGTCATTAGTCATCAGAATATTAACCAGTGATGAAACGTCCACTCTATTTGAATCCCAAGACAATAGGAACCTTGTCACAAAGGAATGTGAGGTGATATCAAAACTTATCCAACATACAAAAATTAACTGCAGGGCTTTCATGTTTGCAGTAATAGCACACAAGGAAATATTATGTCTTGGAAGCGTATATTTCATTTCCTCTTCTCATATTAACGCCCTTGTTTTAATATGAAGTGAGAAAATAAACACGAAAAACTAAAGTTCCTGAGAAGCATATACGTCATTTCCTCGTCTCATATCACAACTTTTGTTTTAGTATGAAGTAAAAAAATAAACAGTTTAGAGTTCGGAAGCATAATATGACACCAGATTCTTATCGTAGGCGCTATCGGAAACGCCAAAAGCAGGGAGCTGTCCATTCTTTCGTCCAACAGTCTGTTTCCTTTCATGTATTTATTCCTCCCGCTAGGAGATTATTATTTAAGGACTTGTGGGCATCAAGTTCTTTAGCAGAACAAGCCTTATGTTATTGTGCTAATTACCGTATGGAAAAAATGCAACAAAGACGAGTTCCGCTAGAGCAGTGGGGTTACTTGCACATGTGTGTATTCAGCAATGACTGCCAGCTGCCACAACACTTCACAGAATCCTTGCGGCAGGCAACACAACTGTGCGTGCACTTCAGACTTCATTCAGTGAGACGTCAGGAATGGATGAAAACGTCAAATTAACGTCGCTTTCCGAGTCGTATTCAATCCAGAATGAGGTGTTATTAAGGTAGTTGGGTGATCTAGCAATTCCACTTTTATGATTCCCATATGAGTATTTCGATAGCCAAAAGAACCCGTTAGTGTGAAACTATCGGGAACTGCATTATATCAAACTGCAAGAACTTCAGACAATACGTGGACTCTACTCTTCGCTGGGTGACCTATTACTGTTATTTAGCATTCTCTCCGTCCTAGTCAAATGGTTCAAATGGTTCTGAGCACTATTGGACTTAACATCTGTGGTCATCAGTCCCCTAGAACTTAGAACTACTTAAACCTAAGTAACCTAAGGACATCACACACGTCCATGCCCGAGTCAGGATTCGAACCTGCGACCGTAGCAGTCGCGCGGTTCCGGACTGAGCGCCTAGAACCGCTAGACCACCGCGGCCGGCCACGTGCTAGTCGTAATGCAAATGGAACTTCAGAGGCGCTTTCCGCTATTCTTGACAAACATCAGTAACCTGTAATCACTGAGAGTCACAACTGCGTTCTAGGCGCTCAGTCAGGAACCGCGCGACTGCTACGGTCGCAGGTTCGAATCCTGCCTCGGGCATGGATGTGTGTGATGTCCTTAGGTTAGTTAGGTTTAAGTAGTTCTAAGTTCGAGGGGACTTATGACCACAGATGTTGAGTCCCATAGTGCTCAGAGCCATTTGAACCATTTGTCACAACTGCGTGATGATAATGGTTCAGGTTGTCAGTAGTTGTGGTGGTGTTACGTTGTCAAACTGCTTACAGTAACGTTAATGGTGGCGCACATACTTTAGCGCTGACTACCTACTTAAGTAAAGATAGTGTTGTGGCGTCGTCGCTTGTCTTTATTTGGCCTCAGCTTGAGTAATCCGATTTAACGAACATGGTACTCCAATCGCGGGCTCCTAATAAAGTATGACTGCAAAGATTATCGTGCGGATATTACATTAATTCTGCAATGAAATGCTTAACAAATCTTACCCTCAGATATGCAGCTGGAATGACTAATTACACAGGTACTCCATGTTGCACTAAGTGATCAGTTCGCTGCAATCCTGCTTGTACTGTTCGTAAATACTCTTATACTTCAGAAATGGTTCTAATGGCTCTGAGCACTATGGGACTTAACTTCTGAGGTTATCAGTCCGCTAGAACTTAGAACTACTTAAACCTAACTAGCCTAAGGACCTCAGACACACCATGTCCGAGACAGGACTCGAACCTGCGACCGTAGCGGTCGCGCGGTTCCAGACTGTAGCGCCCAGAACCGCACGGCCACTCCGGCCGGCTTGCCATATGAACCATTTGAACTATTTAACACAAAATGACATTAAAAATTTAAGTTATTCACGAGCAGCTAGTCGAGAATATGTATGAACATTAAATGACACGACGAACCGTCTTGTTCTGCATATGGATTCAAACCCAGCTCATGCAGACTAAGCAAAGATTTCGTGACTGACGGAAACTAACAGTCATTCCTGATTAGGCATACGGAGAGTGATATACCTCGATTTTAGACAGTATCAGTTAGCAAATACCAACTTTAAATTGCATAACGCAAACATTTTTAACAGACGCGAATTCCTACCCAGCATCTATTGTCCCTGTTAACGAACTACGAGAGATGTTAAATATTGCTTCTTCACAAGTAACTTACTTGAAATGCCGTGAGGTAAAGCTGTGTGTTGGACACGGATTCGAACCCGGAACCTAATCGGATTGCTATCGAAGCACAGTCAAATGTCACATATCGGAATTTCGCGGCAGTAGCTAGATGTTTTAACTGAAATGACGAGACGAAACATTAATTTTTCCTTCCCAGGACTCCAACCCGGCACCTATCGCTGTTATATTCTAGAGAAAACGAACGTTAAATATGGGTTTGTTGCACCAGCAGTGACATGTGAGCATGTTTGAACTGAAATAATATGACGAAGAGTTCAGCGCTCACTGGGAATAGAGCCCCACACATATCGTTGTTGACTACACACAAAGAGACGTCAGCTACCGAATTTTTCTCCACCAGCTGCTCAGAATAGCATCTTGAACTTACAGTAATCTCGCAAATAGTTCTGTGTCTCACTGGGAGTTAAAAACGTCAGATATCGTTAGTGTTGACAGCGAATGAAAATACATTAAAAATCGAAATTATTATCCACCAACAGATAGGTGTTCTCATGCTAGAGCTTGATAATACATAATTAAATATTTAGTGCCGGGCCAGGATTCGATCCCATTCACGCGTAATATGTGAAGGTGTTGAGGAATCTGCAGTTTTGAACAAACAACAAATTGTAGCCGAGCTGTATTGCCACGAAGGGACCAAATTCCGCGTTAAGGGCGGTCTGAGTTGCATTCCCAGTTCAGAACCAATTTTATCGACATACAGAAGCTCAAATAAAAGATGGAATAAGTGTCGTCACTTGAAATAAATAACTAGTATAAGAAAGGTTACTGGTGATAGAGTTTCTACATGTCGCCACTCCAGACTTTATTGTGGTTCAACCTACCGTCTACTTGGTAAAGAAGGAATATCATCTTTAATGTGAATTTCCAGACCACGCAGCCATTATATCTCCTTCACTTGGTGTAGCCAGGAGAGAATGGAATCTGTCTCTCCCTATCTAAAATCATTGGCAGAAGTGGGAATCGAACCCAGACCATAGGTATAACAACCTACCATCCGTCCAACAGACCACGAAATCCTCTTCTCTGCGAGTCATTTTTCTATCGTAACGCAGTTGCGCCACACTGGATGAAAATTCTGACACACAGGCTCCCTGTAGTAATTTTGCAGCATGTTCAGTAAATTCATTTACTTGGTTGACCGAATCACCATGAACTAGCTGCCTCGCCTACCCAGTGCATACATTCGACTATTTTGTAATCACAGAAATAAAATCACGTAACTGCCACCTACACACAACTGCCAACAGTGTAGGATGCAGAAGTTTAGCTCAAGTGGAAAGGAACACTTCCTATTTATTCTATTGCGCTATCTGTTACTAGAAAACGTCGTTCAGTCCAAAAGAAAAGCTGTAACTGTTTGTCTCTCAGAAGTCAAGACCTGGCCATATGCATAATCTCACAGTGCTGTGGAATCCAAAAGTTCTGGAGGAATAGTTGCCGAGCTCTGGAGCTGTTGTAGCTACGTGTCAGCTTGTAGCATAGATAAGATGTCGCGAGTTCGAATACATTCAGTGCTACATTTTTTAAAACGCAATTCTGCTCTCTGCTGAAGTTATCAATCTAATGGAACTTTGAACATAATTCCCTTCACTTCTCAACGCAAAGTAGTCGCATGTGGAAAAAGGACTATTAAACCTGAATAGAGCAAAATGTCACAGTAGTTAGACAGCAGGCAGCAGATGCATCTCGAAGATGTGCAGGGAGAGCGCATCGTGCCATAATATGTCAGAAAAGTATTTTCTACATTAGCCGTCGTGTGGTAGTGATATTTTAGTCTTCTTCAAACTTTGTTTGACAGCTTTAACTCAGTCTGACAATGCACATGCAGTTTATTGATTACATGCATGTAGAAAACTTGTTCTGTCATAGGTAACATCAGAGAATTCGCATATATCGTTGATGATTAATGTCTCTCTCATGTTTACTATTGTTTTAACAACACTAAAGGAAACCTTACGAAAATTGTGCACTGTGTTATAAGAAATGAAATAAAACTAACCATGATAACCTTACGACGAAAGTATCTGTACACAAGCATGCCTCTATCGACACGAATTAGTAAAATACTACTCACTTAGATTTTGATTGGGTCTGTGTTTAATTGGTATGCTGTGTCATACTCAAGAGGGATGCAAATGTGGCATTTCATAAATATAGTTACGTATTCCTAGAAACCCAAAATTCGCTTGTCAGCAGTGGAAAGAGGCGTTACCTGTTGTGCAGCATTGTAAGTTTTTCAACATTGCACTATGAGCTGAAAGCATTTTCTTGCGATTTCCTTATTGATGTTTGATCTGACTGCTTGTAGCTCTTTCACAGAAGGGATAAAAACGTTACCAGTCAGTGAGACTGGAACTGCGAACCGTAAAAGACGCCGTTTCACAGGTCAGCACGTTACCACAGAGCTGGCGAGGAGGTATGGGTCTCAGCTTCCTATTACGAGGGCAATAGTAACTAGAACTCGTAAACCGCTATTTAATGGTCGAGATTAGTTGCGATTTCCACTTGCAACGACTTTCCTGGGCTGAAAACCGTAAATTTTCAATCTTTTGTTACCCTTCAAGCGATAATAACTCAGATTATTCAATGGAAATGACAGGTAAAAATCAAGTGAACTTTGAGGCTTAATTCCGTGCACACCAGGAAGTAACTCGTCGATCACAGAGTTGCCAAACATACGTTGCCTTGTTGCCAAATCTCAGTTACAGTACCAGCAGGAAGAAGACGAACCGATGTGATCCTACAGCGGTCTGGGAAGTGACCATAGCTGGTGTCTCCAAGTCGCGGCTGCTACGGTCTGGAATACGTAATGCGTCTGATTCGCTTTCTGTAACTAGGTTTAGGGACTGGAGCGTAGTTACTAATAATACTCAGAACTGACTGCAAACTGAGCATCATAAATCAGCAACTCTCATTGTTGTTTTTATATTTCTTTCGTAAGTGTACTCAAAACTAAGAAAGTCATTCACAGGCGTTTTCGTGCCTCGCCGATAGTCGAGCACAACATACAAATAAAAATAAAAAAGAATGTGTGTGTGTGTGTGTGTGTGTGTGTGTGTGTGTGTGTGTGAGAGAGAGAGAGAGAGAGAGAGAGAGAGAGAGAGAGAGAGAGAGAAGAGAGAGAGAGAAATAAAAAGCAATGAGAGAGAGTGTAAAAAATTGTTGTAAAGAAATTGAATCATGGTATTTAAAGAAATCTTTCATTAAAATGACACGTTCCACATCATTACGAAATGTCGTATTCATGATCTATGGAACAAGAGTTAATCTAATGTAATCTAATGTAATCTTCTCACATCATATTGATGATTAGCCATGAAGAGTCATGAATTACCGAAATTTTTGCCAATACCAGTAACCAAATCTAAACTTGACAATAAAAGACGACAATTTTTGTAATAAACCGTGACTCCTATCAAGACCCTTTCGTCCCTGTTATCTAACCACGAAAGATGTCTGATATACCTCCATTCTGAAGTAACAAAGTGTGCATGCATTTAAAGATGAAGTGCATGATGTGAAGTTCTGTCACGGAGATACGAACCCAACACATAATCCGATTGTTAACTAAGAAAAATCAAATGTTACGTATCGGTTTTTCTTACGAGCCGCTAGGTGTCTGAATCTAAAATAAGGATACAAACTTTTGTGTCTATGCGACAATCGAACTGCACACCTACCGTGCATCCACGAATATAGCTTAAGTATCAGTTGCCTACCCATGAACAGTAAGATGTGTGCGTGTTTTACAACCTTCGTACCTGGATATTCAGCTTTTTCCTATTTGAGATATCTGTGAACGTTGCTGCTTAAGACGATTTAAGCAGAAACTAAATTCCCTCAGCTTCGACAATGTTTAAAGAAATCGTCTTATCGGCACTAAATCGTGGTTTGTGAATTGTTTACCGGCCGTACTCTTCCGTATTTTGCCGGTTGGAAGGCGAAAGCATACTGAAAAATGTCACACAGAAATTACTGTTACAGTGTACTTATGGAGCCAAATGAGTGAATTGCGTATTTTCCGGGGAGAAAGAGCACTGGCAAACAGTCTTCGCTACATTAGGTTATTTAAACTGGCGTCACTCTGAGCTAGAATTTATGGTCAGCGACTAAGTGTAAGGTCAACGTTTCGGATGCGAGTTTTGCGACTGTGAAATACTTTCCTACATTATAGAAGCGAATATTAAATTTGAACTAATATTGCGAAAATTTTGTACTTGGACAGCTTAGAATGAAAATACTTCTGTTTATTGCAAAGGGAAACAATAGATTTTCTAAAACACTGTCTGTCATACACAACTTGAAACAGGTCATGTCGACCAAATCATGTGGCAGAACTGACAGCAACGTATATCGGAAGGCAGTAAGATCTCTTGCCTTTTGGTTTGTCAGTACTCGATAGCCATTTCTAGGCGAAAGTAAATGAAGAAAGGCAGTGCGTTTGTGTTACCAAGTAACGTCTTCGTCAATTACTTTAGTTTTATTGTAATCTACGAGTAATTGCTGGTGTTTGATATTAACATGAAAAGGATTCCGTAGACAGGGAAAGAACCTGTTCTTGGGAAACTACTTCTATAGTGACCAAAAGGCATTAAATGATGTTCAAGCACTTGTGTTACAGCAGCGGTATGAATAAAATGATATTAATAATAACAGTAATAATCGAATTATCCGGCAACTTCACGCTTCACAGTGGATTTTCTCGAACTAAGAAATTTGTTGAATTTGTGAAAAATCAAAATGGCTTCACATCCAGCCTATGATGCCTAGGAGAGTCTTTACATCCTGCTGACATGAGAATAGCATAATCTCTGCGTCAGAAGCTTGCTTCTACTTGACCATTTAATAGACTCGCATTTTTTCCACCGGTGACTAATTTTGTAAGCTAAGCACATCATCCGTTACAGCACACTCCTGGGGCTGGGTAATGTGGTCACAATGGTCTGGTGGAACGAACTATCACAGGTGCAATGCGTGGGTTCAGGCATTTACTTTTAAGAGGCACAAACAGATTTATTTTACCTCTGGTAACCTCAAGAGAAAGACGTTATAATCAAGAATCCGCATTAAACATCACGTTCCTTCATTACCAACTAGGCAGAGCCGGTTTACGTTGGGAAATGACACAGCGGAAGTCGTGGTAACCAGAAATACAGTCGCCAGTAAGCTTACTTACATTAGAAAATTTTATTTTATTTGATGAACCGATAGCCATTTAAAGGGACAGGGCTGTTATTTTACTTGTACTTGATTGAACTAGAGACGTTTAAACATTTGGTGCTGGACTGTGATTCGAATTCGTATCTCCTCTTTCGAGGATCTGACTCTCTCGGAACAGTAGTTCAGTCATTTCGTTCCTTTTCCCAAGACTGCAATCTTCTCTAGGTCTCCTCCAAAGGTAAGTATGTGGGTCTGAAACCTGATCCAGTACAAAAATATTCATAATTTCATTTCTAGCTTTATCAAGTGCACACCCACCTGCTGGTGAAAATTAACGCGCAATTTCAATGTCTGTTCATGTGTTGCCAACAATCGCAACAGGTGTCGTTATTTCTGGTCAAACACGCACACATCTTACTGTTCATGGGTAGGCAACTGATACTTAAGCTATATTCGTGGATGCACGGTAGGTGTGCAGTTCGATTGTCGCTTAGGCACAAAAGTTTGTATCCTTATTTTAGATTCAGACACCTAGCGGCTCGTAAGAAAAACCGATACGTAACATTTGATTTTTCTTAGTTAACAATCGGATTACGTGTTGGGTTCGTATCTCCGTGACAGAACTTCACATCATGCACTTCATCTTTAAATGCTTGCACACTTTGTTACTTCAGAATGGAGGTATATCAGACATCTTTCGTGGTTAGATAACAGGGACGAAAGGGTCTTGATAGGAGTCACGGTTTATTACAAAAATTGTCGTCTTTTATTGTCAAGTTTAGATTTGGTTACTGGTATTGGCAAAAATTTCGGTAATTCATGACTCTTCATGGCTAATCATCAATATGATGTGAGAAGATTACATTAGATTACATTAGATTAACTCTTGTTCCATAGATCATGAATACGACATTTCGTAATGATGTGGAACGTGTCATTTTAATGAAAGATTTCTTTAAATACCATGATTCAATTACTTTACAACAATTTTTACACTCTCTCTCATTGCTTTTTATTTCTCTCTCTTTCTCTCTCTCTCTCTTCCTCTCTCTCTCTCTCTCTCTCTCTCACACACACACACACACACACACACACACATTCTTTTTTATTTTTATTTGTATGTTGTGCTCGACTATCGGCGAGGCACGAAAACGCCTGTGAATGACTTTCTTAGTTTTGAGTACACTTACGAAAGAAATATAAAAACAACAATGAGAGTTGCTGATTTATGATGCTCAGTTTGCAGTCAGTTCTGAGTATTATTAGTAACTACGCTCCAGTCCCTAAACCTAGTTACAGAAAGCGAATCAGACGCATTACGTATTCCAGACCGTAGCAGCTGCGACTTGGAGACACCAGCTATGGTCACTTCCCAGACCGCTGTAGGATCACATCGGTTCGTCTTCTTCCTGCTGGTACTGTAACTGAGATTTGGCAACAAGGCAACGTATGTTTGGCAACTCTGTGATCGACGAGTTACTTCCTGGTGTGCACGGAATTAAGCCTCAAAGTTCACTTGATTTTTACCTGTCATTTCCATTGAATAATCTGAGTTATTATCGCTTGAAGGGTAACAAAAGATTGAAAATTTACGGTTTTCAGCCCAGGAAAGTCGTTGCAAGTGGAAATCGCAACTAATCTCGACCATTAAATAGCGGTTTACGAGTTCTAGTTACTATTGCCCTCGTAATAGGAAGCTGAGACCCATACCTCCTCGCCAGCTCTGTGGTAACGTGCTGACCTGTGAAACGGCGTCTTTTACGGTTCGCAGTTCCAGTCTCACTGACTGGTAACGTTTTTATCCCTTCTGTGAAAGAGCTACAAGCAGTCAGATCAAACATCAATAAGGAAATCGCAAGAAAATGCTTTCAGCTCATAGTGCAATGTTGAAAAACTTACAATGCTGCACAACAGGTAACGCCTCTTTCCACTGCTGACAAGCGAATTTTGGGTTTCTAGGAATACGTAACTATATTTATGAAATGCCACATTTGCATCTCTCTTGAGTATGACACAGCATACCAATTAAACACAGACCCAATCAAAATCTAAGTGAGTAGTATTTTACTAATTCGTGTCGATAGAGGCATGCTTGTGTACAGATACTTTCGTCGTAAGGTTATCATGGTTAGTTTTATTTCATTTCTTATAACACAGTGCACAATTTTCGTAAGGTTTCCTTTAGTGTTGTTAAAACAATAGTAAACATGAGAGAGACATTAATCATCAACGATATATGCGAATTCTCTGATGTTACCTATGACAGAACAAGTTTTCTACATGCATGTAATCAATAAACTGCATGTGCATTGTCAGACTGAGTTAAAGCTGTCAAACAAAGTTTGAAGAAGACTAAAATATCACTACCACACGACGGCTAATGTAGAAAATACTTTTCTGACATATTATGGCACGATGCGCTCTCCCTGCACATCTTCGAGATGCATCTGCTGCCTGCTGTCTAACTACTGTGACATTTTGCTCTATTCAGGTTTAATAGTCCTTTTTCCACATGCGACTACTTTGCGTTGAGAAGTGAAGGGAATTATGTTCAAAGTTCCATTAGATTGATAACTTCAGCAGAGAGCAGAATTGCGTTTTAAAAAATGTAGCACTGAATGTATTCGAACTCGCGACATCTTATCTATGCTACAAGCTGACACGTAGCTACAACAGCTCCAGAGCTCGGCAACTATTCCTCCAGAACTTTTGGATTCCACAGCACTGTGAGATTATGCATATGGCCAGGTCTTGACTTCTGAGAGACAAACAGTTACAGCTTTTCTTTTGGACTGAACGACGTTTTCTAGTAACAGATAGCGCAATAGAATAAATAGGAAGTGTTCCTTTCCACTTGAGCTAAACTTCTGCATCCTACACTGTTGGCAGTTGTGTGTAGGTGGCAGTTACGTGATTTTATTTCTGTGATTACAAAATAGTCGAATGTATGCACTGGGTAGGCGAGGCAGCTAGTTCATGGTGATTCGGTCAACCAAGTAAATGAATTTACTGAACATGCTGCAAAATTACTACAGGGAGCCTGTGTGTCTGAATTTTCATCCAGTGTGGCGCAACTGCGTTACGATAGAAAAATGACTCGCAGAGAAGAGGATTTCGTGGTCTGTTGGACGGATGGTAGGTTGTTATACCTATGGTCTGGGTTCGATTCCCACTTCTGCCAATGATTTTAGATAGGGAGAGACAGATTCCATTCTCTCCTGGCTACACCAAGTGAAGGAGATATAATGGCTGCGTGGTCTGGAAATTCACATTAAAGATGATATTCCTTCTTTACCAAGTAGACGGTAGGTTGAACCACAATAAAGTCTGGAGTGGCGACATGTAGAAACTCTATCACCAGTAACCTTTCTTATACTAGTTATTTATTTCAAGTGACGACACTTATTCCATCTTTTATTTGAGCTTCTGTATGTCGATAAAATTGGTTCTGAACTGGGAATGCAACTCAGACCGCCCTTAACGCGGAATTTGGTCCCTTCGTGGCAATACAGCTCGGCTACAATTTGTTGTTTGTTCAAATCTGCAGATTCCTCAACACCTTCACATATTACGCGTGAATAGGATCGAATCCTGGCCCGGCACTAAAGATTTAATTATGTATTATCAAGCTCTAGCATGAGAACACCTATCTGTTGGTGGATAATAATTTCGATTTTTAATGTATTTTCATTCGCTGTCAACACTAACGATATCTGACGTTTTTAACTCCCAGTGAGACACAGAACTATTTGCGAGATTACTGTAAGTTCAAGATGCTATTTTGAGCAGCTGGTGGAGAAAAATTCGGTAGCTGACGTCTCTTTGTGTGTAGTCAACAACGATATGTGTGGGGCTCTATTCCCAGTGAGCGCTGAACTCTTCGTCATATTATTTCAGTTCAAACATGCTCACATGTCACTGCTGGTGCAACAAACCCATATTTAACGTTCGTTTTCTCTAGAATATAACAGCGATAGGTGCCGGGTTGGAGTCCTGGGAAGGAAAAAATTAATGTTTCGTCTCGTCATTTCAGTTAAAACATCTAGCTACTGCCGCGAAATTCCGATATGTGACATTTGACTGTGCTTCGATAGCAATCCGATTAGGTTCCGGGTTCGAATCCGTGTCCAACACACAGCTTTACCTCACGGCATTTCAAGTAAGTTACTTGTGAAGAAGCAATATTTAACATCTCTCGTAGTTCGTTAACAGGGACAATAGATGCTGGGTAGGAATTCGCGTCTGTTAAAAATGTTTGCGTTATGCAATTTAAAGTTGGTATTTGCTAACTGATACTGTCTAAAATCGAGGTATATCACTCTCCGTATGCCTAATCAGGAATGACTGTTAGTTTCCGTCAGTCACGAAATCTTTGCTTAGTCTGCATGAGCTGGGTTTGAATCCATATGCAGAACAAGACGGTTCGTCGTGTCATTTAATGTTCATACATATTCTCGACTAGCTGCTCGTGAATAACTTAAATTTTTAATGTCATTTTGTGTTAAATAGTTCAAATGGTTCATATGGCAAGCCGGCCGGAGTGGCCGTGCGGTTCTGGGCGCTACAGTCTGGAACCGCGCGACCGCTACGGTCGCAGGTTCGAGTCCTGTCTCGGACATGGTGTGTCTGAGGTCCTTAGGCTAGTTAGGTTTAAGTAGTTCTAAGTTCTAGCGGACTGATAACCTCAGAAGTTAAGTCCCATAGTGCTCAGAGCCATTAGAACCATTTCTGAAGTATAAGAGTATTTACGAACAGTACAAGCAGGATTGCAGCGAACTGATCACTTAGTGCAACATGGAGTACCTGTGTAATTAGTCATTCCAGCTGCATATCTGAGGGTAAGATTTGTTAAGCATTTCATTGCAGAATTAATGTAATATCCGCACGATAATCTTTGCAGTCATACTTTATTAGGAGCCCGCGATTGGAGTACCATGTTCGTTAAATCGGATTACTCAAGCTGAGGCCAAATAAAGACAAGCGACGACGCCACAACACTATCTTTACTTAAGTAGGTAGTCAGCGCTAAAGTATGTGCGCCACCATTAACGTTACTGTAAGCAGTTTGACAACGTAACACCACCACAACTACTGACAACCTGAACCATTATCATCACGCAGTTGTGACAAATGGTTCAAATGGCTCTGAGCACTATGGGACTCAACATCTGTGGTCATAAGTCCCCTCGAACTTAGAACTACTTAAACCTAACTAACCTAAGGACATCACACACATCCATGCCCGAGGCAGGATTCGAACCTGCGACCGTAGCAGTCGCGCGGTTCCTGACTGAGCGCCTAGAACGCAGTTGTGACTCTCAGTGATTACAGGTTACTGATGTTTGTCAAGAATAGCGGAAAGCGCCTCTGAAGTTCCATTTGCATTACGACTAGCACGTGGCCGGCCGCGGTGGTCTAGCGGTTCTAGGCGCTCAGTCCGGAACCGCGCGACTGCTACGGTCGCAGGTTCGAATCCTGACTCGGGCATGGACGTGTGTGATGTCCTTAGGTTACTTAGGTTTAAGTAGTTCTAAGTTCTAGGGGACTGATGACCACAGATGTTAAGTCCAATAGTGCTCAGAACCATTTGAACCATTTGACTAGGACGGAGAGAATGCTAAATAACAGTAATAGGTCACCCAGCGAAGAGTAGAGTCCACGTATTGTCTGAAGTTCTTGCAGTTTGATATAATGCAGTTCCCGATAGTTTCACACTAACGGGTTCTTTTGGCTATCGAAATACTCATATGGGAATCATAAAAGTGGAATTGCTAGATCACCCAACTACCTTAATAACACCTCATTCTGGATTGAATACGACTCGGAAAGCGACGTTAATTTGACGTTTTCATCCATTCCTGACGTCTCACTGAATGAAGTCTGAAGTGCACGCACAGTTGTGTTGCCTGCCGCAAGGATTCTGTGAAGTGTTGTGGCAGCTGGCAGTCATTGCTGAATACACACATGTGCAAATAACCCCACTGCTCTAGCGGAACTCGTCTTTGTTGCATTTTTTCCATACGGTAATTAGCACAATAACATAAGGCTTGTTCTGCTAAAGAACTTGATGCCCACAAGTCCTTAAATAATAATCTCCTAGCGGGAGGAATAAATACATGAAAGGAAACAGACTGTTGGACGAAAGAATGGACAGCTCCCTGCTTTTGGCGTTTCCGATAGCGCCTACGATAAGAATCTGGTGTCATATTATGCTTCCGAACTCTAAACTGTTTATTTTTTTACTTCATACTAAAACAAAAGTTGTGATATGAGACGAGGAAATGACGTATATGCTTCTCAGGAACTTTAGTTTTTCGTGTTTATTTTCTCACTTCATATTAAAACAAGGGCGTTAATATGAGAAGAGGAAATGAAATATACGCTTCCAAGACATAATATTTCCTTGTGTGCTATTACTGCAAACATGAAAGCCCTGCAGTTAATTTTTGTATGTTGGATAAGTTTTGATATCACCTCACATTCCTTTGTGACAAGGTTCCTATTGTCTTGGGATTCAAATAGAGTGGACGTTTCATCACTGGTTAATATTCTGATGACTAATGACATGATACCCGTTGCAATTGCTCCATGGCACCTGTGAGTAGAGTCTCACGTTGGTTACTATAAGAACACGCAGGCAGTGATATCCGCTCACTGGAGTCAGAGCCAAGGTGATTTCTTTCTGTTTAGGGCGAAGCGTCTGCTGCAGTGTCCACGCTCAGCCAACATAAACAAATCGCGGCGGCATTGGGCACTGCTAATCGCTGCACTTGTCGCGAGCCTCGACAACAAGAGCGCACTGTCTCTGCTAACGATACTATGGAGTTAATAGATCTTACTTAACGGAATACGTAGGACGTGGGATGGGTAAAAATTCAGTTTGTAGCTTCCCATCGCATTAAAATACTTTACAGTCATATTTGATGCAATATTTATTGTTGGTTGTCTCTCTAATGTTAATAGTATTGATTCACATCGTACGTTAACACGAAAACACACACACACACACACACACACACACAAACAGTCATTGATTCCTGTGAGGGTGACAACTACTGTGTGTTGAACAACACATGCACCAGTCAGTTCCTCAGTTGGCGTCGAGTGGATGAGATTTTTCAATTACCTTGCACTGCAAGAATTGTAAGGAGGAGACTGAAAGTAAATGGACTTGATGTATGCTAAAGGGCTGCGACAAAGCAAAGCTTGACCGATTATCAGCTAACTGTCCACATGGGCTTTGTGGACGAGTATACTTTTAGTAACCAACCCACCCACGATCATTACGTAAGATTTCTCGAGGGCGTAGGGAAATTGATTTCATTAAGTCGTCGACAGTGTAGCGTGATGGTTTACTTCCCACCATACGTTTTCTATATTCGTCCAAAGGTCGCTTGCATTTGTAGGGACACATGGCAATGACCTTGTTACCTCTGCCCACATATTCTCTATCTGGTTGATGTTCGGTGATCGTGGAACAAACGGCTACAGCTTCATCCTCTCTTGGCCCTGAAACCAATCTCGCACTGCTCTACTATGATGGATGGGTCTCTGCTCCTGTAAATACATTGTTATGTCGTTAGTTCATATATTTATATTTAAATAACGTATTTGTAATAAGCACAGTGTTTAAGAATTCATTCCCTGTCATAGATAAGTGATCTGGATTCAACAGTCCGATTAAGAATGTGGTTCACCCAGTCTATCATATGATGAGCGTCGTAGTCGGATAGCCACATTAAGACTGACTGGCTGAATCCGATTAGGACGATCTTGTATCGAAATGAAATTACAGAAATCGGATAATTTGAACGTCTGTATTGCAACAATGCTGCGCACATAAATTCCTATGATGGGGTAACAGCTAGCAACTGTCTAAGAAAAAGTGAGAAATATGTCTACTAGCAGCAATGTAACGTAATTATAAACCATGTTTATGTGATGGAAATACTGAATCGAACAACACACATCTATTTCAGTGGAGGGAAGATACACCATATCGGATTTGCTGATGACATAATGACAATAATAATAAAAATCCCGTGTGGCCGATAGGGGAAACCCTCCCCCATATGGATGGTACCGTGGAAATCAAATACTTGTGGTGAACCAAATACTAACACAATCCTGAACGGCTACTCAATCCGTTGAACCCAAAATCCAGACACATCTGAGTGAAAATCACCGCTACTCTGGTCACCGTCTGTTAGCTCAATGAGCTTGGCTGAAAATATTTGCTTCCAAAGGCTTCAACACCCTCTGGTCCTGTCCGGTCCTGGTATCACCCAGGCCAAACCAATGAAACACAAGAAAACATGAACTATGTAAGCAAAGGTAACTTTACCCCAGGTGGTACACAACCTGGCCACCGACAGGCGGCAGTTGGATTTTCGCACTCTGGGGAGTCCAGGTTAGCACGGCAGAGAATATCGAAGATCTCTGGTAAATTTCCCTACAAGCAGAAAACATTCATTTGAAAACTAAACATCGATACATTGATCCAAACAAGAAACCTAAATAATCTCACAAAAGAAATCGTCCGCCAAAAAATTCTCATCCTTGCTCTTCAAGAACCACGATTAATTGACAATTAAAACTTGCATTACGGAAACCATGGCATCTTCAAAATACAACAAAAGGTAGCGAAACTCGCACCAATCCTCGGCATTGCATTTCTCGAACACAGATCTATCAACAACTCTGTCGAAGAAATCACACCCATCAACAATCGAGTTATGACTATGCTCATTCAGAGCCCCTATAAAAAATATACACTCATAAATGCACATGCCCCCACCAACATCGAAAATAAGGAAAACACCGAAAATGTCGAAAAATTGTGGAACACACTCGAAAATACTATGAGCAAAATTTACCAAGATGACGTGAAAATACTAATGGGAGGCTTCAACTCTCTATTTGGGACAGAAAAAACCTGTAGAAAAATCATTGGTACAAATTCAACACACCGAAACGCTTAGACCAACAGCACACGTCTGACTGACATTTGCCAACAATTCAACCACAAAAGAATGTCTTCCCACTTAGGAAGTAGCCTGTTCCCAAGAAACATGTTTGGCTACCAGGTGCAAGCTGCTTTCGTTCGCCTTTCGAGACTCGCTGAAAGCCAGATTTTTAATTCTTTTGTAGCAGAGCTACAAGCAGGCAGATACAAACGCAATAAGGGAATCGTAAGACAACGCGCCTTGCTACTTTCAGTAACCCTTAGTGTCAGAGCGAAAACCTTACGGTACTGCCAAATTCATAATGACGACATATTTTTTGTTGTTGTGAATACATAATTATATCTATGAAATGCCACTTTTCATAATAATAGCGGATGATACAGGAAATGAAGTAAATACGGATCTTTTCGAAGTCAAAAGTCGGTAATGTCCTACTAATTCGTGTTAAAATACGCTCAATCGTCTCACAGATACTTAATGCTTTATTAAGATAGTCTGCCGTCGTGATGTTTCTGTAGTAAGCTGAATTTATTTTGTATTAGTACAGTGAATATTTTAATTGGATTTTCCGATAGTTTACTAAACGCAACAGTAATCATCAATGAGAAATTAATCAGCAAAAGAATTTTCTTTCACGATATCTAAAACGATCTGACAATGCTAAAGTTGTTTACAAATTCTACGCCAGTAGAAACCTACTGGTTTCAACGATATAATTATACCAGAGTAGGTTTAAGAGTATTTTCGTCTAGAAATGAATTGCGTCAACGGTTGATCGATCAAGAGCGGGAAAGGTAAAGCTTAACGAATATATGACGAGAGGGACAAGTGCTTGAGAGAGGACTTCTCTATCAATACAAGTGCCTGAGAGACGACTTTAATTTCAATCTCCTGGATAGTTTTGTTTCTCAAATCAAGAAGTGCGTTATCATGCAGTAGAACATGTGCTGTAGTTGTGTTGCTCGATTTTCTTACGCTGAGGCCGAAATGTGTCTCAGTTGTTGGCAACAAATTCCAGCTGTGTTTTGGTAGAATTCGTAGCCCAAAACTCACTTTTGGAGCTATCAGATGTAAAATATTATGTTCACACTACTCTTTGCTCGAGTTTATGTCTTTTGGAGGGGCTCAGCCTTTCATTTCTTCTTAGGAAGTTAATGATAAAGGCATCATAACACGTCACCAGTTACAGTACTGCATACGAATGCTCAATGAGCGACCTGATGACGTTCAATAATGGTCACTCCGTTGATTTTTGTTGTTTCGAATTAGAGCATGTAGTACTCGTACACCAGACTTCTGAACTTTGCCTGTTGAATGCAAATGTCGCATGATGGTAAAATGGTAATCTATCACATATATCAGTAGTTGAGACTTGCTTAATGTGGAAAATCATTGATGCCAGAACGATCTTTTTTGAAACAGGAATATCTTTTTCTGGCGTATTTTTCCCAAAAGCACTCGCTCCACACACAATTCAAATCTTTCTAGCTGCCTCCTCTGCATTCACCCCTCTGTTATACCAAAAGTAAACGTTGTGTTGCAGATGTTACACCTATTTCCACTTGCGACTCAATTTTACAATGCTTAACTGTAGTTCATGATTCTCAAGTATGCAAAATCCAATGCTTAACTGCAAGATGATAACTAGAACTTCAAATTCGAAAATGACAGTTGATACATACACTGACAGCGTCGCGCCGCGTTCACCTGAGCGGTGCCGGATTTCAGGCGGCGGGTGGCGCCTGGCCGGTGGCCGGTAGCCGCTGCAGCGCGAGGAAACGCTCGAGCGTAAGCTGTTATGATCGCGACGCAGCCACGAGCTGTCCTGCGGAATTGTTTCTGGAATACTTGTTATTGCTGGTGGGTAGAATGTTAAGCGAATTATCTTTGATGTTCCGTCAGACTCATAACTTTAGACCGACTGTGGAAAAAAAAAAAAAAAACAGTTGGACGCGAACAGGCGACTATAAGCTTAGAACGCACGACGCTTGCCACTAGACCACGGGCTCACATAGTCCGACAACGTCTCGGAAGTAGACAATACTTCCTCCTAACACTTCCGCATCTTACAGTGTTGCCAGATTGTGCATATGGCCGGACTTAGAGTTGTCAGGGGCGGTCAGTTTTATTGGCCACCTTAAGTGAATGACTCGGACTTAGTCTCGGTGGCGGCCGGCCGGCGGTCAGTTTTATTGTCTAAGACTGTACATGCAACTAGTTTGCTATACCAGGCTACATCGCTACCTTACAAGCATTGTAATTTATAATTGGGAACTACACAGTGCTATACAATGGCACTACACTACAGTGCTTGAATCAGAACTAATTTCCTCATTTTGTTTGGATGGTTAATTCCTCTCTGAGGCACAACTCAGGAGTCACAGGGGCTGTGCTGCTGTGCCACTTAATAGGTGAGATCGGGCGATGGCTATCAGGAACTCAGAAAACCCTTTCTTGTCCTCCCCGAGGCTCATATCATCACTGTTTCCGTAACGTCGTTGCAATGTTTGGTCTGCCGTGGTGCGTCTCATTATGTTGTATTGCCTCGTCTTGATTGTCTCTTGGCTATGTGGGCTTGCAGTTTGCAAGCCGATATTTGATCTTCCAGCAAGTTCTGCTTGTACCACCACTCCTCATTCCTTATGTGTAGTCTGTGTACTTCCAAAGGTGTCCCTATTCTGGTCTGTAACATATTGTCTCATGGCAAATTTCCAGACGACATGTTTGGGGGTGCCGGTTGTTAGACATCCGTAAGTGTCTGGTGTTTAGTATTTTCGGTAAGTAGTTGGTATATGGACATGTCCCGAGAGGTATTGTATAGCTACCTTCGTATGACGTTATTAATCTCTTACCTTAGAAAGGAATTGGTAGATCCTCCACCCTGAACAGTAGTGTTAATAACGTGTCCAAATAGCAACACACGAATACCGTGCGTCGCCAGATGTCATGGATTCATTGATGGAGTATCCAAGCGTAAGAAACTGCCTCGACTTTGTGTCGCTCACACAACGCCTAAGGCTGATATTTGTTTGTATCAAAATTTAGAAAAGAGAAAAAAATGGCATGATGAGAAAAGTGTTACTGGAGCCCTATAACACAATAAAATGACAAACTGGAAAGTTGGTTTGAAGAGCACAGTACTTTACTAAGCATAATTCTTCTGGAGGTGGTATGCCATGGTCATCCTCCGGCCTTTGACAGAGTTACCCAGCTGTTTTTAGGCACGTATACAGCTTAACGTGGCCACCGAACTTCGCTGTAACTCATTTTTCACGTTAACAAATGATAGCAGAGGTGAAAGTATAAGTGACAGGCAAAAATCCTAGGGCTGGTCTGGGGTCAAACGTAGTCTGGCACATAGCTACTCAGCCAGAGAATCACACTTGGAATACGATTATAAAACTAAATGAATCACCTACGATTGTGTCGCTCCACAATGATACTCGTATCCGCCGTTCCTGTCTGAGCTATCCGCAGTTACCTACGCGAAGATTGCATATTCATCATAGTAGTTGGGCAGGTATTGGTGAGGCAGTGGCTGACGTCATTACCTTTTAAAGAAAATAAGTGGTTGGAGTGCGATTAGTTGGCTCTTGTATACCAAGATGGACCACTGTCTTGGGTTAATCGACCTCCACCCACTTCGGTAATAACAGTACATAACTTGTTCCATTAAATTTCGGGCCTGCACACGCATTTTGGCTGTGTATCGTTCAGGCATCTTCGGAGTGTAATTCATGCGACTGCACGGTCGAAAGTTAATGGCGCGTTCATTTGGCCACGAAAACATGAAGATGCACTTAAAGTACATAATTTGTTCAAAGATTTAATCGGCAAAGATTCACAGTATAGTCTGACGAAAACGTTTCTACCGCCTGCAAATCGGCAGCCATGTATCAGTTTCTAGGAGATCAGGATACGAAAGAATCAGCTTTACGAAACTAAAAGAACAAATTCATTGTGAAACAAAACAAAACCAAACAACAGTAATACAATCTGTTTGAAAATGAACATTTATGGTGTAAAAACAGAGTACTGCTCCTTCCTGAACATTGTAACACCCTTGGATTCTCCAGGGTATACTCTCTGTGCTCAGGTGATTGTTTTTCACGCGAATCTTCGAAGGTGTCCCTTCTGAGGTTATTCAGCGCATGACGACGGTTCTTCCGACAATGCACTGCATGTTTTAACTAGTCCCAAGCATGCTTATTCGGATCCATATCAACAGAAACTGCAAGCCATTCCATTCGGTTGATTCCTCCTCCTGGATGAATTTGTGCAGAGGGTTGTCGCATTGTGAACTCGAGTATTGTCTTCAAAGATACCACCTTCAATCGCGGAATTTTAACAGTAACGCTGGACAAGAGGTTAGAAAATCCTGTCCCGATGCTGCACAGATCTCCAACTATCCACGACAGCAATAAAACGTACATGATACCGGTCCCTACAGGTCCAAAACACAATCCACACCTGCGCAAGTGCATGCCTGACACGGACATTGGTACCTGTCCGCCCCCGTATACCTCTAAGCCGATCATGAGCCACCAGACAAATCGTGCACTCAACAGTGAAGAGACCCGACGCTCAAGTATAATTCCAGCAGTTCTCTTGACCACTTACTTAGGTTACAACGGAGCTAGGGGATTTGTACTGTTATCTGTAACCGCTCGTGTACTGAACCTCGTTATGAGGATGGTTTGAAAAGTCTCATAAATTTCCATGATAGAATATTACATTTTTGTTGCGTCTTAATGGTTGGTAAGATTATTTATTCCAAGGATCGTATAAAGAATTTAAATAATGTACAATGTACAGTCCTTTGTTGATAGCCGTCTGAATTGGTGGGCGTGTCGACTGCGATTGAAAATGGGTAAGAGTTTCGTGCTGTTATTGCACTGCCGCACGAATCAAAACAGATTTGTATGCTTTGCATAAGTCATTGTAAATTTTCGCCGACAATCTTCCCTTTTCACCTGCTTTAACTGCTGAAAACCATAAATGGTTTTTACAACAGTAGAGCTGTTACTGTTCGAAGTCATTAGTTTCACGGTTTAACACAAGGACTCCACACGGATAAGCCCGAACATTATGATCGCCTACCTAACAGCGGGTATGTCCACCACTGGTATGGATAACAGCGGCAACACCTCGTAGCATGGAAGCAATGACGACTTGGTAGGTCGCTGGAGGGAGTTGGCACCATATCTGCACATGAAATCCAAACTTCTCTCTAATCAGGGCGTCATTGCGGTCCCTTGGATGATGAAAAAGGTATCAAAGATAAAAGCAAGCTATGAAGTTATCACAGTGAGACTGTACATTCTGAACCCGATGTGTTGCTGTTACCAGTGTCATCCATACAACTACACTAGAATGTCCTGTCTGTACCTGGCCAGATGTGTAATTCGTGGTAGGGATGCTCACGAGGGCGATTATCCGCCTCCTTCTCCCTGCTACATCAATTGCAATGGCGACCCTGCAGCCTCTCCCTGAGACTGTCCCGTGTATCTCAATGAGCGGGCCATCCAGGAGATCTGCATGAAGGAAAAGGTGCCTTACCGTTTTGCTTGCAAGTTGTTTGCTAGTTGGAAACCCTGTGTTCTACCATCCCGCATTTACAGTGCTGTTCTTGCTAAATCTTGCTCTACGAATGACATGACCATGAAGACATGCTACCTCAAATTCAGCACCGCGGTTGTAAAATCGGTCAGTGTCATGGTAGCATCCCTATA
The DNA here is from genome assembly GCF_023898315.1 of Schistocerca nitens. NCBI lineage: Eukaryota > Metazoa > Arthropoda > Insecta > Orthoptera > Acrididae > Schistocerca > Schistocerca nitens. The sequence goes on from NC_064621.1 coordinate 471,442,953, forward strand.
TCCTCCTCCTCCAGCTGTGCAACAAGCCACCAAACGTTCGCCTCATGGGACAAAGTCTACTGCTTAACAACTGGCAGGACAGAAGGAATACTCCCACGGAAACTTTTTACATTCCTCTAGCCAACAAACATCTCAATTGTCGTCTGCCATCCACAAAGGCTCCAAGAAATGAGAGGCAAACGGTCTTCTTCTTTGCTGACTCGAAGATCTTCTTCAAGAGAGTCGCCACTGGGTTCTCTCACCAGGCCGACCTCAGAGTCTCCAGTGCGCACCACCAACCGTTTCTCTTGCCCTGGACTCCGCAGACCAACAGAGGGAGAATGCTGACACTTCTGTAGATCTCATGGATCCTCCAGCCTCTGCGCCTTGTAGCAGTCTTCGAAGGTTGGCATTCAACAGCTGCCGAGATGACATCCCTTCAGTTTTTCCTTCCTCCCCCTTCCTTGTCATGACTCACCTCCAATGGAAAATTCAGTACCTTAGATCCAACAAAGAGGAATTATGGCTGCTCTTGGAATCACAGCGACCACTTTTGTCTGCCTCCAGGAAACAAAATTGCGTCCTCATGAACGCTTTGACCTCCTGCATTTCCTTCCAGTCTGCTTTGACCTTTCCCCTGAGGACAGCATTCCATCTCATGGGGAGTCATGCTGCTCATCCAGGATGGCATTCAGAGTCAGTCTCCCTGACTACCCAGCTCCAAGCTGTTGCAGTTCGCCTTTTCCTTCCTCACTTGACCTTTTCACTTTGTACCGTTTACATCCCTCCTTCATTCAGTGTCACCAGGGCAGACTTCCTCCAGCTTATTGGGCAAATCCCTCACCCATTTCTGCTGCTCAGTGACTTACGTGCGCATTATCCCCTTTCAGACTCCACACACATCTGTTCTCATTTGGGCCTCTTCTTCTGCACTGCCCAGCTTGCCTGTCGTCTCGAGTGATATGTTCTCTCCGACACATACTCGAGCGACTATTTCCCGTGTGCTATCCGTTTGCTGATCCCTAAACCAGCTACGTGCACACCTAAACGGCAGCTTTCTGTGGCCGACTGGAGGCTTCATTCCTCCCTGGCGACCTTCGACGAACATCATTTCCCCAGTTGCGATCGTACCTTATCCTTACTGCCGCAGAACATTCCATTCCTCGCACTTCATCTTGACTGAGGCGTGACACAACGCAAATAGCGCGCTGAGACGTGCTCTCCATCTTCTTAACCGTCATCCTATGCCGAACTTCATTCGTTATAAACAGCTGTGTGCAGTGTCATCGCGTTCTTTGGGATAGCAAAAAAGCTAGCTGAATTTCATTTACTAGTTCTTTTAACAGTTCCGTTCCCTCTTCCGTTGTGTGGGCCAACCTCAGACAGCTCTCTGGGACCAAGGTCCATTCCCCAATTTCCGGCCTGACTGTAGCAGATGAAGTCATAGTGGACTCTACTGCTATCTCAAACACCTTGGGCTACCAGTTCGCAGAGATTGAGTTCCATTCCCTATCACCCTGCCTTCCTCTATCGGAAACTAGTGGAGGTGTTACCCTTCTCTACCAGAATCGTGAGTGCTACAATGCCGCCTTTACTGTGAGGGAGCTAGATCATGCTCTCACTTCATCCAGATCCTCCGCCACAGAGCCAGACAATGATCACATTCAGATGTTACTCTTTGGGCAAGCGCTTTCTCCTTTATACATACAATTGCATCTGGACAGAAGGCACGTTTCCGAGACGCTGGCGTGAAGTCAGTCATACCCATACCTAATCTCGGTAAGGACAAACACCTCCTTGTAGCTCCTGCCCCATTTCTCTCAGCAGATTTGTGTGTGCAGGGTGATGGAATGTATGATTCCAGCCCAGCTGGTATGGTGGCTCGAGTCTTGCAATTTACTAACCACTGCACATTGTGGAATTCGAGCACGCCGTTCTTCAGTTGACCATCTTGTCACTTTGTCAACCCATGTCATGAAGGGTTTTGTGCAGAAATACCCGACTGCGGCCGTGTTTTTCGATTTGGAGAAAGCCTACATCATCTGCTGTCATTTGTACTCTCTAGATGTCGGGCTTCCGACGCCGCATACCCAGCTCCCTTCAGGAATTTTAAAGATGGAATTTGATGGCGTTTGTGTGGGTCTACCTTGGCGGATACCTTGTGCCTCGGGGTTCCGTCCTTGAGCGTCGTCCTCTGTGCTATCTCCATTAACCTTATTATGGCCTGTCTTCCGCCGGGCACATCGCGCTCCCTTTCCAGTGAGGATTTTGCCATCTATTGCAGTTCTCCATGGACTTGTCTCCTTGGGCAGGGTCTTCGGCGATGTCTCGGTCGTCTTTACTCCCACTGTCTTTACATTTTGGTCCTGTTACTCTTCCATTCGTTGAAACTACGAAATTTCGGAGGCTCATGGCGATAGGAACCATTATTGGTTCTCCCACATGTCTTACCTGGCCACCCAATGTATCCAGTCCCTCGATGTCCTACTTATCCTCAGCGGTACTTCCTGGGGAGCGGATCGGACCACCCCTCCATTAGTATCGATCGATCTCTTTCGAAACTAGACTATGGGTGCTTTGTTTATGCATCTACACATCTGTCCATCTTACTCTGCTTCAATACGATTCACCATCGTGGCTGCTGGCGCCTTTTACACTAGCCCGATTGAGAGCCTGTTTGCAGAAGCAGCCGAAATACCGCTGTAATAAGGCCGTGATTTTCTCCTCCGCCGATACGCACGCCATTTGTCTGCCATGCCTGGCCACCCATCCAATGCTTCCTTCTTCGATGACTCCTCTGGCCGCCAATTTGGAGCGCGTCCTTCTTCTGTTACTTCCTGGAGTTAGCACTCGACTATTGCTCCGGCAGCTTAACTTCACGCTACCTGCCACTTTCCCAATGGGTGTGAACCCATCACCACCTTGGCTTCATTCGCCGACCTGCGATCACATTGGACTTCATTTGCTTGCTAAGGACACTACTCCAGACTCGCTCTATCGGCGTAAGTTTCTCGACCTTCGCACGGAACTTTGCGATAGTACCTTCGTGAACACTAATGGCTCTCGGACTGACCGTGATGTCGGATATACCTTCGTTACTGGCACCGACGTTTTTCGCTATCGGCTTCTGGAACACTGCTCAGTATTTACAGCAGAGCTCTTGGTCCTATATCAGGCCATGCATTACATCCGGCGACACAGTCTTTTCAATTGTCATTTGCACCAACTTTCTCAGTGCCCTTCAGAGCTTGTGTGTGTTGTACACCGTCCATCCCTTAGTGCGACGAGCCGGCCGGTGTGGCCGAGCGGTTCTAGGCGCTTCAGTCTGGAACCGCGCGACCGCTACGGTCGCAGGTTCGAATGCTGCCTCGGGCATGGATGTGTGTGATGTCCTTAGGTTTAAGTAGTTCTAAGTTCTAGGGGACTGATGACCTCAGATGTTAAGTCCCATAGTGCTCAGAGCCATTTGAACCTTAGTGCGACGGTTCCAGGAAAGCTTTCAGTCGCTCACACTTGATGGAGCCAGTGTGATGTTTATGTGGGTCCCTGGTCACGCCGGTCTGACAGGAAATGAGGCCGCTGACGCTGATCCCGGGGCTGCAGTCCTTGAACCTCCGCCCGCTAGTTCTTCCGTTCTCTTAAATGATCTCTGTGTTGCCGTCTGTCAGCGGTGGTGTCACTTTGGTTGGCATCAGCACTGGCCTTCCCTTCGTGGGAACAAGCTCCGGGTAATTAAACCTCTCCCAGCAGCTTGGCCCTCTCGGTGCAAGGAGATCATTTTAGCTAGGTTGCGTATTGGGCGCTATCTTTTTAGCCATCACCATTTAAGTGGTGATCCCCCACTACTTGGTGCTCATTGTCCTCAACCTTTGACGGCTCGCCATTTCCTGACGGAATGCCCTTTTTTAACCACTTACATTCTGAAAGTTCTTGGTGTATCAAAACTGTGTGCCGGACCGAGACTCGAACCTGCTAGAGCACTTGCCTGCGAAAGACAGGTCCCGAGTTAGCCTCGGTCCAGCACACAGTTTTGATCAGCCAGGAAGTTTCATATCAGCGCACACTCCCCTGCAGAGTGAAAATTTCATTCCTGTGAAGTTCTCATTTATGTTTGCCGTCTGAGTTATTGGCCGTTTTAGCGAACAACGCCCGTGCGGTCGATCTCGTTTAACTTCTCATCCGTCGCAGCAATATGTCAAAGGAGATTTAATCTATAGGTTAGGACCTCCTTTCTCTATATGGAGTATTTTATGGATCTCTGTCCAAGTCCATGTTTTAGCTGTCTTTCCTTCCGTCGCTTGGGCTTAACGTGTAGTCAATTTTAACTCCTTTTTTTCCTTAGTGTTCTAGGGTTCTGACACTGGCGCATATGACCTTAGTTGTTTTTGAGCCATACAAAAAAAAACACATCTGCACACACACACTAATCATCGAATTCCCGTAAATTCCGCGGAGCTGGGACGATGAGTTCCGACACCACATTGTCACATCCTAGGTATGTTCGATCGGGTTCAGATCTGGCGAGTTGGGATACCAGTACATCAACTGGAACTCGCCACTGTGTTCCTATAACCACTTCATCACACTCCTGGCCTTCTGACATGTTGAAAAATTCCACTGACGTAGGGAAACATGACCGTCATGAAGGGGTGTACGTGGTCTGCAACCAGTGTTAGATACTCCTTGGCCGTCATAGTGCGCTGCACGAGTTCCCCTGGACTCGTCGATGCCCACGTGAATGTTCCCCAGAGCGTAATGGTGCTGTTGCCAGCTTGTCTCCGTCCCGCAGTACAGGTGTCAAGCAACTGTTCTCCTGGAAGACGAAGGATTCGCGCCCTCCCATCGGCATGATGGAGAAGGTATTGGGATTCATCAGACCATGCAACACTCTTCCATTACGCCAGTGTCCAGTGCCGTTGGCCACGTGCCCATTTCAGCAGTAGTTGAAGATGTCGTGGTGTTAATATTGGCACATGGGTGGGTCGTCGCCTGCGGAGGTCCACCGTGAGGAGTGTTCGGTACACTGTCTGTTCACACACTTGTACTCTGCCCAACATTAAAGTCTGATGTTAATTCTACCACAGTTCGCCGCATGTCGTGTTTCATCAGTCTGCCCAGCCTACGACGTACGACATCTGTAATAAGGAAGGGGTGGCTGCCCAACCCAACGACGTACGGACGTGGCTTCACTTTGTTTTCGCCACGTGTTGAAGACACCACATCACTCGTAGAATACCCGACACGTCGTGCAGTTTCCGAAATGCGCGTGCCGAGCCACCGGGCCATCACATTCTGGCCTGGTCAAACTCAGATAAATCGCGGGCATTCCTAATTCTGCACACGGACAGCACGCTCACTGTCATTCCTCGCCAGGTGACGCTGCCGTCACCTGGACGGGTTTATATTGATAGTAGGTCGGTGTTCATAATTTTTTAGCTGATCAGTATATTTTATCACCAAATAACATTTACTGGTTTTGTCCCTGTGGCCACCACATTTTATTTAAAACTTAACACCCTTTCAAGAATAAATGAGTACTGATAGTGTAAAAATCTTGCAATTCAATCACAGTGCCTGAAGTCATAGCATGACCATTAAATGTTTCGTAACTTTATATTCGACTTCAGCAGCTTTAAGATGTACTCCAGGCATGTCTTTCATTGCAAGCAAAGCACCAATAGAGTTTTATTTCCTAAACTGCATCAGCTTTTCTAGACTGCAGGGACATGGGAAGTGATTTTCCTTCCAGAATATACGTAAACAGTACTAACTCCATGAAAAAATTCCGTGAATTCGTTTTCCGGGGAACCCTCGAAAAGTTGACATGCTTCCCGGAGCGAGCGAGGGATGGTTTTCTCGGTTTGTGAAGTACTGGATAAGAGAATACTGCAATCGTCATTGCTGGCGCAGAGCTGCTGGACTTGTAACCCTGAATGGTAACCAGATAATGAACCTGAGAATTGTTTCTAGTTGAGTTTGTTTGGTATTAGTGATACGATCTTATCCACAGCTCGCACTCATATTGTCTACAGTCTGCGTCGAAAGTGTGCCGTGTCCTCTTTTATTTTCAAAGAGCTGTAATAGTACTTAAATTAAAAAGAAAAATAATTGTTCCCTGGCAGGGAAAGAATTTTTCCTTGATGAGCCGGTTGAAATTACGAGAGGATGAAACCACCCCCGTCCTCCCACCTGCTAATTCGAAGACTTGCTCTCTGTTACGTACACGTGTCCACAGACGAGCGAAGCTGACAGGCAAGTCGGGCTGGCAGAGTGATGTCACGGTGCGAGATGTGCTCTTTGCTGTTTGTTATATCTTCTGGCGGCGTCCTTATCTTCCCTCACAATTCGTGACGCAAAGGAAGACACTCGTAACTTGTATCAGACAATGCATTCCAGTAGCCGTTCTCGAAATCCAGTTCCCGGAGCTAAGACTGCATGCTCGCGCAAAGTCACGTCTGTATTTCTCTCAGTAACTCAGTCGTGACTCTTCATGGACTTAGTTTCTTTCATCGCTAGTGCAAAATTTTATCCTACAGACACATGCAATTAGTTCGAATTTAAAGACTGCATCAAACGCTTTTAATAGGAAGGTTTTTAAAATATTCATGCTCTGTCATTTGTTTCGTGGTGTCATCTATTTAGTTTGAGAATATTTTTATTTCCTTTATTCTCGTACTTCTTGATTAATTTTTATCATGTTGAGCCTTTACTCTGACAGCTTAAATTTCAGATTAATTGTAGAGTTCGATAAAGCGGCATTACTTGCCGAAAGGTAGACAATATGGTACGAAATACAAAATTGTTGAGACTTCCGTGGCCACTTGTTGGCGTCTTTGTCATTTCCCACGCAGGAAAGTATAGCACTGTAAAAAGTTCAACCTCCCTTACTGCTGAGTACCAGCTTCATACTTGAGTGGAGGATGGCAGTTAACAATAAGTTTAACACAACTCATGTGTTAGTACATGCTACAGGACACCACGTAGGCGCTCCTTTAACCACTTTCGGATTTCTTCCGGAAAGCCTAGTGCACCATCCACCAGCATACAAATTTGTAATTTTTATCTGACCTCTCTTAAAGTCCCTGTGTAAATGATCATTTGCAGCACAGCGCATTCGGTTCTTCAATATTTGGGAGGCCATGTTAGGAAGAACCTACCTTCGAAAGTATAGTATTCGTCGGCTAAAGGGAGTGTACATCGTATTTTTCGTGTATTATTTAGTGGAATATTTTTAGAATGTGTTAATTTGTCAAATAATATCTCCTTCTGTACCAGTAAAATTAATCTCCGAATTCATATAATTCATTTGGGATCGAGCGAGGTCGCTGTTCCGTCCCCCTGCAAGCAATAACATCATTCGTGACTCGGAAGGTCATGCGTTGGTCGGAGGCTCAGTGGCTGGAAGAGAGGGATAATTAGTTGCGAGCGGTGAAGGATTCTGTCCGACCGTGGCTTCCCTCCTTCCGAAAACGAAGAGCTGAGGAAGTAGCCCTTACACGGCTTCGAATAGGATATTGTCCATTGACACATGGTTTTCTGTTACGTCGTGAGAGCCACCAACGTGTCAGACATGTGGGACACAGCTGTCGATACGACATATTTTGAGTGTTTTATATGCGGGTTTGAGGGAAGAATTTGTTTCCAACCAGACCTGCCCTCTATTTTAACTAATAATGAGGTGAGTGTGGCTAGAGTTTTACGTTTTTGTGTGATGTCTGGACTTCTTCCCAAAATATTGGGATTGAGATCTTAATGTGCTGTAAAGTGGTTTGGTCGCCCATTATTTGTAAGTGGTCACCCAGCCACAGTTAATTATTTTTACCTGTTTTGTACTGGTATATTATTTTTAGTTTTATCTACCTGTTTTGATGTGCTGTGTCCAATCTTGAAATTTGAGCATTTACAATTCTCGCAAAGATCGGCTCTCAATTGATCCTTGTTTAACAGATCTTGGCTCCACTCGTCAACATTTATTTTGGGAACGGGCTCTGATAACCTCCGTGTTGTGCGCCCTAAAACACTAATCATCATCGAGCGAGGTGGTAACACTGTTTTCGCATTCAGAAGAAGCGGTATTCAATCCCCGACATTTTATATCTACATATAATAAATCTGTGAATCTGTCATGTCTGTTTGTTTGAACAAGCTTCTCCAAAACTACTAGACGAATTTTCATGGGGTTTTAGAAGGTAACTTGAGCGTAGCTTGGGGGGATCCTATAGGCCTTTTTCATCAAAATGTAATCACGAAAAAAAGAAGGTATCGCAACTGAAAGTTTTATCCATGCTAATATTGTAAATGCGAAAGTAGTCTGTTTTCATGACCAACCTACAGAACGAGATTTCGATGAAAGTTAATATGGAGATAGCTTCGTCCCTGGGAAAGAACGTAGGATACGTTGGAAAGCATGTAGTACAAGATATTTATGAATTTGAACAATATCACGCGGCTTAGGGAAAAAATACTTACTGTTTGAAAAAGCTTTTTACTCTTTGCCTTATGATCTTTATCGTATTTGCGAAAATTTTTACTGGTTGATGTGTTACGATTCACCGTAATGAATACATTGCCTATACGACCTTCGATACTTCACACTATTTGTTGTATAATGGACACTATGAATAATGTACAGCTACTTCAATAGCACGATGCGTAGATGCGTGCTCCTGCCCATGCCCCTCTGTACGCACTGCTGGGCAGCGACGCTGTGAACTTTGACAGCTTAGGACCTGGACGCAAATCACGATCTGCGCTTACCCGAAAAGGCAAACACACGAGGACAGCTGACGTAATTGCAGGTACAGTAGCTTTCATACACACCATAACAAAGCTACTGATATGAGAGGTGAGCCACGGGTAACAGCTAGGCCTGAAATAAGTTTAGAGGTTTCATATGCCAGAGACGATATAATTAGTTGCAGCAGCAATCTTGTGTCCTTCCTGGTCATGGATTTACCCTCTGCTGTTGTTTGATGTCCGAAGTGTAATGATGGCATTCATAATTGATGTGTAACAGTATCAAGAATAATAAAATGGTGAGAGAATTTAACGTATTTTCGGTTTTCTGAGGTTTAAGTATCGGAACATCTCATTTAATTGATTTTCGTAATTACTCGTAGTCCATGGTCAGTCGTTTCAGAATCAGCGTTTGGAGACGAGCTGGTATATTACTCTAATTAAATGTGAGGTAACATTCTAGTTGCCTATTGACTGGACGGTACAGAGTGCATTCGAAAGAGCTGTTGATGGGGAATAATTTACTTGATTTATTGAAAAGAATGATTCTCATTATTTGTTGATTCATAAAATAGTATGCCACAGAAAGGTTGCTACACAATGCGATACAATGATTACTTAAAATAATTAGTTCAGAGAGGAGCGTTATTTTATCCATGTTGGATCTTGTGAACTTCGTGACTTAATGATGGTTGGCGAATGACGCAATCAGCTACAAATACGTTTTGAATGTTTTGTTTTATTGCCATAACCGGTCGTGGGTTACCATGTCCATCTTCATATGGCTAATATTTTACGTTACATAGGTGTTTTGCTTAACAGCATGTCGTCAGCTCCACACTACACAAGAATATTTGAGCATTTAGTGCCACTTTCAGTTGTTTCATCAATAAAAGTACGCTAAAAAGGTTGCGTTTTATTTATATACTTTAGCGTATTTTTATTAAAGACACGAGTGATAAAGTGACACTAAATGCTCCAATATACTTGTGCAGTGTGTAGCAGACGACATTCTGTTGACAGAAACAACTATTTAAGGAAAAACATTAGCCATATGAAGAAGGGCATGGTAGCCCGAAACGGGTTAAGGTAGTAAAACAAAACTTTCAAAAAGTATTTTTGGCTGGTTGCGTCATTCACCAACTATCAAAGAGGAATATTTTACATAATTCAGATTTAGGTTTTCTGTGGAAGTATAAATATGTAAGGCAAATGCTGGAACGATTTGCCATTGATACGGACATAGCCGATTTCCTTGCATCTTTCTCCAGTTCGGTCTTGCCATCAATCCAAATTCAAATGGTTCAAATGGCTCTGAGCACTATGGGACTTAACATCTGAGGTCATCAGTCCCCTAGACGTAGGACTACTTGAACCTAACTAATTTAAGGACATCACACACATCCATGCCCGAGGCAGGATTCGAACCTGCGACCGTAGCGGTCCCCCGGTTCCGGACTGAAGCGCCTAGAACCGCTCTTCCACAGCGGCCGGCTGCCATCAGTCCCTAATACCTAGTCGTAGACTGCCCGTTAAACTGTAATTTTGATTGGCTTAAATTGATTGATGAGAAAGCAGCGGCTTACAGGCATAGTGCTCCATACATCTTGTAAACAGATTAGTTCTGGTGTATCATCGAGTCTCTTTTTTCCCTAGCTTTATTTGCGTTGTTTTCGGCATTAAATTAGCCCGTAGTACAGCACATGACTCAAGACATCACTGATATTTTGAAGAATTTAACGGATATTTATGAATTTTCCCTTATTCTTGATAATTCCTGCAAGTTACCCTTAATGCCCATACAGCTTTCCAGTTGCTAACATTGCGTGGCCTTGGCACGAGTACTTTTTCAGTAAGAAAGCAAAAAGCAACCGTTCGTCAGAATCCTTTACCCAACTGCCTCTCGCAAGCACTCAGCTCTTGGTTCCACAGAGCGCGTCTGTCGCACGCCCAGCGGTATAAGTCGGGTCTGTGTGAAAGCAGCTGTACCAGGATCTGTTGCCAGCTGACAGCACGGAGCTGTAGACAACTGAACGCGGCAGTCGTGGGTGACGTCACTGCTGCTGGCTAGGCGTGCCTCGTGTGCAGGAATGCACCGCAGCGCCGTGGAAGTGTTTGCCGAGGGTTTCTTGCGTCTCCACAGCTGTCTCAACGCGCCGTAGCTTTTTCTGCCCATTCGTCAGCAACTAAAGCAGCGCATATGTCATAAATCAAGTCTCCTGTGCCGGGAAGAAGCGCGCATAATGCAGATTTTATTAGCGAATGGGAATTTTTCTCTCCAATGACAAACCACTAGCTTTGCATGCGTGGGTACATAAGTTTGGTACTCTCTCCCGAATGACGTAATAAATTCGTGTTATATGCATTCGTAAAACAAGTTTAACAAATGGATCCGGGTTTCAATCTTAATCTCTTCCCCCCCCCCTCCCCCCCACTAGCTTCTATTTTACTACATCTCTAATTACTGTTAGTTGTTTTTGTTCTTTTCGGCCAAATATCGCATCAGGCTGGACGTTGCGCAGTAGGTTTCCATTTGGGAAGACATTCGCATGGCAAGGGAAACCTCGATCGGATGTGAGCATTGGAATTAGGGATGGCATAAACCGACCGGTTAAAATAGAGACCGGTATTTTAGGTCTGAATAACCGGTATTTTTCGGTCTCGGTTATAACAGGTCTTTTTACTAACAGGCTAAAAGACCGAAATATCAATTAGCCATAGCAACCGTGCTAAATTTGATGATAAATAAACCCTTTTAAAAACGAGTAATTTTTATCCGTAAATTGTCCACCACCATAACTGAGAAGACAGCGCGCCGGCTTGTCATGCCGGGAGGCCCGGGTTCGATTCCCGGCTGGGTTGGAGATTTTCTCCTCTCAAGGACTGGTTGTTTGTGTCGTCTTCGTAATCATCATTTCATCCTCATCGACGGGCAAGTCGCCGAAGTGGTGTCACCTCAAAAAACTTGCACCATGCGATCAGGTCTATTCGCTGGAAGGCCCTCGCCACATATTTCATTCGTAAAATTTTTATTCCTTCGAAATATTACTTTATAACAGAAAATGGATAAAGCGATCAGTGCTGTTTTAATAACAATGCCGATAGGAACGCGCAGTAAACACGTGGCGTTGGAATTGGAACAGCGTTGCTGAGACAATATTGTAGCTGTTACCATGTGGCATGGCCTGTTAGATGGTACGCATGTACATGCAGAGCGTAAGACTTGCCTCGTGTGGTATATATGGTAGTTCCTCGCGTCGTCGTCGGACATCAGTTGTATTACAGAATGGCACCATCCGTAGTTTGGAAATACTTTACGAAGTCCGGTATCATTTAAGTACAATGCTCCATTCGATTTAAAAGATTAAAAACTGGAGGAACCACAACAAATTTGCGACATCAGATGAGGAGAAAACTTAAAACTTAACAATTCATTCATAGTTTGCGTTAAACATAGAGAGAAGCTGATCTGCAACCTGTGTCTACACGATATGTCTTTATCTGCTTGTAGCCTTTGAAAACTGTCAAATTAACAATCAAAATAGTTCTTCATATTCATTTTTCACACTTACGTACTGACTGTTCGTAATTCCCAAATATTGTTATGATCCTCAATTACAAAATGATTTTTGGGCAGTGATTCCAAATAATTAGAATCACTTGGAGATACTGGAGATTTTCTCCTAGTATTCAACCACAGAAAAGCAGCGAACGGTTGACGGACGAAGTTTAGTTTTATTTGCCTATTTAATTTAATATTTTGATTCTGCGTATCTTGAAACTGAGAGATTTTTTCAGTCTTTGTTCGTTTTCTAAGTTTATTACAGGAAATAATAGCACTAAATATCCGAAAATTGGGTAGTTCAGAAATGGCTGTTTTGACCGATTGCAACATTCAGGTTAAACCAGGAACCAGAGTTGGAAAAAAAAAAAAAAAAAAAAAGATACGACCCCAAAAACCGGTGTCAAAGTAAAACTCTCTCTCTGTGTGTGTGTGTGTGTGTGTGTGTGTGTGTGTGTGTGTGTGTGTGTGTGTGTGTGTGTGTCGCCCAGACCACTAGAAACCTGGTAATAGTAGCCTACCCTTTTAACTGTCTTCTTGCTCTGCAAGCTGAGATTTCAATTATTCGCTGTAGCTTCGCGACGACTGAAGTAGTAAAGCTCCTGATAGTTACAGCCTCCGGCCATCCTGGTTCCCCTGGATCGACCAAGACGAATGCCAGGGTACTAACTTCGGAAATAATGTGGCTGAATTTCTTTCCCATCTTCACCCTGTCCGGGGCCTTGGGCCACATCTGTAGTGGCCTCACCGTCGACGTGACAATAAAGCCTGGTCTTTGTTCTTTCCTTGTTATTTGTATTTTACATTACTTCGAATCTTAGAAGGAAGTATACCAGCGCTTTCCTTGTTTCACAATGACAACAACACGCCGATGTATCCTTCAACTACAGGCGAAATTGAGGTCGCGTTTCGCCCTGCAGTGCAAGATTAAAGCTATACGCACTTGAGGGAGCGTAGTCCCTGATGCGTGTGTGTAGAATGCAGTGACCATAACGCCGGTTCCAGTCCACAATTTGACACGCTATGCTGTTGTTAATTAACTCTTCTTTATCGATGAGGTCATTGCATGAGAGGCCAACATAACACGCGATTAACTACTAATCAAAAAAGTAGCTTGTTACGTTTCTAATTGTTTCTTCATTACTTATAATTGGTGAAGTGACTGTAACCAGTTAGTTGATAGGTTCCTCGAAATATTCATCGCAGATCGTAACATTTAGCACATCTACAATGAATAAGCTCATATATTACAGAACAGAAGTTCTTTAAGTGTCCTAACGAAGTGATCTTTTCAAACAGATGTCTGCCATTTACTTACTGCACATGAAGTAAGCAGAATAATGAAATCAAGAAATAAATACACTCCTGGAAATTGAAATAAGAACACCGTGAATTCATTGTCCCAGGAAGGGGAAACTTTATTGACACATTCCTGGGGTCAGATACATCACATGATCACACTGACAGAACCACAGGCACGTAGACACAGGCAACAGAGCATGCACAATGTCGGCACTAGTACAGTGTGTATCCACCTTTCGCAGCAATGCAGGCTGCTATTCTCCCATGGAGACGATCGTAGAGATGCTGGATGTAGTCCTGTGGAATGGCTTGCCATGCCATTTCCACCTGGCGCCTCAGTTGGACCAGCGTTCGTGCTGGACGTGCAGACCGCGTGAGACGACGCTTCATCCAGTCCCAAACATGCTCAATGGGGGACAGATCCGGAGATCTTGCTGGCCAGGGTAGTTGACTTACACCTTCTAGAGCACGTTGGGTGGCACGCGATACATGCGGACGTGCATTGTCCTGTTGGAACAGCAAGATCCCTTGCCAGTCTAGGAATGGTAGAACGATGGGTTCGATGACGGTTTGGATGCACCGTGCACTATTCAGTGTCCCCTCGACGATCACCAGTGGTGTACGGCCAGTGTAGGAGATCGCTCCCCACACCATGATGCCGGGTGTTGGCCCTGTGTGCCTCGGTCGTATGCAGTCCTGATTGTGGCGCTCACCTGCACGGCGCCAAACACGCATACGACCATCATTGGCACCAAGGCAGAAGCGACTCTCATCGCTGAAGACGACACGTCTCCATTCGTCCCTCCATTCACGCCTGTCGCGACACCACTGGAGGCGGGCTGCACGATGTTGGGGCGTGAGCGGAAGACGGCCTAACGGTGTGCGGGACCGCAGCCCAGCTTCATGGAGACGGTTGCGAATGGTCCTCGCCGATACCCCAGGAGCAACAGTGTCCCTAATTTGCTGGGAAGTGGCGGTGCGGTCCCCTACGGCACTGCGTAGGATCCTACGGTCTTGGCGTGCATCCGTGCGTCGCTGCGGTCCGGTCCCAGGTCGACGGGCACGTGCACCTTCCGCCGACCACTGGCGACAACATCGATGTACTGTGGAGACCTCACGCCCCACGTGTTGAGCAATTCGGCGGTACGTCCACCCGGCCTCCCGCATGCCCACTATACGCCCTCGCTCAAAGTCCGTCAACTGCACATACGGTTCACGTCCACGCTGTCGCGGCATGCTACCAGTGTTAAAGACTGCGATGGAGCTCCGTATGCCACGGCAAACTGGCTGACACTGACGGCGGCGGTGCACAAATGCTGCGCAGCTAGCGCCATTCGACGGCCAACACCGCGGTTCCTGGTGTGTCCGCTGTGCCGTGCGTGTGATCATTGCTTGTACAGCCCTCTCGCAGTGTCCGGAGCAAGTATGGTGGGTCTGACACACCGGTGTCAATGTGTTCTTTTTTCCATTTCCAGGAGTGTAGCTTAATTACAGAGCAGCGCTGTAAGTTAGGATTAGAACTCAGAAAACTGTTTCAGAGTTCAAAATAGTCACACACATTCAGAACTTACTGCCTGATCACATACTCACCTATCCACAGGCAATGCGGACACGCACTCAGAGATGTTAATGGGCGTCAGTTTGTTGCAGAAAAGGGACTGCGTCAATTTCTCACGTTCCAGTTAATTCATCTACTGAAGCAAGTATCGTCGTCGTTTGCCACCAACTCTCGTTTCGCAAATAACTAGCTGATTTTTTTTTTAATATCACGTCAGAAGAAAAACAGCTTCCAATTGAGTCGGAGTAATCAGTACTTCGGTGATCGACAATCATCGTAAACCTGTTACATTACGACCGTCATGAAAAAATTGATACGCCTAGCCTGTAAACTGTTAACTACAAGCGCAAAACCTGACCGGCCCTCCTTTGGTTAGTTCAAATTTTAGCTATAGTGTGGTGTTCGCATAGGGAGTAGACAGTCATTCCCTCCTTAGTCGTGGAACGTGGCTTGTAGACAGTCCATGTTGCTCAGCAAATTAATCCGAAAACGATCAGTTTCGTATGTGTGACGAGCAGTTAAATGGGAGTGCAATTCGTGTGCACCGGAAAAGAATATAGTGTTGATGTGGGTATGCGTAATTTTATCAACCAAAGTGCAGTTCTCAACATGTTGTATTTACTGCTGTTGAATGTTTTCTGATGTCATTCATACACCTTCCATTAGATCGTCGTTTAATACATTGTTTTGTATGCATCTATGTAGGCAGTATATTAATTTTTTAGAATGAATACGGACAAAGTCACACAAATATTTTCTGCAATGTGCCACTCTTTATAACTTACTGGTCACGTGTACGGTAGTTTTCATAAAGATTCGTCCCATTTTTTCACCCTCCCCCACCTCCCCTTTCTGTCTGCCTCGTTGTTGTCTGTCTGCCTCGTTGTTGTCTGTCTGCCTCGTTGTTGTCTGTCTGCCTCGTTGTTGTCTGTCTGCCTCGTTGTTGTCTGTCTGCCTCGTTGTTGTCTGTCTGCCTCGTTGTTGTCTGTCTGCCTCGTTGTTGTCTGTCTGCCTCGTTGTTGTCTGTCTGCCTCGTTGTTGTCTGTCTGCCTCGTTGTTGTCTGTCTGCCTCGTTGTTGTCTGTCTGCCTCGTTGTTGTCTGTCTGCCTCGTTGTTGTCTGTCTGCCTCGTTGTTGTCTGTCTGCCTCGTTGTTGTCTGTCTGCCTCGTTGTTGTCTGTCTGCCTCGTTGTTGTCTGTCTGCCTCGTTGTTGTCTGTCTGCCTCGTTGTTGTCTGTCTGCCTCGTTGTTGTCTGTCTGCCTCGTTGTTGTCTGTCTGCCTCGTTGTTGTCTGTCTGCCTCGTTGTTGTCTGTCTGCCTCGTTGTTGTCTGTCTGCCTCGTTGTTGTCTGTCTGCCTCGTTGTTGTCTGTCTGCCTCGTTGTTGTCTGTCTGCCTCGTTGTTGTCTGTCTGCCTCGTTGTTGTCTGTCTGCCTCGTTGTTGTCTGTCTGCCTCGTTGTTGTCTGTCTGCCTCGTTGTTGTCTGTCTGCCTCGTTGTTGTCTGTCTGCCTCGTTGTTGTCTGTCTGCCTCGTTGTTGTCTGTCTGCCTCGTTGTTGTCTGTCTGCCTCGTTGTTGTCTGTCTGCCTCGTTGTTGTCTGTCTGCCTCGTTGTTGTCTGTCTGCCTCGTTGTTGTCTGTCTGCCTCGTTGTTGTCTGTCTGCCTCGTTGTTGTCTGTCTGCCTCGTTGTTGTCTGTCTGCCTCGTTGTTGTCTGTCTGCCTCGTTGTTGTCTGTCTGCCTCGTTGTTGTCTGTCTGCCTCGTTGTTGTCTGTCTGCCTCGTTGTTGTCTGTCTGCCTCGTTGTTGTCTGTCTGCCTCGTTGTTGTCTGTCTGCCTCGTTGTTGTCTGTCTGCCTCGTTGTTGTCTGTCTGCCTCGTTGTTGTCTGTCTGCCTCGTTGTTGTCTGTCTGCCTCGTTGTTGTCTGTCTGCCTCGTTGTTGTCTGTCTGCCTCGTTGTTGTCTGTCTGCCTCGTTGTTGTCTGTCTGCCTCGTTGTTGTCTGTCTGCCTCGTTGTTGTCTGTCTGCCTCGTTGTTGTCTGTCTGCCTCGTTGTTGTCTGTCTGCCTCGTTGTTGTCTGTCTGCCTCGTTGTTGTCTGTCTGCCTCGTTGTTGTCTGTCTGCCTCGTTGTTGTCTGTCTGCCTCGTTGTTGTCTGTCTGCCTCGTTGTTGTCTGTCTGCCTCGTTGTTGTCTGTCTGCCTCGTTGTTGTCTGTCTGCCTCGTTGTTGTCTGTCTGCCTCGTTGTTGTCTGTCTGCCTCGTTGTTGTCTGTCTGCCTCGTTGTTGTCTGTCTGCCTCGTTGTTGTCTGTCTGCCTCGTTGTTGTCTGTCTGCCTCGTTGTTGTCTGTCTGCCTCGTTGTTGTCTGTCTGCCTCGTTGTTGTCTGTCTGCCTCGTTGTTGTCTGTCTGCCTCGTTGTTGTCTGTCTGCCTCGTTGTTGTCTGTCTGCCTCGTTGTTGTCTGTCTGCCTCGTTGTTGTCTGTCTGCCTCGTTGTTGTCTGTCTGCCTCGTTGTTGTCTGTCTGCCTCGTTGTTGTCTGTCTGCCTCGTTGTTGTCTGTCTGCCTCGTTGTTGTCTGTCTGCCTCGTTGTTGTCTGTCTGCCTCGTTGTTGTCTGTCTGCCTCGTTGTTGTCTGTCTGCCTCGTTGTTGTCTGTCTGCCTCGTTGTTGTCTGTCTGCCTCGTTGTTGTCTGTCTGCCTCGTTGTTGTCTGTCTGCCTCGTTGTTGTCTGTCTGCCTCGTTGTTGTCTGTCTGCCTCGTTGTTGTCTGTCTGCCTCGTTGTTGTCTGTCTGCCTCGTTGTTGTCTGTCTGCCTCGTTGTTGTCTGTCTGCCTCGTTGTTGTCTGTCTGCCTCGTTGTTGTCTGTCTGCCTCGTTGTTGTCTGTCTGCCTCGTTGTTGTCTGTCTGCCTCGTTGTTGTCTGTCTGCCTCGTTGTTGTCTGTCTGCCTCGTTGTTGTCTGTCTGCCTCGTTGTTGTCTGTCTGCCTCGTTGTTGTCTGTCTGCCTCGTTGTTGTCTGTCTGCCTCGTTGTTGTCTGTCTGCCTCGTTGTTGTCTGTCTGCCTCGTTGTTGTCTGTCTGCCTCGTTGTTGTCTGTCTGCCTCGTTGTTGTCTGTCTGCCTCGTTGTTGTCTGTCTGCCTCGTTGTTGTCTGTCTGCCTCGTTGTTGTCTGTCTGCCTCGTTGTTGTCTGTCTGCCTCGTTGTTGTCTGTCTGCCTCGTTGTTGTCTGTCTGCCTCGTTGTTGTCTGTCTGCCTCGTTGTTGTCTGTCTGCCTCGTTGTTGTCTGTCTGCCTCGTTGTTGTCTGTCTGCCTCGTTGTTGTCTGTCTGCCTCGTTGTTGTCTGTCTGCCTCGTTGTTGTCTGTCTGCCTCGTTGTTGTCTGTCTGCCTCGTTGTTGTCTGTCTGCCTCGTTGTTGTCTGTCTGCCTCGTTGTTGTCTGTCTGCCTCGTTGTTGTCTGTCTGCCTCGTTGTTGTCTGTCTGCCTCGTTGTTGTCTGTCTGCCTCGTTGTTGTCTGTCTGCCTCGTTGTTGTCTGTCTGCCTCGTTGTTGTCTGTCTGCCTCGTTGTTGTCTGTCTGCCTCGTTGTTGTCTGTCTGCCTCGTTGTTGTCTGTCTGCCTCGTTGTTGTCTGTCTGCCTCGTTGTTGTCTGTCTGCCTCGTTGTTGTCTGTCTGCCTCGTTGTTGTCTGTCTGCCTCGTTGTTGTCTGTCTGCCTCGTTGTTGTCTGTCTGCCTCGTTGTTGTCTGTCTGCCTCGTTGTTGTCTGTCTGCCTCGTTGTTGTCTGCCTGCCTCGTTGTTGTCTGCCTGCCTCGTTGTTGTCTGCCTGCCTCGTTGTTGTCTGCCTGCCTCGTTGTTGTCTGCCTGCCTCGTTGTTGTCTGCCTGCCTCGTTGTTGTCTGCCTGCCTCGTTGTTGTCTGCCTGCCTCGTTGTTGTCTGCCTGCCTCGTTGTTGTCTGCCTGCCTCGTTGTTGTCTGCCTGCCTCGTTGTTGTCTGCCTGCCTCGTTGTTGTCTGCCTGCCTCGTTGTTGTCTGCCTGCCTCGTTGTTGTCTGCCTGCCTCGTTGTTGTCTGCCTGCCTCGTTGTTGTCTGCCTGCCTCGTTGTTGTCTGCCTGCCTCGTTGTTGCCTGCCTGCCTCGTTGTTGTCTGCCTGCCTCGTTGTTGTCTGCCTGCCTCGTTGTTGTCTGCCTGCCTCGTTGTTGTCTGCCTGCCTCGTTGTTGTCTGCCTGCCTCGTTGTTGTCTGCCTGCCTCGTTGTTGTCTGCCTGCCTCGTTGTTGTCTGCCTGCCTCGTTGTTGTCTGCCTGCCTCGTTGTTGTCTGCCTGCCTCGTTGTTGTCTGCCTGCCTCGTTGTTGTCTGCCTGCCTCGTTGTTGTCTGCCTGCCTCGTTGTTGTCTGCCTGCCTCGTTGTTGTCTGCCTGCCTCGTTGTTGTCTGCCTGCCTCGTTGTTGTCTGCCTGCCTCGTTGTTGTCTGCCTGCCTCGTTGTTGTCTGCCTGCCTCGTTGTTGTCTGCCTGCCTCGTTGTTGTCTGCCTGCCTCGTTGTTGTCTGCCTGCCTCGTTGTTGTCTGCCTGCCTCGTTGTTGTCTGCCTGCCTCGTTGTTGTCTGCCTGCCTCGTTGTTGTCTGCCTGCCTCGTTGTTGTCTGCCTGCCTCGTTGTTGTCTGCCTGCCTCGTTGTTGTCCGCCTGCCTCGTTGTTGTCCGCCTGCCTCGTTGTTGTCCGCCTGCCTCGTTGTTGTCCGCCTGCCTCGTTGTTGTCCGCCTGCCTCGTTGTTGTCCGCCTGCCTCGTTGTTGTCCGCCTGCCTCGTTGTTGTCCGCCTGCCTCGTTGTTGTCCGCCTGCCTCGTTGTTGTCCGCCTGCCTCGTTGTTGTCCGCCTGCCTCGTTGTTGTCCGCCTGCCTCGTTGTTGTCCGCCTGCCTCGTTGTTGTCCGCCTGCCTCGTTGTTGTCCGCCTGCCTCGTTGTTGTCCGCCTGCCTCGTTGTTGTCTGCCTGCCTCGTTGTTGTCTGCCTGCCTCGTTGTTGTCTGCCTGCCTCGTTGTTGTCTGCCTGCCTCGTTGTTGTCTGCCTGCCTCGTTGTTGTCTGCCTGCCTCGTTGTTGTCTGCCTGCCTCGTTGTTGTCTGCCTGCCTCGTTGTTGTCTGCCTGCCTCGTTGTTGTCTGCCTGCCTCGTTGTTGTCTGCCTGCCTCGTTGTTGTCTGCCTGCCTCGTTGTTGTCTGCCTGCCTCGTTGTTGTCTGCCTGCCTCGTTGTTGTCTGCCTGCCTCGTTGTTGTCTGCCTGCCTCGTTGTTGTCTGCCTGCCTCGTTGTTGTCTGCCTGCCTCGTTGTTGTCTGCCTGCCTCGTTGTTGTCTGCCTGCCTCGTTGTTGTCTGCCTGCCTCGTTGTTGTCTGCCTGCCTCGTTGTTGTCCCCGCTCCCTCTCAAAACCTTCTGTGATCTCTCTCCCCCTTCCCTCCCCCCCTCCCTCCCTCCCCTATCAGTCGGACCTGGTAAGGATCCCAGATAGATGACAAATACTCAAGATCGCTCGAACAAGCGCTTTGTATGTCATTCCCTTTGTGGATGAGTTAAATTTCCTTAAGACTCTTCCTTAGAATCTCCAGTCTGGTGTTTGCGTTTGATACGAGGGCAAATTAAGGTCTTAGGCCTACTTTTTTACTAGGCAAAGTTAGATACCATACATAGAGCCAGTGAGACATACACATCCTATTCTACACACCTTACACTATTTTTCTACATAGTCCCCACACTGGTCACACATTTGTCCCATTGGAGCACGAAATTTGAGATACCTCTGCGCTAGAATTCGTCTGGCTGACTACGGAACCACTGTCGGACTGCTGTCTTGGCTTCGTCACTTGTGAATCGCTGTCCTGCCAGGAACTTCTTCAGCTGCCCGAAAACTTGGAAATCACTAAAGGCGGGGTCTGGACTGTACGGTGGGTGGCCCAAAATCTCCCCGTGAAATGCCCGGGGCTTTTTCGGCATTTCTGATCGCCACATGTGGTCTCAGATTGTCGTGGAGCGGAATCACGTTGTCCACATCGAGAACCCCTCGGCGCCTTCGCTTGATGGCAACCCGCAGACGTGACAGTGTGGAACAATAATTATCGGCATTGACATTTGTACCTTGTGGCGGTCCACGGCTATTCCAGAAATCCGTTGACATTTTTCCGACAGATGTCGCTGAATGCAATTTTTTTGTCACCGGCGAACCGGGATGTTTCCACACCATGCTCTGCTGCTTGGATTCCGGCGTGAAATGCACTATCCGCGTTTCATCGCCAGTAACAATGCGGTCCAGGAAACTTTCACCCTCCTTGGAGTGCTGTTCCAGATGGTTCAGTAAAGACACCATTTGTTTGCCTTTCATCATGTCATCCAGCTGCTTAGGCACCCACCGGTATGAAACCTTCCGGTACTCTAAGGCCCCGTTAACGATGTCGTAAGCACTACTATACGATTTTCCAAGCTCCCGGGAAATGGCCGTGATGTGCACACGCCGATTTGCTTTCACAATTGTATCCACGGGAAATGGTGCCGTGACCGACGAAGGCGGCCTCCCCGACTGCTCATTGTCATGCAAGACTTCACGGTCTTTGTCGAACTCACACCACCACAACCTCGCAGTTCTCAAAGCGAGACAGTTTTCCCCATATGTGGGCTGCGTTTCCCTGTAGATCTCGATGGGCGTTCGTCCCTCGGTCCATAGAAAACGAATAACATTTCGTTGCTCTAACGCCGTGTACATGTGAAGCACAACCGCCATCTTTAACAACTAACAGCCGCACGAACCAAGAAAGGTCCAACGCTGGTAATGGATATGTTGACTTCGCATTTACAGCCGTAATTTGGCTTAAAAATGGGGGGGGGGGGCGCAAGCACTTTCTGATTTGTCATTTTACTACTAGATTCCACATAAGGGTGCTCTAGACAGTTACTGCAAGATACCTTATGGTAAATGGTTTTCAGCAATATGTCGTCAGTTGTGTAATTGTTCAGTACTAGATTTATTTTCCTATGTATGCGCAATAAGATACAGTTATTGACGTTCAGGATCATCTGCCAAAGCCTTCACCATTTATCTATCTTGTACGAGATCAGACAATTTCTTTCCCCTTATTGTCCATCTGAGCTTGACTCCCATCTCTAGCGACGAACTTTTGGATGGGGCGTTTCTCTAGGTTCGCATGAGCAGTTGCCAGCGGGCTCGTGCGCATGCGCAGAGCTGAATTCGCATATGAGCAGTGCCTTCCTCCCACTTCTGACTACCCAAGCGTGGCTGTTTGCTGTGTGAGCTGTAGCAGCAAGTAGCCAGATGCTACCCGGAAAAATTTTTCCGGCGCGCCCAAGCTGCCAGATTCGCACATGCGCAAAGCAAGCTGAGTTATAGTGGGGAGGGGGGGGGGGGGGAGGGTCCTTCCCCACGTGACCCGTGTATGTTTCGTGTCTTCCTAATATTGCTGGTCTCTTCGTTTACAGCTCCCACGTCAAATGAAATCAAAACAGATTTCTGTGGCCGGGAGCCATCAAGTGAAGTAATATACATTCTCATAACCATGAAAGACCAAAATAAGTTGCTAGTTTCAATTTTCTGATTCTATACTATTTCCACGATATTAGCAATCAACCATTAATGTCTTAAAGAAGCTATTTCTGTCTGTTTTGTAGAGAAATTTGCTTCTATTAATTTTTTTCCTCTGAGTCAGTTAATTTGAAACTAAGTGTTTCATTCCGCACTGTTGGCTACTTTAAACTTCGTTCAATCTCAAGTGCAAATTTTCTTTTTCTGGGACAAATGACATTATATCATAATAAAGAACCAAACATGAGAATACACTACTGGGCCTCCGAGAAAATTATCACGAAAACCACATGAAAAGCTGAATATCAGGTACTTCAGAGTGCATCTGGACATAGAAATGTGCAATTAGAGCAGAATGAAGCATTTTAGTATGGTTCATGAAATTCCTATGCTGGTTGGAGTAGACTCTGATGTCCTGTTCCTTTTATGACACTGTAAGATCTCTTAATGCTACATACGTACGAACATACGTAAACATTCACTTGAAGCTAAGTAGGCAAATTTGGTCAGTTGTTTAACTAAATATTTTGTTTCAAATATGACAGCTGTAGCAGAATTTTACAAATCTGCCTTCTGTGAAAGTGTTTTTCGATCACAAGGCACTTGTCTAGTACTTAAATTCATAGAAAGCCATTCTATGGTAAATTGTAGACTGGCAGCATACCGTGTTTTATCGTTTAAACTCAGCACATGGCTTCATATTTAATCCTAGAGTAGAATATAAACTGTCAGTTGTACAGTTTCTTTGCATCACAGACAACCTTGTTAATTTTTTGCACATTTTGAAATAGTCACGAAATTTATTGTCCTTTATTCTTACTAGCTTTCTGCAGTGCTGTGTGGATGTAAACCTGTTGGAAATGCTACATAACAATATTGCAGAGTACGAATTTAAAAAAAGAAATTAAATTTAAAAAAATCTGTCATTCACCCCATAGCAAAATGTTATGGTACTTCGAGCTGTGGAGTCTAATTTTGAAATGATATTTTGCCAAGAACTGCTTCCTTATTCGAATCCTTTATCTGGGTGGGATATGATAAAGCAATTGCTCTACGTACAACTCTGTATGTCCTCTCAACAACATGCCGCAGGGCTGCACATGGTCACGTGATGCCCCACCACGCACGAAATTCCACCAGAAATGCGACGAAAAGCGTATGAGCAGAGCAAGCACCAAGCACGGGCTGCCTACGTCATCGTAGCTGCGCATGAGCAGTACACCTGTTGTCTGGCGCTGTCTGGTAACTGCTCAAACGAACCTTCTGTAACCTTCCTTCTTTCCTCCGTTTCGAACGCGAGCGGCCGACCAAAGCAGCCGAGAGCAGCAGCTGCCGGCGCGCCGCCCACGCCGCGGCTCCGTCATTCGGCCGAGTCCCCTGGGACGGTGGATGGTATCTGGTTCCGGCGGCTGTCCGACTCCCCCGCCGCTTCCTTCCTGTTAGTTCGAGCCACGGGATGGACGTTTGCCCTGTCTGTGGCCCACCGGACGTGTCGTTCAGTGGGTGCGCCCACAGGTCTCAGAGGAGCAATCTGCTCCACCCAGTACTTACAAAAACAAGGGACTTGTTCGGTTTACAAGGGATGTCCTGTTGCAACCAGTCCACTTCCTGGTAGTCAAAGTATCCTCGTTTTCACTGAGCGATACGGCCGTATAGCCAACTTGTGAGGAGACACAACTTTCATCATGGATCGTGGCACGACCCAATGGCGCGCCGTGATGGTCTACTCAACAGCGAAGCCTCTTGGTCCGAACAGGAATTCTGTGTCCCAGTTGTATTTAGAAGCTTTACACACCACTGTGATTAGGATGGTGAAGCTATTAGATTGCGTTACTCTTTGCTCACTGACTCGAAAAATGTACATGACGTTCCTCAACAAAATGGATGAAACGATACGCGGAATAACAATAGGTGCATTTTGCGAAGGCACTGTCTGGACATTCCTCACAATCACAATGCTGAGTTGTAAAATAAAGTGCCACTTGACTCACATTCTTAAATTCAGCATCATGTGCGGGGAGTGTTGCACCTAGCAGCTTGTTCAAATGGCTCTGAACACTATGGGACTTAAAATCTGTCACCAGTCCCCCCGAACTTAGAACTACCTAAACCTAACTGACCTAAGGACATCACACACATCCATGCCTGAGGCAGGATACGAACCTGCGACCGTAGCAGTCGCGCCGTTCCAGACTGAAGCGCCTAGAACCGCTCGGCCACCGCGGCCGGCCCAGCGGCTTGTCAGGAATATTAAAACATACGCTGATACACAGGAAGCACACAGCTGGTTATGAATAACAGAATGCATGGTCATTATGAAAATTCTGTTTCTTAATTACGTGTCGAAGTCATTACAGAGGATCATTATAGCGTCTATTATCCTTCGTGCATATATTTTAAATTGCTGGAAGAAAGACACATCCAAAGGCTGTATATGTTTTGTTGTTTTTGGCGGAATGATAAAGCATTAAGTATCTTCACCCGCAAATGAATCATTTACTATTATTGTGTCCTTACGAGCAGTCCAAGAATCAGAAAGTAGTAAACGCTTTTGGCCAACGGCCTTGCCGCAGTGGTAACACCGGTTCCCGTCAGGTCACCGAAGTTAAGCGCTGTCGGGCTTGGCTAGCACTCGAGTGGTTGACCATCCGGTCTGCCGAGCGCTGTTGGCGAACGGGGTGTACTCAGCCCTTGTGAGGCCATTTGAGGAGCTTCTTGATTCAGAAGTAGCGGCTCCAGTCAGGGTGTGCTGACCGCACGCCCCTCCATATCCGTACCCAGTGACCCCTATAGGCCGAGGATGATACGGCGGCCACTGAGTACTTTTTGGGTCTTCCGAGACCTGTTCGGACGGAGTTTAGTATTTTTAGTAGAAGCTTTTGGGTATTCGCGACATCATTATCAACATTCAGGAAGAAGGATTTTAATTTTTTTAAACATTTTCCCACCTTTTCTAGCCTCCAAATGTACTTTTGGTGGAAGATTATCGTCAGTAGCCATTTAACTTTCGCGCCAAAGGTTTTTCTTGAAGAGAAATGCAGTTTTTTGTTAGGTGCCCATTGACTGAAAGTCCAACATTTGTTTCAAAAGTTGTACTGTGTGCAGAATGGACCGGGGGCACTGCTGAATTCTTCCAAACACCTTGACCGGTTTGTCTGGAGTAGTTGTTGCAACAATGCTCTTTCTAAAGTCGGGTAGATCAAAGGTAAAATCCGCATGGCGTCAAATAATGTGTGAACATGGAGGTCATGCAAAACGACTTGTTGATTCTTCCCCCTCATTTAGATAGTGTCGTGCCAGAAGTTCATAATTAAATCCACTTTCATCAGTGCTCCAAATGCAGTGTGGCTGTATCTGCAAAACTGCAGTTTTCTGGTTTACTGCTTCGACAAAACGAGCCCCAGAGTGATGAAGAATATCTCGGTCTTCCTGTACATATCTGGCTGTCATGAAAAGCGTCATGTGTCTACGGCATATTTTTTATTCTTTCTTGAGACGTGCTAGAAACGCTGCAGAACATTAAACTTTTGTTTGGCTAATTTCTCTTGCCTTTTGCGCTGCCCAGTGTTTCAGGTGCCAGAAATGGACACATTTTCCTTCATGCCTTACTGTACCAAACTGGGTGAAATGTATTGTTTTATCTCTAGTTCTTTGATTGGCTTGTTTCCTCGAAATGGGTGATTACCTCTCTTTTCTCCACATAATCAAATATTTCTTTGATGTTAGGTATGATTTAGTATATGAATGTGTCTACGATGATGGGCTTTAGGTCGCAACTTCACGTGTAAGTGTATGATAATCCTCATAAATACGTTAGACGTTCGTCGGAAAATTTTGTTAAAATAACAGTATTGGATTTCTTTCCTGGTGAGCGTTCATACTCACCAGAACTCTTAGCTTCTCTGAGGAATACTGTTTGCGCCACTTCCACTAGCATTACGATCTTGAACACTATTAATCGCGTTATTGTCCATAAGTCGTTTTCTTCATCCACTGTCCTTCCAGTGTAACTTGAGTTGAGCAGTCAAATGAATCTTCGTGCTTCTGAAAAAGAAAAGCCACCAAAAACAGTGCGAATGTGTCATCAACTTGTGCTGCACAGTATCCCGTTGGATAAAGCTTTCTTAACTAGGATGCTATAATGTTTAAAATATTCCAGACATTGTTTCGTTAATTTTTGCTGTATTGAAACGCGAATACTAAACAGGTCAGCTCCTTACCCCTGGACCTCCAAAATTTCCAGTACTATTCTGTACAAACCAAGCGAAACACAATCACACGCCGTCGCAGGCGTGGTTAGAAATGTGAGATGGTCTGTGTACAAATGATTCCCGGCCGGGGTGGCCGAGCGGTTCTAGGCGCTACAGTCTGGAACCGCGCGACCGCTACTTTCGCAGGTTCGAATCCTGACTCGGGTATGGATGTGTGTGATGTCCTTAGGTTAGTTAGGTTTAAGTAGTTCTAAGTTCTAGGGGACTTGATGACCTTAGAAGTAAAGTCCCATAGTGCTCAGAGCCATTTGAATCATTTTGTACAAATGATTAAATAAAAATTCCTGTTCCAACCGAGATATGTCCCTTGCCAGTAAGTAGGCTATGTAGTGTGGATTCTAAATTTACATCGATAAGCCGCATTCCACCTTATGGTGTGTTCCGGTGGGTACTTAGTGCACCACTGCCATTTCCCTACTTTCCTGACCCACTCGCGAATGGTCTGCGGGAAGAAAGATTGTTCGTAAGCTTCCTTAAGAGTTGCAGTATCTCTAATTTTTCCTTCATTGTTCTTCGCGGGACACACGTAAGAGGAAGCAATATATATCTTGACTCTTCTGGGAATGTAAGCTATCGGAATTGTAATAATAAACCACACCGAGAAGGAAAACGTACGTTTTTTAGCGTCTGCCAGTGTTGTTGGCTGAGCATCTCCATTACTCTTTAGCGCTCGCTAAACGATCCTGTGACGAAACGCGCAGCTCTTCTTCTGATCTTCCGTATTTCCTGCGTCAGTCCTGTCAGGTATGGTTCCCAAACTGACGAGCGATATTAAAAGTATTGGACGGACAAGGGTTTTGTAAGCGACTCTTTTGTGGATGGATTTCACTTTCTGAGGATTATTCCGATGAATCTGTCTGGTATCTGCCATACCTACGATTAGTTTCGTCTAGTCGTTCCGCTTTAAATGGATTTTCTGTTACCAGATATTTTACTGGTTTGATGCGGCCCACCACGACTTCGTACCCCGTGCCAACCTTTCCATCTCGGAGTAACCACCTCTCCCGACATCCTCAGTGATTTGATATAACGAACAACTTAAATTGGAAGGGACACACAAAAAATGTTGTGGGGAAGGCTAACGAAAGACTGCGTTTTATTGGCAGGACACTTAGATAATGTAACAGACCTACTAAGGAGACTGCCTACACTGCGCTTGTCCGTCCTCTTTTAGAATACTGCTGCGCAGTATGGGATCCTTACCAGATAGGACTGACGGAGTACATCGAAAAAGTTCAAATAAAGGAAGCACGTTTTGTGTTATCGCGAAATATGGGAGAGAGTGTCACAGAAATGACACAGGAATTGGGCTGGACATCATTAAAAGAAAGGCGTTTTTCGTTGCGATGGAGTCTTCTCACGAAATTCCAATCACCAACTTTCTCCTCAGAAAGCGAAAATATTTTGTTGACACTGACATACATAGGGAGGAACGATCACCAAAATAAAATAAGGGAAATCAGAGCTCTTACGGAAAGATAGGTGTTCATTCTGTACGCGCGCTATACGAGATTGGAATAATAGAGAATTGTGAAGGTGGTTCAATGAACCCTCTGCCAGGCACATCTACATCTACATTCATACTCCGCAAGCCACCCAACGGTGTGTGGCGGAGGGCACTTTACGTGCCACTGTCATTACCTCCCTTTCCTGTTCCAGTCGCGTATGGTTCGCGGGAAGAACGACAGTCTGAAAGCCTCCGTGCGCGCTCTAATCTCTCTAATTTTACATTCGTGATCTCCTCGGGAGGTATAAGTAGGGGGAAGCAATATACTCGATACCTCATCCAGAAACGCACCCTCTCGAAACCTGGCGAGCAAGCTACACCGCGATGCAGAGCGCCTCTCTTGCAGAGTCTGCCACTCGAGTTTATTAAACATCTCCGTAACGCTATCACGGTTACCAAATAACCCTGTGACGAAACGCGCCGCTCTTCTTTGGATCTTCTCTATCTCCTCCGTCAACCCGATCTGGTACGGATCCCACACTGATGAGCAATACTCAAGTATAGGTCGAACGAGTGTTTTGTAAGCCACCTCCTTTGTTGCTGGACTACATTTTCTAAGCACTCTCCCAATGAATCTCAACCTGGTACCCGCCTTACCAACAATTAATTTTATATGATCATTCCACTTCAAATCGTTCCGCACGCATACTCCCAGATATTTTACAGAAGTAACTGCTACCAGTGTTTCTTCCGCTATCATATAATCATACAATAAAGGATCCTTCTTTCTATGTATTCGCAATACATTACATTTGTCTATGTTAAGGGACAGTTGCCACTCCCTGCACCAAGTGCCTATCCGCTGCAGATCTTCCTGCATTTCGCTACAATTTTCTAATGCTGCAACTTCTCTGTATACTACAGCATCATCCGCGAAAAGCCGCATGGAACTTCCGACACTATCTACTAGGTCATTTATATATATTGTGAAAAGCAATGGTCCCATAACACTCCCCTGTGGCACGCCAGAGGTTACCTTAACGTCTGTAGACGTCTGTCCATTGATAACAACATGCTGTGTTCTGTTTGCTAAAAAATCTTCAATCCAGCCACACAGCTGGTCTGATATTCCGTAGGCTCTTACTTTGTTTATCAGGCGACAGTGCGGAACTGTATCGAACGCCTTCCGGAAGTCAAGAAAAATAGCATCTACCTGGGAGCCTGTATCTAATATTTTCTGGGTCTCATGAACAAATAACGCGAGTTGGGTCTCACACGATCGCTGTTTCCGGAATCCAAGTTGATTCCTACATAGTAGATTCTGGGTTTCCAAAAACGACATGATACTCGAGCAAAAAACATGTGATTTGCAGAGTATCCATGTAGATGTAGATGCAATCTATAGTTTCTATGCTCTACAGCTCCCTGTCGTACCATGGAACTTTCCCTGATGCTGTGACATATGTCGTATCCTCCTGTCCCTTCTTCTTGTCAGTGTTTTCCACTTATTTCTGTCATCGCCTACCGCGAAGAACCACCTCGTTTCTTATCTTATACGCATACTCCGATGTTTAATTGATGTGACTGGTTCCAGTGATCGTTCTGCACTCGTGTAGTCGTACAGTAGTGAAATTTGGTTCAAATGGCTCTGAGCACTATGGGACTTAACATCTGAGGTCATCAGTCCCCTAGAACTTAGAACTACTTAAACCGAACAAACATAAGGACTTTACACACATCCATGCCCGAGGCAGGATTCGAACCTGCGACCGTAGTGGTCGCGCGGTTCCAGACTGAAGCGCCTAGAACCGCTTGGCCACAACGGCCGGCTAGAGTAGTGAGTTTCTTTGTGTGTTTATGCGTAACGTTTACGTTGAGGGTCAATTGCCAGTCCCTGCACCAAGCGCGGCTGCCTCCGTCGGGGGTTCGAGTCCTTCCTCGGGCATGTGTGTGTGTGTGTGTGTGTGTGTGTGTGTGTGTGTGTGTGTGTGTGTGTGTGTGTGTGTGTGTGTGTGTGTGTGTTTTACCTTAGCGTACATTAGTTTAAGTTACATTAACATGTATTTCTACATGGATACTCTGCAAATTACATTCAAGTGCCTGGCAGAAGGTTCATCGAACCACCTCCACAATTCTCTATTATTCCAGTCTCGTAAAGCCCGCGGAAAGAATGATAATCTATACCTTTCCGTACGAGTTCTGATTTCCCTTCTTTTATCGTGGTCATCGTCCCTCCCTATGTAGGTCGGTGTCAACAAAATATTTTTGCTTCCTGAGGAGAAAGTTGGTGATTGGAATTTCGTGAGAAGATTCCGTCGCAACGAAAAACCCGTTTTTTTAACGATTTCCAGCCCAAATCCTGTATCATTTCTGTGACACTCTCTCCCATATTTAGCGATAATACAAAACGTGCTGCCTTTCTTCGAACGTTTTCGATGTACTCCGTCAGTCCTATCTGGTAAGGTTCCCACACCGCTCAGCAGTATTCTAAAAGAGGACGGACAAGCGTAGTGTAGGCAGTCTCCTTGGGTCTTTTACATTTTCTAAGTGTCCTGCCAATAAAACGCAGTCTTTGGTTAGCCTTCCCCACAACATTTTCTGTGTGTTCCTTCCAATTTAAGTCGTTCGTAATTACAATACCTAGGTATTTAGTTGAATTTACGGCTTTTAGATTCAGCTGGTTTATGTAACCGAAGTTTGAGTTCCTTTTAGTACTCACGTGGAAGACCTCACTCATTTCGGTATTTAGGGTCAACTGCCAATTTTCGCACCATTCCGATATTTCTTATAAATCGTATTGCAGTTTGTTTTCATCTTCTGATGACTTTATTACTCGATAAACGACAGCGTCATCTGCAGAGATTAAGTAGTGCGTAAGCCTGTGCATCGATGACCTCAGCAGTTTGGTCCCATGGGAACTCGCCGCCGCCGCCGCCGCCACCACCACCACCACCACCACCACCACCGTCTCTGTATACAACAGTTTCATCCGCGAAGAGTCTCGTGGAACTTAGACATATTTATCGGTGTTTGATAAAGGAAAAGTCGCGACGAGCTATCAGCTGTTGCCTCTGGCACGTGCATACCAGCGTTTCCCGGGTTTTGAAATACACTTGAGTTAAAGCAATTCGTGAATGGTGTAGACGGGGAGAAACGATGAACAAGGGGCACGTTTGTGGACGACAACTGGAGACTGGTGCTACTCATAAGCGTCTAGATCAGTGGTTCCCAACCTGAAGGTAATTACCCTCTGAGGGATAAAAACTAAAAGATTGTATTCTGTTTGTCACGAAGTTAAATTGTTTTCAAAAGATCATTACTGTTATCACAATTTTGTAAGAGTCTAAGGTTGATGATATAAGTTATCAATAATTATTTTTTCTCAGTATCATTAATGCAGTGGATACAGGTTCCTCTTAGTCCACCCACTAAACACGTATATTGCGCAATGTCCCGCACATCGCTGATGACAAAAGTGAGACATATACGTAACAAATGTTAAATATCTCAAGCAAATGTCTGCTCCAAGTTGTAGGTAGTAACTGCAGTAGTCCATAAATTGCATTACTCGGTTTGAGATAGATAAACGAACTGATAGCACGACGCAGCAGTAACTACATTAAGGGCTACTATAGTGATATACACGGTATTATTATTATAATTATTGTTATTATTATACTGGTATAATAGTGGTTAGACACAGAGCATTAACAGTCTGAAGTCATCCAATTTGTACCAGCCCAGAAGTAAGGAGAGCAGTAATCAAATGATTTACAAACAGTAAGTATAGTGCACATAGATGAACCTGTTTGATTTTAAGTGGGGTTGCAGTGTGCAGATCAAGCAAGTGCCGCAGCGAAGAGGCGTAATGCAGGGGAAGTGTGTCTTGTAACAAGTATTCCAGCCTCACTGTGGATAGTTACCTTCCTTATTTGAGAAGTAGTTTTAGGTAAAACAAACACACACACACACACACACACACACACACACACACACACACACACACACACACACTAAATATCATTCTTCTTGTATCATTTTAAAAATAAGTGTTCCAAGAAAAGTCTTTCATTCTAAAGTTTAGTTAGGTGCGGAAGTTGGTGATAATCTGGGGGGGGGGGGGGGGGTGAATGGGCGGGGATACTAGTTAGGAACCACTGTAGATGGACTCTGTATGCTAGCTGAAGCAATATTATGCAGCAACTGACCAAATGGCACAGTGGTCGCTAGTCTATTAATGTCTCTCTTGAGACAATCGGCTACACATCGCTACTTTGGTTAACAATCACACTGTTAGCCCGATATTCCGTCAGTATTTTGTTCATTAGACGGCACAGCGGAACTGTTATCAAACGCCTTCCTGAAGTCAAGGAATACGGCGTCAGTGTGGGCGCCGGTATTCGCTACTGTTTGGATCTCTTGGACGAACGAGGAAACTGCTGTGCTGATGGAGTGTCAGTAAAAAATACAGTATAAATAAAATAGCCATGTGGCTAACAGTTTGGAACTTAAGGAAATGGGCCGTAATTTTTACTTATCGCTCATTTTAAAATAGTTTCAGCTGTTCATTATTTCCTCGAAGTGTTTTTCGCATCCCATTCTCGCTTTCTCTTTTTCCGATAATACCGCGTGCTGTTCACAGGATTTTGCGCGTGGGAGTCGGTATTCCTCGAATTTCTGACGTTACCGCACTACTTACGCTAACGACAATCGATTCCTGTTAAATATCTTGTGAAGATAGTTATTTGTCCCGAAAAAAAGTACATGTCATTTTACACTTGGTGACCGGTTTCGATCAGTTTCACGGCGTATGTTGTCGCCGTTTGTGTGGCAAATGAATCTGTCCTCATTACACTTGTTAAAAGCGAAGAACATAAAGGTCCGGCGGTGTGTATATTATATTAAAAATTTGGGGCTTTTGAAATGCATTTCTGTGACAAGTTCCAGTTAAGACCATCAAGCTTACGAAACATGACGGATAGCGCATCGGTTGTAGCCACACAGGAAACGTTTTCTCTTGTTCCTCGACTGTTGCAATGACGTGACGGTACCATGCGCTCTGTTTAATATTCTTTACGTGCCGCTTGTGCTCTCTCTCTCTCGGAACGGAATGCAGCACCACAGTACAGTAACATAAGATGGTAGCCTCTGCGAGCTTGCAACATTCAGAGGATCCTGTTCACGATATCCACTGGTCAGGAACAACACCCGTTTACTCACGCAAAAATCTCAAATCTCAGCGCTCCTTTTGTAAGCTGAGGCGACAGTGTTACCCAATTTACTGACATATGACATACACGATGACTCGCAAGGTCTTCTTTCTTGGTTAGTATTAATGAGACTTTCTGCAGTAATAATACATGCAGCCACTTACCCTTCCTTTATTTCGCGTTCAGTGCATCATGAAGCCGTCCTTCCTACATAACATATTACACACAAACGATAATAGGATAATGGTTCAAATGGCTCTGAGCACTATGGGACTTAACTTCTGAGGTCATCAGTCCCCTAGAACTTAGAACCACTTAAACCTAACTAACCTAAGGACATCACACACATCCATGCCAGAGGCAGGATTCGAACCTGCGACCGTAGCGGTCGCGCGGTTCCAGACTGTAGCGCCTAGAACCGCTTGGCCATTCCGGCCGGCGATAATAGGATAAATATACATAAAATTCCCTCCACAGTTCTCTTTTTAGCGTCTTTTTAACATCTGAGACGTATGATTACTTTCGACTAATCGAGTAACATACTGAAAGTGAAAGTGCAAATTGCTAATTTGAGACTACAACAAATGTGTAGTATGTCTTGCGTATATACAAAATTGTTAAGGCTTTCGTGGCCACTTGTTGAAAAACTGCCTATTGGCTTCTGTCTCGGGTTCTTCGGCCGACGTTCATCTAATGATTTATCTGACGTGCCAACATAACATTTACCATGGAAGTAGAAAAGGACAAGAAACTGCCATTTCTAGATGTGCTGGTCACAAGGGACGGCGAAAACCTGGGACACAGCGTGTATCGAAAACCGACACACACGGAACGATACCTGCACGAACTGTCAAACCACCACGCGAGCCAGAAAAGAGGCATGATTAGTAAGAAATGCAACACCTGGAAACTGTTCTGAGGAGCAATGGGTACTCCACAAATTATATTAGAAGTGTAACAGAGCCAAACACTCGGCGAAGTAAGGAACCAGAAAAAGAAATGTCGGGTACGGCCTTTCTGCCATACATTCCCAGAGTGACGGACAGAATCTGCCGTATATTACGCAAACATGGCGTAAAGACGATTTTCAAACCGACAAGGAAGATCAAAGAGTGTCTTAGATCGGCGAAGGAGAAAAGAGACCCACTTGCAATGTCGGGAATGTACTGTATACCATGCACATGCGGAAAAGTTTGTCGGAATGACTGGGCGATCAATTAACACCAGGATCAAAGAGCATAAGCGACATTGCAAGTTAGGGCAGGTAGAGATATCGGCCGTGGCAGAGCACGCACTGAATGAGACCGACCACATAATAAAATTCGCCGACACGGAAGTTCTGGCTGTAGAGAAGCACTATCACACGCGCTTGTTCAGAGAAGCTGTAGAAATATAAAAACACGCGAACAGTTTCAACAAGAAAGAGGAAAGCCTTAAGGTAAACGGATCCTGGCTTCCCGTACTGCAGCGAACGACCGTCGCAGGTAGCAAGAGGAGAACCGCACCGGAAATGACCGCGGAGAAGCCCTCGGACGTTGGCGCGCCAGGTACATATAGTCTGCAGCCTCCCCATTCCCCCCATCCCCTCTCCTATAGCCCTCCGTCCCTACCACCTACTCAACACAACATCATCCCCCACCCACTCCCCAATCCAGGAACCCTTAAAACCCTCTGCTCCCTCCATATACTTCCTAAAGAACCTCCCAGACAATTCCACCAACAAAACCCTATCCCTCACCCTCAGGGAACACCTCCCCTCGTTCCGAAATTTCAATGGCTCCCTCAATGTTTTTAGAGATGGCAGGACGGCCAAGTTAACATCCTATAAAGACATGGACCCCAATCAACTGCAACAGGAGCTCAGGAAACTCCTGAACTCTAGGGTGACAGTGGAGAGGAAATCCGCTAGGGAAACCGCGCCCCCCCCCCCCCCCCTCACCAACCGAAACCCCCCACAGTCAGCGTAGTGATCAAGGATGTCGGCTTCGACATTCTTCCTGAAGATGTCAAAGCCGAACTCCAACGCCAGGGAATCCCAGTCCTAAACGCATGGAGAATAAAATCCAGAAAGACAGGCAACTTTGGCCCCATGATTCGAGTCATCTCGAATAATCAGAGGGACATCGACTTCATGCTTGAACATGGAGTTCACATCTTCTTGTCCCACCACAGAGTAGAACCCTCCAACCCACCCAGTCCCCTACCCATTCAGTGCCAAAGATGCCAACAATTTAACCACAGGACCGAACAATGCTCCTCACCACCCAAATGTAGCCGCTGTGGCAAGGACCACCCCCTCTCATCCTGTGAACTAGACCCTACCGTCACTCCCACCTGCGCCAACTGCGGTGGCCCACACTCCTCCCGCTCCTTCCGATGCCAAAACCGCCCCCAACAGGCAGAAAGCGACCACCTCCAAGCCCCCCTCCACCTCGCTGACACCCCCGCCACCCAAGGTCCTCACCTTCTCATCGAGGACTTCCTTAAGTCCATCACCTTCACCCTTGCTTCCCTCTTCCAAGGCCGGCGGCGAGAGATAATATCTACTCTCCGACAGGTGGCCCAAAAATTCTTCCTCAAAGACCTCAAATACAATCAAGCAGGCAATAACGTCACAACAACAATAATCAAAACACCATATTCGCAAGCGCTGAGAAGTTAAACACACATACCAACACCCTCATCCCCCCCCCCCCCATCCCATTCATGGCAGTACACCCCAATAGAGAACCCACCAACCTCCTTTTTGTCAACATAGAAGGCATCCACAGACGCAAAGCCCTCCTCAACGACTGCCTCTGCAGAAACGACATAGACATCCTTGGACTAGCAGAGACCTGGACCAAACCTACCGACAATATGAGACTCAACCGCAACTACGACCACTACGCCAAACACCGACCTGACGGCAGAGGCGGTGTTGCTTATACACCAAGACTACCCTTGCCTCCCAAGAAGTCCCACTCCCACCTCAATATCAACATCTAGAGGCAGTCATGATATCCATACCCCGCCCCAGACGTAGACGCCTCATCATAGCCTGCCTATACAACCCACCAAATACACCACTTCCAAGATCCTTCCTCCGCTACCTAACAACCTTTAAAGAATACTTCCTCCTAACCGACCTGAACGCAAGACATGAACTACTAGGAGACACCACACACAACCAAAATGGTACCGACCTACTTGACTTCCTCACCACCGAAAACGCGACAAGACTTCCCATTAATACCTTCACCTTCATAGGACACAACGGCTGCTCCCTCCCCGATCATATCCTCTACAGCCCCTCCCTCTCTGATACCATCACCCAGTACTCAATAGGTGACACCCTTACCAGCCCCCACCTACCCATCCTTTTCAGCACCACTGCCATCAACCCCCCTCCCCCAGCTCCAACATCCCGAACGATAAAACTCTATAGCAAAGCTGACTGGACAAAGTACAAAGAGA
The DNA here is from genome assembly GCF_023898315.1 of Schistocerca nitens. Taxonomy (NCBI): domain Eukaryota; kingdom Metazoa; phylum Arthropoda; class Insecta; order Orthoptera; family Acrididae; genus Schistocerca; species Schistocerca nitens. Next base: position 471,480,025 of record NC_064621.1, read on the forward strand.
CCATTAACAACTGGCCCCACTAACCATTACCGACACCGACGACCTTAACCACATCAATGACAGAATAATTGACACCATCAAGACAGCCATCGACGCAGCCATCCCCACCAAAACCATCGTCTCCTTCAAACCGCACCTTCCCCCCGAAATACTCAGACTGATCCGAGAAAAAAGAAAACTCTACCGCGAAATCAACAAAGACAGAAACCCCGACCTTAAAACAATCTGGAACAGACTAAACAACGAAATTAAGCGACTCACCTCTGAGCACAGACAAAAACAATGGGACGAAACCTGCTCCAAACTTGACTACAGACAAGGACGCAAATTTTGGAACAAGTTCAAGACACTCACGGGACAAAACACTGACAGGACATTCAAACTAAACGTAGACGACTCCCCCACCACCGACCCCACCCAAGTAGCAGAAGCCTTCAAAACCATCCTAGAAGACACCCACAAATTCCCACAGGACCCCCTATTTATCGAACCATTCCACCACACAGTCACCACAGAACTCCCCCTGCTACTCGTCTCCCCCACCGCCCCCACAGAAGATGAAATTAAACTGCAGAATGTAATCACCGACAGAGAAATTAAAAAGGCCATCTTCTCAGGCAGAAACTCAGCCCCTGGTGAGAACGGGATTCAGAGTCTTCACCTCCGCAACTGTCCCCTCAACACCATCATCCCCCTCCTGTCCCTCCTTTTCAACTTCTGCCTCTCCCACAACACCATCCCCACAGCGTGGAAATCCGCTAAAGTCGTCATGATCCCCAAACCAGGCAAACCCAAATCAGACCCCAAATCCTATCGCCCCATATCCCTCCTTGACGTCCTCCGCAAGACCTTCGAAAGAATAATTACAGACAGACTCACACACTTTACTGACAAGCTCCAACTCATCCCTCACCTCCAGTCCGGCTTCCGAAAACTCCACTCCACCAATGATCCCCTTCTCCGACTCACATCAGACATAACAAGACACCAGAACCTTGGACAGTGCACGCTCGCTATCTTTCTGGACATCGAGCGAGCATTCGACAAAATCTGGCATGACGGACTTTTATACAAGCTGCTTAAGACAGGCTTCCCACCGCAGACAGTACGACTAATCAAAACCCTATTAACCGACAGACGCTGCCAAATCCACATCAACCAAACCACCTCATCCCCTTTCCATCCCGAAGCAGGAGTAGCCCAGGGTGGGATTATCTCCCCCCTGCTCTACTCCCTGTACACCATTGACATCCCCACCCCGACAAGAACCACCGAACAACTCCAACTATACGCAGACGACACAGCATACTGGAATTCGGGACCCTCGATAAACACCATCAACAACCAGACAGCGACATACCTGACAAAACTAGAAGACTGGATGCGACAATGGCGCATCAAACCCAACCCCACCAAAACCCAACTTATCCTATTCAAACACCGCAACATACACAAAAAAACAAACCAAAATCCCGACCACATCTCCCTCACGCTGTGGGGCACCCAGCTCCTCCCCTCTTCCAACGCCAAATACCTAGGCGTCCACCTTGACAAGTATCTCAACCTAAGCAACCACATCAAGGAGACCCTGAATAAAGCCCGTCAACGACAACACCTCATACGACGGGTACAAGGCAAATTTACAGGCTGCAATGATAAGACAGCTGTAAATACCTATAAAACCTTCGTCCGTCCACTATTTGAATACGCGGCAGCGCCTCTCGCCTGCATCTCCAAGACCCAAGCAGAAAGAATCTTTCGCACCGAAAGGCGAATACTTCGCAGCATCCTACGACTCCCACCCTCCACCCCCAGACAAGAGGTCTTTGAGGAAGCAAAAATCACCCCTGTCCAAACAAGATTAGCCATCCTTAGAGCCCGCTATGGGAAAACCACCCTCACCTCCCGACCTGACCTACACACAATATACACCCACAGACCCAGACACAGAAACAAACCCAAACACAAATACACCTACCCACCAAGAACAATCATAAATAACACCCTCCACACCTTCCCTGACACTATACACCAACACGAACACGCAAGACAATTACACATACAGAACAACGACACTCCTACCCCCCCACACCTCCAGGCGTTGAACCCCGACCGCCCGCCACCATAAACCTTACCGAATCGATAGCAACAAAACGGCACATAAACCTAACTCCACTGTCGCCCTGACTTTTGTACCCTTGTACTTTTGTTTTTATATTTCTATTTTCATCTCTACCACTAGCTCCATCTCTAAATCTCTAATTCTATTTGACTTCTACAGCTTAAAAATTGTAAAAATTGTAATTAGTCTGTAAGATAACAAAACAATTGTAAATTGCCAAACTCTATTTTAGGAAAACAGTAACTAGTATGTAAGTTAGCATTAAGTACAAAATAAATACAGAAAAGAAAAAAATGTAATACCCTCATCTCTGGCCCCAATAGAGCAACAAGCTCTCCAGCGGCCCATCCGCCTCCCTTCAGGAGCGGAAATGAATAGTAAAAAAAAAAAAAAAAAAAAAGCTCGGCTCCAGTTCACCACCGGCAATGGAGGGTGAAGCTTTGACAATGCCAGCCACTCGTGCTGGCGAAACGTCAGAAAAATCATTAGATGAACGTTGGCCGAAGAACCCGAGACAGAAGCCAATAGGCAGTTTGTCTTGCGTATATGTTCAGTTTCCGAATAAGCTGGATACACCATAAGGAAATCGGACTTTATTTCTTCACTCGAATACTTGGAGACCCTTCTTTCGCTAGCGCCCTTGTCCCATATCTTTGCGTAGGCTCGGCATGGTTAAATCGGATTTGACATGGTTAAATCGGATTTGGCATGGTTAAATCGGATTTGGCATGGTTAAATCGGATTTGGCATGGTTAAATCGGATTTGGCATGGTTAAATCGGATTTGGCATGGTTAAATCGGATTTGGCATGGTTAAATCGGATTTGGCATGGTTAAATCGGATTTGGCATGGTTAAATCGGATTTGGCATGGTTAAATCGGATTTGGCATGGTTAAATCGGATTTGGCATGGTTAAATCGGATTTGGCATGGTTAAATCGGATTTGGCATGGTTAAATCGGATTTGGCATGGTTAAATCGGATTTGGCATGGTTAAATCGAATTTGGCATGGTTAATTTTAAGGGGTGGCCAGATGCCCTCCCTGCCGCCACCCCATCCCCCCTCAGTCGCAGCATGGTCTAATGGTCCTTCACCAGTCTTGTCGTCTTAGTTGTTCTCGCTTCATGGTGGGTGATTATGAATCTCATATTGTGCCTCTTTCACAGAAGTAATAGCCTTCCTTCATTCATTATTGATTCTCTTCTGTGCACTGTATTATCCCATAGGGTCTTGGAATATCTTCTCTGTACCCAGTTGTGCATTGAAATGACCCAACAAGACTGTTATCCCTCCTTTTATCTGTTTGTGCCACTATATTATCCAGCGCATTTAAGAATTTTATGTCACTACATTGTCTAATCTGTTTTTACCATTAGTGGTGCATGTGTATTTATCGGGGTATAGGTTTTGTTTCCTGTCTGCATTATTAGGTATGAGAGCCTCTCGTTCACACCCTTCCATTCACTGACAGTAGCAGAATAGTGTCTGCCTCAAGCGTTGTTCGGAACATAAAAGGCCGTTGCTCAACCCTGTGATCCGATCTTGCCTGGATTTCGTTTCATTTCTTGCAGTGCCAAGATGCCATACTATCAGGACTTTGTTTGCTACCCTTGGTCATGGTCTGTATGTTAATGGACCTAGTTTAAAGTTACTTTTTGGCCTCCTGTTTTATATCCGATGCAGTATGGATGCTAAGGTAATGTAGAGCTCAGACTCTTCCTTTGCTCACAGAGTAGGATCCCCAGAATTAGCCTACTTGTGTGGCCCAAGTTGACAGAGGATGAAGCACCCCCTGGGGTAAATTGCTGTTCATCATGAGCTCCCTGATTACTACAGCAAGTCGATTTATTTTTTTGGTCTATCGTAGTAGCTGTAGTGGGATTAAAACTGTGGTAGTGAGCCTCAGAGGATGTACACAGGGCGCACGTAACGTGGACCACCGACGCCTCTGGAATGTACTCTGCACCTTTGCTCCTGTCAGTCTCGGCACAGTGGATATGTCTGAATTAAGTTGATGTTCAGTCGAGAAAATTCTTCCTGCTTCTCTCCCGTTGAAATTCTCACATTCTTCCTCCATCGAAGTCGTTGATTTACTTCATCTATCACATTGGAGGGGTGCCCTTTCTGGGTATTATTCTCTGAAGCCATACAAACAAAGATTTTTGTTGCGAGTTGTTACTACTCCCCGCATCCCGTCGTTTTTCAATCGGGCTTGCTATCGGATACGGCCGAGTTAATCTTTTATATCATATCATGAAAGTGTCTAAATTTGTGCTAGAAATCCTCTAAAAGCTTGATAGTGGGCTTATGTCCGAAACCAGTAATAAAAAAAAAGAATTGTTTCAAAATAGTGCGGCCGGTCGCAGCTCATGATACGAACTTACATGTCAGCAACAAAAGGTATCCATCGGAGATTCTGCGAGTCTTCCCATGCCCAATGGGGTTCGGCTATTCGCTTTCTCGCTATATGAGACTTAGCGATCGGTTTTACCTAATCCGCTTAAGGAGTGCTACAGGGGAGTTCCACAAAGGCATGCTGGATATTGTGGTCCGAGCCGAGCCCAACGGTTTCTTGCGGTGGCGGTGGCATTGCGTGGGAGGCAGGGGGAGGTGGGGAGGAGACGTTCCACCGATGTCAGGTGTTTTCCAGGGTCCAAAAGTTGCAAGTAGACGAAGTCCTGCCAGGAGGCGAGTAGTATTACACGAAATAGGGGATGGACGACGAGTATGCTCGCACTTGAAATAGTCTTTCTGCACGCATGGTGTGACTATACTGAAAGGTCACAGTATTTAAACAATTATCGCAGTTGCTTGGACCTCCTGAAACCCAAAAGTTCGCCAGCAGGACTCTTGGCTCCTGTGGTGTCGTTGGTCGTTTGGGGGTAAAGCAGCAATTTCATGGTGTTTCTGGTTTATGAAGTTGAGAGACTTAATGATCGACAGTGATGGATAAATGTTTTTCTGTCAGTGTGTAAAGCTTACAGTAATTCCCACACACTCTTCCCTCGTGCGGGCGTGGAGATCTAATTCTTTGTTTCTTCAGTGTTTGTAGGCATGTAGGTGAGATTATGGAGTTGCTAGTTAGCATGAGGTAGTGCTCGATGATGGAAGAAATGGTGAGGTTTAATTAATGCTAACAAGCTGCATTTGTATCTCTTGGAACTTACTTTGATTCGACCGTATTCAAGCCACACACTTTGGACTGGTTCACAATTGGTACAGCGGCGGTCCGACCGCAGTTCGGTCTGGCGCTGTGTCTCAACCGACGCAGACGGGTGACGTCAATGTCTTGAAGGAAACCGGAATTCCGCCTTCCGGGGCCTGTATGCCGCAATCTCTGCCGCTCGCTCTGGCAGGCGCGTAATATTCAACAAACTACTCCGCATCATCGATGCGCCGATTACGTGTTAGGCTGCTGTGTAATACGTTACGTGCGCAGCTACCATTCACGCCACTGCCGTCCATTCATTCACTGCTGGATCAAAGATAATCTGAAATTTCAAAAGCCATTAACTGAATCTTAACAGCGGATTATATAGCAATAATACAAACTTCAGTAGTCATAGTTCTCCAGGGAATGAGTATTTGATCTCAGAGTAGAGACGTATTCGCAATCACCTGCTCGAAAATTCTTGTCTGTTGCACCGTAATTGGATTACACTCACAGTAATTCGTATTCAGGTGATGCAAACCGGTAATCGTTTCAGGCTACAACTCTAATGCTTTTGCGAACTGATCTGCGCAGTTTCCAGCCGAAATATTCTTCCAGGAAGTTACGTTGATCCGGTTGAACTTCCGAAAATTCGCGGAACTTCAGAGCTGCTGAGAGAGCTTAAAGATTCAATTTACGTTTTGGTCTTGACTGCCTGCCTCATTTTTGTCCATCATTCCTTGCCCGTGTTCGTAACTGCGGGCAAAAAAATCGTCTAGTTCCTCATAGTAGCATACAAAAATCAGTGATAAAATCTAGCGACGAAGACCTCATTCTTCCTAAGTAAAAGGAGAAATCCATTTTGTACAAGAGATCCTGAGGTTTCTTCTCCATTGATACGCTGTTCCAGTCGTTTGCAGTGGTTGTACTTTATGATCCCACGGGATTCTTGTTAAGAGACCCTAGAATCCCTGTAGAATCAAGCCAGTTATAATGCTTGTGTAAAAGCATTCTTTTCCTCACTATGAACTTAGAAAAAAAATCTGTTGTTCTGTTACCAATTACAGTAATGGTTATATATACTACATTGTTCAGAAAATTTTACTTGATTACAATGCAGTCACATTTGTGAAGCATTTAGATCACACAGATTAGCTGACAATGCTTTTCGAACAACTAAGGCTTATTTTCAGTCCTTACATCTTTACAAAAAGCGTTTGCTGTCGTTACTGCAATTATATGATTATATGAAAGTATTATTTTATAATGCAGGTTTTTTTCTCTCTTTGTAGTACCGAAAGATACATCCTGGATCTTCATAACGCGTGTTGTAAGGTACTTGAATTAAATTGTGAGATATCAGTAACGGTAGATGTTTGCACCTTATTTAATCATTACGTATTTCGGGCTCTCTGGGGATTCCTTTTGGTGCTGCACACAAAGAATAAGAAACTTCAGTTATACCTAACAAGGGAACCTCCCCATAGCACCCCCCTCAGATTTAGTTATAAGTTGGCACAATGGATAGGCCTTGAAAACCTGAACACAGATCAATCGAGAAAACAGGAAGAAGTACGAAAAAAATAAGCAAAATATACAAACTGAGTAGTCCATGACAAGATAGACAACAACGACAGCGTGAGCTCAGGAGTGCCGTGGTCCCGTGGTTAGCGTGAGCAGCTGCGGAGCGAGAAGTCCTTGGTTCAAGTCTTCCCTCGAGTGAAAAGTTTAATTTTTTATTTTCAGACAATTATTATCTGACAAAACTCTTATGTTTTCATCACTTTTTTGGGAGTGATTATCACATCCACAAGAAAACCTAAATCAGGCAAGGTAGAAGAATCTTTTTACCCATTCGCCAAGTGTACAAGTTAAGTGGGTCGACAACATATTCGTGTCATGTGACGCACATGCCGCCACCAGTGTCGTATAGAATATATCAGACGTGTTTACCTGTGGAGGAATCGGTTGACCTATGACCTTGCGATCAAATGTTTCCGGTTCCCATTGGAGAGGCACGTCCTTTCGTCTACTAATCGCACGGTTTTGCGGTGCGGTCGCAAAACACAGACATTAAACTTATTACAGTGAACAGAGACGTCAATGAACGAACGGACAGATCATAACGTTGCGGAAATAAAAAAATAAACTGTTCACTCGACGGAAGGCTTGAACCAAGGACCTCTCGTTCCGCAGCTGCTCATGCTTACCACGGGACCACGGCGCTCCTGAGCTTACACTATCCTTGATGTTGCCTATCTTGCGCATTGACTACTCAGTTTGTATGTTTTGCTTATTTTTTTCATAGTTCCACACAGCTTCTTCCTGTTTTCTCGATTGATCTGTGTTCAGTTTTCAAGGCCTGTCCACTGTGCCAACTTATAACTAAATCTGAGGGGGGTGCGATGGGAGGTTCCCTTGTAAGTAGTAAAATGCTGTTCGAAGATACTACTAATGTATAGGTGCAGTGTTTGGCGCTGTTTTCCCAAATAATTTGGAAAGCTTGGGATTACTCAAGTGAGGGGCAGACACGACCAGTGTACAGCAAAAGAAATATTTTATTAGCTGTTTAAGCGTGGTGGCGCAGTGTCAAGAGATGGGAATCGCGTTCGAGGGGACGATGGGTGAAATCCATTGCAGCTATCCAGAATGAGATTTTCTGTGGTTTTCCTATAAAGCCAAGTACATTAATTTCAAATTGATTTTGTAAGGGCACGGTGGTTTCCTCCCTCAATTTCGACTTCTCCACATTCTGTAGTGACCACGTCGGCGACGAAACGTTGAACTCTAATCTTCGACCATTTGTTGGTCAGACGTTATTGTTGTTTATATCACTGAATTACTAATTTCGCTAGTCTTTTTCCAATCCAGTGACTGTTTAGATAGTAAAAAGGTATCGTGGTTCGTATTTCAGCGACTTCTCAGCTAAATGCCATCGATCCTAGGTTAAGATCGACAGACACTTTTCAAACTGTTACAGTGTGTTCAGGTAATATGCATTTCAGTCATTAATGGATACAAATTTATTCCTGTTTTATGTGAAAACGGGATTATCTTCATGGGAAGTTAGCGAGTGGTAACATCGTCCCTAACGTGGGTTGAAATAATTCTGTTTCGAATAAAACAGTTCCAACATAAAGTACACCACACGAGAAAGGACTGTCTAAATTGACCGAATGGTCCCGAATTTAGCCGACAGTCGAGAGCCAGTAAACTTACAGCCACAATATCATTCAATGTCTCCAATGTCAGGACCTGATAATGGTGTGCCTTGACCGACGAAATATTATCGTAGTAAATATTCCAGACTACTGTCGGGAGAATTCTTACCGCTGATTATCTGGTTGCTGAATGTTCTTAACGGATGTCTTAGAAGAATGCTCTGCGCTCAAGTCAGTTGCGCAACAGTTTCCCAATCAATTGAACTTTGTGCAAAACCAGTGCCAAAGGTCATCCCCAAATATTTGTATGTTTCAAAATACTTGCATTTCTCATTGTGTGGTTAGAAGCCGTCAGAGTGCTTCGTACTCTAATTGTAAGGATATCTGTAGAAAAGGTCCCTACAGGTCGAAATACATTCAATAAGATATTTAAAAAATCTTGTGATTCGTAACTTTTAGGATAATTAAAACGCGTTTTCAACGTTTACAGAATGATACCAGATTTATATATATCGTTCTTAACTCATATGACATAAACTGGAGTAACGTCCTTTGAAAAATTACTGTATTAATGTATTACTTAATGCTCTCCTATGGGGCACATCCATCGGGTTTTCGCACGACACGAAAGCACTGCACAACCTTGTTTTCGTCAAGCGAAATCGACCACGATACGTCATGGAGGTTGCCGGCGCCTGCCTTCCTGCTTTACCACATGGCAGACAAAGGCTTGGCACACGGAAACGCTTCTTTATCAATTATGACACCCTTCTCCCAACCGCTCTGTGGTTACTGTAGGTCTCAAGTCCACACGTCTCGGTTATGGCCTACAAGAATGTTACTTAGTTATCTTCTCCAACATCCGCCATCTTCGTGCATGCTGTTTTGCTTGTATCCTAAATCCAGTTCTGAAAACTATTAAAACTTCTGGACATCTCAAGTAGTCATATTAGTAAATTATTACAAATTCTTTACTTCATTTGCACGCATTTCGAATTACCAAGTTACGCAATGGTTTCTTTACTCCAAAGTGACATTTTGTAAACGTTGAATACGCGTTTTAATTGTCCTAAAAGCCGCTAATCACAAGAATTTTTTATATCTTATTGAGTGTATTTCGATTTGTAGGGAGCTTTTTTTCAGATATACTTACAATCAGAGTACAAAGAACTCTGGTGGCTTCTAACCACACAATTAGAAATACAAGTATTTTCAAACATACAAATATTTGGGGACGATTTTTGGCGCTTGTTTTGCACGCAGTTGAATTCATTGGGAAACTGTTGCAGGTGACTTGAGCGCAGGGCATTCTTCCAAGACATCTACAGTATTTTGTTCCACACATTATAAAAGCGTTTTTGCAATTTCGTTACAGCGAATGTCATTTATAAAAGGCCTTTACTGCTAGAATAATGCCCTTTCAATAGTGATCACCTTCACATGACATCTATCGAATATCCAGTGCATTCAAATTAAACATGAAAAGTCCTACATTGAGCAATATTGCAAAACAATATTGCTGCTGCGGAGCTTGTACAGTCAATCAGGGTAACTTTTTACCAGTCAGTGTATCTTTATACCACCTACCACTTCTGTTTAAAATGGCTCCCGCTATACCTACTATTTTGTACTAATAGTAACATTTCCGGTAACCATGTGATTTCTAGTTAGTATTTCAGTTGTCTTTTCAACTCCTACAACGTCTTAGCCTTCAATTGCTTTGGCCATGAAGAGAGCTTCCGCGACAGTGATTTAAGTTGAGCAGTGCCGCAGCAATAGTCAGGGATTTTATCTGCCTCGTGATGACTGGGTGTTGTGTGATGTCCTTAGGTTAGTTAGGTTTAAGTAGTTCTAAGTTCTAGGGGACTGATGACCATGTATGTTAAGTCCCACAGTGCTCAGAGCCATTAGAATCATTTTTTGCCGCAGCAATGCAAATATCTTATACTTCAAAGTAAACCTGTAATACTGAATTAAAACTGCTTGTTTCTACTTCTCATTAACACCTAGTTTCCTTCTGGTATGATTCAAATCCACGCAGAACATTAGATATAGGAAAATTGTTTAAGTGTAATGTTACCCTGAATGACTGTAGCTTTGTATCAGTACTAAAATTAAAATTTTACTCTCACAGGGCTTAGTATACATTTTTCACTTTCCCAAGCACTCGGTAATTACAGATGTAAAATGTTAAAATATCTGTTGCAGTGTGTAATTTGTGTCCAGTATTTGCAGAAAATGGTATAAAGTGGTACAAAGTTTGACTGTACGTAAACGCCGAGGTTAAAGTTCTCAAAGAGCATGAAAATTACCGAAGAAGAATGCAAACATAGCGATTCACTTCTTGGTATGCCTTTCATTTCGTGGAAAACTTGCCACTACCATAACTGCGTCCATATGATGTATTTTATCTTCCACAGCTATGGATAAATGTATTTTGTATCCACAACACAAGGACAAGTGAGTGTGTGATGCATGTGTACCATGAAGACATTGCGTAGAAAGGAGCGAATGATGTGTGCCCCCTTCCTATTTGAAAAGAATATGTACCCAAAAATGTCAAAACTACGGTTGTTTCCCGACGGATGCGTTTGGCAAAATTAGAATCACTGTATATTTGTAATGTGTACATCTTCAGTGGAACAGTTTTTTCCACTGTCGTGGACATTCGTATAATGTATGTGACGGGAAGTTTCCCAGGGTGAAACGGGTAACCAGAAAAATTGATAGTGTATACGCTGATAGTTTTGTGAAAAGGTTGTCAGTGCTTCCAAAAGTCTAAGTTGACCGTAAAGCTAATAGAAACTGAAGAAATCTAAAACTTCTCCAAGCTGTGGCCAACTTATTACAGGAACGGGCGTTGTCGAACGAATCACAAAGTGTGTGCCAAAAAGCCAGAAAATCAGATTTCAACCACGTTCCTTTACGCGTTCTGAACACAGTCAGGTGTTGTGGCTTCTGAATGCGCAGGATTACAGAAGCATACATTCGGTCTTCTATTACAGGAAATGTGTTTTAATTTTGAAAAGGCTTCCCTGGACCCGTGGCAATTAACGGGAACAGAATGTAAGACATTCAGCGTATACTTTATTATAATCCGAGTATGTTACTCGTCCTTTCTTGGAAATGTTTGGTTTCACACAGGGATAAGCAAGATGAAGGTTTACGATATTACCCGAAGAAACGCTGGTAGATACTGAAAATTGGCGAGGGAGAGAGGGAAGAGAGGGCTGTGGCGATTTTGTGTCCCCACTAATTTCGTGCCTCGCACATAAGTTTGCTGGTGGTGTTTAGCTGCTGGTTCCCGGGTTCGATTCCCGGCGGGGTCAGGGATTTTCTCTGCCTCGTGATGACTGGGTGTTGTGTGATGTCCTTCGGTTGGTTAGGTTTAAGTAGTTCTAAGTTCTAGGGGACTGATGACGATAGATGTTAAGTCCCATAGTGCTCAGAGCCAAATTTAGCTGCTGGTACTGTCCATTTAGACTTCTGCTACGTGAACAGATTAGTAAAAATGTTGGATTGATAAGGTAACTTCCATAATCCATATTATATTCAAACACACACACACACACACACACACACACACACACACACACACACACACACACATACACTCACACACACACACACACACACACACACACACACACACACACACACACATACATACATACATACACACACACACACACACACACACACACACACACACACACACAACTTTCGGGTGACCTTTGGTACGGGCAGCAAAGCTGCAAGTTAAGTGCGCCGTTAAAGCTCAGTCAAGTGGGTTTGTTTCATCACTGCACTAGCCATGTGCAAGTAGTGAGGCTACACTTTTATTAAAGTACCCTTGACTCCAGTGTTGTCACTACTGACTACAGGGATGGTGACTACTTCCTGTTGACAAATATTCTACCGCGTTTTGTTCTCGAATGCGGGAACATGGCCAAAACTATCTCGAACGCCATTGTTAGTTCTACACAGATGTATCCAAAATAATTATAAGAAGCGCATTCTGCCCACAGGTTTGTATAAATCTTTTAATCCCTCTGCCATCAAATACAACTGTTAATTCCCAGAAACTATTGCTGTCTTCAAGGCCACTTAAGCAAAGTCTTCAAACTTTGCTTAATACCCTGACTCTAGAAGCGGTCTGGTGTTTGTATATAATACTGATTGGAGCAAGAGGGCAAATAAACGCACATTGCAAATCTTTGCAACCTTTGAATGTGCTGAGCGAGGCGAAATAAACGTGTTCACTTGGGTGGAAGCACTGGTATGTGATGGAATGAATCAGCTGACAAATTCTGCTTTTCTCAGGGGATTTTTACTGAACATTGAACACCCTTCTAGACTTCAATCGCGTTATCAGGGGAAGCAGAATGGAAGCCTACAACTTGCTTACAGGGAAGGCTGCAATTCTATCGCTGTCAAGTTTCGCTCCCGTTCCTTGCCATAGGAAGGGAACATCAACTGTTATTGGGACGAGGTTCAAGTCTGGAAGTTTACCCAACTTTTTTGCACTTCTCACTCTTTACACAGAGTAGAGCGGGCTGTCTAAACGGCACCACACACGAGCGACGGATCGCACAATCAGATGAATCGCATTCAGTGGTTGGCTGCGACTCGTTCGTTTAGTTATTAAGTGTGATTGTGCAACTCTGGCCTCGCCAATGATGAGTAAGAAATTTGCGTTAGAGCTTCTAGTTTTCCAGGGATCATGCCCCGCCCTGAGAAGTGATGCTGAGGCGGGAGTTTCTATTTGTATTAAAAGTTACAAAAATACGCCGTCCGATTTTGTAGTGATAAGCTTTTTGAAACTTGTGCTGCACAGGTTTAACTGATTTAATTCAGAGTTTTATTAGAGGACATTCAAATAAAACCCGAACCGCCGCCACAACGGCACCAAATTCTATTCAAAAGTAATCAGCACGTGCGTTAAGATGTTTATTCCACAGGAAGACAGGACAATCAATTCCTGTCTCGTAGAATGCGGTCGACCGTTGACGGATCCACAACTGCACGCACTCCAGCACCTCCTCGTTCTACTGAAATCGACTACCATGCATGTCTATCTTCAGGTCACTAAATATGTGAAAAATCACATGCTGAAAGAAAGATCCGGGCTGTACGGAGGATATTATAGTGTTTCACAACCAAGTCGACGAAACAGCCTTCGTCCAATTGGCAACGTGAGTGTTGGCGTTATCGTGCAAGAGGATGCTTAAACTCGTCTACATCATACTCCGCAAGCCACCTAATGGCGTACGGCGGAGGGTACTTTTAGTACCACTGAGCCCTCCAACCCCATTCCACCCGCGAATAGTGCGTGGGAAGAATGGTTGTCGGGAAACCTCTGTATTGACTTTAATTTCTCGAATTTTCTCCTCATGATCATTGCGCGAAATGTACGTGAAGGGGATGTAGTATGTGAAGTTCCTCGAGCGTGGAACCTCAGCGAATGCGCAGCGCTGTAAAGAGACTCTGCAGAAATTGCGGCGCGCCGTGAAGTGAAAAGACCCAGGAGTGCTGCCGAACAGAATCACTCTTGCACGGCAGCGCCCGTCCCCACGATGCCATTTGGACAAAGGCTACATTGCAGCGATTTGGTTGGGAAACACTGCAACATCCACCGTACAGCCCAGATCTTTCAGTGTGATTGTCACATCTTTGGCGATCTAAGACCGACATGAGTGGAAGTCGGTTTCAGTCGGACGAGGAAGTGCAAGAGTGGGTGCGGTTGTGGATACGTCAGCGGCCGACTGTGTTCGACTTGCCCGTCTCCCAGCGGGAGAAATGTCTGAGCACGAGTGGTGATTAATTACGAACGGAACCATTCGGCGGTCTTGTTGTGGCAGATGTTCGGTTTTCGTTTGACTGCCCCTCATATTTGAGACAGCTATACGCATTATGAAAGTTGTGTGACTTCTAAAGTTGAGCCTAATTGAAATGTTCAGGGCAAATCTATTATACAACCGTCTCCAGTCTCTTGTAATTTCAAGTAAACTGACCGCTTCTTAAGCTAGTTATAACGAGTTACGGTAATCAGGAGTGCTGTTACTGACAGCATTTCTGCAGACACGTAGATGTTGCAAAACACATTGTGTAAGTATCTGCAATTCTGCTATGATTGAGTGAAACAGAAATTGAATTACCACACTAGAAAGGTGTGTGGAATCCACTTGGCGTCAGTGAAAAATGTTCTGGAAAGCAACCAACAGTTCCCAAGAAGAGCGTTTTGAGAAGTAGTTCAATGAATTAAAATTAAGTTTTTTAATAATTTGTTTCTTGCAAGTATTTGTGGGTATACGGAGATCATCTGCCACTGTTGCTAAACAGATCGGCTCATTTTCCATAGCAGAACTTATCGACACAGTGGTATTCGTAATGTGGTTGAAATTGGCGAATTGCTCGCGTGTGGCGGTGTCGAGGCGAGCGACCGATTGCAGCCGTATCGTTTCGACAGACTACTGCGTTCCGTCGCTTGTGTGTGATGCGGCGCATTACAGAATCCTGGTTCTTTTCAGTCAGTCAACAGGCGAACTTGCAGAGGTACAGAGAGGCCGAGCGATGGCGCCTTTGCACGATGTCAGGAATGGTGTGGAAGCGCCCGTGGCACTAAGAAAACTTGATAATTCAGTGAATCGTTTATTGTGACAACTTCAAAAAGCTGGTGCACTGTTGGCCTCCTCCCTTGGTCACGGACAGACTCTCGGTGTCGGACGCTGCGCACATCCTTGTGCCTACGTCCTAGCGAGACGTCGTTCCTCTTGCGTCGATAAGGATGCTTAGCCCAGCCTGGTACACTATGGGTAGTTGCTACGGGCTGAGTGTACTCTATCCCACGCCGTGCCTCTTCTTCCCTGGACTACCCCATCCGCGGTGTGGTGTAGGCGGCAGGCGTTGAACCCAGTACTGCCAGCCTGGTAGGTCCCGCGCCTGGATGCGCTTAGGCGAACAGGGCGGTGATCCGCCAGGAAATCTGGTCGTCGTCTTCCGCCCCACTCTGAGTGTACAGCACCTGGTGCTGCACTGCTGCTGGTAGTTCGTCAGCTCTTCTATCAGTAGTGGTTGGCGTGGGGCAGCATGAAGTTCGTCATCGGAGTTCAGCTCTATGGCACTCCACAGCTGGCTGGTACTGCGCTGGTTGATCTGAGACAAGACTTGCTAAAACAGCATGGTCATGGAACCTTCATCGTTCCTATTGACCTGAACTGTTCTCCCCTCCTTTGAGCTAGGGTTCCGGTATTTAGAGAGCTCTCCGTAGTTCTGTGACCTGCGGTTTGCTAGCGATGACAGCATGTGGCTTCATTATTCTGCGATCCTTGCTTTAATTCTCGCTTAGCAGCTAGTTAAATTGGTCTTTGAGTTTTTACCCTATCCGTGTCTATTGCTTCTTGCGGCATCCCGCCGAGCGAACTAGCATGCGTGTTATTTTGTTTAGTCGTTGCCCTTTTCTGTTCTCTCTCTCTCTCTCTCTCTCTCTCTCTCTCTCTCTCTCTCTCTCTCTCTCTCTCCAGCTACTGCAGAGTTGTAGACTGTGCTGCCCGTCTGTCTTGCATCACTGCTTCCTGGTCCGACGCTAATCGTGGCGTAACCAGCTTATCTTACGTCAAGGTGGTTGCACTCCCTTAAAAATTTTATAATTTGGAACTCGTATTACTCTGTGCCATAACAGAGGTAATATACAAGATGTTTCAGGACCACTCAGACAACTTAAATTGGAAGGAACACGTAGAAAATGTTGTGGGGAAGGCTAACGAAAGACTGTGCTGCCCGTCTGTCTTGCATCACTGCTTCCTGGTCCGACGCTAATCGTGGCGTAACCAGCTTACCTTACGTCAAGGTGGTTGCACTCCCTTAAAAATTTTATAATTTGGAACTCGTATTACTCTGTGCCATAACAGAGGTAATATACAAGATGTTTCAGGACCACTCAGACAACTTAAATTGGAAGGAACACGTAGAAAATGTTGTGGGGAAGGCTAACGAAAGACTGCGTTTTATTGGCAGGACACTTAGCAAATGTAACAGACCTACTAAAGAGACTGTCTACACTACGCTTGTCCGTCCTCTTTTAGAATACTGCTGCGCGGTGTGGGATCCTTACCAGATAGGACTGACGGAGTACATCGAAAAAGTTCAAAGACAGGCAGCACATTTTGTATTATCGCGAAATATGGGAGAGAGAGTCACAGAAATGATACAGGATTTGGGATAGGCATCATTAAAAGAAACGAGTCTTTCGTTGCGACGGAATCTTCTCACGAAATTCCAATTACCAACTTTCTCCTCCGAATGCGAAAATATTTAGTTGACACCGACTTACATTGGGAGGAACGATCACCAAGATAAAATAAGGGAAATCAGAGCTCGTACGGAAAGATATAGGTGTTCATTCTTTCCGCGCGCTATAAGAGATTGGAATAATAGAGAATTGTGGAGGTGGTTCAATGAACCCTCTGCCAGGGACTTAAATGTGATTTGCAGAGTATCCATGTAGATGTAGAACTTTGAGGTGCGATAGAGGTCATTTATTCGCGTTTTGTGTATATTTTTTGTTCTTTCGGACTATGAATTAAGACACAAAGGACTGACATTGGCTGCGAGTGGACATTATTTATATCAATGGAGAAAGTTGAAAATTTGTTTCTGACGGGGATTCGAACCCAGTTCTCCCGATTACTAGGCAGAAATGTTGCCCACTGCCCCATCCGAACACAGCAACTGCACCAACCAGCCTAGCACGCCTTCTGTCAGAGGCGAGGACGGCCAATGATCTCTTCAGTGCGGATGTGCACATGTTCGAACTGTTACAGGAACTGGCGAAATGCCGCGAGAAGTTAAAGTAAATGGGCAAGGGGCAGTACATCAATAGTGTGTGGATAAGTTGAAAGCTTGGGTCTGTTGCGACACGTGCTAGGGTAGTGCGTGCAGTTATTAGCGCAAGCCTAGTAAGCATGAGACACGGGTTCGAATCCCTGACCGGCACAAAATTTGAACTTTCCTCATTGATTTAATCGATGGCCACTCCCATGGAATGTCTGTAATTCCATTGTCTTAATATACGTTTTCGTCGGCCGTTTGAGTTACGCGCATTGTCATGATGCACACAGCCGACTAGCGATCAGCTGTGCGCCTCCTGAGGGGTTCTATCTGTGGAGTCGTACCAGTCCTGTTACGCAGTTGTATCTTCAGTGTCGGCAATCTTGCCAGTGCTGCATTCAGGTTTTCTTGTTGTTAGTAATCTCTGAAACATGGAGTATGGATCTGATGGGCTCACTAACATGATTGTTTTACAGTGAGACGAGGGGAAATTGAAGACCAGCTCTTCGTATCTACGAAAATCGGTTCCCTATCAGATGACATTCACACCACAGTACCTTCGCTACAATTCATGGATACTTACGAGAAATAGGGAGCGAACCCGCATGCACCAACGAAGGTTTTCCGTAAACATGTGGGCGCGTGAATTACGGACAACAGTCATCCTGTAGGACCTGTAATACAGTCACTTAGTTTAACTGGAATAGGTGCGGAACTGCTGTACCATCTACCGCTTGCTGTCCGCTGAGGCCTCTGGTTCCAGCTTGATGGAGCCCCCAGCACACTTCATTGTTGATGCGCGAGCACGGCTAGCTGTCGATTTTGGGTAATATTGGTTTGGCCGGTATTACACTATCAAATTTCTTTGTCAAAGATTTGATCAAAGATGTGATCAAATATTCCGTCAAATATATTTGACAAAGATCTTTGACGTAGCGCTAGAAGGGGTATTACACGTCATCAAATTTTTCGTCAAAGTTAAAGATGGCTGACAACAACTTGTTATTAACCGCTGCAGTTGCACGTACCGCAATTGCATTGTGTGCACATGCGGAAAAGAAGTGGGAAAAAAAAGGAACCATACATACGAGGTTGACAGTCTTAAATTCCTGGGATTACAACTTGATAATAAATTCAGTTGGGAGGAGCACACCACAGAACTGCAGAAACGCCTTAACAAATCTGTATTTGCAATTCGAGTGTTAGCAGACATAGGCAACATAAAATGAAAAAGCTTGCATACTTTGCCTACTTTCATTCCATAATGTCATATGGGATAATATTTTGGGGTCAGTCCTGAAGTCAAACAAAAGTTTTCAGAGTCCAAAAGCGTGTAATACGTATTATTTGTGGAGTAAATTCATGGACGTCCTGCAGAAACCTCTTCAAAGAACGGTATACTAACTACTGCCTCTCAGTATATTTACTCCTTAATGAAATTTGTCCTAAATAATATATCTCTTTTTCCGGCAAACAACTCAGTTCATATATACAATACCAGGAACAAAAAGGATCTGCACAAGGACTTAAAAGCACTTACTTTAGTTCAAAAAGGGGTCCACTACTCAGGAACACTCATCTTCAATAATTTGCCAGCAAACATAAAAAATTTAGTTAGAAATAAAGATCAGTTTAAAAGGAGCCTGAAAGACTTACTACTGGCCAACTCCTACTCCATTGGCGAAATTTTTAATAGAAACAAATGATGTATTGTATTTATTCATACTATTAGTATTGTTATTTCAGCTTAAAAAAAATCGACATGTTCCACATCCACGAGGATCTCCTCAGCACGGATCTATGGAACGAAAAACTAATCTAATCTGGGTGAAGCCGTGGGTTTTACGACGACACGATAAAAGCATTCAACAAAACTTGTTACGTGAGCTTAAGTGGAAGACGTCAAGTCGTACAAATTACTTAAGAATGGATGAGCACACATCTCTGTATATGCTCAATAAAGTGTATCCTCATATCACAAAGCACAATATTCACTTAAGAACTGCTACATCTTCAGAAGACAGGCTCACTGTAACACTCCGATTCCTTGCTACAGGAGAGGGTTATGTTAGGTTAGGTCAGGTCAGGTCTCCAATCTTCTTAATCTATTTTTGTATTCAGGGTGCCTCAGGTTGTAAAGCGCCTCATCAGCTTCAGACATCTCTATTAATTTTGTAGTTGTCGGCACACACCAACTGTATTTACCGGCAATGGTTATAAAAACACTACAGACGACAGAACGCTGCAGCGATGCTAGCGCTCCATGTGGTAACATGTCACATTGCAGTGAACAGAAGACAAGCGATTTCTTTGATCAAATATACAGCGAGGCCCTAGATTTGATCAAATATTGAACGACATTTGACAAAGTCCCTATTACACTATCAAATATCTTTGACAAAGATATTGGACAAAGAAATTTGATAGTGTAATACCGGCCTTAGGACGAGGAGGACCTGTTGCGTGGCCGGCGTTTTGGCTTGCCATGACGCGTCGTGATTACCTTCTTTGGGAACATGTAAAGAGTATGGTAATTGCCACTAGAGCTGAGCTAATGGGCCGAATCACTGGTACACTCCACATTCGACAGAAATCTCTGCAGAGTTGGACGGATATTCATGCGAAGGTGTGCACCATGTATTAAGGCACAGGGTGGATTGTTCGAACGTTTCGTGTAAATTATACAGAACATGTATAATAATAATGGGAATAAAGTTTATCGTTGAGGTCCTAAAACGCCCTGTACGTAATAAATGTAATTGTTGTTGTTTGTCCTTGCGTACCGTTGTAACTCTACAATCCGCCCCTGCAGCTCCAGGTGGGTTATGGGGTATGGTAAACCTCAACCTCGATCCATGAAAATTTCGGTATGGAACTGCAGTGGCTGGATCCGAAGATAAGGGCGTTAACAGGCCCTCTTACCAAATTCTCTTTATGGGAAGTCGGTGAAGCAGTTGAGAACATTTCTAATAGTTCTGATATGGCAAAGACAAGCCATAAAGTTCCATTATTCTGTTTTGTGAGTATGCGTTGCAGCTCAGAACTGTGGTTTACAAAACTACGAATCGGATTAATAAAAGATTGCAATAAAAATTGTTCGTCTGGAAGTGGGACATTCAGACACACCAAAGTCGACACTCTGCCGCCGCCGCCCCCCCCCCCCCCCGACCCTCCCCAAGGGGCGGAAGGGAGGTCAACGTTGAAATCTTAAATAGGAATCCCTATTTTTTTAGTGGCGATTCGGATTCTACGGGGGGAAATATTTAATTTTTGTAATTAGCTTTGTTTTCGTCGCGTGATAAATGGCCCTGTAATCGACAAAAATCAAAATCAGTTAAAACTGTAGAAAAATGATACGCAAATGTTGAAAATGGCGACTGTTTTGCGCGATACCCCGATGGGAGACAAGGGGACTCACATTAAAAAAGCACAAAATATTAATACGTCAACTTCTTTGTTTTTAGGAAACGCCGAAAATAGTTCTTAATTGATAAACAAATCAACGATTTGTTCCAGCAGCTTTCCATTTCAACGATACCTGTGGAAGAAATTACGCGGAAAATTTGGACAAAGTAATTTATTATGTTACGGAGAATAAAGTATTTGTGCTACAAAAAAAGTTTTTGATTGGGGATTTCAGTTTGGCTGGTGAAGCATTTCGTTATGACCCTTCTAAAGAGCACAACACGTTCTGATTGGCAAAATGGATCAAGTGTGTGAGTTATGCAGTGCCAAGAAATTCAGAAGGGAAACACAACGTACGTTTTGAATCCACGTCTACATGCAGGTTGGCAATTATTGAACTACATAAAAAAAGAAACGCAAGTTAGTTGGAAACTACAGCGTGCACACACGGATTTAGGTTACGACTTGTTCGAGATGTCCGCCATCATTGGCGATGATGTGGCGCAGGCGACTAGAGAAATACTGCATGACCTCCTGAATGGCTGTTTCAGCTCAGCAATGGTTTTGGGGTTATTGCTGTACAACTTTTTAATATAGCCCCACAAAAAGGAGTCGCATGTGTTCAGACCCGGAGAATATGGCGGCCGATTGAGACCCATGCCAGTGGCCTCTGGGTACCCCAGAGCAGAATGCGGTCCTCAAAGTGGCCCTCCAGGACATCACTCTCCGATGGGGTCAAGCTCCGTCTTGAATGAGCCACATCTTGTCGAAATCAACCTCACTTTGTATAATGAGGACGAAATGGTCTTCCTAAACCTTCACGTACCGTTCGATTGTCACCTTGCCATCGAGGAATATCGCGCCGATTATTCCGTAACTGGAAATTCCACACCACAGTGTGTCCCGTTGAGTGTGAAGAGACTTCTCGAACGCGAAATGCTGATTCTCGGTCTCGCAAATGCGCCAACTTTGCTTATTGACGAACCCATCCAGATGAAAGTGGGCATCTCCGTTAAACCAAACCATACAGCGCATACTAATTCCCATCACGCCCTGAGGTCAATCGTGCAGTTGGAACGTCCTAACGCAAACCGTTCAGAAGCTATGGCGATTTTATTTAATATAGTTCAAAAATTGTCATCGTGTACATACTCCGCAGTACACCGCACCGTGTGTGGCAGAGGGCACCTCGTACCACTACTAGACATTTTTTTCCTGTTAAACTCGCAGACCCAGCGAGGGAAAAACTGTCTAAAGGCGCCCGTACAAGCTCTTAATTTCTAACACCGTATCTCCATAGAGCAGACGCAAATTATGCGTTGACGGCAGTATAATCGTTCCGCAGTCGGCCTCAAATGCCAGTTCTGTAAATTTCTGCAATAGGGCCTTGGGGGTGGGGGGTGGGAGAATATAGTCTTCCCTTCAGGGATTATGTTTGAGTTCACGAAGCTCCCTCGTAATACAGTGTATATTGATCGAACCTTCTGGAAACATCTGGCAGCCTGCCTCTGAATTGCTTCAATGTTTTCTTGTAAATAGCACCATCGGAAATGCCTCCACTAGAACTATTTCATTGCATGATCTGAGAAACTCTGGAATAAAAATATTTTCTACATAATATGAGAGCGTACAATGCTTGATTTCAAATGACATCATTTGGTGCTACCTCCATGAGCAATGAATAATGTTTCAGAAAGTTTCACAGATTTCTTTAACTTTCTCGAGTATTTATGAATGTTTTGGTATGTTCTCGGTGTTTCAAGAAATGGATGCGTGACAATTGACTCTATTTATAATTAGGGTATTGTTGAAAAATTAAAGGGATCTAAGAATACTTAATAGTATTTTTGAGCATAGAGAGCGTGAAATACCGGGTGGCTACAATGAAAGTGCAGCTATTCATACTTCCAGTGTGGACTGTAGTTACCGTACGTCTGCGAAACTTGGTAGATATTCTAACGCGTTAATGGGAACCGATTTACACTAGGAAAAAAAATTAGTTCCAATTTTGGCCGCCAGGTGCAAATACGCCGCTGTGAATGCAAGAAAGATGCATAGAAATTTCTCCAAGTGTAATGGATTAGGAACGGCACGTCGGCAGAAAAGGTCAAACAAGTGAGAAAGGCATAATGTTGGTTTCATTATTAACCGTCGCTTATACAATTTCTTCACTTTGAGCTCTGGGGACGTCGAGGAGATGCTGTACAGCGCCAAATTTGCACCTGTTTGCCAAAATTGGAACTAATTTTTCCTGCGTTAGTATGTACCGCATTAACGCACTCTCATATCTACAAAGTTTCGCTGCCATACGATAACAGCTTACACTGGACCTCCGCGAGTAGTTGCTCTTTAATTATAACAAACCAGTAGAAATACTTAAACGAAGTTACTGAATGTTCCTTTGTACGATATTATCGAGTGATTGGAATGTTCTCAAAAAAGGAATGAAAATAAAGACCAAGCGAAGCAGCTCGTTTTCAGCTAAGTGGGTGTAAATGAAAAGGGCTTAGCAGTTCCAGCGTTTACTAGGGAACCAACGAATACCTTCCGAAAACCTTGTTGGGAACCTGGAAGTTGGGATTACTTTACCTCCGGGACAGAAATAAACTAAAATTACGTTTAAGTGTGTTGCGTCGTGTTTGTTCTATGCATGCGTTTGTGTTGTGCACTGCGGGGAGATACCCAACTCATCTGCAGAGAAATTATCTGTTAATTTCCATCCACGCGACTGCAATAGAAATTTCCCGGGAGTAATTCACCGTATTTTCTCTCGCGGGAAGTACAGTGTACGCAGAAAAATGTTTCTGAGAACTTTGCTGTTACTTGTGATTTTCTTAGTGACAGTTTGGTTCATCGTAATTTTACTTTTACGTGTTTGATTCTGTCACTTTACTGAAACACATTGCGTTCACAGCTTTGTGTGTAATGGTTAACTGACAACGACTAAATAAATAATCCTCACACGTTGTCGCATATGTTTCACGACGGCGGGCCGGAGTGGCCGTGCGGTTCTAGGCGCTACAGTGTGGAACCGCGAGACCGCTACGGTCGCAGGTTCGTATCCTGCCTCGGGCATGGATCTGTATGATGTCTTTAGGTTAGTTACGTTTAAGTAGTTCTAAGTTCTAGGGGACTGATGACCTCAGAAGTTAAGTCCCATAGTGCTCAGAGCCATTTGAACCATTTTGCTTCATGACGTCACTACCACAGTCAAGCTAATTACTTGTCCACTAACTGTCGAGAAAAAATAAAATATGCTGTTCGTGAAAAATACAGGTATTTCAAAAAGGAGTTTTAATGCTTTGTAGCATTTATTCCATTCAATTTACAATTACAAATAATACATCAAATGAAAGAGCAACCCAGTTTTTGTTAAGTTTTGAGTGTGAGAACAATTCGTGACGCATCAAGCCGATAGGTGAATTCTTCCAAAAACCTTTATCAGTGTGTCTGGAGTAGTTGTTGCAACAGTGTTGTTTCTGAAGTCGGGTAGATCAAAGGTAAAAATCGCGTGGCGTCAGACGAACATTTAGCTCATGCAAAACAATTTGGCATCTGGTCCCTTGTGGCTAGTCCGTCGGTCGGGTACAACATAGTTTAACCAATCGCGTACTGAGCTATGCCCGTGAGGCGGCGCACAATCTTTCTGCCAAATCAAGGTTAGTGGTTCAGCTTCATCGAGCTGAGGAAAGAGCCATAGTTCTAGCGTATCAGGATTTAAAAAACCAGTTGCAACTGCTTCACCTAGAAAGAAAGCCCCATACTCTTTCCTTCAAGAAATGGCACACAAAACATTCAATTTAGGGGAGTCTAGCTGAAGTGCACAATATCGTGAGGGGTTTACTGACCAACGGATGTTCACATTGTGTGTTTACATTTCTACTTAGGTGAAATGTCGATTCATCGCTGAAGACGACACGATCGAGAAAGTCTTCGTCATGCAGCAGCATTTCATTTGCAAAGTTGGCACGTAAAACTCAGTCTGTAGGCTTTCAAGCTTATGTCAACTGCAAACGAGAAGGACG
Source organism: Schistocerca nitens (assembly GCF_023898315.1). Classification (NCBI taxonomy): domain Eukaryota; kingdom Metazoa; phylum Arthropoda; class Insecta; order Orthoptera; family Acrididae; genus Schistocerca; species Schistocerca nitens. The sequence goes on from NC_064621.1 coordinate 471,504,718, forward strand.
CAGTGATAAGAGTGTCCGTAAATCTCCACAGAAACGACAATGGAACTGATAATTCACGACTAGCTGTCTTAACTGATTTATCGGGGCCACGCCTCAAAGACTCTGACCCGTTCAACACGTTCTCCAGCCACTCTTAGTCGTTTCATACGCTTCCCTCTGCACACAGGTAAACAAACAAAACTGTTGGAGTTTTTCTTTACTTTGATGTATTATTTAAAATTGTAAATTGGATGTAATAAATGCTACAAACTTTAAAACTCGAATATTCATTTTGAAGCACCTTGTACATCGGTTGTAAGACAACTTCCACAGTTCCTAACTTCAAGTTCTTCACCTTTTTTTACTCATCTTGTGCTGAATAATGAGTACTCGACCTATTGTACAGCCCTCATTAAACTAGCAGAAGCGACGGCTTTCACCAGCTTGCTGCCATTTACAGTTTCGTCTCTAAGGAATCTAGTAAAACACAACGTAAATTAATGTACTGATAACATCAAACAGGAAGTTTTCGGAACGGGTATTGCTAATTCGTTTTGGTAAGCAATTGTAGCGACCAAAAGGTCACATCTTTCCTTACAAGAAACTTTCAGGGTTTTCACTCCTGTCCGTGAGACAGCAGGTCAGCACAGAAGTTGGCTGCACTACGTGTAGCGAGGTCGGCACAGCATCTCATGTTTTATTAAGGAAGGGGACGCTCTGTTGGGACGAGGAAGCAGACTCTCATCCACTTTGTCCAGCACTTAGCCCGCCACACGCATTTCTCCTGCGCCGCTGCTCTTCTATCGACGGTCCGATCGTTGTTAGAAGTAGGGCATCTGAAATTTTAAAGCTGTATTTAAACACAACTGCGTTCTCAGCAGCCTGTTGGTGTAAACAATTGTTCAAACTAGTGGTTTCAGTAGACGGAATGCTCGCCAGTGGTTTGTGAGCGTCGTTATGTACAGGGTGACCAAAAAGTCCTTTAACGTTTGAAAATTAATCATGGAATCATGTAGGTAAATAGATAAATTGATACACATTCTTGATATTATATTAGGTTTTAATGAAACCATTGTCAGAAGACTGGTTTGATGCTCTCCACGGTAGTCCATCCTGCTCTTTCAAGCATCTTCATTTCTGCATAACTGCTGCAGCCTACAGTCATTTCCTCCTCCTTCAAATTTGACGGAGCACTGAAAGACCTAAGTCGAAACAAGGCCCCTGGAGTAGACGACATTCCGTCAGAATTACTGACAGCCTCGGGAGGGCCAGCGATCACAGAACTATTCCATCTGGTGTGCAACAGTTGTGAAACAGGCAAAACACCGTCAGACTTAGAGTGGAATATAACAAAAGCCATAGCTGCAAAGTACTAACACGTATTATTTACAGAGGAATGGAAAAATTGCCTGAAACTGATCTCGGGGCAGATCATTTTGGTTTCCAGAGAAATGCAGGAATAGACGAGGCAGTATTCACGCTTTGACGTGTATTACAAGGTAGGTCAAGGAAAGGCAAAGCTACGTTTATAGCATTTATGGACTTGGAGAAAGCTTTTGACAATTTTGAAAATTTTGACTGGAATAATCTTTGAAATTCTGAAGATAGCAGGGGTAAAATACAGGGAGCGAAAGGCTATTTACAACTTGTGCAGAAGCCAGACTATAGTCACAAGAGTCTAGCGCCATAAAAAGGAAGCAATGGTTGCAAAAGGTGAGACACAGTGTCTTAGCGTATCCCCTATGTTATTCAGGCTGTATATTGAGCAAACAGTAAAGGAAAACAAAGAAAAATTTGGAGAAGGAAATACAGTTCACTTAGAAGAAATAACTTGGAGGTTTTCTGATGACCTAATTCTGTCAGACGGGGCGAAGGAAACGGAAGAGCAGTTCAACGGAATGGACACTGTCTTGAAAGGAGGGCATAAGATGTACAACAACAAAAGCAAAATAGGTATAATGAAATGTAGCCTAATTAAATCGGATGATGCTGAGGGAAATATGAAACGAAACTGAAAGCAATAGGTAAGTTTTTGATATTTGAGCAAGAAAACAACTGATACAGGTTGAAATAGAGAGGAATAAAATGTAGACTGGCAGTGGGAAGGAAAGCGTTTCTGAAGAAGAAATTTAACATTGAATATACAGGGTGGTCCATTGATCGTGACCGGTCCAAATATCTCACGAAGTAAGCGTCAAACGAAAAAACTACAAAGAACAAAACTTATCTAGCTTGTAGGTGGAAACCAGCAGGCGCTATGGTTGGCCCGCTAGATGGCGCTGCCATAGGTCAAACGTATATCAACTGCGTTTTTAAAATAGGAACCACATTTTTTATAACATTCGTGTAGTACGTAAAGAAATATGAATGTTTTAAGAATGAGATTTTCACTCTGCAGCGGAGTGTGCGCTGATATGAAACTTCGTGGCAGATCAAAACTGTGTTCCGGACCGAGACTCGAACTCGTGATCTTTGCCTTCCGCGGGCAAGTGCTCTACCAACTGAGCTACCCAAGCACGACTCACGCCCCGTCCTCACAGCTTTACTTCTGTCAGTACCTCGTCTCCTACCTTCCAAACTTTGCAGAAGCTCTCCCGCGAACCTTGCAGAACTAGCACTCCTGAAAGAAAGGATATTGCGGAGACATGGCGTAGCCACAGCCTGGGGGATGTTTCCAGAATGAGATTTTCTCTCTGCAGCGGAGTGTGCGCTGATATGAAACTTCCTCGCAGGAGAGCTTCTGTTACGTTTGGAAGGTAGGAAACGAGGTACTGGCAGAAGTAAGGCTGTGAGGACGGGGCGAGAGTCGTGCTTGGGTAGCTCAGTTGGTAGAGCACTTGCCCGCGAAAGGCAAAGGTCCCGAGTTCTAGTCTCGGTCCGGAACACAGTTTTAATCTGCCAGGAAGTTTCATGAATGTTTTAGTTAGACCACTTTTTTCGCTTTGTGATAGATGGCGCTGTAATAGTCACAAACATATGGCTCACAATTTTAGACGAACAGTTGGTAACAGGTAGGTTTTTTAAACTAAAATACAGAACGTTGGTACGTTTGAACATTTTATTTCGGTTGTTCCAGTGTGCTACATGTACCTTTGTGAACTTATCATTTCTGAGAACGCATGCTGTAACAGCGTGATTACCTGCAAATTCCACATTAATGCAATAAATGCTCAAAATGATGTGCGTCAATCTCAATGCATTTGGCAATACGTTTAACGACATTCCTCTCAACAGCGAGTAGTTCGCCTTCTGTAATGTTCACACATGCATTGACAATGCGCTGACGCATGTTGTCAGGCGTTCTCGGTGGATCACGATAGCAAATCCCTTCAACTTTCCCCACAGAGAGAAATCCGGGGACGTCAAATCCGGTGAACGTGCGGCCCATGGTATGGTGCTTCGACGACCAATCCACCTGTCATGAAATATGCTATTCAATACCGCTTCAACTGCACGCGAGCTATGTGTCGGACATCCATCATGCCGGCCAGTGTGGCCGAGCGGTTCTAGGCGCTACAGTCTGGAACCGCACGACCGTTACGGTCGCAGGTTCGAATCCTGCCTCGGGCATGGATGTGTGTGATGTCCTTAGGTTAGTTAGGTTTAGGTAGTTCTAAGTTCTAGGGGACTGATGACCAAAGAAGTTAAGTCCCATAGTGCTCAGAGCCATTTGAACATCCATCATGTTGGAAGTACATCGCCATTCTGTCATGCAGTGAAACATCTTGTAGTAACATCAGTAGAACATTACGTAGTGAATCAGCATACCATTTAGATTGCCATCGATAAAATTGGGGCCAATTATCCTTCCTCCCATAATGCCACACCATACATTAACCCGCCAAGGTCGCTGATATTCCACTTGTCGCAGCCATCGTGGATTTTCCGTTGCCCAGTAGTGCATATTATGCCGGTTTACGTTACCGCTGTTGGTGAATGACGCTTCGTCACTAAATAGAACGCGTGCAAAAATCTGTCATCGTCCCGTAATTTCTCTTGTGCCCAGTGGCAGAACTGTACACGATGTTCAAAGTCGTAGTCGTAGAAACATGGTACGGGTGCAATCGTTGTTGATGTAGCATTCTCAACACCGACGTTTTTGAGATTCCCAATTCTCGCGCAATTTGTATGCTACTGATGTGCGGATTAGACTCGACAGCAGCTAGAACACCTACTTGGGCATCATCATTTGTTGCCGGTCGTGGTTGACGTTTCACATGTGGCTGAACACTTCCGGTTTCCTTAAATAACGTAATTATTCGGCGAACGGTGCGGACACTTGGATGATGTCGTCCAGGATACCTAGCAGCATACATAGCACACGCCCGTTGGGCATTTTGATCACAATAGCCATACATCAACACGATATCTACCTTTTCCGCAATTGGTAAACGGTCCATTTGAACACGGGTGTTGCATCACGAAGCAAATACCGTCCGCACTGGCGGAATGTTGCGTGATACCACGTACTTATACGTTCGTGACTATTTCAGCGCCATCTATCAAAAAGCGAAAAATGTAGTCCAACTAAACCATTCATATTTTATTAACAGAATCTTCCGTCGGTTCTTGGTAGAACAACATTATAATAATAAATGAAAAGCACCAGTTTGCTTTTGTTCTACAATATTATTTTTATTGCTAACCGGTTTTCGTCTTACAAGGCCATCTTCAGACATTTACTGAGTATTATCACCAAAGAAGTTAAATGTTAGACAACATTGGAAGAGAAGTAACACATCTAGAGTGAAGTAGAAACATACAGTAACATCTTTGCAATGAAATAGTAAAAACTGAACAGTACATAAGTAACAATGGAGTTGACAGGAAAACCTTTAGCACAAAATAGGAATAACATGCCTACATAAGTTTCTATTAATAAACAAAACTAATAAAATAGCATAAAATTAGTACTAATAAAAATGGGGTTTCCTATTTTTTTTTTAAAAAAAAGCAGTTGATATCCGTTTGACCTATGGCAGCGCCATCTAGCGGGCCAACCATAGCGGCATCTGGTTTCGCCCCTTTATGCTAGACGACTTTCGTTTTCTCGTTTGATGCTTATTTCGTGAGATATTTGGCCCGGTCACTATCAATGGACCACCCTGTAGATGTATGGAAGTGAGGAATTTGTAACACAGCTTGACTAAGAGAAGGGATGAGCTCATAGGAATATTCTAAGAAATCAAGGTTATCACCAATTTGGTATTTGAAGGAAGGAAGGGTGGGTGGTAAAAAGTCGTAGAGGGAGAAGAAGAGATGAATACAGGAAGCAGATTCATAAGGTTGTAGGTTACTCTGAGCTGAAGAACCTTGCAGAGAATGGAGTAGCATGGACAGCTGCATCAAACGAGCCGTCGGACTGAAGACAGCGACGACAACACTTTAATTGTATCAGACTCTGATCTTAGAGGCTGCAGGTACCGACGAAGAATTAAAAACGGGGCCTTCAATACGGGTTGTATGTCTCTGCCTTGCTACCCCCTGGAGTTCGCTTTCGTCGCCTCTTTCAACACCTTCATTTTTCACTCCCTGCAACCTTTCGAGTGGGCGAGAGCCGCACGCCACCTTGGCTCCAGGCTCAGGTCCGCGTTCACCTCGACCTCAGCTCGCTCCCAAAAGAGGTCACCCCCGGTTCGGTCTACCACTCCCGTTTTTTGGAACTTCGTTCGAAATTCAACAACATGACTTTCATTTATACAGATGGCTCTAAGACCAATGACGGGGTCGGGTGTTCCTTTATTGTCGGGGCACAAAGTTTCCAATACCGGCTCCATGGCCATTGTTCGGTCTTCACAGCTGAGCTCTTTGCCCTCTACCAGGCTGTTCTGTACATCTGCCGCCACCGACATTCTGCTTATGTCATCTGCTCAGATTCCCTGAGCGCCATCCAGAGCCTCAGTGATCCGTACCCGGTTCACCCTTTCGTACACCGGATCCAACGCTCTCTTCAGCAGCTGGTGGACGTCGGTACGCCGGTTAGCTTTATGTGGGTTCCTGGCCATGTCGGTATCCCTGGGAACGAAGCTGCAGATGCCGCGGCCAAGGCTGCGGTCCTCCAGCCTCGGACAGCTTCTTGTTGTGTCCCTTCGTCCGATTTTAGCAGGGTCATTTGTCGGCGCGTTGTGTCGCTGTGGCATGCCGATTGGGCTGCACTTACCGACAACAAGCTTCGGGCCTTCAAACCTCTTCCCGTGGCTTGGACGTCCTCCTCACGCCCTTCTCGGCGGGAGGAGGTCGTTTTAGCAAGGTTAAGAATTGGACACTGCCGGTTCAGCCATCGCCATCTGCTGACGGCTGCGCCGGCGCCGTTCTGCCCATGTGGGCACTTGCTGACGGTTCGTCACATTTTAATGTCCTGTCCCGATCTTAAAACACTGCGCCACGATCTTAACCTGCCTACTACTTTAGATGCCATTTTAGCGGATGACCCACGAGCAGCTGCTCGTGTTCTTTGTTTTATCAATTTGACAAACCTCGCTAAGGACATTTGATGATGTTTTTTAATCCTATGCCTGTCAGTCTGTCTTTTATTGTGTTTTCCCTTTTAGTTGTTGTTGTCAACTTGTGCCTCGCGGTGCATTCTTAGAGTAGTCAGGGCGCTAATGACCATTGAAGTTGTGCGCCCGAAAACCACAAAAAAAAAAAAAAAAAAAAAAACGGGGGCATGGCGCGCAGGATGCAGGCGCGACGGCGGCCAGACTCCGATCAAAACAGCGCTGCTGGCCATCCGCGTCGTTAAGCACAGCCAGCGTTTACGTGTAGCGGGATGCGGGCAGACGCGTGCATGCTTTCGCCCGCCGTCGGGGGCTCTGACCCGGCGCTATCATCATCGAAAGTCCCCGCCGCACGCCGCGCGACGGCGAAAGTGCCGCCTGTCGGTGTAAACACGCCGGCAGCAGGTCCAGCCGGACTAGCGAGCGCGTCCGTATCTGCCTCACAGTACACAGCCTGTTATCAGAGTTCAAACTAGCTCGTATTTGACAGCTAGCGGGCAGGAATTCTCCCACCAGCAGTGCACCACTAGGAGCCAGACGTTGTCGGCTCCCACTGTACTGACAATTCCATGCGTAAAGCGTTATGTCTTTCAGTTCTCACGCATGAAACATAACGGGCGCGGTAATTCCAGCTATTAAAAAAGTTAACTCCGACCCTAAGTAAAATTAAGAACAGATTTTTGACCTTGGTAGATCCTGTAGAGATTCGTATCATACATTGTCAGATTCGGCCGCGCGGGATTAGCCGAGCGGTCTGAGGCGCTGCAGTCACGGACTGTGCGGCTGGTCCCGGCGGAGGTTAGAGCCCTCGCGCGCGCGCGCGCGCGCGCGCGTGTGTGTGTGTGTGTGCGTGTGTGCGTGTGTGCGCGTGTGTGCGTGTGTGGGAAAGTGGGACGACCACATCAAACTAAAACGTAGGAAGGCTAAACGTCAGGCTGAAATTTATTGAAAGAATCCTCAGGATGTCTAGTCCACCCGTGATGGAACCTGCTTACGAGGGTCACTCCAAAAAGAAATGCACACAATTTTTTTTTAAAAATCCATCTTTTATTCTACATGTTTGAAAGTTTTACAGTGTGTAGATACATCCTTTAGGAACAATATTTTCATTTCTTCACATAATTTCCATCCCTCTCAACTGCCTTACGCCATCTTGGAACCAGCGCCTGTATACCCGCACGGTAAAATTCTGGACCAACGTGTTGGAGCCACTGTTCGGCAGCGTGCACAAGGGAGTCATCATCTTCAAACCTTGTTCCACGAAGAGTCTTTCAGTTTCCCAAAGAGATGATAGTCACATGGAGCCAGGTCAAGACTGTAAGGCGGGTGTTTCTGTTGTCCGAGTTTTGTGATAGCTTCCATGGTTTTTTGACTGACTTGTGGCCGTGCATTGTTGTGCAACAGCAAAACATCCTGCTTTTGCCGATGTGGTCGAACACGACTCAGTCGAGCTTGAAGTTTCTTCAGTGTCGTCACACATGCATCAGAATTTATGGTGTTTCCACTTGGCATGATGTCCACAAGCAAGAGTCCTTCGGAATCGAAAAACACCGTAGCCATAACTTGTCCAGCAGAAGGTGTGGTTTTGAATTTTTTTCTTTTTCTTGGGTGAATTTGCATGATGCCACTCCATTGATTGCCTCTTCGTCTCTGGTGAATAATGCTGGAGCCGTGTTTCATCAACTGTCACAATTCTTCCAAGAAATTCATCTCTACCATTCTCGCACTGTTCCAAAAGTTCGCTGCACACTGTTTTTCTTGTTTCTGTGTGAGCCACTGTCAACATCCTGGGAACCCATCTGGTACAAACCTTTTTTAATGCCGACACTTCCAGTATTCTGAAAACACTTCCTTCCCCTATCCCAACGTAGCGTGACAATTCGTTCACTGTGATGCGTATGTCAGCAGTCACCAATTCGTTAACACTCTGCATATTGTCTGGAGTGTGTGCAGTACGAGGCCTGCCGCTGCGAGGACAATCCTCAATATTGCCGTGCCCGCTTTCATCACGTAACCTGCTTGCCCACCGACTAACTGTACTGCGATCGACAGCAGCATCTTCATACACCTTTTTCAACCTCTTGTGGATGTTTCCCACTGTCTCGTTTTCACAGCACAGGAATTCTGACAGCACGTTGCTTCTGACGAACGTCAAGTGTAGCAGCCATCTTGAAGACATGCTGTGACGGCGCCACTCACAAGCGGGAAGGATGTATCTACAGACTGCAAAACTTTCACACATGCAGAATGAAAACTGTATTTTTACAAAAATAGTGTGCATTTCTTTTGGAGTGACCCTCGTCCAATATAGATCTACATCTACGTGACTACTCTGCAAATCGCGCTTAAGTGCCTGGCAGAGGGTTTATCGAACCCCCGTCAAAATTATTCCACTTTCGGACAGCGCGCGGAAGAAACGAACACCTATATCTTCCATGCGTGCTCTGATTTCCGTTACTGTATTATGATGATCGTTTATTCATATGTAGGTCGACTTCAACAAAATAATTTCGCATTCGAGGGAGAAAGCTGGTGATAGAAATTTCGTGAGAAGGTTCCGCCGCAACATGAAACGCCTTTGTTTTTGTGAAGTCCACCCCAATCCTGTAACATGTCATTGACACTCTCTCCCCATTTCGCGATAATAGAAAACGCGCTGCTCTTCTTTCAACTTTTTCGTTGTAATCCTATCTGGTAAGGCTCCCACACCGCGCAGTAGGGCTGCAAGAGAGGACGGATAAGCCTAATGTGGGCAGTGTCTTTAGTAGACATGTTGTATCTTCTAAGTAGTCAGCCAATAAAATGCAGCCTTTTGTTTGCCTTTCCCACAACATTTTCTATATGTTCTTTCCAATGTAAGTTGGCCGTAATTGTAATTCCCAGGTATTTAGTTGAATTTATGGCATTTAGTTTTGACTAATTTATCGTGTAATCGAAATTTAACGGATTCGTTTCTGGCATTCGCGTGGATGACTTGACCCTTTTTGTTACTTAGGGTCAATTACAAATTCTCGCACCATACAGCTATCCTTTCTGAATCGTTTTGCAATTCGTTTTGATCTTCCCGTGACTTTACTAAACAATAAACGACAGCATCATATGCAACTAACCTAAGAAGGCTGCTCAGATTGTCTTCTGAATCGTTTTTATAGAGAAGGAACAACAGAGGGTCTAATAACACTACCTTGTGGAATGTCAGAAATCACTTCTGTTTTACTCGATGCCTTTCTGTCAATTACTACGAACTGTGACCTCTTTGACACGAAATCACGAATCCATCCGCATAACTGAGATGATATTCCATGCGCACGCAATTTGATTAGCCACTTGTGAGGTACGGTGTCAAAAGCAGGGAAGAAGGTGGTGGTGGTGGTGGTGGTGGTAAGTTGCTAATCACCAAACTTAGCGCCCCTGGGTTGGGCTAAATTGCAAATCTCACCGTAGCGTCTCATGCTGTGTGGGCATGTAAAGTGTTGTGGGCGATCTGTTACTCGGATTGGTACGTTATGGAACCGAAGCCAGCATGTCAAACAACTGTGTGAATTGCAGTATTTCTTATCTTGTCGCACGTAGTGCTCGAGTCGGACGAATACATGACGTTTACTCGTAAAACGTTATCTTCTATGTACTAAAGGGAAGGTTTGGTTGATAATAGTACACCCATTGGAATCGACGTCCGGTCATACGTTAAAAAAGAAAAAAATACTTTGCTATCAAGACAGAAAAATTTTGCACCAGCAACATTTTTGGATCACTACGTCCCAGGGACGTCACCATTTCCAGTTATTATCTGTTATCGTCTGTTATCGTTGCTATTATACGTGAGTATTGCACGATGCATAAAATTTCGGAATGGAAAACAAGCTACATAATTCGCATACTATTTATATAATCATTAACTTCCTTTTTCCTTCGATTATTCTCGTTTTCTGGGTACACACGTGATACGCAGTTTCAATCCTGTTATCTCAATTTCAGTATGCTTTGAAGGACTTAGCGCCCAGGTATTGATGAAATACCAGAGAACACTGATGGGCTTGGCCAAAGAACGGAGCAACAGCTCTATAAGCGCGTGAATGAAACTTACATATCTGAGGAAGTTCCGTTAGGTTTTCAGAAGATTATAAGTGAGTTTCAAAGAAAATAGGAGCAGCTAAATCTAAAAATTTCCTCGCGATTTGTATAATAACACGCGCGTTATAAACCCTATTTATGGAAGAATCGAAAGCAAAATAGCTAGCAAACTGGTAAGTGGTCAGTTTGGTTTCAGGAGAATTGTGGGAATGGGACGTACGGAAACTTCTAGCGCTGCGTTTGTTCGAGTTTAAATACACAACACTCGTAGAATTGAAAATGTTTCCCACTTTCGGCAGTGTGTTACCGAAAGCAGGGATAAAAGGGTAATAAATTCTTCATGCCAAGCAGAGTGTAGTACTAGACTCTGACCACGCCCGGGTTCCCGGGTTCGATTCCCAGCGGGTCAGGGATTTTATCTGCCTCGTGATGACTGGGTGTTGTGTGATGTCCTTAGGTTAGTCAGGTTTAAGTAGTTCTAAGTTCTAGGGGACTGATGACCATAGATGTTCAGTCCCATAGTGCTCAGAGCCATTTTTACTAGACTCTGAAGGAATAAGAGGCCAAAATCAAAACTCCAGACAATCACGGTTTATCATTGTCAGCACTGATGGTTCTGCCACAAATTACCGTGGCTTGCCTGGCAGAGGGTACGTACCATTGTACCAGTTGTTAGGGTTTTCTCCCCGTTCCTTTCCCGTAAGGAGTGCGTGAAGAATGACTGCTTAAATGGTTCTGTGCATGCTGTGATCAATCTCATTTTGTCCTCACGATGTCTGTGGGAGCGACATGCAGCGGTTTGTTCTATATTTTTAGATTCATCGTTCAAAGACTCTTCCTGAAGCTAGGTAAGCAAGCTTTCTCGGGATAGTATGTGTCTGTTTTCAAGTATCTGCCAGTGTAGTTATGTCAACATCTCTGTGACACTCTCCTGCGCGACACTGTTATGTGACCAGTCGTGCCACCATTTTCTGTACACGTTCAATGTCCTTTGTTAGACCTGTTTGGTATGGGTCCCACACACTTCAGCACTGTTGTAGGTTGGATCGCACGATATATTTGTAAGCGATCTCTTTAGCAGACTGATTGCATTTCCTAGTATTCTACCAATAAACCGAAATCTCATACCTGTCTCACCCATGAATGAGCGGATGTGATCTTTGCATTTCATATCACTACGAAGTGTTACACACAGGTATTTGAGTTTACAAGTTGCAGTTGTGACTCACTGCTATTATAATTATAGGGTACTATGTTTTTTCGTTTTGTGGACAGTTATTAATATTCGGCAAACTGCCAATCTGTGCACCACTTTGAAATTAAACTTGGGGTTAATGTTTGGGCAGCTTCGTTCAGACTGTACCTCGCTGTAGATTCTCAGGTTACTAATAACACTGTCCGCAAGGTCATTAAGATTCAACATGAACCGCAAGAGACCCACCATTCTTCCATGGGGCTGCACTTAAAGTTACTTCAACATTTGTCGATGACTCTCCATCCGAGATGACTTGCTGCTTTCTCGCCATTAAGAAATCCTCAATCCAGTCACAAATTTCTCTTCGTGGTTGTAGCCTATCTTCGATGTTATTCAATATGTACATTGAACAAGCTGTAAAGGAAACGAAAGAAAAATTTGGAATACGAATTACTTCAGAAAGAAGAAATAAAAACGTTGTTTGCCGAAGGCGTTGTAATTCTGTCAGAGACAGCAAAGGACTTGGACGAGCAGTTAAACAGAATGGACACTGTCTTCAAAGGAGAATGTAGGATGAACATGAACGAAAGCAAAACAAAGATAATAGAATGTAGTCGAAGTAGATTAGGTGGTGCTGCGGGAATCAGATTAAGAAACGAGACGTTTAAAGTAGATCAGTTTTTCTATATGGGCTGCAAAATAAATGATGGCCGAATTAGAGAGGATGTAAAACGTATTTAGCAATAGCAAGAAAAGCGTTTCTGAAGAAGAGAAATTTGTTAATAACAAATACAGACTTACGTGTTAGGAAGTTTTTAGTGAAGGTATTTTTGAGGAGTGTAGCCACGTATGGAAGTGAAATATGGACGATAAACAGTTTAGACAACAAGAGAATAGGACCTTTTGAAATGTGGTGCTACAGAAGAATGCTGAAGATTACATGAGGAGGTAGTGAATATAAATGGGGAGAGAGAAATTTGTGGCACAGCTTGACTAAAAGCGGGGACCGGCTGATAGGACACATACTGAGACATCAAGGGCTCACCAGTTTAGCATTGAATGGAAGTGTGGGGAACAAAAGTCGGAGAGGGAAACCAAAATATGAATACAATAAGCAGAATCAGAAAGATGTAGGTTGCAGTAGCTATTCGGAGACAAGAGGCTCGAACATGATACAGTAACATAGAGAGCTGCATCAGACCAGTCTTCAGACTGAAGACGACAAAACAACCACCACCCCATACATCATACTTTTGATAATAAACTTAGGTGTGGTACTGCGACAAATAGTTTCCGGAAATAGAGAAATACTGCACCTATCTGTTTGCCTTGATCATGGTTTTCAGTTAGTCGCGAAAGAAGTGAGCGTGTTGGTTTTCACAAGATCCGTGTCTTGGGAGGTTGGCATGGAGGAGGTCATTCTGTGAGAGATATCTTAAGTTCGAGACCTCACGATATGTTCTAAGAGCCTAAAACAAATGGGTATCAGGAATATTTGACGTCAGTTTTGTGGATCACTTCTGCATCCCTTCTTCACAGACGGGTTTGACCTGTGCTTTCTTGCAACCACTGGGTTCTGTTTTTTGTTAGAGGGTTCTACGATGGATTATAGTTCGCCTCATATTGAATAGGAAAGGACGATCTCTATGTGGGACGTGTTTTTCATGGAGAGACTATCAGCGTAGTGCGATTAGCTGATAACGTAATTACGGTCGCCAAAAGGAACACAAGAGCATGTGCAAGTGAAGGCTGAAACGCTGAATTCAGAGAAGAGACATCCGAAGATGCGAGCGATTTTTGTTTTATAACTGGTAAATAAGGCAAGTGGAAGAAAAATTGGATCGCACAAAGCAGAATTTTTAAAAAAGTTGCAAACAACGAAAACTATCAACCCTGAGACCAAATAATTTCAGTGAAGATCTGTAAGTAATAATAATTGTTACTTGCAGACTTGTGTATGGGTGGGATACGTGGGCAAAAGAAAAACAACGGATTATTGAATTTTGAGAGGTTGTCTTACAGGAGACTGTTGAAGATCAGATGTACTGGTCTACTAAGGAGTGAAGACGTCTGTCCAACGAAAAACGTGCCTAGTGAAGAATATAATGAATCAGAAGTCGGGCACCTATTAAAGCATAAAACGTTGCTGAAAACTGTGGTTTAACGGATGGTGGAATGGAAGAATAATAGGGATTGATAGAGAGATGTGTGTGTACACCGTCCGTCCAAAAAGTTTAAAGACTGATATTCTTCCTGGCTTATAAGCGACGTCAGCGCAATAACCACGACGGTAGCTTGAACAGACTACCGTAAACAGTTGATGTGCTTTCGACAGTCAGTTGTGGGCAGGCAGTGTTAGAGACGTGGACGTGCGGCAGTAGAGTGTTATCGTTACTGTCGCAAATCGCAATGGAGCCTCGTCTCTATATAAAATGTTAAAGACATTCGCCAGAATGTTTACAAGAAAAGTGTGCAAAGTTAGTCCTGCACACCATGACACCCGAACAAAATCAGCGACGCGTGAACACTTGCCATGACGTCATTGAAACGCATAACGCGGGCAGTTCGTTTTTGAAAGTCATCTCGGGTGAGGAAACATCTAGTTATCAATCTGAACCTACGGCAAAACGACTAAGTGCAGAAATTCACATAAAGGGTTATCGCTTTGAGGACATAAACGAAACTTAGCAAAATACGACGTGCAAGTTTGACAACATCCTTGTTATGACAGTTTCATAAGTTGTATGACCTTAGAAGAAAAAGATATGTATCTGATTGAACGAACGTAAAATTCTAAACACTTGTTCTCTTGTTACACATCGTGAAGGCAGAAGAACCGCCGTTGAGAGTCCGCTGCAGCGTTTAAAGTTCAGGACGTCGCTTATTTACGTATTTTCTCCATCGTCAGAATAGTTCGTCTGCAACATACTGCCGAGCCTTTCTTGGTGTTTTGTCTCTCGTCTTTATGATCATGTTCGAAATGTGAATAATAATCGGCTGATATTTGCCAGTGACATCAGTAAGTTAGCAGTAATCTCTGCACTACCATTAAATTTTTTTTATAATCGCTTGTCGATATATGAAAATTATTTAAGTTCATTAACAGATTTATTTGGAGGCTGTGCGACCTATAAGTACCAGTTTGTCACGTTGCTGTGAATCAGTCCATGTGTGAAGATTCCCACGCGCCGCGTATCTGACGTAGGAAGATAGATTGCTATTAGCGAGGTCTTCGAAAGAGCGTCAGCAGTGACAACCATGAAAGCATGTTTACGATATATGCAACATTAGATGAAGTACTACTGCGTCTAGGATGTTGGCAATTCAGTATCACACTTTTCCACAGAAACCAACACTGGTCTCAGTGATTTCTTCGAATAAAATTTACGATTTACAAATACTGTAGTTCTCAGACATGAGCGGCGATCGAAGCGGTTCTCCGAGCTACGTTTTTTTACGTGTTTCTCCGTAACACTAGCGAATCCTTCCTTATCTGGAAAGGCAAATAGCAAACACCACCCGGCGACATTTGCTCTGAGTTTCTCACACATGAGATAAACTTCAACCACCGACAGTGTCACGTTTCACATTTTGTTAGGGCCTTTAAAATGTTCAGGTTTAACCAAATCCTAAGCTTCTGAGTTAGTCTAACATGGCATCTAAAAAAAAAAAAAAAAAAAAAAAAAGAAGTATGAAAGCAAAGACATATACTGAATATCTCTCTACCGCTATTATATCTCGTCCAGTTAAATGTAGCATTAACTTCAATCAAAGTGCAGTTACGTAAATGGGACGGGGCTAAAGAAGTGTAGATGTATACATACACATGAAAACGATTTATTTTGATCAGCAGAAAGTTGTCAAACTTCAGATGACTTTGAGGCTGGGGAATTTCACTGTGAACGTAGCAGTGTTCAGATTGGAGTCTGTTTTAGGTGCGATCATACACACTACCTTTTTTGCTGCCCTTCCCTTGAAATGCATAGCTTCCTCCGGACTTAGTATCTGCTCGCGGCGCACCTTGGAGTATCATACGTCGCCGCAGATTCATTATTTGACTACCGTGTTATACGCCAAAGAAAATGCACAATTTCAGTATTGTAGGGCCTGCAGCGTAATATAGGTAACAGTTTCATTTAATGAGCAGTTATTTCCTGTTAGCGCTTAAACTTTATTCTGTCATACTATAAGCTCATTTCGGCGTTATTGCCTTTCCTAGTACAACCTGCGTCATTATACGTAGTATATATGTCGTCAGTTATATACGTAGTATTTCAGATAGAATATGTACGGAGGCGTACTTACATTAAGTTGTTCATAACGTGTGTACAGTACATACTGCATCTGTGTCTGGTAGCTTTATTCTTGCTGTCATATCATGAACGATTATGTACTTTCCATAATATTTTATATTGCAGTTGGTTCTATTTTGACAGCTTATTAACTTGACCCAGGTTTCATTGCGATAAGTTTTTATAACGTATTTGTATACTGGATTTGTATGTGGTCGTAATTTTCTGTGTGTCTTATATTGTGAATAATTATGTATTTTTTGTAAGATTCGACAGCTTCATAGCTTTATGCAGAGATGCTGCATGTTAACATTTATCTAGGTACCAGATGCTGTGGTTTGAGTTGTTTGTGCAATCTTTGAGATATATACACCGTAATTTATCGTTTCAAAATGAGCGTTTTGAACCGATAAACCAAATTATATATCCTAGCTTAAAAATACTTCTTCACCAAGGACTTGAATTTGTATTACTATTTGTAATATCTTCTTGGATACATGGTACGTCTGTGCAACTAAATAAAAGGCTGTTTATGTCACAGGTGTTTCGCTTCTTATTTGTGAAGCATCCTCGGTGGCTTGTAATACGTGATAATTGTGTGCATATAATGTTTTTGTAGATTTATTATCATGTTAGTTTTTTCTTTTTCTGTTGTTCGGTAAGAAACAACTACCTGGAGCGCAAGTTTCGTAAAGTTAAATTGCTATTTGATACTATTTACAGTATTTTGCGATCTTGTTAAAGCTGTGTCACTCCTGAATAGTGTCTCGTTGTCCTGCGTGCACAGGATGTCCTATTTTCGGCGTTTGAGAGCATATTTCACATAAACACCTCTCTTTCGCAACGTGTTTCTTACAAATGTGTGCTGGTTGTTCTTGTGTTTACGGGTCATACCACTGTCAATTACTGCGACGGTGTTTTTTCTCTCACTCTTTTTGTTATGGTGTTCGCATGCCTTTAGACATTGGCTTTTTGTTAAGCAGGAGAGTCTGTTATTGTATGTGGCGTGGGATGTTTAGGGCAAATAGCGGAAAATGAGTGGAAGAGATTTTTTTTTTTTAATTTCATAACGTAAGTGACAGTGTTCGGGAGATTGAATCGGTTTTTTGTTATTGTATGACTCTGTGCACACGGGATGGTTGTCTTTATGATCTAGATCTGCTCTAAATAGAAATAGTCCATTTGAAGCTTTGTAGTTTCATTAACAGAGATTATTAAATTTTATGTGTAGTCCTAAAGAAAATGAGTGTCACCGTTAAACGCTTCAGTAGAACAAGACGTGAAGTTTGCCATTGGCTGGATCGAACTAGATACACCGCAGTTAGAAGCTGGATGCCATGATACATTCGGTGTGTTGGATTCTGTGTTTCGCGTTGTTATGTAATATTCCGTATTACTGTCATAAGATCAGCAGCTTAGGAACTGCCCTGCTCGACCGTGGTAGATAGTGATCAGAGGTTTTTTGGTTCGATTCTAGGCGATAGGAGCGTATGACGAGAAATTTGGACTGAAATGGGAGGGGCGGGGACAAGGTTAATGCCTCTCGCTATTTCAGTCATCGATCATAAGCTTGGTTCATGCAGTTCTCCATCTCTTACCTCACCTCTTCAACTCAGCATAGCTGCTAGGTCTTACATCACCAATGATATGCCTTATGTAACCGTATCTAAACCCGCGCCTGCTATTCTTTGCTATCATCATCTCCTCAACAACAGTTCCCAGCAACGACTGACGTGTACCAAACTACTTTCTCTCTTAGTCATTACATTTTTAATTAGGCACTTTTCTTGCTAATGAATTGCAGACTACCTTCATTCATTTCTCGATCAATTCAACTAAGCCTCCTCTCCAGTACTTATGTTAGTAACTGTCTTTTTATAGAAAGCCTTCTTGCTGTTAGCTAGGCTTACCACTAAATTTTCTTTCCTCTTCTTTCTTTCTGTATTATTCAGCAACTTTCTCCACGTCTCTTAAAATGGAACTCATCCTCTTATAATCTGCATTAAATTTTGCTCTCTACTTTCGTTAAAAATTAGTTTCGATGCATATTAGAGAGGTGATTTTTCAAACCCAGTCGCGCACGCTTTCTCTACAGATCATTGCTTCTGGTCACCAAACATTCGATTAGAAACCTCGGTTGTGCTGATTGGATTAAGGGCACACATCACTGCTACCGTAAATGATATGTCCGTCGCATGCGGAGGCTGACAGTGGTTCAACTATCGAATGGAGACATGGTTGAGATCTTCCTGGCATTAAGGCGTTTAGGGGGAGGGCGAAATTCACACATTATTAGGTGATATGGCACTTATTAAGTTGCAGATTTCGATGCAAGTGACAGGCAGACGTCGTACGATCGTTCCTAGGACCTAGTTTCGAAAACAGTGGGAGGTGCTAATGTTGATTCGTCACTCATTATGTATGCTGAACCACTGCGACATCTGTACAGTTAGTGGTTACGTTTTTAGTGTTGTTGACCTGTCGATCATCGATTAGTAGTAATACAGGATCAACAGACTCTAAATCTATATACATTCTGTCACATACAGAACGTTTCATTGACATGCTCTGCTTGAAACCTGAAACCAAACGCACCACACTTGCGTAATATTCAGTACATGATTAGTCATCATTCCACAGACAGAGAGCAAGACCTCAAAGTATACAGAGAAAATATGAACAAATATCTCATCCCAGCGTAAAAGAACCAGCGTATCCGAAAAGCAATATCAGGCGCCAAAGAAGTGATAAGTGACAATCAGACGTAAACATTTCGCTGCTATTCATGAGTAAAGACATGGAAATTCTTATAAGGACACTTGTACGTAGACAAATAAAATCACTGTTAATTCTTCTTCCTTGGCTCTACAGCACACGATGAGCCTTGACCTCTTCAATTTCCTCCCATTTCTCTCGGTCCTTTGCCAATACTCTCCCCATCTGGCTCTTGGTCGACCACGTCCTCTCAGCCCTTCTGGCTTTCCTTGTAATATTCTTTATGGTATTTCTGTATCACTGGTGCAAGGGGTTGGTCTTTGTTGTCACTCTTAAGACTATTTAAATACTGGTAAGTTTGCTGCATTACAGAAAACAAATTAGAACAACACGATGGGACTTCGTGTGTATCTGCTATGCTGTTTTGGCAGGCATTAGGAAGCGGAAAACCTTGACCGGCGTTAATGTGAACATATTTTTACTGCAACATCAACACAAACCGTATTTAATAAAGTATATACTGAACAATAAAATCTCGGAGAAGTTTGGAATGGAAAGGTAAAAATGCCAGAATATGAAAAAAGAACATTAATGGCGTCTTAGTCATTTCTTGATAGAGAAATTTCATATTTTTGGACTAAAAAGTTAAACTGCGTTTTGTCCCAATAAGCTCAATGGACAAAATAGTAATCATCCCTTCAGTAGAGCACCCTAGTCGCTTGAGAGATGGTGTAGGACTGGTGTGAGGCGGTCATATGACTGTCTATCCTTGACATAAAGCATGGCAATGGAAGGTGTACATGATTTTTGTGTGTGTGTGTGGGGGGGGGGGGGGGTCTGGAATCAGCGCGCCGGCAGCGGTGGCCGAGCGGTTCTAGGCGCTTTAGTCCGGAACCGCGCGACTGCTACGGTCGCAGGTACGAATCCTGCCTCGGGCATGGATGTGTATGATGTCCTTAGGTTAGTTAGGTTTAGGTAGTTCTAAGTTATAGGGGATTGATGACCTCAGATGTTAAGTACCATAGTGCTCAGAGCCATTTGAACCATTTTGGATGGGTAGACATGACATAATGTGAGAAGCAGCCTATCATGTTTCGACGTGACCGTGGCCACACCGTAAATGGAACTGTCTGATGTGTTGGTGAAGCAACGTGAACAGGTCAAGGTATACACAAGGACTAAAACACTGCATAAGAACAGTGGGAGTAAAAGACCCTAATCAATAGGCAATTACAAACTGTTCATAAACCGCTGGAGTCACTGCTGTCAATGAAAGCAGGTCCGTCTCGACCGTTTTTCGAGCCAACATTGCCAACATGCAACGGACGTTTGGAGTCTGATACCTCGCAAAAGGCAGTTGCTGACAGTGGAGTTGCTGACAGTGGCACCATGTATTCAGTGACTGGAGGTGTGTAGGATGGTCAGGGGAATCGCGATTTTTCCCCTTTCAAATGATGTAGGTAGGGTGTACGAGTGCGCTGACGGCACAGTGAGGCATTTAACCAGCAGATCGCGTTGTGTGAAGTTTAGACTGGAGGTGGTTACTTGACATTTTGGGACTGTTCGTATCATGGCTTTGGCCCGCTCGTGCAGGCGACTGTGAACACGAACGAGGATGTTTAGCTTTAGCAGTGACCAAGTGTTGCCCTTTCTTCTACATTTTCGTGATGGAGCACGCGCTGTGGACTCTCCTGTGTTGCAAAATGACAACATCCATTATCAAAGGATTGCAAATATACGTTCCTACTTTGACGAAAACTGAGTCACCCTGTCAAATCTTCACTAGCCCGCCAAATCACCCAATCTTAGTCCCACAGAAAGGTTTGGGATTATTTGGAACAGCGGTTGAAACTTAATCAGCGTCATAGCTGTTTGCAAGCTCTGCGGGATCTAATCAGTGGGTGGTTTCAGCTGGATATGAAATAACCATCGCTGGTTTAAGTCCCAGGCGACATATAGGCATGCGAGAAGCTCATTCGTCTTGTTTTTCAGCCCCCTAATGTTCTGAAGAAACGAATTTTATTTTTCTGGGAGCTGTTACGTGTTCTGATTTCTTTTAATACTTTCTATCTGTAACATGACTATAACCCAAAAAATGTGGGCCTCAGACTCCATTAATCACAGGGATTCTGTCTTGGTAGATGTGGGTCCCTTGCATATTCAGCAAGATGCTTAGCTTATCTTTCTCTCGTCCTTTTCAGGCGCAGACCATCATTTGTGTACGTTCAATTGCAGTAACTCACACGGCCCACATATGAGACTTCCTTTCATTTCAAAAGCAATTCGCTCGTCTCTTAACACGGCCAACTGTCGTGTTAATCGTGGGCTGGTCATGGCGCTGTAAGATCTCCACAAACACCCACACAAGTGTGTGCTGTTGCTGCTACTATTTCCTCCAAGTCACATTTAATGCTATATTCAAGTTGTTAGCCAGGCTGTTTCCTGCTCGTCATGTTATATTACCTTATCCTCTCCATCAAAGTCTCTGCACGAGGCCCCATAGTCCCGTCACCCGCTTAAGCTTGGAGCTAGATTTCACGTTGCTTGTACTGGGTATTCTACACCTAGCTTTCCTGCAGCAGTTGACCTACACCTGTCCCTAGCAACAACACTCTTTCCTTCCTACGTGACTTTCCTACCGATCTAGGCTTAAAGTTGATGCTAAGAGTCAGCTAAACTCTACTCAGCTCAAATACTGCTTTAGGCTCTTCTTCTGCTTCAGGTAGCAAGTCAAAATGAATGCTAATTGTGATTTCTGAGGTTTTCTCCTTTTGCTTACTACCTGTCACCTTCACCCAGCTTTCGTTCTGTTTCTACCCTCAGCCAACGTAATTAAAAACATGCTATTTCTAATTCTGCCTGAAGGCAGTTTATAATTCACTTGACGCCTTCCTGAGACACAACATCCACGTCTTTCAAATTAACGATTAGTGTAGACCAGATGTGGCTTGAATTCAAGGAAATAGTATCGAAAGCAATTGAGAGACTTACACCAAATAAATTAACAAAAGACAGGTCTGATGCCCTGTGGTTACACAAACAAGTCAGAACACTGTTGCGGAAACAACGAAAAAGCACACCAAATTTAAACGAATGATCCCCAAGGTAGGTGATCGTGTACAGAAGCTCGAAATGTATCGAGGACTTCAATGCAAGATGCCTAAAATAGTTTCTACAACGAAACTGTCTCGAAACCTGGCAACAAATCGGAAGAGATTCTGGTCGTATAAAAGGTATACTAGCAGAAAGACACAATCAGTGCCCTCCCTGCGCGATAGCAATATAAGTACTATCTACGATAGCGCTGCTAAAACAGAGTTCCTAAACACAGCCTTCCTTCACCAAAGACGACGAAATAAATATTCCAGAATTCGAATCAAGAACAGCTGTCAGCATGAGTGTCCTAGAAGTAGAAATGTTCGGAGTAGTGAAGCAATATAAAACAGTTAATAAAAGCAAAGCTTCCGGTCCAGACTGTATATTAGTTACGTTCCTTTCTGAGTATGCCGATGCAATAGCTCCATGCCTAACAACCAAATACACTCCTGGAAATTGAAATAAGAACACCGTGAATTCATTGTCCCAGGAAGGGGAAACTTTATTGACACATTCCTGGGGTCAGATACATCACATGATCACACTGACAGAACCACAGGCACATAGACACAGGCAACAGAGCATGCACAATGTCGGCACTAGTACAGTGTATATCCACCTGTCGCAGCAATGCAGGCTGCTATTCTCCCATGGAGACGATCGTAGAGATGCTGGATGTAGTCCTGTGGAACGGCTTGCCATGCCATTTCCACCTGGCGCCTCAGTTGGACCAGCGTTCGTGCTGGACGTGCAGACCGCGTGAGACGACGCTTCATCCAGTCCCAAACATGCTCAATGGGGGACAGATCCGAAGATCTGGCTGGCCAGGGTAGTTGACTTACACCTTCTAGAGCACGTTGGGTGGCACGGGATACATGCGGACGTGCATTGTCCTGTTGGAACAGCAAGTTCCCTTGCCGGTCTAGGAATGGTAGAACGATGGGTTCGATGACGGTTTGGATGTACCGTGCACTATTCAGTGTCCCCTCGACGATCACCAGTGGTGTACGGCCAGTGTAGGAGATCGCACCCCACACTATGATGCCGGGTGTTGGCCCTGTGTGCCTCGGTCGTATGCAGTCCTGATTGTGGCGCTCACCTGCACGGCGCCAAACACGCATACGACCATCATTGGCACCAAGGCAGAAGCGACTCTCATCGCTGAAGACGACACGTCTCCATTCGTCCCTCCATTCACGCCTGTCGCGACACCACTGGAGGCGGGCTGCACGATGTTGGGGCGTGAGCGGAAGACGGCCTAACGGTGTGCGGGACCGTAGCCCAGCTTCATGGAGACGGTTGCGAATGGTCCTCGCCGATACCCCAGGAGCAACAGTGTCCCTAATTTGCTGGGAAGTGGCGGTGCGGTCCCCTACGCCACTGCGTAGGATCCTACGGTCTTGGCGTGCATCCGTGCGTCGCTGCGGTCCGGTCCCAGGTCGACGGGCACGTGCACCTTCCGCCGACCACTGGCGACAACATCGATGTACTGTGGAGACCTCACGCCCCACGTGTTGAGCAATTCGGCGGTACGTCCACCCGGCCTCCCGCATGCCCACTATACGCCCTCGCTCGAAGTCCGTCAACTGCACATACGGTTCACGTCCACGCTGTCGCGGCATGCTACCAGTGTTAAAGACCGCGATGGAGCTCCGTATGCCACGGCAAACTGGCTGACACTGACGGCGGCGGTGCACAAATGCTGCGCAGCTAGCGCCATTCGACGGCCAACACCGCGGTTCCTGGTGTGTCCGCTGTGCCGTGCGTGTGATCATTGCTTGTACAGCCCTCTCGCAGTGTCCGGAGCAAGTATGGTGGGTCTTACACACCGGTGTCAATGTGTTCTTTTTTCCATTTCCAGGAGTGTACAACCGCTCAGTCGACGAAATATCGGCACCCAAAGACTGGAAAGTTGCACAAACCACATCAATATTCAAAAAAGGAAGTAGGAGTAATCCACTAAATTACAGGCCCACATCATTAACTTCGATATGCTGCAAGATTTTGGAACATACGTTGTGTTTGTACATTATGTATTACTCCGAAAATAACGGTCTATTGACACACAGTCAACATGGATTTAGAAAACTTCTTTCTTGTGAAGCACAAGTTGCTCTTTACCCACATAGTGTTGAATGCTATCGACAAGGGATTTCAAATTGATTCCATATTTCTAGATTTCCACAAGGCTTTTGACACCGCACCTCAGAAGTGGCTTGTAATGAGATTGCATGTTTATGGGATATAGTCTCAGTTATGCGACAGGATTCTTGATCTCCTGTCACAGTTCATAGTAATTGACGGAAAGCCATCGAGTAAAACAGAAGTGATTCCTGGCGTTCCCCATGGCCGTTATAAGCCCTCTGGTGTTCCTTATCTGTATAAACGATATGGGAGACAATCTGAGCAGCCGTCTTGGGTTGTTTGCAGATGATGCTGTGGCTTATCGTCTAGTAAAGTCATCAGACGGTCGAAACCAATTGCAAAAAGAATTACATAGGAAATCTGTATGGTGCGAAAATCGGCAACTGGCGCTAAATAGTGAAAATGTGATGTCATCCACGCGAGTGCCAAAAACGAATTCGTTGAAGTTCGGTTCCATGATAAATGAATAAAATCTAAACGCCGCAGATACACCTAAGTACCTAGGAATTACAACTACGAACAACTGAAATTGGAAAGAACATTTAGAAAATGTTGTGCGGGAAGGCGAACCAAAGACAGCGTTTTATTGTCAGAACAGTTAGAAGATACAACGCGTCTGTTAGAGAGAGTGCCTACACTACGCTTGTCAGTCCTCTTTTGGAGTCCTGCTGCGTGGTGTGGGATCCTTACCAGATAGGATTAGTGGAGTGCATCGAGAATGTTCAAAGAAGGGCAGCACATTTTGTATTATCAAGAAATAAGTGTGTTGTGTGTGTCTGACATGATACAGGACTTGGATTGCACATCATTAACACAAAGGCGGTTATCATTGCGGCGTAATCTTCTCACGAAATTTCAATTACCAACTTTCTCCTCCAAATGCGAAACTATTTTGTGCAGTGCAGTCCTTGTTGTGACGCGGAAACAGTTATTTATCTGACGTCCAAAAGGGTATGATCATTGGATTTTGGGGCCAAGTGTGGAAGCATTTCCGAAACGGCAAAGTGTTTAAACTCTTCACATTCCGCTGTGGTTACAGAACACCGTGCATAGCAAAAAGGCGCTATCGAAAACGAGCGCTAAGCCAACTGTAGTCCACCATCGGCCATAGATGATAGGCGTCAACGACGGTTGCGGAGATATGTACGGGAGAACAGATGGGTAGCTGTCGATCAACTGACCATCCAGATGAACCAAGGGGCTACCAACAGTGTAACGTAAAAGACCCTTCAGCGAGCATTGCTGCGTGTGGCTCTCTGGAGCAGGTTCGTTCACCAATGCTGACTCTTATTCATCGGCGACGAAGGCTGTTATTTGCTTGCCAGTACCGCTGCTGTACGTCCGCTGAATGGCGAAAGTGACCTTTGAAGATGATTCACGTGAAACGTCTGAAAGCAAACACTCCGCAACATTAGTCAGAAGGGTCGAGGCCGGAGGGGGGAGCGTTATAGTCTGGGGAATGTTTTCGTGGCACTCCCTGGGTGATCTCGTCAGTCTGGAAGCACAGTGGATCAACAGAAGTATGCATCTATCCTGGGGGACGATGTCCACCCTTACATTTCCTCGGCACAATGGCATCTACCAGCAGGACAATGCATCTTGTCACACATCTCGCAGTATACGTGGTTTGAAGAGCACGAGGGTCAGTTTACCGTACTCCCCATGCCACTGAACTCCCTGGATTTAAACCCAATCGAGAATCATCGGGACCACCTCGATCGTGATGTTCGCGCCAGAGTTCCTCAGCCGAGAAACAAGCGTAACTGCGCGCTCCACTGGAGTCGGCGTGGCTCCACATCCCTTACTGTACCGCACCGAAAGTCAGCAACGGTCTTCCTGCACGCCTGGCAGCAGTATGCGTTTGAAAAGGTGGTTACTCAGGCTATTGACAGGTGGTCACAATAATGTGACTGGACAGTGTATAGCCAGAACGTGACGTGTAGTAGATGCGGAGGAAGCTGTTGGAACACATCGAACTACAGATCCGTTAATCGGCGATAGTCAGGCGGGTTTTAGAAAATGGAAGTGTAGCAGCAAATTCGCGTCTGGCCAGCTTCGTGACTGACCATATCGTCTTTAGTTTAGTCATCTGTCGTTGCGGCAAGAAATGCGTCACTACTTCCGGTAGGGACAGCGACGCAGTCCCGTAAAAGAGTTTAGTAACCCGTTCGTAACAACTCTGCACATCTACTTTCCCTCTCGGCCGCAGCCATTAGAATGACGCAACGCAGTGACGCTGCGAATCGGGGCTCACGAAGCTTCTCTGTCGCAGCTGAACTTCATACTGTTGAGCTCCGAACAGGTCTTCAAACTCGTAAACCAGATTGTACTGAGATTGTACTAATAAGATTCCTGAAGTTCCTCCTAGCGTTTTAATACAACTAAAGCCAATGTAATGGGGTGAGTATCACAGCAGTCCAGTGGTGAAATGATTTCTGAGCGTGGCGAAGTAATTTCTAAGCATGGTTCAGGTATTTTTATTTTATGATAATTCATTTCAACAAAGTAGAAACAGGTCTTCATTCAAAGTTCGCAACCTTAAATCTTGATGCCATTAACCAGACGTCACAGATAAACTGAATCAAGTACTTCTGAGCGAGACCACTACCAGCCCCACGTAGCATGTGAATTCATTTGCTCTCTTCCTCAGCCAGATTTAGTTCAACAAAAGACAATTACACCTTTTTCTTTTTAAGTCCCTACGTACAGTCATCGTGCTGGCCGAAGTGCTGGTAGCACTCTGCAGCTGGCGAATGATTCCTTTCGCAGCTTTAAGCAGTTTTTTACGAGCACCCTCCGTAATACTAGACGGTCCCTGTCGTCAGTACATGAGATCTGTCTCGTCCTTGTGTAGCTGCGGTTGCCCAGTCGCGCTTCCCCTTCACAATCACATCAGCTACAGTCGACTTGGGCTGCCTTCGAACAACGCTTTCCAGTTTATGACGGGGTTGGTCCCGCTACCAGTAGGTATGATTTGAAGAAAAAAAAGCAGTCTTGGTTGCAGTTATAAATATTTTTATTGATTCCCAGTGACATGTTAACCTACTTTTGGCATCTGCGGAGTGTCCTACGGAAGAAGTACAAAATTTCATAATAGTGGTGTGACCTCATTTAGTGAGACTGGATTACCAAGAAAATATAAAAGAACGTACTGATATTTGGTAGCGATGGGTACTGGCATACCGCGAATAAAAGTATATAACCTGCCTCTAGTCGACAACCCATATTAGAAACCCTTAATATGTATGTGTGTGCGCGCGCGCGCGTGAGAGAGAGACTCAATGTCTTGGGATGTAAGCTTCATATGCGACTTGTCAGTGATTTCCTTAAGAGCAGTGGAAAAAAAAGAAAAAGATGCGTGGCTAACAGAGTTCAAAGACATTAACAGCCCGCATGCCGCTTAATTAAAGGGCGTGACGAGGACTATTAGGGTAAACGTCCAGATTGAGAGAAACATTCGCCAACATTCTGGGAAATGTCAACACGTCTAGTTTGTTGGTAATTGACTCCTGTCAGACAAACTTCCTGGAATATTCTTATGGCGGCTGCAGCCAAGACAACGTGAATGTGTTGTTCTACAATTATCGCTGTTTTTGTTGTATCTGAATTAGAAAAAGAAATTAATGGAAAAACTAGATTTATGTCAAAGAAAAGAGGATTCGAATTGACCGTCCTGTCGACGAAGAGGTGATTATAACCGAAGCGCAAGGCCGAATAGGTTGAGTTACGAAATCGATTGTCATTTTCAGCGGGGCCATCCGACGTTGCTTAACGTATCAAGCCTTGGACTCCCTTTACTGTTTCAAGTCCCCAATACTTGCCCCTCGTATTAGCCGTCCTCACACGGGATTTGAAAGGGGACGTGTTTTGTGACGTCATAGTGTGGAATTTCACGTTTCAGGGAATACCGAAGCGTGAAAGGCAGTCATACAAACCAGATTTTCGCTTTGTGGAGAGGAACAAGTCCAGTGAGATGAAAGATTGATTCCTGCGTGGAAAGTAGAACTTACGAAATACTGTACTGTATTACGTCATTTGCCGTTGAACCCCGTATTCGGTGGCTTTTACAATGACTGCTTATGTACTGTGAATATAAACTCAGTCCGAGCAGGACTCAGAAGGCCCAACGGTACCGACCGACTTCCGCGACCTCAGCCGACTGGCGTCATCGGATGCGGATATGGAGGGGCGTGGAGTTCGCACACCGCTCTTCCGGCAGTTGTACGTATTCGTGACCTGGAGGCGGTAGTATTCGGACAAGTACAAGCAACTCCTTAAATGGCATCCCTGTAGGTCAACAGCTCATTCCACCCTGGATGGTCACCCATTCAAGTTCCAGCTACTCCCAACGGTGCCTAACTTCGGTGATCTGACGGAAACCGGTGTATCCACCGCGGCATGGACGTTCACTACTACACTGAAGAGCCAAAGAAACTGGTACATCTGCCTGATATCGTGTAGGGCCCCCGCGAGCACGCAAAAGTGCCGCAACACGACGTGGCGTCCACTCGACTAATGTCTGAAGTAGTGCTGGAGGGAACTGACACCATGAATCCTGCGGGGTTGTCCATAAATCTGTAAGAATACGAGAGTATGGAGATCTCATTTGGACAGTACTTTGCAAGGCATCCCTTATATATGGTCAAGAATGTTCACATCTGGAGAGTTTGGTGGCCAGCGGAAGTGTTAAAACTCAGAAGAGTGTTCCTGGAGGCACTCTGTAGCAATTCTGGACGTGTGGGGTGTCGCATTGTCCTGCTGGAATTGCCGAAGTCCATCGGGATGTACAGTGGACATGAATGGATGTAGGTGATCAGATAGGATGCTTACGTACGTGTCACCTGTCAGAGTCGTATCTACACGTATCAGGGGTCCCAAAACACTCCATGTGAACACGCCCACTCCATTAGAGCCTCCACCAACTTGAACAGTTCCCTGCTGACATACAGGGTTCATGGATTCAGCCGCGCGGTTTGAGGCGTCATGTCGCGGACTGCGCGGCCATTCCCGCCGGAGGTCCGAGTCCTCCCTCGGGCGTGTGTGTGTGTGTGTGTGTGTGTGTGTGTGTGTGTGTGTGTGTGTGTGTGTGTGTGTGTGTGTGTTTGTTCTTAGGATACGTTAGTTTAAGTAGTGTGTAAGTATAGGGACCGATGACCTAAGCAGTTTGGTCCCTTAGGAATTCACACACATTTGAACATTTTTTCCATGGATTCATGAGGCTCTCCATACCCACAAAAGTCCATCCGATCGATACAATCTGAAACGAGACTCGTCCGACCAGGCAACATGTTTCCAGTCATTAACAGTCCAACGTCGGTGCCAGGCGAGGCGTAAAACTTAGTGTCATGCAGTCATCAAGGGTACACGAATGGGCTTTCGGCTCCGAAAGCCCATTTCGGTGATGTTTCGTTGAATGGTTCGTACGATGACACTTGTTACTGACCCAGCACCGCAATCTGCAGCAATCTGCAGCAATATGCGGAAGGGTTTCACTTCCGTCACGTTAAACGATTTTCTTCAGTCGTCTTTGGTTCCGTTCTTGCAGGATCGTTTTTCGGCCCGTAGCGATGTCGGAGATTTGATTCCTGATATTCACGGTACATTCGTGATAGGGTCCACACTTAATCGCTACCTCGGAGATGCTGTGCCCCATCGCGTGTGCGCTGACCATAACACCACATTCAGACTCACTTGAATCTCGATAACCTGCCATTGTAGCAACAGTAACCGATCTAACAACTGCGCCAGACACTTGCTGTCTTATATGGGCATTGCCGACAGCAGTTCCATATTCTGCCTGTTCACTTATATCTGTATTTGAGTACGCATGCTTATGCCAGTTTCTTTGGCGCTTCAGTGTATGAAAAAAAACCCTGTTTCAAAGCACGGAGACGTTGAAGATTTGTCGAAAATTCTTTTGGTACAATTTGTTTCAAGAAATTGACTGTGAACGACATGTCATTGGTTAAAGGCTTTCCCTAGTTTAAGATTTTCGTTTCATAATATGTGTGGTATAAAATCATGGCGTTTCAGGGTACTACGGCATTGAAGATTTGGTATGATTTATTATAATTTCAGTTAATGGTGTATATCGAAGATTAAGCCATTTAAGATATCGGAAGATCAAACCCACTGCAGTAACGACTGTCAGCTGCAGTGTAGGGGGGTACTTAGGCGGACTCACAGCTGAAAGGATACCAGTTCATATCGTGGTTTGAGCAAATATTTTTGTTCATATACGTCTTTTATAAGATTCTGGGGTTTCTAGTTAACGTAACAGAAGTATGTTCTGGAATATTCCGTGTCAGTATAAATAAGAACGCACTCCATTGTGGGGCGAGTTTGATCTACAGGGTGGTTATAATTAAACTTCCTTTACTTGAGCCAGTGTAGACGGTAAACGTTTCACCGAATGGCTACCCAACTTTATAGGAATGACGTTCAGACTGTGCGATGCAGGGTTTGCGTTGTTAATAGTGTTCGTACGGTGACTTAGGGTTGAAACACAAGCGTCATTCTGTATCGGTTTGCAGATAGTTAATATGGGTCGAGGGCTTGACTCGTAAAGCTGTTTTAACAAAACAATAGTGCTGGTGCTCTTCGCGAATATCGACGTATTTAAGGAATAGGAAGAGGTCCTCTATCCGCACCGGCGCTGTTCAAAATGATTCAGAAGTTCAGAGTAACTGGTAATTTGGGAATTAATTTGGGAATGCCGACGGCCAATTGCGTCATAAATTGTTTAAATTATTGTTGCCATAGCCGACAATACTGGTCGTAGTTTGCGATTTTCAAGTAGTTTAGAGTCTGTATCGCGAGAGCTGAACATTCCGTGGTCCACCGCTCAGAAAGTGCTGTGTACAGTTGAGAGATGGTATCTCTAGTGCGGTTCCTGGCTTTCGTGGGTGCAGATTGTCGTCACAACGATCGTGATCAGCGTTTGTAACCTGTGACGCAAATGTGGTACGCTATTAACAAATGTTACGCTAACAAGTGAAAATCAAAATGTGTACCTTTCTGTGGTTAATTCTTTTTCTTCTGCATGTCATTACCCATGTGCCCACGAAGTTTCATTGTCCTGGGGTCGTTTTTCATGGAGGGCCTCTGTAGTAGCGATAAAATTCCAGTATTTCGTGTCAGGGACTGTTGACCAAAGATTTGCAATATTAATATCCATGACACTCTGATTCCGTCATATTTCAGTACAGTGTGTACTTCAGACAGGACAACATGGCTAGCATATGAGCTATTTCGCCTTTAAAAAAGTGGAAAAAGAGCATTGTTCGTGTTGTATTGACAGTAACAATTACCACAATAAACATTGCCGAGCCGCGATGCTTTTCTGCGTATTTGAAGCGCCAAAATGCGCGAAGCTGAAGTTAAGGATTCCAAAGGAATCCAAAGCACATTTTTAAATGTAAGTAACATGTCTAACGTTTAACGTTGATATACAGGCTCCAACACTGCCATAGGAGAATGCTGCGTTCGCACGTCACGCAGAAGACTATGTTACATGTTAAGTCGGCATTGCATCACTTGGCCACTACCCCAGTTAGCAGCGATCTTCCTCCTCAGGTGTGTCTGGAACGGATCAAGTCAAACTCAGGGAAGTGAGTTCAGGGAAGCAGAGGCAGTAATCCTGCATCGCCGTTCTAGGCAAGGTTTAGTTAAGTGCCTTTGCCGTCATCGGACGTGTTACGAAGTGCAAAGTGCATATCTGTCGTGTGCATGGCGGTGATGATTAATTGTATAATGTAGTGTTCAGTTTATGTCGTTACGGAACAACGAATGGACAATTTGTGAGCCGCAACCGTGTCCCGGCCCGCGGAAGAAATTCATGGGAGAGAGCTTGTGCTCCGCTCGAGACGCATTTTCAGATATTTCCGCCGACGCTCGGCTCGGTGTGTGAGTACTGCTTTCTTCTTGGACATACAGTCATTAAACATTTTAGTGAGCTCTGCTGTCATTGGTTTGAAGTTTCGGCCACTTCGAGGAGCGCTAACGACGTACGATTCGTGTCTATGGTAGAGAAATGTCAGATGGAAGTTCAGAGTGTTGTCGTATTGTCAGTACAGGGAATATTGGCGAAAAGTATTGATGCCGACCAAAATATTCTCAGTATTACCAGTATGTATTTAGCGCAAGAGGGCGAGTGTTATGCTTTTGTCAATTCGCCATTCTTCTGTTAGCAGTTTTCCAGCTAGGCTTCCGTATAATACAGCCGATATATGCTGATTCCAAGCGATTTAGAATTTTAAAATGAATCAAGAATGATGGTTTAATTTATTTAGTGTTGCAGGAAGAACCCATGCCTATTCCGTCAGTCATAAAAAGTACTTTTCGACAAATGTTCAAGAAAATCTCTTGCTATATGAAACTGAAGGTAATTAATGAATTATTGTAGCTGTTACCAGTTGCCTTCATAGATGTTTATTTTTCCATGATGAAATTTGAAGATGCCTGGCATTCCATGTTCAGTTGTTTACAATTATTTACTTGGTGTGAACATTATTTCTTTCGTAAAGGCATACAGAATCGTGGAGCGGAAGTTTCTAAGACAGCTTTTGTAAAAAGTATGTAAACAATGTTCACGGCGCGTATACAAATGAAAATGTCTGAAGAAAGGATAGATCAGAAATGAATACACTCCAGAAAACGCTTGTTTCGAGGCATAATTCGTCGGCGCAGCGCGGCGTGTCGGGAAAAGGGTGCCGTTCATATCGGTGAAAAATTTCAAATAAGAATTAAAGTTCAGAGAGAAGAAATAAAAACCTTGAGGTTTGCCGACGACACCGTAAATCTGCCAGATACAGCAACGGACTCGGAAGAGCAGCTGAACGGAATTGTCAGTGTCTTTGAAAGCAGGATATTAGATGAACATCAAGAAAGACAAAATAGGGATAGTCGAATTGAATCAGGCGATGCTGAAGGAACTAGATTAGGAAATGACACACTGAAAGCAGTAATGGGTTTTGTTGTTTGGGCAATAAAACAACTGACGATCGCCGAAGTACAGGGGATATAGGCCTAAAATATATACTGGTAATGGCAGAAAAGAGTTTCTGAAGAAGAGAAATTTAACATCGAATGTAGATTTAAAAGTCTTCAAGTGGAATGAACAATTTTATGAACAAACGGATGGCGTGGCTATGGGAAGCCCCCTAAGTCCCGTAATTGCAAACTTCTTTATGGAGAAATTCGAAGAACAGGTCTTAGGCACTGCCAGCAAAAAACCAAATGTATGGTTCCGATACGTGAATGACACGTTTGTGCTGTGGAGACATGGCAAGGAGGAACTAAGCCGGTTCCACGAACATCTGAAAAGTATAAACTCGAGAATTCAGTTTACAATGGAGGAGGAGTTAGACGGCAAACTACATTTCCTCGATGTGCTTGTTTTTAGAAACGAAAATGGTAGTTTGGGCCACTCAGTATACCGCAAACCCACGCACACGGACCGTTATTTGCACCGGGATTCGAACCACCACCCACAACAGAAGCGGGGTGTTATCAAGACGTTGGCGGATAGAGCTAGAAATATTTGTGAACCTGAGTTGCTCGACGCTGAGATGGAACATCTCCACAATGCACTAATGAAGAACGGATATTCGTCCGCCGAAATAAAACGTGCGTTGAGACAGCCACGCAGAAACCATAGTGACGTACAGGCTACTGCAAAATGTAAGGTTTCCCTTCTGTTTGTTAAAAATGTAACGGAAAGAATAGGGAGGATCTTGACGAAGCTGAATATTACCGTAATTTACAAGCCCACCAGGAAGATACAGGTATACCTTAAGCCTGCCAAGGACGCTCGCAAACCATTGGAAAAAGCAGGAGTGTATAGGATCCCATGCAGCTGTGAAGATCTTTATGTGGGTACCACTGAAAGAACTGCTTCAAAACGTTCGGAAGAATACAAGGGCAATTGTAGAAGAGGAGAAACGGAACGATCAGCTGTTGTGGAGCAAGGTTTCCAGCCAGGTAACCACCATACTCGTTTCGAGGAGACGCAAGTACTAGCGGCCACAAGCGGATATTACGAAAGGCTCTACAGGGAGGCAATCGAAATCGCCAAACACCCTAATAATTTCAATCGAGAGGAGGAGGGCGTGAAATTAAACGGTATATGGATGCCGGTGTTGAAGATGTGTACCACCCGTCCACCACTGGGTGATGGCAACGGCGATCGACGGCAGCGGACAGCGGCCAATTGCATTGACGTTTTCAAAACACGTGACGTCACGCCTTGGCGCGGTAGGGCAGGGACACGGAATTTAGCGGCAGTCAGTAGCGAGCCAGTGGGTGTGTTGGACATCCATCGAGCTACAGACCCCCTTGAAGATGTTCTCCGCAGACGGCGACGAAACGTTGGGAATCGACACAGAATTCATCAACCGACCACGGCATAACAGCCCGGATAATTATAATGCACATGAGATTTAAAAGTGTAATGGAGTCTTTCCTGATAATATTTGTTTGGAGTGTAGCCTTGCAGTGAAAGTGAAACGTGGACGATAAGCAGTTTAGACAACACCAAAATAGAAACTTTTGAAATGTGTTGCTACGTATTATATCGGTATATCACATGAAGAGGTACTGAATTAGACAGAATAGAAATTTGTGGCACAGCCTGACTACCCAAAGGACACATTGTGAAACATCAAGGGATCGCCAGTTCAGTAGAGGAGGGAAGTGTGGAGGGGAAAAATTGTAGAGGGAATGCAAGAGATGAATACAGTAAACAGATGCAGAAAGATGTAAGTGAAACGTCCCCTTAGAAAAATTAATGAATTTCTGTGCTGATAAACCTCTTACATTATTTGATTTTCAAACAGCTGAGCACAACTGAACGTACTCAAACATTTCGCTCTTTACCAATTCTGATCAGCACTAAACTGACACACAATATTTTTAGCGCAACGCAATCTGACTTTCAATAATCCCTACAAAAGAATGGTCCTGACTAACATTAACCTATACCTTTCACAAATCACTTACCTCACAATCTTCGTTACTCGAATTACTGCAATACAGCGAGCGCCACTACTGCCAGCTAAATAAAAGATTCAAACTACTGAAGGCACTAACTACTGATAGGCATAGTTAGCAAATGAAAGATTTTGACAGAGAACAGACAATGTATTTACCTTAATACTGTTCAAAAGTCATAATATATATAGCAGTTCATGTCATCCAGTCTTACAAATTTACTGTCTCTGATGGGCACACGTCCAGATCATCCGCTCTCAAAACTCCGCCATTTCTCTCCTCACATCCACCACTGCTGGCGGCTCACCTCCAACTGCGCAACGCTACGCGTTGTTAACAGCCAACTGCCCAACACTACAATAGCATATACTCCAACAATGCAAACCAACCACAGCCTTCACACAGCACAGTCAGTGATTTTCATATAGAGCGCTACGTGGCGTTACCTACATGAAAACCTAAACAACCTACTTGTATAAGTTGCAGTAGTTATAGGAGATGTATTGTGGTCTTGCACAGGATAGAGCAACATGAAGATCTGCGGCAAACCAGGCTTCGGACTGAAGACAATAACCACCCCAGACTGTCATGGATGCTGTATGCGGTAGGAGCGCTACTGTGGCGTCACGCGTCGAGGCGGCCCACGATCTGAAGGAAGCAGGTGAATCAGGCCTGCGGGTCACTGGAGGTTGCCCATGCCTGTTATAGGAGAAGGGAAGGGAGAGGGTCAAACATGGTGTCAGCACATGGCCTACTCCACTCGAATAGCAGCGTGGGGGCCATCAAGCTTAACGCCCCGTTTCGACGGACGTATCGCTGTCAGTGGTGTCGCATACCCTCACTTCCTGTGCTCCTGATCGGAATAACTTAATTCCACGATTTCACAAAAAAACGATGTGTTGTGTGACTAACGTTAAAATTTCCTGATTTTCGAATGTTGTGATGTCATATATCCCGAAACGCATCGTACATCGTGAACTTCATTAATGTTTTTTTTTTCGATAGCGAAAGTATAGTGATCTGATCTCGTTGGGAAGAGCTGCTTTAGAGCGGGGCCCCCTACTAGTACGGCGAAACTGGCGTAGCACAGGGTCTTGTGGGCCCCCTGCTGGTGGTCTGCAGGCCGGCCACCGCGGTGCTCCAGACGGAGCTGGACACGACGTCTGCCGGGAGTGCGTCAGCGCCCGGCCGCGGTGAGCTGTAACGGCTTGGGACGTGCTGCCCGCCCGGAACCGCAGCCGGCGCTTCTCGCTTACAGCAGCACAGACCGGCGCGCAGTCACGACTCTCTCAGATACCCGCGAACGCCAGTCACCGAGCGGAGCAGCTATTTCCTGCGGTGACCCTCAGCTGGCGTTGCATTGCAGCAGGACCGCGACCACGTCACAGTGTGCCTCCTGTACTGCGCACAATTTTGATTACACAGGGAATTTCAAAACAAGAGGGCATACTTTCAACTGTATATTCTCCATGAGTGGATAGTAAAAAAAAGTTCATTACAGCATGTCCATAAATCCTTTGTTTCACTACAAACAATCCTGTTGGGAGAACATCCGCAACTGAAAATTTCAGCAGAGGCTGAAAATACCGCTTCAGTTGTAAATTTCTTTATTTCTGCCTATGAGCGCAGAAACAGGCAGCACACCTCATCTGGTACACGCGGCGCTCGGGGACCACAGCACAGCTATGACACCTGAAAGATGGGCTTGTAACAGTCCGAAACCGGTCGTGTGAAAATAAAAAAAAATTACAACTGAAGCGGTATTTTAAACCTATGCTCCTTTGTTTCAGTTACGGCCCTCAAATCAATCTTATTCTTCGGAATGGTTTTCTTCCCATAGGTAGCTGGCGAGACTTGTTGTTGTTGTTGTCTTCATTCCAGAGACTGGTTTGATGCAGCTCTCCATGCTACTCGATCCTGTGCAAGGTTCATCATCTCCCAGTACCTACTGCAACCTACATCCTTCTGAATCTGTTTAGTGTATTCATTTCTTGGTCTCCCTCTACAATTTTTACCCTCCGCGCTGCACTACAATACTAAATTGGTGATCCCTTGATGTATCAGAATATGTCCCACCAACCGGTCCCTTCTTCTAGCCAAGTTGTGCCACGAACTCATCTTCTCCCCAATTCTATTCAATACCTCCTCATTAGTTATGTGATCTACCCATCTAATCTTCAGCATTCTTCTGTAGCACCACATTTCGAAACTTCTATTCTCTTCTTGTCCAAACTATTTATCGTCCACGTTTCACTTCCATACATGGCTACACTCCATACAAATACTTTCAGAAATGACTTCCTGACACTTAAATCTATACTCGATGTTAACAAATTTCTCTTCTTCAGAAATGCTTTCCTTGCCATTGCCAGTCTACATTTTATATCCTCTCTAATTTGACCATCATCAGTTATTTTTCTCCCCAAATAGCAAAACTCCTTTACTACTTTAAGTGTCTCATTTCCTAATCTAATTCCCGCAGCATCACCCGATTTAATTCAACTACATTCCATTATTCTCTTTTTGGTTTTGTTGATCATCTTATATCCTCCTTTCAAGACATTGTTCATTCCGTTCAACTGCTCTTCCATGTCCTTTGATGTCTGACAGAATTACAATATCATCGGCAAACCTCAAAGTTTTTATTTCTTCTCCATGGATTTTAATTCCTACTCCAAATGTTTCTTTTGTTTCCTTTACTGTTTGCTCAATATACAGATTGAATAACGTCGAGGATAGGCTACAACCCTGTTTCACTCCCTTCCCAACCACTGCTTCCCTTTCATGCCCCTCGACTCTTATTACTGCCATCTGGTTTCTGTACAAATTGTAAGCGAGACTGAAGATGTTTAAAATGTCTACCTCCTGCTTGAATACAGGTCCGTCGATACTGCACTGCACTGCACTGCCATGCGAATGCGATCCCAAATTGCAGGAATGCCACAATTGCCTTCGGAATGCATTCCATGTCCGCACCGGAGACGAAACTTAAGGATTTTAAGTGGCCGTGCAGGTAGAAATAGATATTGTTCAAATAAGGCGAGTGTGGAGGCACAGCAATTGGGTCACCTCTACCTATCAAGAAAACATTTGATCCAAATACAGGGGAGCCGTGCGACTGAACTGTGCAGGAGCGCCGTCATGCAAAAAGTGAGCTTGTTGACGAATAATTGGACTTTCCTCAAAAACGTGAGCTATGGTCAAATAACTTCCGGGAATGCAGCTGAGGGACGTCGTCGACATTCGTCCTTTATTTCGAGTGGAGCACACCTATACGTTTTCAAGGCATAACTGCAGCAAGTAAGCGCTGTGTCAAATGGCAGTGTGTGCTGCTGTTGATGTAACGGCGATTGTCGTCGAAGTTATCTGTAAGTTCTTTCAACATTGTATACGCCGGGAGAAACTCGGGTCTCCAATGAGGTATGATGTTTCCCTGGAAGTTAGTGTTCACCTGCCGTGTAAGGCTGTTTAGAAGTGCATAGTAAAACTAACCGATCACAAGTGATACCGCCCCCATGTTGACGAAGAACCGCACTTGATGAGGTGGAACAACTGCATTTCGGTTTTCATGGCCCCGAAGATCCTGATTGTGGAAGTTTGTATTGTCATATCGTAGGAACTGTTCAACTATAAAAAAACTAAGTCAGGAAAGCCCGGGTTTGTAGCATAGTGTTGCAAGAACCACTGGCTGAATATAACTCGTGCAAGATTTTCTGCTGCTGACAAAGCCTATACTCGTTTCAAATGATAGGGATACAATTGTTGCGCTCGGAACAGTCACCAGACAGTGCTAAGAGGAACCATTCGCTTGCAACGCGAACCTTCGTGTATCGATAAGAGACTCGTACATATATCCACGGATCTCTTCATCTGGAGTTGCACATTCTTGTCGTCTCCTCTCCAAACCAGGAGATGCAAACGTCACATGAACCCACAGACGGACGTTCTGGACGTTTCCGCTGTATGTACCTCACGTAGGGCGGTACATAAGACGAGCCAGCGTAGCATTTTACCGTGCGTGAATTACACTTCTACCAGCTTCTGGTCTGAGTGGATGTTGAACGCCAACATGACACTTAGTGCCTCGGAATTTACTATCTTGGTAACATCTTGTCGCGGCAACTACCTGCGGCAAGAAACGTTCGGGTAAATATCACTGTTTTTGCAGGCCTGAACTCGGAAACCAGTCACTTCTTGGACAGAAGTTGTAGTGACAATTTTTATTGTCTGCATGTAGGAATACACACCTGAAATTACATTTTCATTTTTGGAACACCCTGTATACGAAATTTACTGTCGACAAACAAAGGGATAACGTCGGAAGGTTCACAGATGGTGTTGTATATAGGGAAGCC
The DNA here is from genome assembly GCF_023898315.1 of Schistocerca nitens. Lineage (NCBI taxonomy): Eukaryota > Metazoa > Arthropoda > Insecta > Orthoptera > Acrididae > Schistocerca > Schistocerca nitens. Next base: position 471,544,055 of record NC_064621.1, read on the forward strand.
ACAACACTGAGGAGCGACGCTTGCTGTAGGGATGGACAGCTCATCGTGTCCGATTACACGATTGGCGACCAATCTCTGGAACCACATCCATTAAAATACCTGGAAATATTCGCATGTTGCAGTTTAAGGAACCAAAAATTATCTCGTGTATAACATGATGGAAGGAACGTTTTATGTCACTGGACAAACGATGAGATTTTTCTAGCTGCATACTCAACTCTTTCGGAGCCACTGACAGCTTTGATAATGTGTAATAAAGATCATTTCTACCGCTAATGTTGAACGTGTGAATCTCATTTTTATCAAATTGTGATGGATTTTAATGACTTCTGTTATCGAATATGTGTATCGTGACGGTACAGTTAAAATGCTTAGCCCTTGAAAAGGTACCTCCACGATGTCCACGGATAAACACACATTACTGCTCGCTTTTGTGCACTCAGTACTTTCTAGAGATGGGTCGTTCGCGAACTAACGGGTACAAAGGAACGGTTGACCAAGATGAACGGAACGAGTGAGGAACGAATTCTAAGGAACGGTCTTCCATAGTTTACTTCGATCGCGGCTTTCTACTTGTACTGGAATTGGAAACGGTCGCTCTCGTTCCCGCAACGGCACGTCGGCCGGTCTCGTTCCAGTCTCGTTCCAGCCTCAGTCCCGTTCCCGTCTGTCTCGGTCTCGCTCGGCGGGACTCGTCCTTCTTCGCGTGCCCACTCGTCACAGTTCCACTGCCGACTGCTCAGAGTTCAGTATAGAGTTGTTCGTTTCGTTCGCTGCGCACGCCCACTCTAGATCAGTTCCAAACCTTTTTTGAACTCTGAACTTCTGGTTCTTTTCGTATTCTATTCAGCGTCCATAACCGGTAATTGAAGTGTATTTTATAATTACGTAAGTTACATAGAAATTACATGGTATGTAACATGTACGTTTCTTCAGGTAACAAAACGGCATATCAGCTTACTCCACTATTTCCATGAATAACAGAGGAAGTACTTGTAAAAAGGCAAGAATTTTTGTTATTACACATGCAAAGGAAGTCAGCACGACACTCAGAGCATGTTCATTGTTATGGAAGGCAGCCCGACTTACAACCGAACGAAGCCCGCGCTCCATAATCGAGTGTCTGGTGTCACATTCTGTAAAGAGAATATGATAACTTCTACAATATTATTTCAGTGGTAAACCGTGGCGCACGAAAAATCGGCCCCGAGTACTAGACTGCTCATTGTCACCCACCAACCATCATCTATTGTTCGTAAGTTGTTGTTTGCATTTGCTTTTTTGTTATTTGTTCACTGCCTAATTATTACATGTTTATCTGTTCTGGTCGTAGCGGTCAACAAATCGTGCGTAACTGGCGATCGGTCTACTCGGGGCAGGTTTTTCGTGCGCCACCTTATATTATTTCTCTGCGATCAGCCACATAACGCTACAGTTGGCTAAACGAGATGTTTTGTAATCACGAAAATTTCAAGGGTGTGATAATTCTGTTATGAGTAAAAATTCTGTTCTTCAGAGGGAGGCAAGTGCCCTCTCTTGGCGCCTTCCATCCTTCAGTCACCTATGCTACTAATTTTCAATTTTTCATAAGATCCATATACCAGGCACAATGAACGGCGAACGAGTAAAAGTGAACGGTTCCCAAAAAAGAGCGATCACCAGTGAAGTAGTTCCCAAGGATGAACGACTTTGCCCATCTATAGCACTTTGTAAGTGATGAGTCACTCCAGAATATTATTCCATAAGACATTACTGAATGGAAATTGCAAAAGGTACAACTCACATACATAACAATGCCATGATGTTGCAGAATTTGTGATGATAGAGAAGCGTAAAGGTATCAGCTTGAGGTAAGGGAGCGTGATCCGGAAGCGACAGAGTCGAAAGTTATAAGCGAAATTCGTTCTGGTACTTGCAGCAGTGCATCTCTTCCTCTGCAGGCTCTTTCCTTCCTGTTTTTCGTGAGGGGGGAAATGTGCACCAAAACAACAAGAAATAAATCAATTAAACATTGGATCTAAAAAAAGAGAGAAACCTTGAACTATGAGCACTTTTTCGTGTTTGCTGCTATGAAACACAAATCTTCTACTGAACAAATGCTCGTAGCTCTTAATGCATGCATTTTAGGGGCCACGTTTACTAGACAGTTTTTTTTTTCATGTTTTCGTCCACAGTACCTCCTCCCAAAATATCGAAAACAGAGCGTGCAGTAGTAAATGTTCACTGTCAGAGGTATCAGCACGATTTTCGCTTATAACTTTAGACGCGACCGTTCCCAGATCACGGTCCCTCATTCTTCGCCATCAACCCTGAAAGTTTGTAGTGTTATCACGGAATCACCCTATCAAAACGATCTCCGTGCTAAAGTGCCTAGAGATGAAGCCGCAGTTGCTTGGAAATAGATAGCGAATAAAGAAATCAGTTAAGAGCTGACTGGATGAAAAACATATAAGAGAAGAACCTTTATTCTCCCTAACAAAAAATTAACAGATGACGTCACCAATATCCAGAGTTAGGAAACAAGGGCCTTCGAATAGGAGTAGCTGCAGTAAATCAGTGTGACATTTATTGTAAGCTGCGGATGATAATTGTTTCCTTTTGTTTTACTGTACGCTGCTGAAGAACCATTAAGAGTTTTTTTTCAGAATGCATCCATAACTGAAGTTAATTTACTCCAATGGGAGGGACATCGTCGCCTTACGCTAAGCTTTGAACCGAGTTATGAGTGGGAGATGCCTGAAGGTAAACAGTTCCGTTAGTGGTCTTGGAAAACCCACGAATGTCGTAAACAGGGCGGCTAGAAAAGAACCGACCGCAGCTCCGTCTTGATACGTGCGGAAACTTAAGATGTCAACGTTGCTCAGCACTTCACACGACAAGTTTATAAAAAGAACTGGAGTCACCTTGGAAACGAATAGCCTTGGCATTGAGCGCGCCCTAATCGCAGACTCGCTTTCCGATGGAAATAAGCAAAGCCCAGCCCAGCAGTGTATCAGCGCACCTGAAAAAACACAGTTCTGAACGAGACCTGTTCGCCAACTAACTATAGTCCGGAGTGATACCAACGTTTCGTCTGGTGTCGGACGAGTGCTAGGTGCTTCTTACGGTACACTTTCATTACGGTGCTGGGTTAAATATATACTCATTTTGTAAAGGTTCGTCTGGAATAGTCTGAAAAGCTTGCTGCAGGGTACGTTGTGCTGAGAAATAACTGTTCAGGAAAAATTCGGTACGCTGCGCCATTTCCGGGTTAATTAGCATTAAAGTTCGCCGATCAGGCCCTTACGCGCGCAAATTCAAGCACCCCGCCAGAGATGGTGTAGCCAAACGTGTTCTTCGTTTGGTTTTCTAAAACTGAACAAGAGAGCGACAAGAAAGACATGGGATGATAGTAAGGATCGAACCCTAACCAAAGGCTGAGCAGTCTCGTGCGCTGTGGTCTGCGCTGAGAGAACAACGGACACTAACTGCATCTGGCGAGCCGCTTGAATTTCCACGCGCAACGGGTTTATTACCGAACTTCAGTGCTGACTAACTCGTAAACGGCGCAACGCATCGTCTTTTTAACTATTGTACCGTATGTTAACCGGGGACTTAGAAACGACGGAGAGGCTCCGTCCCCGCCGCAGCCGCAGTGGTCCACAACCCCGCAGTCCACTTCGCCCCTCCGCCGCCCCACACCGAACGCAGGGCTATTGTGCGGTTAGGCCCAGTGCACCCCCCCTCCCAGGGAACGTCTCACACCACACGAGTGTAACCCCTATGGTTGCGTGGTAGAGTAATGGTGGTGTACGCGTACGTGGAGAACTTGTTTGCGCAGCAATCGCCGACATAGTGTAACTGAGGCGGAAAAGGTGAACCAGCCCGCATTCGCCGAGGCAGATGGAAAACCGCCTAAAAACCATCCACAGACTGGCCGGTTCACCGGATCTCGACACAAATCCGCCTGGAGGATTTGTGCCGGGGACCAGGCGCTCCTTTCCGCCCGGAAAGCAGTGCGTTAGACCGCACGGCCAATCTTTAACTATTGACTCAGCGTAATCTACCCTGCAACTTCATTATAAGCTTCTCAGACTGTCCCTGACCATCCTATATGACAGATGTCCCTAATAAAATGGGGCTCGTTGAATAGCACGTAAGAAAATAGACGTATTCTCCTCAAGAAATAAAATAATTACACTCGTTGTCATTCCACAAATAGCGAATGAAGTTTTAGTCAAGAATGTGGAACGTTTAAGAAACACATTTCCTGTGTACAGATAAATAGGGCATATTTCATAAACTTAGTTCTGTATGCTTGCAAAGTACATAAAGTAAGTCTAGTGCTTTTGCAATCAAGCATCGTGAAATAGAGTTTACCTTCACACGTAATAGTCTGTTTTTCTCTACTTCAGATGTGTAGAAGTTGAACTCGTCCCTGAATGTTCCCGAATTTCGCAACTTTAGTAGCACTTGAGAATGACGGTAACGAGCCACTCACACCTGTTCTCTGGAGAACCATGAAGGTATTCCACCAACTTCCCTCGAACGTATTTTATGAGTTTGTTCTCTGTTACCCCTAAATATTTATCGAGGTGCTTCCTTGAAACCAACAGAGATGATTGGCAGAATATTTCATTTCTCGGGCAATTAATTGTGTTAACTTGTGTTCCCTATTTTAAGTTTATCCATTATGGATGTTCTACGACCCGTGAATGTTTATTTAATGTAAACACAGAAAACTTCATTTTGCCGCGCTGGATTAGCCGAGCGGTCTTATGCGCTGCAGTCATGGACAGTGCGGCTGGTCCCGGCGGAGGTTCGAGTCCTCCCTCGGACGTGTGTGTGTGTGTGTGTGTGTGTGTGTGTGTGTGTGTGTGTGTGTTTGTCCTTAGGATAATTTAGGTTAAGTAGTGTATAAGCTTAGGGACTGGTGAGCTTAGCAGTTAAGTCCTATAAGATTTCACACACATTTGAACATTTTTTTTCAGTCAGTTCAATTCCAGCAGTGTTTTCGAATCTTGTCGGGTTCATGTTCTATATCTACATGGTTACTCTGCAATTCACACTTAAGTGCCTGCCAGAGGATTCATGGAACCATTTTCATACTACTTCTCTACCATTCCACTCTCGAATGGCGCGGGAAATCACATGCCTATTTCACATATTATCTGCAGAAGATCGAGTGAAGGTAACCAAAACAATTTTTATGGCTGGCAGTTGGCGTACTGTTCAAGACACTTCATAGCAGTCTAGTCAAGTAATGCGTCTGCTTTACTAAGTAGGTTTCTTCTGGAGGTGGTGTGCTGTTTCCATCTTACAGCCTGAAGACGCTCATCAGGCAGGATTTTGTACTGTTCATCGAATCCGAGCCACTTGCAATCATTTACTTTTACATCTACAGACCGTGTCATAGATAACTTGCGTCGAAGACCAAAGAAAATGTCATTCGGCGAATTGTGTCCCGGAGACTCCTGCGCTGTCATTGTACAACCATTTGTACTTGTATCGCGCCAAAAATTTTTTTGGGCGTACGACCGCTATCATCTCCCCCAAATGCCGCCTTGAGAAGTGAGAGATTTCGCCGGAACTGTGGCTCTGCGTTCGTGGAAGTCGCTTGTGACTGGGCCCACGGCAAGTTGCGTCTGGCCGCGCCTACGAGGCCGACGTGAGTCAAGCGGCGGGCCGATTAGGTGACGATCGCAGGTAGCCGTGAGTCAGCGGCTTACTTCGCTGCCGCGTTCCTTCGCCCCCAGGCAAGCGAGGCGTGGCGTGGCGGAAGGCCATATGGCGCTGGCGCTGAGCAGTCAGTGGGCTTTAAACACTGGCCCAGGAAGCCTCTCCGGTAAGTTCGCTCTAGTCCTGCGCAGCCAAATGTTCTCAACCTCACTTGGAGCATCTGATGTTTTGCTGCGTCGACAGTTAATAATACGCCGAGTTACATAACCAGTTTTGCTGGCGAGGTCCATGCTGGTAGCAGAGATTCATTGACGTTGTTGGGGTTGATGCCTGTAATCGGATTTAAGATGGTACTTCACAGCTGTCGGTCTGGATTGCTATTTGGCAATACATCAATGGTGCTGTGGGTGACTAATACACTAATGACCATTAAAATTGCTACACCACGAAGATGACATGCTACAGACGCGAAATTTAACCGACAGGAAGAAGATGCTGTCATACGCAAATGATTAGCTTTTCAGAGCATTCACACAAGGTTGGCGTCGATGGCGACACCTACACCTCGTTGACATGAGGAAAGTTTCCAACCGATTTCTCATACACAAACACCAGTTGACCGGCGATGCTTGGTGATACTTTGTTGTGATGCCTCGTGTAAGGAGGAGAAATGCGTACCATCACGTTTCAGACTTTGATAAAGGTCGGATTGTAGCCTATCGCGAATGTGGTTTATCGTATCGCGACATTCCTGCAGCGCGTTGGTCGAGATCCAATGACTTTTAGCAGAACATTGAATTGGTGGGTTCAGGAGGGTAATACGGAACGCCGTGCTGAATCCCAATGGCCTTGTATCACTAGCAGTCGAGATGACAGGCATCTTATCCGCATGGCTGTAACGGATCGCGCAGCCACGTCTCGATCCCTGAGTCAACAGATGGACACGTTTGCAAGACAACAACCATCTGCACGAACAGTTCGACGACGTTTGCAGCAGCATGGACTATCAGCTCGGAGACCATAGCTGCCTGCGGTTACCCATGACGCTGCATCACAGACAGGAGCGCCTGCTATTGTGTACTCAACGACGAACCTGGGTGCACGAATGGCAAAACGTAATTTTTTCGTATGATTCCAGGTTCTGTTTACAGCATCATGATGGTCATATCTATGTTTGGTGACACCGCAGTGAACGCACATTGGAAGCGTGTATTCGTCATCGCCATACTGGCGTATCACCCGGCGTGATGGTATGGGATGCCATTGGTTACACGTCTCGGTCACCTCTTGTTCGCATAGACGGCACTTTGAACAGTGGACGTTACATTTCAGATGTGTTAAGACCCGTGGCTCTACCCTTCATTAGATCCCTGCGAAACCCTGCATTTCAGCAGGATAATGCACGACCGCCTTTTGCACGTCCTGTATTTGCCTTTCTGGATACAGAAAATGTTCGACTGCTGCCCTGGCCAGCACATTCTCCAGATCTCTCACCAACTGAAAACGTCTGGTTAATGGTGGCCGAGCAACTGGTTCGTCACAATACGCCAGTCATTACTCTTGATGAACTGTGGTATCGTGTTGAAGCTGCATGGGCAGCTGTAACTGTACACGCCATCCAAGCTCTGTTTGACTCAATGCCCAGGCGTATCAAGGATGTTATTACGGCCAGAGGTGGTTGTTGTTGTGGGCACTGATTTCTCAGGATCTATGAACCCAAATTGCGTTAAAATGTAATCACATGTCAGTTCTAGTATAATAATTTCGCCAATGAATATCCGTTTATCATCTGCATTTCTTGTTGGTGTAGCAATTTTAATGTCCAGTAGTGTAGTAACAGGAGAATAAGCCGTCAGGAGAGCTCAGTTACTACGAATGTGGACTAGGCATTGGATGTCACCTGAGTAACAAATCCATCAAGGAGACTGCAACTTTCCTGCAGCTGCTCAAGTCGACTTTTGTGTGCTTGTGAAGTGGAAGCGCGAAGGTACAATCACGTCTAAACAAAGACCGGGCAGACCTCGTATACTGGCGGATAGGAAACTTAGCTTAGGGAATTGTAAAAAAATATCGCATGAAATCAGCGGAAAGTATCACTCGTGAGTTCAAAAGTACTACTATCACCCAAGGTAGCACAATGACTGTGCGTGGGAGTGAAACATGGGGTTCAGTGGTTGAGCAGCTCCTCATAAGGTCCATATTTCTGCAGTCAGTGCTAAGCGATGCTGCTGGACAGCAATATGACTGGAAACAAGTGATTGGAGGTGACGAATCCTGCTATACCCTGTGGCAATCCGATGGCAGGGTTTGAAGGTGTAAAGCAATCATTCACCGTGACATTCGAGCTGTATGCTACGCCCAGGCCCCTCGTGTAAATTGACTGATGCTTGCTTTTATGAGGACCTTCATTGTAACGAGGATTTCGCACCACAATATTTGAGATTCATCACACATACTAAGTTTCATTGCTGAAGTTCAAATTCATATGATGTATCGAAAAAAATAAGGCTCGTTAACATTTTCGTCTAGTAACAAGCATCGATTCCATCTGGGCCATATCCATCGTGTGGGCTGTGGACCCTTTAGAGGTCATCAGTTGCGAACATCTATTAAGATCTCCGAGCTATAAAAGAAAAGACCTTTAGTATGCTACAGGAGGAATCGATTTTAAATCTGCTGTTTCCCTTTGGTGGAACACGGAAGTCATGCGATAAAACCATTACTAATTGATATTTCAAAATTGAAGCAGGACACTTGAAGCTGGGTGTTCACTAAATTTTATTGTTCAGGTGAGACTGTACTTCATACTATAGGACAACTGCTGCTCCGTTTCGACATGGCCACAATAACCAAGCACTGCTTGTTCATAGCGCTTAACGGTGCGTACTGTTCCGTACCTGAGACCGAAATCTAATGACAGTGCCTTTTCAGAGATTACGAATTGTACAGTAGTACATTTGAACTGCGTTAAGCCATGACCGTAATAGTTCCCGTGTACAAAAGCCCTCTTGTTGAAGCTCTTCTGGTTGGGGTTGGGTTGTTTCTTGGAAGAGACCAGACAGCGAGGTCATCGGTCTCATCGGATTAGGGAAGGACGGGGAAGGAAGTCGGCCGTGCCCTTTCAGGGGAACCATCCCGGCATTTGCCTGGAGCGATTTAGGGAAATCACGGAAAACCAGTATCAGAACGGCCGGACGCGGGATTGAACCATCGTCCTCCCGAATGCAAGTCCAGTGTGCTAACCAGTGCGCCACCTCACTCGGTGAGCTCTTCTGGACTGACGGTTCCTAGTTCTCTGGAAGCACACTCATTACTTCTCGATAACTATGAACCGTTCCTTCATCTTTGCTGTGGCGTTCTGACAGACGCTGCCTTACAAACACTCGGAAATTACATTTCGCCAAAGCTATGAGTCGCAGCGAGAATGATTCATTCACTCGTTCTCTTGACTAGCCCCGGCGGTTCAAAAGGCGGCTTTCGATGGCTGGCGCAATCTTTATTCGCTGCGAAATGATTAACACCGGGAGACATTATTTTCGCCTTCGGCTTTGTTCATTTGATGTTGTTTAACAAATTAGATGTAGTTGGTGGAATGCTCTTGGAAGATTATCTTCTTTATCGTAAAAAAAACTTTGATCTTCACGGAACAGTATCGTTAATATATACGTTTACTTATAATTTAATACTAGTTCTTGCCTTAGTGTTCCATTCTTTGAGAATATCGTTCGTGTATGTGTCAGATATCGTTGGAGAAAGGATCTAGCATTGCTTCAAGCTTTGATTGGTTTAAAGGGCCTGCGACTATTATGTGTCTAATAATACTCTCATGTTTCTATTTCCGTACAGGCGTGTGATAGCTTCTAGTTCACAGCTTATCGCGTTACCTTATCAGAAACCTTTCAAAACATATGTCTGCAGTACGGTTTTCCAGATAGGTTTTCAACGAGATTACTAAACTCCATTCCACAAAATCAATCCTGCAACTTCGAGCAAGTTGTATGTCAGTGAGTGTAGAAGGTAGGGCGAGATTTGACTGAAGCGACAGAATTATTTTGGGCGTATTTACGGGATAGAACAAATATTGCACTAGCAGACTGAACATGTTCGGGAAGAGCAGAACATGTCAGGCCTCGAACAAGATAGTTTATTGTGGAACACTAACCTACTAATCAACGCAGAAGAGAAATGGAATGATCCCTCTGGAGAACCCAGCTGGAGGCTCGTCTGGTTACGTTTAGGAAGACACAGGGACTCTCCACTTCCCTGACCAAAAAATAAAGCACCCAGAAAACATTGTCAGATGTCAATGTAACTTGGTGCACGTACACACCATCGGCGGGTTTGAAATGATGAGAGTTGCAATTCCAGAATGAAATTTTCACTCTGCAGCGGAGTGTGCGTTGATATGAAACTTTCTAGCAGATTAAAACTGTGTGCCGGGCCGAGACCCGAATTCGGGAACTTTTCCTTTCGCGGGCAAGTGCTTTGCCGACTGAGCTACCCAAGCGACTCACGCCCCGTCCTCACAGCTTTACTTCTGCCAGTACCTCGTCTCCTACGTTCCAAACTTCACAGAAGCTCTCCTGAGAAACTTGCAGAACTAGCGCTCCTGGAGGAAAGAATATTGCGGAGATATGGCGTAGCCGCAACCTTGGAGATGTTTTCAGTGCACACTCCGCTGCAGAGTGAAAATTTCATTCTGGAAACATCCCCAAGGCTATAAGAATATCGGCTGCACATTTTAAATACACTGTCGTTTTTAGAGTTGTATATTTAAGTATTGATTTATTATTAGATATTCTGTACGTCAACAAGTTAGCAGCCCGCCTAAACCCCTTAGAGTAAGAATTGAAAGAAAAACCTAATTTGAGAGTTTGTGAGTTAATAATGGGAATTCATGCAGATAAAAAGTTAGTATTACAATACATTTTTGTTCGACTGTTGTGTTGTTAATTAACAGCTGTGTACATGGTGCACTATCATGCAATATTTCATTCCAGTTAACATCTCATACATTATTTTCTTAATTTGTCATTGGCTACACGTCGAAATAAACATTATTTCACGTTGATGTAGGAAAACTGCGCTGTGAGGCTAAATGTTGCAGTTTCTGTTAGTAGCACCGAGCGCCGATTACGTCAATATAAAGCCCTCACACGCCTCCACCTACCGTAAAGCCCAATCTTGTAATTTCGATTTTTTTCATTTTCAGTACTTAATTTGAAAAATTATGAGAAATGACGGAGTGAAGAAATAGCACACAAGTTAATTTTTTTCCGCAACTGGTGTCCTATTTCTTCGCATAGGAAAAGTTGCTATATTTCACCCCCTCCCTCGAGTGGAATTGGACTAAGTTTTTTGTGCCACTTATATTTGCTTCACACAGTCATAGAGAGAGAGAGACTGGACACTGGACGTGATGAAAGCTCAAAAAGTAGTTAAGTAAGAATCCTTCACTCAGTGAAGGTAAAATTTCAAACACTTGCCGGAAAATTGCGAACAAATGTAATATAAAATAAAAATGAGCAATCGATATTGCCATTTTGATTTTGACATGTCGATCTATCGCCGTATAACTTACAGCCGATATATATATCGATACATTTTTTAGATGTTGATATGTATTTCATCAACAACCTCACTTTGCACTGACGGGCACGTCCGTTTTTATGCATGACCAAGTACAGTGAGTGAGTTGCTTTGTTTCATTAGAATGTTCGTCTGGTTTTGCCAGATTCCCCGTATTGTATTTCCCCATTCCTTTACTTCTGTATGTTGCCGTTTGTTAGTTACGTGAAGATGGGACACAATAAATTATTACTACGACTGATGTGGATGTCATTATGTTAGTCATGCCACTCAGTTGCGGTTGTCCTAGAAATCAAATTTTGTGTTAATAAGAAGCAAGTAGCAGATTTGAAAGTCGAAGCACTATCTTCAGCGAAAGTAGTTTCAATTGTCCCGCTAAAAATGTTTTCACCGAAAAGTGTCAACGATAAAGCCTATCTCTGGAATGGGCAGCGCCGTAAATAATCTGTGGCCGAACCGTCAGATTTGTGTAAATCATAAATATCCAATTATTTTCAAATCATCTCGGCCATTTCCCATCACCACATATACAATAACTTTGTTGGATGTCATAAATGACTAATCACTGCATACTTCTTGAATGATTTGTCGAGCAACTGATTTCACTTTTCATGCTCTTTACTACACACAAATGCACAACAGTGCTTGACAGTAAGACGTCAATCAGCGTACTGATGTTTTCGCTACATGTTAGTTAACACGACATTTCTCATTTACAATATTTTTCGCGTGTCATTCATGTAAGCACTGTAACTTAACTTTTAGTATTGAAAACAGCTGTGGGTGCACCCGACGGAAATAATGAACAAAAGCAATCGTAAACAGTAGTCTGCTAATGTTTCGGGCTGTTTCAGATAGCGGCAGCCCCTGCCCTCATGATTTTTCGTAAATAATTCGTATGACGGCAAAGATCGGCAGCAGTCGTCAGCAGGACCTTCTTCGCTCTGGCCGTCGATTGTTGTGTGCCAGTGGTCGGTTGGTCTTTAGCGGCAGCGAAAAAGATCCTGCCGTCGGCACATTGCGGCACTCTTCCTCACGACATGAAACTGAAACATTTATATACAAAGATGATCAAAACAACTTATTTAAATGAGAGAACGAATTCGGTAACCAATAACGTAATACACTGATGAGCCAAAGAAACTGGTACACTTCCGTAATATCGTGTAGGGCCCACGCGATCAAGCAGAAATGCCGCAACATGACGTGGCATTCACTCGACTGATGTCTGAAGTAGGGCTGGAGGAAACTGACACCATGAATCCTGCCGGGGTGTCCATAAATCCGTAAGAGTACGATGGGGTGGAGATCTCTTCTGAACAGCACGTTGCAGGGAATCCCAAATATGCTCGATAATTTATTTATTTATTTAACCTGATCAGATTAGGGCCATCAGGCCCTCTCTTACATCGGACCAGTGTTCCACACATGCAGCATTTCACACATCAGAGTTACATCATGAACATAGTTTAAATGAGAAAATTAGCTTACTCTAGTGACAATATGAATAAAGAGTAGTGACTAAGACCTAATAAAGTAAATGCGGAAGTATTTTTACAACAGTTGCTATACATACAGATTATGATAAAAGCAATAATAATAACAGTAAAACAAATCAAATAATAATAATAATGATAAACATGACTAAGACCTAATAAAGTAAATGCTGGCAGTATTTTTACATCAGGTGCTATACATACAGATTATGGTGAAAGCAATAACAACAGTAAAAAAAAAATCAAATAATAATGACAAACATGAGAAAGATTGGCAATAGTAATGAAGGTTTGTGCAGATGTACATTAATATTTTGGTGTGTAAAGTAGATGTTTACTAGTATTGCGAGTTTTTGGTAAGGGAGGTTTAAGGAGGGGGGGGGAGAGGGAAGTAATGAGGTGAAGTGCACTCATGTACAGAGGAAGGCATTACTGTTGCTTAAGTAGATACGTCATTAACTGTTTTTTGAAGCCGGTCATGTTTTTAAGTTCTCTAACATAACGAGGGAGGTTATTCCAGAGTCGGGTTCCCGCTACTGTAAAGGACTTGGAAAAGGTGACTGAGCGATGCAGTGGAACGGAGAGGATTTTATTATGATGGGAACGTGTTTCTGTCATGTTGTTCCGACATGAGTGTTAGGGACGAGGAGAGATATTAGGGACAGTGTACATTTATAAGGCAGTAGATGAGACAGAGTGTATGGAAATCTCTGCGTTTGTCTGCACGCAGCCAGGACAATTTTGCATATGCTGGTGAAATGTGATCAAAAAGTCGAACGTCACAGATATATCGGACGCAGGCATTCGTGACCAGTTCTAGACGTCGGGAATTTTCCTGAGAGAGGCCTTGTAGGATAATATCGCTGTAGTCAATGATTGGGAGTATAAGCGTTTGTACTAATTTCTTTTTCAGATCGAAAGGGAAGAGTTTTTTTATATTTTTGTAGGACATGAAGGGATGCTGATGCTTTTTTGCACACTGCAGTTACGTGCTCTGTTCAATTTAGATTTTCATCTATTATTACTCCCAAACTTTTTGCTGAGGGCGAGAAGTTAATATTTGTTCCATTTAGGATAAGAGGTGGTACGGATTCCCAATGTTTTGGGCTAATGAGCTTAGTGACCAACAAGTACCGCTTGGGTTTTAGATGGGTTTAGTTTTAGACCTATGTCCTGCGCCCATTTTGACAGTGCATCGAGGTCAGTATTGAAATTTTCAATAGCTTTCTTGAGATTGCTTGGTTTCGCACTTAGATACAACTGTAGGTCATCAGCATACATATGGTATTTGCAATAGGTCAGGACCGATGACACATCATTGACATAAAGAGAGAAGAGTATAGGACCTAATACTGAGCCTTGGGAACGCCTGACACTACCTGCCGCCATTGTGATTTTATATCCCCAGACAGGACGCGTTGCTGACGAGACGTCATGTATGAGCAAAACCATTGCACTGCGCTTGGTGAGACATTTAGACCGCTAAGTTTGGCTAGTAAGATGTCGAAATCGACAGTATCAAATGCTTTGCTGAAATCTAAGAAGCAAATGATAGTCGCTTCTTGTCTGTCCATGGCAAGTTTCAGGTCATCTGTCACCTTTATCAGAGCGGATGTTGTGCTTCGATGTTTACGGAAACCTGATTGGTATTCGTCTAGTAGGTTGTTAGTAGTTAGGTAGTTGGTGAGCTGGTCATGAACTGTATATTCTAAGGCCTTTGATAGTGCAGGAAGAAGGCAGATGGGGCGGTAGTCAGAGGCTGCTGTGGCGATGTCCTTTTTAGGCAGTGGCTTAATTTGTCCCAGTTTCCAGGCCTCAGGGAAAACACTTGTGATTAATGAATCGTTGAAAATGTCTGTTATAGAGGGCAGTAGTTGGTCAATAATAAGTTTTACCATCTGGATAGTGATACCATCATGTCCAGTAGATGCTGATCTAATCCGCATTATGGCTTTCTTGACAGTACTGCAAGTGACGTGCTGTAGATAGAATTTTTCTTTGCTACAGTCGTTCATCCCAATGAAGTAATCAATGATTCTCTGTTTTTTTGCGGATCAATTTTGGTTGCAGGTAATGTGAAGAATCGGTTTAGTTCTTCAGCTGGGACCATGGGATTTTCTGCAACTTTTATTTTGCCTAAACCGAGACTACGGAGATTTTTCCACAGGATAGATGGTCTACATCTATTGTCAGCTAATGTACGGGCATGTCTGAGCTTAGCGTTTCTCACCGCTTGACTGACTTTGTTTCGTTTCTGCTTGTATACAGCGTGATTTTCAGGTTTAGGGTGTATCTTGTATGCTCGATGTGCAGCATCTCTGAGATTCATGAGCTGTTTTAGTTCATCAGTCAGCCAAGGTGCAGGTTGCCTTTTTACTTTTCTGGTCTTTATTGGAGCATATTTGTCATATAGTTGAGTAATTTTGTTAGTGAAATCGTGGAGTTTGTCGTTTATGTCCATGAGGGGAGTAGAGGTCATCCCCCAAACTATTTCTTGTGCCTCAGTTTAGAGTTCAGGCAAATTTATGCGTTTGAGGTCTTGGTATGTAGACAGTTTTTGTTTCTTTCTAGGGCATTCTAGTGAATACGTAATGGAAATGATGTCATGGGCAGACATGCCAGGCGCAGATATTTGAGAGGTGCGGATTATTCTGTTCGGAGATTTCGTTGCGAATATATCTATGAAAGTGTGACTGGTAGTCGTGTGATGAGTAGGTGCCAGCTGAAGTAGCGTCATATTTGAGGAAGAAAGCATCCTCTTAAATTTCCCAGTGGAAGGACTATTGCACAGAAAATTAATGTTAGTGTCACCATCTATAATTACATGTTCATATGACGATTCGAGACAAGAGAGGGCAGTTTCGAAGCAGGCGAACCCACCTACTTTAGGAGGTTTGTAAAGGACACATATTAAGCACTTTCTGTTAAGTGATTTGATCTCTATGAACATATATTCCACTTGTTTATCTACATTGTTGTCGGATGTGTGTAGTACTGTAGGTGACAAATCAGAGCGTATGTACGCCCCTACTCCGCCCCCTCGTCTGTTGCATCTGTCGTGCCTGAGAAAGATATAGCCATCTAGGTTTATGGAAGTTGTAGGAATACTTGGTTTGAGCCAATTCTGACAAAAGTATTACGTGTATATCAGCAGTTTGAAATATATATTTGAACTCGTCGAAGTGAGCTGGCAGAGACTGGACATTTGCATGTGCAATATGCAGCTTGGTGCGTTCTGGTGTTGATTGCCCGAGGAGGCTGCCGACCGATGTTTGCGGGTCGTGGTTGGCGGTGACAAGAGGGTCTGGCATGAGGAATGCGGAAGGCGTGTGAAGGAGAGGCGGGTGAGGAAGTGTCCTCCCAGTTCTGTGCAGTGAAAGCGGCCGGGAGGGGGTAGGTCCCCGGGGAGACAACAGGATCTGCGGCCAAGGTCAGCGAGGTCTGCGACGGTTATGGAAATAGCCGTGGGCTGGCAGGGGAAGGAATTTCGCTAAATACAACGGGAGTAATCGGCACGTTATGACTGTGATATTAATTGCACTTATGAGGATAACAACTAAAGTATGATGGTGGGTTGCTAATTAAGGATGGAAGTGAGACTACCTTATGCAATAATTAACAAAATTACATGAGAAAAACAATTAAAAATGAAAATAGTTATGTGGAGAAACGAAAAGTTGATAATACAAAAATAACAAATATTACACGAGAAAAAATAATTAGAGATAAAAAAATAGTTATTTAGAGAAACGAACAATTTGATAATACATTAGTTACGATATGGTTGACAGTGTAAACAATATAAACATACAGGTTAGTGGCAGCAAGATTAGACATGATTTAGCTTCTAAAGCACAGGCTTTCGAGTTCATTAACACTGCAAATTGTTTTCTTTCCGTTTTCGGTCTTAACCATTATCCTGCCGTCATTTGTCCATACGTTATGTAGCCCAAATTTCGAAATCGCGCTCTTCAAAATTTTTAGTCTTTCAGAGGTCAGATCCTCGCGTACTGTCAGACCCGACTTCGCAAGATTCTTCTTTGCTCTGAAGATTTCAGATCTCTTCCTATACGACATAAATTTCACTATTATAGGTCTTGGTTTTGTAGAACCTGTCGACTTACGACCCACTCTATGACTTCTGTCAATGTCACTCAGTCACCTGCACGCCTAGCTTTTCTTGGACAAGGTTTATCACAAGTTCATCTGTGTTCTCCCTGCTGCTCTCTGGAATGCCGAACAGTCTGAGATTATTGCGTCTCTGATATTGTTCGAGCTCGTCCGTCTTCTCGATCAATTTCTGTTCGAGCAGTCGTGCTTTCTCCTCACTTGCTTTTAACGATGTGTCCAGTGCACGTATCTCGCTCGCATTCGCCTCCAGAGTTTTCTGTATTCTGTCCGTCACTGCTGCAGTGACAGCATCAGTGATGGTTTGAACAACGAGCCCGAGCGTCTCCTTAGCCTGCAGCGCGGCACTCACCTCAGCCTTCACGAGTGCGGCGATGTCAGCGATCCCGGGCGGAGCGGCCGCAGCTCCCGGTGTAGACTCCACGCCTGCGCTGTCGCCGGCCTGGCCGTTGGCTGCACTGCGCGTTGTTCGGCGATTTTCCATTTTTAGTGCGATTCCGTGTAATTGGTGCACAGTATGTGATGTAAAATACGACACTCGGCAGTAGATATACGGCTTTAGTATATGTAGACTAGCCTAACTGCTTAAAACACCTCCAGATTTCACGTAAACTTCCGAGCCAAGCTAACGCGCGTCACTCACTCGCCGTCATGTGTGGCGAGTTTGGTGGGCAGGGGAAGTGTTTAAACTCGGAAGTGTGTTCCTGGAGCCACTCTGTAGCAATTGTGAAATTGTGGTGTGTCGCATTGTCCTCCTGGAATTTCCCAGGTCCGTCGAAATGCACAATGGAAACGGATGGATGCAGGTGATCACACAGGATGCTTACGTCCGTGTCACCAGTCAAGAATCGAATCTAGACGTATCCACGGTCCAATATCAATGATCCTGTGCCCGCTGCAATCTTAATTGCCAATGTTGTTTGGTCAATGTGGGGATACTTAGGGGTCGCTTGCTGCAGAGCCACCCATTCAACCATTTGTTCTGAAGGCAAAGCCCCGAAACACTCCCGCCTGCACCAGTACTGTACTCTTTTTACACCTGCCAAAGATCGCTTGCCCACCTCTCCATTGGTTGTGAAGTACGCACAGAGTGGATGTTGCCGAACAGGTATAAGGAAATTATCATGACCTACCGCCACAGACTGGGTTGGCTCGCGGAGCACAAATGTGTCCGTTCGCGCCCCGCACCCCTCTCCCCCACTTCCCATAGTTTACTAGCAATGCGTAGGCAATACGTTCCTAAATTTTCTTGTTTCTGGTGAATATTTTTGTTAAGATGGCTCACACATAACAAATATACGAGGGTTGGAACTTTAATAATGACAATTAATTCACAGCACCTACAAAATAGGTATGTGTTTCAAAGTTTTACTGACCTTCAAAGTAGTCTTCAGCACTGTGTGCCAGCGATGTGGAAGTCATAGGATACTCTCAGCAGTGCCAGTTGTGTTGATAGAGCGGCGCGGTCTATTGCCCGACGAATTAGTAGCAGTTCTGCAGCGAATGCTGTGAAGTGTTTCCTACATAAGTTGTATTCCAAAACTGAACAGCTTAGAGAAAGAAGAGATGACACTTTCTGCAGGACCTGACAATCATTTTGCAGGATAGTGCTCAAGCACCTACAGTGTAAGCTGTTGCTGCTTTGTTTGACTGACCGGGCTTCTAAGTGCTATACAACCTACTGCACTTCCCTGACTTAAGCCCTCGTGAGTTCAACTCGATTTCTAAACTGAAGGAAACACTTCACGGCATTCGCTTCAGAACTGCTACAAATTCGTCGGGCAATAGACAGCGCCGCTCGAACTGTCAACACAACTGGCACTGCTAAGAGTATCCTACGACTTCCACATCGCTGGCAACGGGTTATACACAATGCTTGACTACTTTTGAAGGTCAGTAAAACTTTGAAACACGTACTGTATCTACTTTGTACGAGCTGTAAATAATTAGTTGCGCTATTAATGTTCCAGTCCTCGTACATGATGCGTAATTTTGTTTCAAAGTTTTGTTTGCTATGTCTGTTCTTAAACTCCGTCATTGTTGTGCGAACAGAAATAGATCGTAGCTTTCAAAGGCTTCGTCACATTTTATTTGCACAGATAACCCATTTCGGCTCCATGTTCGACATCTTACAAGTCAGCGATTCAGAGGAAGCGTATTCCCTAGCATGAATGAATGAATGAATGGATGTTGACTTAATTTAGCATGACCTGAACTCCAAAGACTGTACAACCAAAATAGTTAAAACCGTTTTCGTTGTTGGTTTAGTAGTGCTAAATATGAAGAACTGAGTCCTCGATTACGATTGTTTTTTAAATAACAGCATGACATCCTGTACGTGGAGCTGCTTTTCGAACTAACAGCACAAAGGGCGTCTACAACTTGATTGTGTGTACAGCTTACGGCAGCACTCAGGGTCGTTGAAGAGTCCGGTCACACACCAGCAAAATGTAATGATTTATTCAGATTCACTGCATCTTCTGCGGGAGCATCTGATATGTGAACACTACCTCTAATCGCAAAGGGGCAATGTTTGACACTCCATGCTCCGAACAACAAACTCTCTGTCGGTTAGTTTGATTGCACAGACGCTCTGCAGTTCACTGGCGAATGCATGTGTAGATATTCTGAGCGTCTGTTCTGTGCCAGACTTTGTAAACCAGGAATTTAGTTTTCTGTGTGCGTATGCTGTCAAAATATGCAGCCATTTATTTCACATATTTTGATACTCGTAAACTTAATCAACATATAGATGAAGCATCTGTCTACATTTTTTTAATCAGTCTGCACAATGCTTGAGGTTTCTGTCCACCAGGACATGAGATCTGCCTGGTCATGGTGTAATTGAGGTTGTTTCTTCGCGTTTTCACTTCATAGTCGCTAGAAGAGCCGAAATGTGAATTGTTACTCAGGTGACTCCCGGTGACTAGACAGAGTTCGAACTGGTTGTACTGTCCTGACCGATTAATTCTGCCGTTATTTGTCTACTGACAGTACCCCCCCCCCTCCACTCCCTCCTATACTGGGGCGTCCTCATCGAGTGTCATCTAACGATCAATTACTTGTTATATACAGGCGTTCGGGTACTTCTGATCAGGTAGTGTCTCTTTCGTAAGGATCATGAGACATTGAGGTTACAAAAGTCATGGGATAGCAACATTCACATATACAAATGGCGGTGTTATTGTGTACACAAGGTATAAAAGGGCAATGGATTAGCGGAGTTCTCATTTGTACTGAGGTGATTCATGTGAAACGTTTCCCCGTGTGATTATGGCCGAATGACGGTAATTGACTTGGAACGCAGAATGGTAATTGGAGATAGACGGATGGGACATTCCATTTCGGAAATCATTAGGGAATTCAGTATTCAGAGATCCAAAGTTTGAAGAGTGTGCTGAGAACACCAAATTTCAGGCATGGCATCTCACCGCGGACAACGCAGTGGCCGACGGCCTTCACTTAATGACGGAGAGAGCGGTGTTTGTGTAGAGTTGTCAGTGCCAACAGACAAGCAACACTGTGTGAAATAACCGCGGAAGTGAGTGTGGGAAGTAAGACGAATACGTCGGTTGGGACAGTGCGGCGAAATATGCCGTTGATGGGCTATGGCAGCAGACGACCGATGCGGCTGCCTTTCCTAATAGTAAGACATCGCCTGTGGCGCCTCTCTCTGGGCTTGTGACCATATTGGGTCGACCATAGACGTCTGGAAAATGATGGCATAGTCAGATGAGTCCCGATTTCAGTTGTTAATAACTAATAGCTGATGACACGGTTAGTATGTGGCGCAGACCCCACGAAGCCATGGAACCAATTTGTCAAAAAGTCGCTATGCAAGTTAGTGGTGGCTCCATAACGGTGTGGACTGTCTTCACATCTAATGAATTGAATCTTCTGGTCAAACTGAACCGATCATTGCCTCGAAATGATTGTTCGGCTGCTTGAAGGCCATTTGCAGCCGAATTTCATGTTCTCTAATCAACGCGAAATTTTTATGGACGACAGTGTGCCATGTCACTTGGCCACAGTTGTTAGAGATTTGTTTGAAGATCGTTCTGGACAGTTATAGCGAGTGATTCCCCCCCCCCCCCCCCCCTCCCCGATCGCTCGACATGAATCCCATCGAACATTCCAGTCAGTTCTTGCACAAAATGCTGCACCGGCAACACTTCCGCAATTATGGACGGCTGCCTCTTCGACGGCTGTAGAGGCAGCATGACTGTTTCTGCAGGGGACTTCAAATGACGCGTCGAGTCCATGCCACGTCGAGATGCTGCACTATGCCGGGCAAAAGGAGTTCCGACACTACAGGGTTATTACAAATGATTGAAGCGATTTCACAGCTCTACAATAAGTTTATTATTTGAGATATTTTCACAATGCTTTGCACACACATACAAAAACTCAGTTTTTTTAGGCATTCACAAATGTTCGATATGTGCCCCTTTAGTGATTCGGCAGACATCAAGCCGATAATAAAGTTCCTCCCACACTCGGCGTAGCATGTCCCCATCAGTGAGTTCGAAAGCATCGTTGATGCGAGCTCGCAGTTCTGGCACGTTTCTTGGTAGAGGAGGTTTAAATACTGAATTTTTCACATAACCCCACAGAAAGAAATCGCGTGGGGTTAAGTCGGGAGAGCGTGGAGGCCATGACATGAATTGCTGATCATGATCTCCACCACGACCGATCCATCGGTTTTCCAATCTCCTGTTTAAGAAACGCCGAACATCATGATGGAAGTGCGGTGGAGCACCATCCTGTTGAAAGATGAAGTCGGCGCTGTCGGTCTCCAGTTGTGGCATGAGCCAATTTCCGCGGGCTACGCGTGAAACTTGCCCGCACGCGTTCAACCGTTTCTTCGCTCACTGCAGGCCGACCCGTTGATTTCCCCTTACAGAGGCATCCAGAAGCTTTAAACTGCGCATACCGTCGCCGAATGAAATTAGCAGTTGGTGGATCTTTGTCGAACTTCGTCCTGAAGTGTCGTTCCACTGTTATCACTGACTGATGTGAGTGCATTTCAAGCACGACATACGCTTTCTCGGCTCCTGTCGCCATTTTGTCTCACTGCGCTCTCGAGCGCTCTGGCGGCAGAAACCTGAAGTGCGGCTTCAGCCGAACAAAACATTATGAGTTTTTCTACGTATCTGTAGTGTGTCGTGACCATATGTCAATGAATGGAGCTACAGTGAATTTATGAAATCGCTTCAATCATTTGTAATAGCCCTGTATATTACAAAGTCTCTCTGACTTTGTCACCTCTGTGTACGGGCGCACATCGAAGTAGATAGTAAGTATTCCCTCGGACGCTGTGGAATATTAATAATGGTGCGAAGTGCTCGCCGCCGTGTATTGCAGAGTGGTTCGCGGAGCATTTCTAAATATAATAGTTTTTATTTGGACTTCTTAATCTTAAAAGATCGATCCCGTCTGGTAGCCCAATATCGTCCTCCTCCTCCTCCTCCTCCTCCTCCTGTACGTGGACGTTGCTGGAGACTGGTGGACCTGATGGGTTATTTAGATTCTGAACTGGAAAAAGTTTTCTTCACTAGCGCATATTGCTTACTTATATGTGCGAAAATTTTTCTTGTAGTAACTGTTATAAATATATACTAAACAGCCAAAGAAACTGTTGCACCTGTAGAAGTGCCCCAGCACGACGTGACATGGACTCGACTAATGTCTGAAGTAGTCCTGGAGGGAATTGAAACCATGAATCCTGCAGGGCTGTCCATAAACTCGTAACAGTGCAAGGGGCCACGTGGAAATCTCTGCTGAACAGCACGTTGCAAGGCATCCCCGATATGCTCAGCAACGTTTGTGCCTGGAGTTTGGTGATCAACGGAAGTGTTTAAACTAAGAAGAGAGTTCGTGGAGGCACTCTGTAGCAATTCTGGACGTGTGGGGTTTCGCATTGTCCTGCTGGAATGGCCGTTGTCCGTCGGAATACACAATGGACGTGAATGAATGCAGGTGATCAGACAGGATGTTTACGTGCGCGGCACCGGTCAGAGTCGTGTCTAGACATATCAGGAGTCCCATATCACTCCATCTGCACACGATTACAAAGCCTCCACCAGACTGAACAGTCCCCTGCTGGCGTGCAGGGTCCATGGATTCATGAGGTTGTCTCCATACCCGTACTCGTCTATCCGCTCGATACAATCTGAAATGAGGCTCGTCCGACCAGGCAACGTATGTCCAATCAACAAGTCCAGTGTCGGTGTTGACGGGCCAAGGCGAGGCGTAAAGCTTTGAGTCGTGCAGTCATGAAGGACACAAGAGTGGGCCTTCGGCTCCGAAACCCCATATCGATGATGATATTTCGTTGAATGGTTTGCACGCTGACACTTCTTGATGGCCCAGCATTGAAATCTGCGGCAATTTTCGGAAGGTTTGCGCTTCTGTCACTTGAATGCCTCTCTTCAATCGTTGGTCCCGTTATTGCAAGATCTTTTTCGGGCCGCAGCGATGTCGAAGATTTGATGTTTTACTGGATTCACAGTACACTCCTGAAATGGTCGTACGGGAAAATCGCCATTTCTTCGCTACCTCGGACTCGATGCTGTGTCCCTTCGCTCATACGCGGACTACAAACCACGTTCTAACTCACGTAAATCTTGATAACATGCCATTGTAGCAGCAGTAACCAATCTAACAACTGCGCCAGGCACTTGTCTTACATAGGCGTTGCCGACCGCAGCGCCATATTCTGCCTGTTTGCATATCTCTGTACTTGAATACACATGCTTACACCAGTTTCTTTGGCGCTTCAGTGTATGACTGCATGTACGTTGTGTGTAATATTTCAGTTCTCGATGTTGTTGAAAATTGACAGTTTCAGAACATGGCTGTAATACTGAAAGATTCATAATCGAATCAGCAATCAACCACAAGTATGGTTCAACATGGGTTATTTGGATCAAACCATGACTGGTTTCAGACTCTTTACAAATGCCCCATTATTTCAAATTCCTTTTTCTGTCGCTGGTGCCTCGTTTTGTATCCTTTATTGATTTTTTCCATTATGTTAGACGTTGCTTACTATTTGGTAGAGTTTACGATGGATTTCGTTCTTGTCTCTATCAAAGCATTTATGAAAAGGTTTTGCAGTCGTTACAACGTGAACTTTCAGCTTGATGACAGCTGTATAAACAATATGAGATAAAAATTATCGGGACAACTGGCTGAAAATGACTTAAAAGTTCGTGGCGCCCTCCATCGATAATGCTGGAATTTAATATGGTGTTGGCCCAACCTTAGCCTTGGTGACAGCTTCCACTCTCGCAGGCATACGTTCAGTCAGGTCTGGAAGCTTTCTTGGGAAATGGCAGCCCATCCTTCACGGAGTGCTGCACTGAGTTGAGGTATCTATGTCGATCGGTGAAGCCTATCACGAAGTCGGCATTCCAAAACATCCCATCTGTACGTTTCAGGTGAGGACTCTGTGCAGGTCAGTCCATTACAGGGATGTTACCGTCGTTTAACCACTCCGCCACAGGCCGTGCATTATGAACAGGTTCTCGATCGTGTTGAAAGATGCAGTCGCCATCCCCGAATGGCTCTTAAGCATTGGGAAGCAAAAAGGTGCTTAAAACACGATGTAGTCATCTGCTTTGATAGTGCCACGCAAAGCAACAAAGGGTACAAGCCCCCTCCATGAAAAACACGACCACACCAAAATACCACCACCTCCGAATTTTACTATTTGCACTACGCACGCCGACATTCACTGGGCATTCGCCATACCCACACCCTGCCGTGGGATCGCCACATTGTGTACCGTGATTCGCCACTCCACAAAACGTTTTTCCACTGTTCAATCGTCCAATGTTTACGCTCCTTACACCAAGCAAGGCGTCGTTAGGCATTTACCATCGTGATGTATGGCTTATTAGGAGCCGCTCGACCATGAAATCAGTTTTCTCACCTCCCGCCTAACTGTCTTAGTGCTTGCAGCGGATCCTGATGCAGTTTGGAATTTCTGTGTGGTGGTCTGGATATATGTCTGTCTATTACACATTACGACCCTCTTCAACTGTTGGCGGTCTCTCTGTCAACAGACGAGGTCGGCCTGTACGCTTTTGTGATGTACGTATCCCTTCACGTTTCCACTTAACTATCACATCTGAAACAGTGAACCTATGGATGTTTAGGAGTGTGGAAATCTCGCGTACAGACGTATGACACAAGTGACACGTAATTACCTGACCATGTTCGAAGTCCGTGAGTTCCGCGGAACGCCCCAATCTGGTCTCTCAAGATGTCTAATGACTACTGAGGTCGCTGAAATGGAGTACCTGGCAGTAGGTGACGGCGCAATGCACGTAATATGAAAAAAGTATGTTTTTGGGGGTGCCCGGACACTTCTGATCACATAGTGTATATCATCTCCGACACGACTCTTACATAGCAAACCAGCTGAGCCTCTGTACCGTCTTAATGACGTTATATGGTATTTCTTGAAAGTGCATGACCTCACACGCGGATGGGCAGATCCTGCCGCGCCTCCTCTGAGAAGGCGATTACGCAGACTGAGGGCCATGCTTCAGGCGGGTTGTCGGCTCCTCGCCTCCTGCGCCTATAACAGGGATGTAAATACACTGCGCCGACATCCTGTGTTGATGTTTTGATCGCGCCTCCAGACTTAGGCCTGCCCATTTACCAACATCTTGGACGCCCTGACGAGCTCGTGAGCTGCAGGCGCCTATTTTAGCCTCTGTCCTAGATCAGTGCAGGGTCTGAATAGGCTTAGTCTTGTTGGAGTGGCAGGCTTTTGCCCTCTGCTGACATTCGAATTGTCATACGCAGCACATTACTCGGGGCGAAGTGGAGGTGGGGCACACGTAGAGACTGTTAAGTATAGAGAATTTTTGTTCTGAATGTGAACCCATTATCGCGCCACCACATATAGGCATCACGAGGAAAAGATATTGTGGCATATGAAATTTTCCCGCTCTCAGCAGGTGAATGGAATAGGAAAGAAAATTGATAGTATTGGTACGTGCACTCTGCAGTGGCTTGAGGAGCATTTGTGTGGATGCAGACGTAATTGTCAACTCTCAACAATGGTGTAACTCGGCCATTCACACATTGTCAAATGGGGCGAAGTTGACCAGTTTGGACTTGTACATTTAAATATTTCTGGAACTAATAAAATTAATGCATTCAACTGAGGGTGAAGTTATCAGTTGTAAGATAACTGGGTTGTTCATGAGAATTTTATACATTGGCTAGCCTAGTTAACACAGTTCTAAAACATGCAGGCTACATATTTCTTCAGCACACCTGATTCACGCTTGGCGGCGTTTTCACTCTGACAGCTCTTATTGTCTCAACTACATGATGCAACAAATAGGACTGCAACCTACCTTCATACAGACACTTCCAGTAATGACTTCATCACTCCACCACTAGACTGTGAACAATGGATGAAGAAACAATTGTCAATAACATTGTTACTGCGTTTATTAGGGCTCACTCATGTCGCATTCGTGAATGTTTGTTCATAGAACCGCTCGAGAAAACACGGTCAATGTCAGATTCCTCCAAGAGTTTTGAAGTTTTATGTGTTTCTATAAATGGGGAAGTACAATTAACTTTTGTTGTTGCTAGAGTCGTTGTGAAGGGCCAATACACGACATATGCTTAGACTTAGGCTGAGTTCTTTTTCGCCAGTCGCATGCGTAGAAGTTGTAACTCATTAAAAAAGTTAAAAAATGAATCTTTCCGAAAACGATTAATGTTCAGATAGTTTCGGAGTGCTGTACGTTTAGCAGTTGTCACTAATTAAGAATTTCGTAACCAGTTCCTCTCAAGTAGAGGAAGTTTAATTATAACCATCCAGTACATCTACGTGTAGATCCTCGATGTAAATAAAAGCTGATATTAGGTTCTGAAATTTGTTTACGTTAGCTTAATTTGGTACGTGCTTCCCAGTCAGGTTGAATAAGCTCCTGTAACTTAAGATTTCACATATTGGATTAGGTATACTTAATTTGTGGTTATACACTTTATTCTTCTACTTGCTGCGAATTTTCCCTATTAATAAAATGTAAAATATGTACGCAAGAATTTGTGTGTATATTGTTTAATCTCCAGATCCAGAATTAAATTGTTGAAGAGGATACACATGTAAATTTACCAGGCACATTTTCAAATTCCAAGACTATTACACAAATTGTCGTTAAAAAAATTTAGGATGCTTCTTCTGTATACAGACTGAAGCGGCGAGTGAGAACTTGTACCAAGGCCGGGAATCGAACCCGGGTTTTCTGCTTACTGTTAGCCAGTAGGCGATCTTGGCACAGCGGTTCACACAGCTACACGCCTTGTTCTTCGTTCCATATTCTCACTGCCACCCCAGTCTGCTTTAAAGTCTCCCTTACACACGAACAGAATCGCCGAGGTTCTCAAGAGTTGTGGAATAGCACCTCATCATCGAACGTAAATACGGGATCCGGGATCCAGACTGGAAACTAGGTGCAGATTTCAGAGACCTTACTGGTATCATACAGATATGATTTTGTGTGTGTAGACTCTTTTTTTCTCAATGCTGTTTCTGTAGCAGTTTGGTCATTACAGTTGTGTATTGTTTCAGAATTTCAGCATTCTTGCTTTGAATTTTCCCTTAATTTTCGTGTGGACAGAATGTAAAACACAGAAACAAAAATAACACGGTTTACACCAAAATTCAACATTAGCTTGCCTTTGCAGATTTTTCACGTTATTACTATCAAACATTGTGTTAAGTGTCTGCGTGTAAATTATCCAGATGCCCTCAGAAAGTCATGACACAATTGTAACCTAATTTATTTATAGATCTTAAAATACAGGTAGACATTCTAAATTCATTGTTTCTAGTTGCCTTGGGTATCGCTTTTACTTTTTTATCTGCTTCTCATCCAGCGTAAAATAAGAGTTGCTTGTTACACTCTCATTACAGTATTAGCGACATGTTACATGACAACCCCTCTCTAAATCCATTTCTCGAGTCGGCCAATCATAACTAATCCGATTCACGAACGATGGCGATTGACTCAGGTCGAGCCCCGGTTAGGAATGAAATTGTTGACGGTTCCAAGCGACAGTTACGGTACCCTAACACACGTGCTTTGCGATTGAGGAAAGAGTGTATCCAGCATATCGTGTGCTTTCTGGCTTATGCAGCATTTGTCGTTTACAAGCATCATCAGCGTTGACGATTTGTAACGAATGGAATAAAAAATAACTAAATTCGCTACGATCACATCTGATACTCGCATCGGTTACGACATTCACAGCAGTACGCTCCTTGGTTGTCAGGAAATGCGTGGCGTAGGTGCGCTGGAGGAGCCTAAACTCGCCCGCCATCGTTCGTGACCCCAACCAGTTAATTCATTATGTCAAATTATAATTTACGTGTTCCATCAGTATCAAATTCGATACAGACAATGAAGGATGTAACGGACAACAATGACAAAACACAAATTTTATTGTTTATCGTTGCACATGTTCTTTCTTCAAAAGTTTCAAGCTGCGCCTTTAATTCAGAAAAATCACATATGCCACGACACACTGAATTTCTTCACGCCGAAACTTCAGGTGTACTGTAAACGCGGTGTGGATGGTTCAGCTACACAAAATTAATCGGTAAGTGCAATTCCATCGCGGTTATATTGAAACACACACCTCAATCAGAGAGATTAGAGCCCACACAGAGGCATACCGACAATCTTTCTTTCCACGAACAATATGAGACTGGAATAGAAGGGAGAACCGATAGAGGTACTCAAGGTACCCTCCGCCACACACCGTCAGGTGGCTTGCGGAATATGGATGTAGATGTCAACGTGTAAGCACCTAAACTACGCTGCCGACCAACTGTCTGACACAAATGTTATGGCCGGCCGAAGTGGCCGAGCGGTTCTAGGCGCTTCAGTCTGGAACCGTGCGATAACTACGGTCGCAGGTTCGAATCCTGCTTCGGGCATGGATGTGTGTGTCGTCCTTAGGTTAGTTAGGTTTAAGTAGTTCTCAGTTCTAGGGGACTGATGGCCTCAGATGTTAAGTCCCATAGTGCACAGAGCCATTTGAACCATTTGAACAAATGTTATACCCAGCGTGCGCGCAGCGCGACAGACGAGGATAATTCCTAAAACATTGTCAGCAGGGAAAGATAACTTTTACTGCTGAATGTAGCTTAACCTATTTCGATACGGGCTTCGTCTATACGTTGCTTTGAAACCGGCACCGCCATGTTGGTTGGTCCAAAACAGTAGCGGACTGCTGTTTACAATTGCTTTTCGTTCTTAATTTCTGCCTTGTGCACGCAGCAGCAGTTGTTGTAAATACGTAGTACGTGTATGTTACCGTGCTTTTGTAACACAATTTCAGCAGGGCAGTTTCATACATTTTCGTGGTCTTACATGCGTATTTGATTCAGTAATAAGGCGTATTAGACATTAATTTAGCTGTTTTATCGTTTCGAATAAACAAGAAGTAATTGATGTGATAAGACTGCTTTCATAATCCGGCATTTTACTTAATGCTGCCTGACAAAACTGATGTTCGGTCTGGGTCTTCTTCCCGAAAATGCTAGAAGCATATTTTGCTGAGTTAGGTCGGTTTCGATTTTCTCTTTCTCACGGCGTTCATACAAACAGCTTTTCAATTTGAATTGATAGGAAATCTAAAATCATATGACAGGAAAGAAACCGCAACAGTAAAAATAAACAGCTTACGCAAAATTCATGTGTGTAGAGGAAAATATTGACCGACATTGAGAATGTGAGATTTCTTTACACCAATAAATGCAAGCTGGCATTTTTGATCGCAACACTTGCACGACTCCAGACTCAAAGGACTGGAAGCTGCTGTTTGGGGCAACTGACATGGCGGATGTCGGCTTCTGGTTTGACATGACAGCTGCCCATATTGTACCTTCATGTCGGTACTCAGTATATAGAAAAACTAAAAAATACCTTTATAAAGCCAAAACAGAGTACCTAACATGGCCTGTGAGGCTGTAGGATCCTCACATGCTTCTCGGGTGATTTCATTTTCGTTAGTGTAATCTCATTCATTTGAATTACAAGAAATACCTAAGCTAATAATAAAAGTTTTAACTGTTTTTGGCTCGGCACCTGCACACAGACTTAAACGACAAGTACCGCCCAACTGGCCCTGACACCGACTCTGTGTGTTAGACTTGGTAGCAGTGTATTTTCCCGAAACTCAGAAAGATGTGAATTCAAGTTTTTATGTTCGATGCCAATGAGCTACGACTTTAAAGATTAGCAAACACAGTAGTTTTTAGTGTGTTTAAAGCACATGTCAGCATTGCTACTTGTGACTCAGGCACTCTGCGGACTACAGATTAAGCCTGGGCCTCTGGCCTGCTTTAAATCACGCGCTTCACTTCTTCTTGTCAACGCCGCGATGTGCTCTGCTAGAGCGAACGACGGCCGCTCCTCCAGACGACCCGAGAAGTTCCGCTCGCGACACTAAGGGTAGAGCTGAATTTACAGCTTTCAACTTTTTCTCTCCTCCAGCATTTACTTCGCGTAAGCACTGCGCATCCTATCTGGTTTAGCTGCTCGAGGGCATGACGTCATATTTGTGTTACAGAAGCAAAGGCTGACGTAATCCAAGTGAACTCACAAGAGGAAGCATACAACTTTTCGTGGGGATGCTCTGACGGGCAGTCGAGATTCATGCGGCGAAAATGCTGAATTGATTCATATGCAGGAGCAGTGTGTTGACCTCCAGCGTGGTAGGCGTTTTCTATGGTGTGCCCAGATCATTTCAAACAAATGCCAAGATGGTCCGTTACACCCGCGCTTGATTTTCATTCTGCATTTAATTTTCAGTTGTGGTAGTGTGGGTAGGGGGGGCGCGAGGAAAGGGGCGGGTGGGAGGAGAATACGAGGGGATGCTGATCAGTCCTTGGCTTTTTCCAATAAAAACTGATGTAGATTAATTCTGATGTTTTGGCACTAAACCTTGGCGAAGTTAAAATCTTGTGGGTTATTAGGCCGCGTCACATTTCCTCTAAAATGATAGACGTTTCGACCCCTTTGCTGAGATCTTCTTCAGGATCTTCCGGTGTCCACTGCTGCTAGAACACTGTGGTCTAATAACCCAGAAGATTTAAACTTCAGTGACAACGACCACGAAAGCCTGCAGACTTGCATTAAACCTTGTTCTTTACATTATACGTGATAGTAACTGCGCAGGTTTTTAATTTCCTGTGCGGGTTTGAAGTGAACATGGCTCACGAAAATAGAGGAAGAGAGTCGTGCTATTAAGTATTGTTTTTAAAGGGAACACGGCCCAATAAATTTGATATATCTGGTACACTGCGTGGTAACTGCTCTTCCTGTTCCACTGTCAAGAATTGGGCAGCAGCATTTAAAACGGGGCATTTCAGCACTGAAAATGAAGCGTCCTGGAGAGGCAACTCGAACCGGAAACCTTGGATGCTGATCATTCTATAATTCTGGATGATCGGAGGATAACTGCTAAAACGATACCAGATGCCATGGGCAAATCCAGAGAATGTGTGGATCATATTATTCACGAAATTTTGGACAGGAGAGAGCTCCCAGACCAATGAGTTCCCAAATGTCTCAGTGCAGACCAAATGCGTGAACGAATTGTTGCTTCACTGTCCATTTTGGTTCAATTTCGCCGGGATGCTGTGGGATTTATGTATCATCTCAGTGGAAGACGATTTATGTGCAGTGAAGGAGCCAGAAAGGCTGCGAAGGAGTGGTCTGCTGCACAATCGAAATCTTTTGAAGTGTGTTAAAGAAGCTGGAACAAAGACGCCTTAAATGTGCTGAGCTCAAAGGGGAATATGTTGAGTAAATAAATTTTGTCAAACCCGTAATAGCATTTTTTCATTATAAAGCCAAGGACTTATCAGCACCCTGTCGTAAAAGATTAACACCAACAAAAGCAAAACAAGGTTAATCAAATACGGAGTCGAATTAAGTGAGGCGATACTGAGGGAATTAGATGAGTAAACGATGCACTATAAGTAATGGAAGAATTTTGATGTTTGGGCAGTAAAGTAACTGATGATGGGCGGAATATAGGGATTACTGTACGAGGGGCGCTTGAAAAGTCAGTGCAAAAATAGAAACTACTTGCGTGTTTGGGGTAAGCATTTTTTATTTTTCGACATAGTCTCCTTTTAAGACACTTCATCCAGCGTTTTTATAATTTGTTGTTCCCTTCCGAATAATAGGAATTCTCCAAGTCAGCAAAAACAGCTATTAGTTGCTGCAACCACCCCTTTGTTTGAATAAAATCTTTGTCCCGCCAGCCATTTCTTCAAATTGTGGAACAAATAGCAGTCAGAGGGAGCCAAGTCTGGAGAACAGGGGAGGGGAGGGGGTGTGAAACGAGTTGTAATCCTATTTCCATTAACTTTGCGAACACAACTGCTGAGGTGTGTGCGGGTGCATTGTCGTCATGGAAAAAGACTTTTTTGCGGTCCAGTCGCCGGCGTTTTTCTTGCAGCTCGGTTTTCAAACGTCCAGTAACGATGAATAAAAGGCACCTATAATAGTTTTACTCTTTTCCAGATAGTCGGTGAAGATTATCCCTTGCGAGTACCAAAAGACAGTCGCCACAAACTTTCCGCGAGTACCAAAAGACAGTCGCCACAAACTTTCCGGCCGAATGAATGGTCTTCGCCTTTCTTGGTGGAGATTATCCCATGGTAACCCATTGTTTAGTTGGTGTTTGGTCTCAGGTGTATAGTAATCATGTTTCATCCACCGTGATGAAACAACGCTTAAAGTCCTGCGAATTCTTCGTGCTCAGCCGCAAACCATCCCTGCAACACTTCACACGATTCCGTTTTTGGTCAAGCTTGAGCAGTCGCGGAACCCATCTTGCGGATAGCTTTTTCATGTCCAAATGTTTATGCAAAATATTATGTACCCATTCATTCGAGATGCCCACAGCACTAGAAATCTCATGCACCTTAACTCTTCCATCATCCGTCACCATATCATGGATTTTATCAAAGATTTCTGGAGTCGTAACCTCCACAATGCGTCCACAACGTTCAGCATTACTTGTGCCCATATGGCCACTCCGAAAATTTTGAAACCACTTATAAACAGTTCTAATCGAAGGTGCAGAGTCACTGTAATGTTTATCAAGCTTCTCTGTTGTCTCCTGAGGCGTTTTGCCTTTCATAAAGTAATGTTTAATCACCACATGGAACTCTTTTTCGTCCATTTTTTGACAATCACTTGACTTCCTTGATTCACACGAATGTCAAACACAAAGAAGTAGACCAATATGGCTGAAATTTGATGTGCGTTATTTCCAAAGATGTTACTAACTAAACATGGCCTCGATACGCGCCAGTGGTGCCATCTCACGGACTTTGCACGGACTTTTCAAACGCCCGTCTTAGACTGGCAATGGCAAGAAAAAATTCTTTTTTCTGGAGATGAGAAAGTTGTTAATATCGAATATAGATTTCTTAGGATGTCTTCTCTGAATGTATTTGTTTGGAGTGTAGCCTTGTATGGAAGTGAAACGTGGACAATAAACAGTTCAGAAAGGACGAGAATAGAAGCTTTTGAGATATGATGCTAGGGAAGAATGCTGAAGATTAGATGGGTGAATCATAAGAACAAAGGAGGAGGCACTGAATAGAATTAGAGAGAAAAAAAGTTTGTTGCACAACTTGACTAAAAGAAAGAACTGGTTGATAGGAGACATTTTGAGACATAAAAGGCTCTTCAGTGTAGCACTGGGGGAATTGTGGGAGGTGAAAACTGTAGAGGGAGACCAAAAGGTGAATTCAGTAGGTTCGGAAGGGTGTAGGTTGCAGTAGTTATTCGGAGTTCGAGACTTGCAAAAAATACAGTACTGTGGTAAACTGCACCAAACGAGTCCTAGGAGTGAAAACCAACAACATTGAGCAAGCTGTGAAGGAAGCGAAGCAGAAATGTGGATGGGAAATTGAAGTTCAGGGAGAAGAAATAAAAACTTAGAGGTTTGCTCAGTCGCTTACGACATCATCGTCGACGGGATCTTAAACAGTAATCTACCTCTAGTGGAGTCGGTCTTGTGCAGCCTAAGAAATACTTCGTTTTTCAAGACGATCATGCGGCACGAAATAGAAATAAGCTGCATTTTCTGTACACAATATGACCTTCCCCTTTACAGGGGTGACCTAACAGAGAACTACAGTGTTTTTATCTTCCGGGGGCTCTTTGAAAAGGCTCTAGCTCGCTAAACACGTCGTCAGTTCACCATAATAGCCGTTTTGTTCGCTAGACTTAAGCTCCTATATTAGTCAGTGAATGTTGGTCACTTAATGTAGCACCCACTTCGCCCACCAAAATAACACTCTTTACGAGGATAATACTTCAAATTAACAACAGCCCTGAGAAGTTAAGCGTACAGTTTGATTAAAAATAGACTTGTTGCACTATAGAACAATGAGGTCAATTCATATAGGTTTCGCAACAGTCTTCAGCCAAGATCTTGTCATGAGGAACGTTTTGGAGCAGTGTTTCGTGCCCAGTGAAAAGTCCGGACCCTTCTAGAGAGACGCCCCAATATCTCATAGAAGGCAACGTACAACTCCAGCAGAACTGCGTAGGTGGTTTTGGGAGATTATCATCTACAAAAAAAAAAAAAAATTGTTTGAGGCACCGCAATGGCTATCCAGGCACCTCAGGGCATTCCACACCTCTCAGTATATACCTGACAGTTTTTTGGTCATCGTCGCTTGGTTTCTACTAGTGTCACTAGGCCACAGCGGATTAAAATTTTACTATCGTCTACAAAACGCGTGTTCAGTACTTTGCTTTATTTGTTTCTGTGGTGACTAGTGTCGGAGGAAACCCACTTCCCGTGATGACAGGATCTCATCTACCGCAAGTTTCCTCGAGTTGGTCTCTTCGACTGTAGAGTATCCAGAACAGAATAGAGTTGAATAATATAGACATTTACTGTCTCTCTCCATCAACTGTAATAAAGACAACGTATCCCTGCAATGATTACTCTCCGACTGACCTACCTCAGAATTTTTTTGCGCAAGTTGCGGCGATATTGGCTGTGAATTACAAGCAATCATCGATCCAGGGCAGCGATTTGTCCATACAAGTGCAATCTGCGGGCTGATCGTGACTCCTGCGATCGGTCGCTGCGATCATGTGTGCGCACCTGCATTAACTCGCAGGCAGTCTCTCCAGCATTATCGCTTGTCAGTCTGGCGCTTGCTTCGTCCATGCAACACACATTCGATTTACCAAATAAACTCAACCAGTGTTTCGAACGCCACCGTGCCTTGGAGTTTTGCTATGGAAAATTAACTGCTGTGTTCAGCAGCAGTGACAGTTGGTCAGCGTAAGTCGACTAATAATTAATTGTTGAAACAGCTAAAATTTATTAAGCTTGTTTTGAAACTCTGCTGTGGACTATCTTCTAAGAACGTGTACCAACCTAAATTATATGCTGTTTACCTTCCAACATTTTTGAAAGAGTCGACAATTTTGGGGATATCTTTAAGTTTACTATGTACTTTCATAGAAATACTCTTAGTTTCCAGATTCGTTCTTCCTGTTTTTCTTGATATGTCCCCAATAATTCTTATCATGCTGCTGGAGGAAATAACAATATTGTTCTTGAAAATACATTATGATACTCTGATTTTGCAAACGAAATTTGCGGGACGATTCATAACCATCTGTCCCCCTCGATGCTCATTTTGAGTGAATCCTGATACTTTCTGTAATCTAGGACTCGGTAGCATTTAATCCACTTACCTAGCAAACTTTTTAGGACAGCAGTTTGCTAACAAGGGAACCTCCCCATCGCACCCCCCTCAGATTTAGTTATAATTTGGCACAGTGGATAGGCCTTGAAAAACTGAACACAGATCAGTCGAGAAAACAGGAAGAAGTTATGTGGAACTATGGAAAAATGAGCAAAATACACAAACTGAGTAGTCCATGGGCAACATAGGCAAAATCAAAGATGGTACGCGCACAGGAAGCGCCGTGGTCCTGTGGTTAGCGTGAGCAGCTGCGAGCGAGAGGTCCTTGGTTCAAGTCTACCCTCGAGCGAAAAGTTTACTTTATTTTTGCAAAGTTATGATCTGTCCGTTCGTTCATTGACGTCTCTGTTCACTGTAATAAGTTTAGTGTCTGTGTTTTGCGACCGCACCGCAAAACCGTGCGATTAGTAGACGAAAGGACGTGCCTCTCCAATGGGAACCGAAAACATTTGATCCAGGAAAACACGTCTGATATATTCTATACGACACTGGTGACGGCATGTGCGTCACATGACAGGAATATGTTGTCGACCCACCTAACTTGCACACTTGGCGAATTGATAAAAAGATTCTTCTACCTTGTCCGAGTTAGGTTTTCTTGTGGATGTGGTAATCACTCCCAAAAAAGTGATGAAAACACAAGAGTGTGTCACATAAACTGCAACAAATGAATGCAACAGTTTCACAGTCGCACAGTTTTCTGTGTGCTCTGTCAAAACATATGTTTTTAACGTTTTCAAATTTTTCCGTGTGTAGACCGTCAAATCCTGCATATGTCCAAGCAAATCTGAACATGTCCTGGAATTCTGGAGAGCGAAATTGATTAGGTGCGAGTACGTGAACTCTGATAATTGTCTGAAAATAAAAGTTTTAACTTTTTACTGGAGGGAAGACTTGAAGTAAGGACCTCTTGTTCCGCAGCTGCTCACGCTAACCACGGGACCACGGCGCTTCCTGTGTCCATGTCATCCTTGATGTTGCCTATGTTGCCCATGGACTACTCAGTTTGTATATTTTGCTTATTTTTTCATAGTTCCACACAACTTCTTCCTGTTTTATCGATTGATCTGTGTTCAGTTTTTCAAGGCCTATCCACTGTGCCAAATTATAACTAAAACTGAGGGGGGTGCGATGGGGAGGTTCCCTTGTAAGTAGAATAAGGCTGTGTTACAGAGGACATTCCGGTTATGCTTTTCATCAACGCCAGATGAGTTCTAAACTATTTTCAGTCTGTATTTCGCAATTACATTTCGAATTCTTCACATTTTTTCTCATTTATTACTCTCATAGCTTAACTAAAAGTATGCACTAGTGGGTTTGCAGTCTCAAAGTGTACGTGCATAAAAATATCAATGGCAACGCTGCCATTGGTAAGTTATTGAGGGAAAGCAAGGCTGTATGAAATGGCAAGGAATTTAAAAGTACTGCTTTTGAGTGGGTATGCGCTAAACATTTAAATTATTTCTCCGTAGTATTACTCCATTACGTTTAGAAGTGAAAAAGTTTATTCATGAGTCTAGTTTTATATGTGACGCTGCAGGCTTTCTTGTTGTATTCCAGTGGTAAAATCTTCTCAGGTGATCGGCCGAGCAATGACGCGATCTTGTTGCAAACTTTCAGTGAGCCTCGTACCCTTCATCTTCGCCTGAAGATAAAGGGTTCGAAACGCATCGAAACAGTGCGACAAGGTAGCCATCACATGAGAAGATTTTATCGTACGTCTAGTTGTTTCATGAGTATCTAAGTCTCCAAATGTACTACTGATAAAGTACAAGATGCCTCTTGTTGCAATTGACTTGCCCGCATATCGTGGTCGTGCGGTAGCGTTCTCGCTTCCCACGCCCGGGTTCCCGGGTTCGATTCCCGGCGGGGTCAGGGATTTTCTCTGCCTCGTGATGGCTGGGTGTTGTGTGCTGTCCTTAGGTTAGTTAGGTTTAAGTAGTTCTAAGTTCTAGGGGACTGATGACAATAGCTGTTAAGTCCCATAGTGCTCAGAGCCATTTGAACCATTTTTTTGCAATTGACTTATTGACATAACGCTACCGGTTTGGACATGAAAACAAATTGTCAAGTGGAGACATGTTTTGATTCAGGGTAGTGAACTATAGGAAAAGCGAAATAGGCTTCAATGAAGCTGAAATCAGTTCTTCATCCATAACTGGAATGTGCTTTTTCCTTACTTTTTCACATGGAAACAGTTGCTTTCAAACGAATGAATAGGAGTCAAACGCTTCATTTGGGAAATTTGAGGTACAGTATTTCAGATGCCAGTTCATTGAGTTTCTATGTTGATGTTAAAAAGTAATTGCTTATTTTTGTGTCTTTAGTATGATATTAAAACAAGCATAGCAGTGTTAAATTTAAGTTGGTGGAAATTAACATTTTTTGTCTTGCAGGGCTGTTGGAGTCAGCACATGGACTCAGCGGTTCTCCTGCGATAACGTCTACGACTCTCTCAGAAGTTGTTGTAAATCCCGGTGAAAATTATACAATAACATGCGAGGGCGATGCGTCGATAATCTGGAATTATCCCAACATTTCGGTAAGCTAAAATCTAGATTTTTAAATTAATTTTTTATTTTATTTTTTATTTTATTTTATTTTGCGCACAAACGCCCGTATCGATTTAGTAGTATGTAAAGCCAAAGCTATTGTCTTTAAATCCCCATTAAGAACACTCTTGTATGCAACTGCAATTACTGAAAAGCTAAAAAAGGCATTCGAACGAATTTATCTCAGCAGTAAACTTCAGAGTAATACGACCAAACAACTGTTTCCTAAATTTGCGAGGTACCTTAGGCGAATTATATCACAGATAGAAGCAACAAAGGCTACGATGTTGGCAAACTTGATACTTCTGAAGTTCCTAGGAATGAAACCCCCTGTATGAAGCGCACAGCTGCCTTGGAAGCGTGTGTTGTTCTTCGTGTACACCAATAACACGGTAATGAAGGTGAATAAATTCTAACTGCAAGCAACAATTATGGAAGTGAACAATGGCTGATTACAGGGCACCGAAGCAGCCAAAAACAGTTATTGCCACTAGAACGATGATCGATGTGTTAATTTGCCTTTTTTTTTCTTCTTATTCCCCATGTTTATTCCTGATTGATATCTGAGGCCATCGCAGCTTGTGGTACCAATCAAAAAATACAAAATACCCAGAGGTCACTCTTAAGACTATTTCTCGAAAAAGTTCAACAAATACGATATTGTAGTGCCTGGGTTGTTCTGAAGTACGATGGATGCGTTATTGTCCGAAGAGAAGGGCAGTGTGGCGACTGCAGTCGTTACGAAATACATTAAATGTATTCGCAGTTGTCATTCCATTATACAGCCGATGGTCGTTCATATTCCCATCTGTGGGTTAATTTCATGTGTCCAACAAACGTTTTGCTTAAAGGCAGGCTGAAGGAGATTGGCTAAGGAACTGGAAATGCTTTAAAATGACATTAAAATACATTGAATTGATTCTTTGAGCAATCGTTATAGCTTTAGTACATTAGTTTGTATATGAGGCGCTGAGAACTATAAGGGCCTAGAGCACATAATCCTCGATTTTGAGTTTGTAGGATTTTTTCATGCTTCTGACATCTGGTGATCGTACGTTGTCAGTTTTATCTGTGCTGGAGGCCCATACTGTATGTATGAACGTTCACATTGATATATCTCTAGAAATAAATTGCTGCATGTATGAAAGACCACCACTGGAGAACGGCTGGACCGATTTGGTTTTTTTTTTGTTTTTTTTTGTTTTTGTGTTGGTTGTTGTCAAAGGTTTATATGAAAAAAATTGTGGATCTCCAACAGGAAAGTCGGAAATTAAAATCAGTTGTGAAAGATCATCACTTGAGAAGTATGGTAATGGTATTTTTGGAATGATGATTAAAAAAAAACTGCGTTCAGTTTGACATAACTGCTGTCGCAGGCTTTCATAACAAAAAAGAGTTTGACAGTTTTGTCTGTATATAATGTATATAAATGCAAATGTAATATGTAAAGGGAAAACGTTACCAAAATTCTCTAAAAGCCCTTGACCAATATACTACAAATTTTTACACAATACTCTGCTGAACATTCATGCGGAAAATGTCATCCAGAGGAAGGTGGGGGAGATAAGAAGAGTGACGTGGGGAAGGAACTTATACACATTGATAGGGGGGGAGGGGCAGGAGGAGGAGGAGGAGGAGGAGGAGGAGGAGGAGGAGGAGGTGGTGGTGTATGTATTTAGCAATTGTGAAGAATTGCCGGCAGCAAATATGCATTGGTCTTTGTGACTTCTATTGTTTTGTGACAGGAACAGATGTGTTCGACACCAACTAATGCCCTGTCAGGTACAATGTGACCCACAGTTTATCAGGGTTATGACTCCTGTTGGCTGCTGAAGGAGTGTCCTGACAGCAGATGTTTCCCCTGTAAATCAAGTGGTCTTTAGTGTATGTGAATGCTGTTTCCAGGCTTTACTATCCTCATCAATCTGTTCCTTAAGACATAATGTACAACACCTCAGAATTTGTCAATATATTCTTATTACAATGTGTATGTATTTATATTATGTATTAAGTTACTGTACATATCACTGTGATGGGATATTGCCATGTTTACAAAACATGTGCCAGTGAGTCTGGTGCCAGCTCTAACCTTCTGGTGCTAAAAGGCTATTAATTATATCTGTTTTTCTGCTTCTAGGACAGTGAACCCAACATACGTACAACTTGGAGGGATGGAAAATACATATCGTCAATTCAGTTGACAGATATAACATATAAGGATGTTGGATATTACCATTGTTCATTCGATAATAACAGTGAGAAAAATACATCTATATACTTGTATGTGAAAGGTGAGAAGAGAATGTCAAAGTAAAGTTGTTGGCTTATTAACTGCTTAGTTTCAGTGCATGAACACTATTACACATGTGCAGGGGCACAGACTTACAAAAAATATTGAGGGGGTTGGGGCAGGCACACTGGGGGTCTTGCCCTGCGAAATTTTCTAAATTTTAGATGAAAAATAGTGAGTTTTTAAGCATTTTAGAGTCATATGATCAGCATTGGAACCCCAAAAATTTGACTCTCGATAACTCGACACTGCGGGAAACTCAACAAGCCTGACACATTTTGTGGCTTTGAAAAAAGAAACAAAACATAACACACACAGTATTTTCATATAAATCTAATTTAATTTACAGTAATAATCATGCTTTTAGACTATTGAAGAACAGTGAATGTATAGCTCTGACAAGAATGAAAATATATTTAAATAAATCCTAAACTATCATTAAAAGAATAAAACATAAAATATTGCTGTCGCACAGTAATAACACTTTAAGAAGTGAAATAGCTAATTTAAGCTTGCTTTGAATAAGGCTCAGAGTTCATCAAATAAAAACAATATCTTAAAGCTAATGCTTTAATACAATTAATGCAGTTAATACAGTATGGCTAATACTTTCAGTAAAAAAAGTATGTAAATAGCGGGTTTTAATTGGGTTTTACACCCTAATAGTAATACAGTACTAAACTAGTACTAATATTTCGAAACTGAAAATTTAACATTATGTATGTATTTAATTATCCATTTTATAAAGATTTTTAATATTGTTCTAAATGCCATTATTAGGGCTAGAGTGTCTTTAGAAAGTTGCAAATGTTGACCATCTGACTGGATTACTGAATATGAAGTTGCTGATGACTGGTCGGATATCCAGTAACAAAAACGTCTCGGTGGGCACGAAGAACAGCAAAGTTGTTCAATTGCTTCTGTCCCATTGTTGATAGGAGATACGACCTCAGGCGTCTAAGGGCACTAAATGACCATTCTGCTGTTGCTGTCATGATTGGAACTACATGAAGAAGCTTAATGCACTTCACTACTTCACATAACATTTCTTCAGCTTCAGGCTCTTGTGTAATGTACTTTCTTACATCATGCATGGTTTTTAAGACCAGTTGTTTTTTATAGCGATATTGGCTAACATATTCAAGTGTAAGCACAGTTTCTCATTGTCTGCATCATTTTTGAGAAACTTAGTTGATTTTTCCAAATTTGTTTCACCTCTGTTTACTAAAAGCAAGCACTCTTGCTGCAATGACCTGTGCGAGTCCGGTTGAAGCAAACCGCTCAGTAATGCAAGATTGCACTGTTTCCCAAGCTTCAATGTAAATAGCTTTGTAGAATTCCTTTGGGGTTTTGAAAGCGTGCAGTGAGCTGGCTTTGTTGTTTTCATACTTCTTTGGTATACTTAGATTCCGAGGAAGGGAAGGATCATCAACTTGTGAAGGTTTTTCTTTTAAACACAATTCCCAAAAGTGTTCAGAACTATCACACGTTACATTGAATATACAAATCAAGCCCTCATATATTTTTTCCAGATCAACACCACTTAGGTGAGAGTATTGAATTTTTTCATTGACATCCTGTACTAGGTTCACTGCATGGCAATAAAGATGTAAAAAGAAATGAGTCTTGAATTGTAACATTGACTCAAGGTATCCTGCACATTTGTAACCTGCCTCAGTTTTGTCCTCTGCAGAAAATGTTTCAAAAAGCTTGAGAAGTTCTTCAAAGTTTTTCTGTATTCTTAAGATACTAGCTCGCATAGTCCATAGTTAGGCAAAGGGTTCATAGACCAGCTTGGCCGTTGGCGCTCTCTCAGCGTACACTTCTGAAATGTCCCATCCTTTTGTTGGATTCTGTTACGGTGTTTATCAAGTCCTTGGCTAAAGCCATGATATCCCTCATTAGATGTAAGATGGTGGAGACTGTCTACAACTGCCAAGTCTAAACTGTGAGCAGTGCATTCCACATAACGTGCTTTTGGTTGTACATCCAAAAAACTTTTTTTTTAGTCCTTTGAACTTACCTTTCATATTTGAGGCACCATCAGAACACTGTCTTCTTAAGTTATGCATTGACAAATCAAGACAAGCAAAAACATCTTTTATAGTACTAAACAGAGTTTGTGATTCAGTGTTGGGCATCTCGTATAAGCCAATAAAGTCTTCATTGATGGTTGAGTAATCATAGACAGTATGAATACAAAATGACACTTGTTTGTGAATCAAAGAATCACTTGTTTCGTCAACCATAATAGAAAAATGTTCAGTCTTCTTGATTGAAGCCAATACCTTTCTCAAAACAGACTTTCCTAGTAGATCAATGATC
The DNA here is from genome assembly GCF_023898315.1 of Schistocerca nitens. Lineage (NCBI taxonomy): Eukaryota > Metazoa > Arthropoda > Insecta > Orthoptera > Acrididae > Schistocerca > Schistocerca nitens. The sequence goes on from NC_064621.1 coordinate 471,586,895, forward strand.
TCATTTTGAATATGGTGGGACGTCCACTTTTTTCCTGAGCGCCCTAACTAATCTTTAAACTCAGGTATGTCATTCTTTGACTTCCAACAATTGAAAAAAATTTGAGTTTACATCTTCATGCACTCTAATTGCTGGTCCTTGTCAGCATAGAAATTGCATGGTAGTAAAAACTGTCTCAAGAGCTAAAAGGCCTTTCTTCGTATCACTATCTAACTGTTCATTCAATTGGAAGGCCACACTTCGGTTAGTGATAGAACTTAGTTTCAGAACACCTTCTTTGTGCGTAAATGTATTTTCATGGAGATATAATTTTTCCAAAGCCTTTTTCCTGTTAGAAAACCCTACGGAAGTAAATGCATCTTCTTTTTTCGAAGAAGATTGTAATAGATTTTTAGCATCTGCCTCGTTGCAGGTTTTGCAAAAAAGTTTTTCAGTAGATGCTTCATATTCTAGCTACGTATATTTCATCAACCAAGACTTCTGAAATGATCTTCCCTTACTGGATTGTCCAGGTTTCGGCTGTGAATGGTTCTCACCTGAAGGTGACAAAGCAATTGATGACACAATAATTGTTGGAGGTTGACTTGCAGTATCAACTACTTCTGAGCACACCTTTTTGGTAACAAATTTATCCATTCCAAACCTAATTCACAATACACTAAGAGACTAAAGTATACGAATAAAATATAGTAATATAAAATAGTCCACTAGACACTGAAGTCGGAACACTAAACGCGTCTGCAGCATGCACTGAACGAAACTGTCCACATGGAACGACTGCAACAGCAGGGTGGGCTTTATATAGCTACAGCGTTATAATGTCTCGAAGCGTCAAGGTGACACGAGGCTGAGGGTTCCAGGTGCCTCTACTCCAGTCCTTTTGATGTCGCCACAGCCGCAGCGCTGGCCCGCTGGCGTCAGACTTTACCCGAAGGTTCGCGCACCGGGGCAAATTCTAAGTGTGCTCGCAGCACCGTACCACTATCATGATTCACACCACTCATTTTCAGTTAACCTGCTTACTACTGTAATAATTATTTGTTTCAACTCATTACTGAATATGTTTTAAATGGTAACTATAGTCAATCAAGGAAAATAAATTCCGACATAATTTTGCAATTTCACAGAGCATAATATAACTGATAATTTTCTTAAATTATTGAGGGGCTCCGCCCTCCCCCACCCCCCAAACGAATTTTTGAGTAGGTTCGGGCCCCCTCAGACCCCAAGGAGTCAGCGTCTGTACACATGTGGCTTGTTGTCTCTGTGAGTAAGTTCCGGAGTGTAAATACAGAGATTCAATCCCTACAGTGTAGGAAAAAGGTAGATCGCTACTTACCGTAAAGAAGACATGTTAAGTTGTAAACAGGCACAATTAAGAAACACAAAGCTTTCGGTTACAGCCTTCATCAGTAAACTAGTTTTTGTTATGGGGTCATTAGTTTAAATTGCACTTTTAACTATGGTTTTAAGTATGGGGATACTAGATAAGAATTTAATCAGGCTTATTTTCTTGGGCGGGGGGAGGGGGGGGGGTGTGAGGAGATTTGATATGCCAACTGATAAAAATGGCTTCTTAAAAAATTGAATAACAGTAGGTGGCAACCTGCTCATAATGAGATACATGGTAAATGCTTGATGCAACGTCATGTTTGACTGAAGTAGCCACAAATATAAATTTTTCTATTGTTTTGTGTTTATGTGCTTGTGATTAGGATTTCACGTATTAAGAAGCAACTCTTGTGTAGTGTCTAAGCTGAAGACATTACATATCAGTTTTAAGCAGAATGAATTTGTGACCAGTTTTGAAGCTTCAAGGCTTTGTATTCATACATGTTAGACAAATAGTCAGTGTCATATCCCTTTGGCAAGTATACTGGTTTATCATAAGGCAGCATGCTCGGGTGCAATCGCTATGCAACTGACAAGTTAAGCTAAACTGCGGGTTGCAGTAAAATAATAGTTTTTACTCTCCACAATAAAATATTTATGTGGAGACATCACCATCTTTTCTATCGTTACGGAAGCAACAAGAATTCATTCAGCTCTACTACAAAATCATTTTCTACTTTTGGTCCAGCTAATTTTCTGCGCTCCCACTCATTGGTAAGCTTGTTGTTCTTACCCCAAGTAGTATTATAGCTGGATATTGGCAGTTTATTTTGTCATTGTCACAAGATTAACACTTTCACAGACAGAAACTTACTAGTTAGTTGAATTTTGCTGTCTAACTTAAATCTGTTGTTGCAGAATATCTTTACTTTCAGCTTACTTCATTATAATTTTCTAATAATGTTGTACAATAACTGCCTAATCACTGCTTTTATCCAGTTGCACTTCATTTCTTAATTCCCATTCAAATATTTATCTCATATATTGCATTTGATGTTTTGTTCTGCATCTATTATTGTTTTGTCACTCCCTTCACTTTTGAAACTTTCTTTCTTCATAATAGTAAGACCAGAAAAAAGGAACCTGGCATTTCAGTGATACTTAGTGCAACTACATGACATGCAAAAACTGTATCAGACCAGGACTGAAATATGCCTCCTTGAATTTAGATTCTTGCCCATCATGGAGAAGCTCGTATCAGCTGCTATCCAGGTATGTCTCATTGCCCATCGTCACATATTCAGTTCTGCCAGTAACTCTCCCCTTCTTTCCAAACTAAACAGAAACTCTCCTGGATATCCTGCAGCACCTGCACTCCTTTAAGGAAAAGTTCATTTATTTTATTCGTTTTATGCATATGTTAATTTCGTTAGAAATATCTGTCTGTGATGGATAATGAACTCCCACATTTAACTGTGATCTTTTGCTTTGTACTACTTAATGAGATACATGTATTATTTTGTTGCCACAGATACGAAGAACCTGCTTACATATAGTGACATAGTCTTTGCACCAGTACATGGTATACAGTATCAGGACATTGTCATTCCTTGTAAACCAACATACCCTGAAGTGAAAGTGACCCTCTGCCGCAATGGTGATGAGAAAGTAAGTATTTCGTGGGTAAATGTGCAGTGTGAGTTTATTTGTGTATTTTCACTGTACAGGGTGTCCCAGGATGAAAGGTCAAAGCTAACAAGTGTGGTAAACATGGGCTCCAAAATGCGTACCTTGAGAGCTGTGACCACTTATTCATCTTTGTTACTGTGCTACACAGCTATTGAACAAGTGCTCACAGCTCTTAAGGTATGCATTTCAGAGCCCATGGTTTGAGTGATTGTTCCTGTCATATCCTGGAATATTGACTATTCTTTGTTGGTCATCCTGTATGCATGATTATTCACAAGTACCTCAAGATTTCAGATGATGACTGCATGTAAACTGAAAGATGCACAGAAGATACCGACATACTGGTGAATAGAGCATCTTTACAAATATTTAATTTTCATTACAGGTGTTTCAATAAGGGTCCTGTTTGTGTCAACATGTACATAAGCGATTACAGTTGCTGACACAAATTGCCTGGGAAAGTGTCTCAGCAGCTCTTTTTCGGAAACCTTTTCATTGGATTGCCTGCCTGCACGTGCAAACTAATTTGATGCGACACTATGGAGCAGATGAATTGTCTACACCTTCCGACATTCTGCCTCCTAGTGCAACTTGTTATAGTTGTTGCGTAGATGTCATATGAAATTCTGGAGGTACTTGGAAATGGCCCCATATTCTGTGGATTTTTCTGTATATGTGTTTTCAACGGTATCTTTACAGAATAATGTGTTTTCAACGGTATCTTTACAGAATAATGTGTTTTCATTAAAATACTTCTGGTGAATTCATTTTCACCTGGCCTACAAAAAATGACTCACAATTGTTTCTCCAAACAATGTTAAGTGGGAAGATCAGAAAGTGACACCAATAATTTTGTTACCAAAAAGTTTACCGATAACAGAGCAAAAATGAACGTACTTCTTTCACTTACATTCCTACATAGTCAACAACATTAATACTTTTCTCCCTTTGTGGTATCAGTTTCAATATGCCCTGTTTGTAAAAGTCTGTTCGGTCAGAGTATAGTCATCTGCAGACCCTGATTTCACTTCCACATCTGTTGCAAAGCATTGGCCAATCAGTGTTTTCTTCATGGGACTAGACAGATGGTAGTCTGATGGTGCAAAGTGTGGACGGTATAGTGGTTGCTGGAACACCTCCCACCCAAATTTCACATGAACAGGAGCAATGATGGGGAGGAGGCTGGGGGAGGGGGGCGGGAGGGGGGGGGGAGAGCATCGTCATGTAGAAGTTTGACACTAACAGTGTTAATGTCATGACTGCAGCATTCACAGTGATCTCATGTTCAACGAAGTCCACTAATAACACAGCGTGCATATCTCGGGACACTGCCACAAGCACTTTTGTAGTAATTAAGACCTTAGTTTCTCCTCCTGTATACAATGCTAAAGTAACACAGCCTCCCTAAGGTCCACAACGAAGGTGTTCCTCTTCGTCAGATTGTGAGTAACATTGGTGCTCTGACGTATCATGTATAAAACACATTGCTACTCTGTTGAGCCCTGTAGTACTTTTGTGTGAGAGTCACATTAAGAACTCGGATTTCTTTTGCTGATAGAGGGAATGTGTTTGAATGACACTGATATTGTAGTAAGTCGTGACGTGATCTCTCTCTTCACTTGTGTTCCTTGGTCTAATTCATTACAGTTGATCGAGTTTAGTTTGGTGGTGAATTAACAAACCTGTTTCGAAATGTTTTGACTTCCATTTACTTTATATTCAGTGACCCAATAAGAGCAGACAGATGGAGTAGCAATGCGAAGCTAATTATCGCCTATTAATGCCAATTTGTTTAAATTAAAGTTTTTGAGAAATGTGCCTAAGAGCAGGCAGCTTTGAAGCCTGTGTGTTTTTTCAGATATTTAGACGGTACTCTTCTTGTTTGCCGTCGTGGCACTGAGAATGTGAAGGAGTTTCTAAAACACTTAAACACCTGAGTTCAATCCACCTGAATATTTGTTTCATGATGGAGATGGAAAAGGATGGCTGTCTTCCTTTCCTAGATGTGTTCGTCAGGAAGAAGGCGGGTGGTATGTTGGGGGCATGTCATTTATAGGAAGCCAACTGACACTGAGTTATGTCTGCATGCTGACAGTTTTCACCATCTGGGTCAAGATGAAGGGGTACTTCGTACCTTTCTTCACAGGGCCCATATCATTTAAGATCCTGTGTGTGTGCAGCTGAGTTAGCCTGTCATGAAGTCATCTTTCGTCAAAATGGATATAGTTAACAGGGTTGGTCGTATTTTGTGGAAATATGATATGAAGTATGTTTTTTGACCACCATCTAAGATCAGGGTCCTTTTAGGGTTCATAAACGATGATCTTGGTGTGTGTAAGGTGGGTGTTTGTGTATTCCTTGCAGTTGTGGCCTGTCACATATTGCTCAGACTATCAGGACTGTGGAGGAACAGTGTACTGAGAATAAGCGGGACACACACACACTTACAACAGCTGAGCAAATCTGTCATTGCGGAACATTGTCTTGGCACTGGTCATCCTATAGAATATAACAACATGGAGATTGTGGTATGCACTTCCAGCTGTTTGGAGAAAGTTATTATGGAAGCTGTTGAAATTAAATTAGAAGTAACTTTATAGATAGAGATGGTGGTTTTTGTTTAAATTGTTGCACTCACTTGTCAAAAAACAAATGGAAAGAGTTTATGCTACCTCATTTGTTGATTATTTCATTATTGATTACCTCTCTCTCTCTCTCTCTCTCTCTCTCTCTCTCTCTCTCTCTCTCTCTCTCTCTCTCTCTCTCTATGATATTTCATAACCCTGTCTTCAGCTTCCTCAACTCATCATCAAACCATTTCTTCATACCTTTCTTTATTCTCTGTAGCTTATTACTTGTAGCTGTGAGAATGACTTCTTTTATTCTATTCCAGTACTCATTATTGGTCGTCTTGTGGTTTTTTTCCCATATCACTTAAAATATCTAAGTCAGTTGGAAACTTCAGCTTTGTATTTAATATTTTTTCTGTCCCTGTTCCATTTTCCAGTTCAGTCAGTCATGTGCCCAAGTCTGATTTTTATGTTTTAGCCGTGTCTTCAACCTGATTTTCATTTAATCAAAGGACTATTGTTACATCTCGTTTGTATTTTTGAATTCTGTGATCAAATTTTGGCATTACTTTTGCATTAATATGCGTATACACCAGTTATCCACTTTTTATAATTCTGCTTTGTCTATTAAATAGATGTTGCTAGAGGCTATTATCTTTGAGTGTAAGTCAAGGGGGAAAAAATGTGAACTGATTGTAGTCATCTAATTTTGAGAAGATAAACATGTGGTAGAATAAATTCATACTTTGTGGTCTCATCATAGTGTGTAGTCACAGCTATCAACTCCAAAGACCACATCTTCCAAATCACCCCATCTGTCTTCTGTATGAGGAAAATCCATGCACAACATTTGTGGATTTGAATAGTACTTGATCTCAAAATTGCTGGATTACATGTTTCTGGTGGCACCGGACAAAGGACAATGAATTTGACAGCAAACTACGACAAAATAACTGTAGCGAATGGTAGATATGCCATGACTGACTCTCATAGATATTTACATACGGAGAACTGTTGCTTTGTGCATGGTGCCTATATAAAGATGCACTGGTTGGAGAAATTAAGGAATCGTAAAATATATGACTATTATATCTTAGATATTAACTTGAAAGGGTGAAGGAAAAAGACACAATGGGCACTGAAGTAATTTTGTTGAACTGAAATCTATATAATTAGAAAATGGCAAAATAATAGGTACTGCGTTATTAGAGGGAAGTTCTAATATGCACAAAGATTCCCATAGTTCGCCAAGAATTTTGAAAAAAGTGAAATTTTCTAATTGGAATAATTAATTAACTAATTATCCATGTGAAAGTATACCTTTTTGGGAACAGAAAAATGGGGATTACAAAATAATAACATTCCTTTTAGGAAAGAATTACTTTAAGACTGGGAATCCTGGAACATGAAAATTCTGAATGTTATCTTTTAAAATAGTAATTTCTCAGAAAATAGTAAAATTTTGTGCAATACAACTTCAATAAGAATTTTTTTTGTGTACCCATAGTATATGCATTAGTAATGAAGAGACCATAAAAGAAAAACAAGAAAAAAGAAATCATCATAAGTGGTATTAGAAGGAATAGAGTAATCCCATATTCTGTGCTAACTAGTGACTGCAGCTCTGAGTCACTGCTCTTTTCATGTAATTCATAAACTCTTTTAAGTTTCCCATTCAGTAACGCATTGATCCCTGTTAGACACCAGCCAAATTGTCAGTGATGTGAAGGTGCCAGTAAGGGTGGAAAACTTGAGGTTCAGATTAGTGTATTGACTTAACTGCTTTAGTTCCCTGTACAAGATCATCTAATAATGTAACTTCTGACAATATTGAATTGACAGTAAAGTATAATGAGTCTATAGTCAATTAAATTAGTTGTCATCTGACATTTAAGGGCCAAAATCACGACTTTGTGACAAGTACTGTCTGCAGGCAGCCACCACGCTGCTCCACACATTGTGGCAATAGAAAATCACTTTGAAGTGTTTTATCTTCAACAAGAATTGTGCATGAAATCTGAAATTGAAACATAGTATAGATGTCTATGGTGTCTGTAAACATGTCAAAAATCTGCTCTTTATTTTAATTAGGGCAAAAAATTTGTTCTGAAACGTGTGAAAATTTCTCTTATGATGCTGGTGTTCTGGTGCTGCGTGTCTGTTCCATCCTCTGCCTTTGCCACTTTCACATCGGAGATCATTAATATCTGGTCATATAGACCAGTCATTGGATTACAAAAAGAGTATGAATTAAAAGTAGACAATGCTTCTGACATCGTGCACAGCACATTGTTGTGTTACGGTGGCCAATACAGTTATGTGATATGAACATTTCATGTCCATGTATGGACACGTGCATTCCACGGCCGTGTATTGGCCATCATAAACACAACACAGTGCACAGTATCGCTGCACCATCTATTTTTAATTCTTACTCATATCATGTAATCCTGTGACTGGTATATATGACCAGACATTCATTGTAATATTTTGACAATGACGTACCATTCAGAAATGTCAGACATTTTATGATCTTTCATTCTCACATTTGTTAATGGCTATAAAGCTAAAAACATATAATGCTGAATAAATGGATATTAAAATGTACAGTCAAATGGTGGAAATTCCAACGAAGAAGCATTACATGACTTTGGTTCCCAACAGAGAAAAATCATTAACAAAATGACAGTTCATCAAAAGACGTCTAGCAAAACCTAACATTCTCCCCCCTCCCCCCCCCACCGTGATGCAGTTGTGCCTATGTAAGATGATGAACCTGATTTGTGTGTAGCCTTTTTCATGATCATGTCTTCAGTAGCACATGACTGTGTGAAGTTCACATATTCCTGTGACCACTGGCACATTATGATGATGAACTGATTCTGTTTCTGTTCTGAACTCGCAAAACAATTTTAAATTTATTGATACTGCTGCTGCATTATCTACTGATGGCATTCTCAACTTACTACATTACAGCCAAATGGATTTTGCCCTTTTTCACACAAGCGTTAGCAAGATTACTAATTCCCGAACATTGAAAAGACAACTTTTCACCAAATTTTGCAAACGTAGTGTTCAAACGTTGTGTGTTTCCATCCTGTGATATACTGCTAGCATTAGTCACCCAGAAAACAATCATTAAAATACTAAACTTTTATATACTTGGGAATAGATCAAAGTAGATGACTACATTTCCTTATAATGTATTGAGAGGAATGTTAGAGGAGAAGTGATCCATAAAAGAAAGAATAGAATCACACAGCTGACAAGGCATTACTTGGCATGTGATGCTTTCACTAAAGAGCAGTGAACATCCTACCTTCTCGTGGATTTGGACTTACATTGACCCCTGTTCTCCCATCCAATTTTGCAGTGTTCTTGGAACTTCCGTATTTACTTTCTAAAACATTTGCCATTGACTGCAACAAACAACAAAATCGTTGAATGTTGGACAACCGACAAACACAAGTGCATTGGACACTGCTTTTATATTGAAAATTACCTTCTGTATATTTACAGTAACAATTTTTTCCTTCAGATTGTTTACCTCACTGTCAACTTCTGGTCAGTTGTACATTGATATTGATGGAAACTTCACAACACGCATCTTCACTTTGATAACCTCCACCGTATTTGCCTGTCCACATTTCATTTCTGCATCACTTACATTAACCATTACCAATTATATTCTGTACATCTTGTTGTTAATTACACATCATACTCTTCTCTTCATTAAGATTATAAACTTTGCTACCAATTTTATTCATTACTTGCATGCATTCAATTTCAATATTTGCATTGACAATTTCTTGAACTAACATTATAAGAGTAGGTTTTCAGTACTTCTGTTAATTCAGACTGACAGAAATCAACCACCTGTTCTTCCATCTCCTCCTTACATAGTTTTTCAAGCTCACCTGTACTACCTGCAAATCCTGACTACAAGCATCTGATGATGATGATGATTCCACATTTTGTGCAAACTCATCTGTTTTCTCTTCTATGCAGACTTGCACTGAATCTTTTTTTCTTGCCCAAATCTAATTTTAAGCTACTAATTTCATTCTGAAATTCTTTGTCACTACCATTTTTATTTATTTCCATCTCCGAACCACCGATGTCACTTTCATTGTTCATAAACTTAATTAATCATGGTGTAATGTCCTTATTTACTGACCCTTCCTGTGGCCTCGTTAACCTTTTCCACTTATTTCGATCTATCCTTTTCACTCTTTACATTGTCATAATCGATGGATTCACAAAATGACCTCAACAATGCCAACCAACACGGATTCCGAAGCCATCTGTCATCTGAAACCCAACTCATTTTTCACGTGACATACTGAAAGCTTTGGACCAAGGCAATCGGGTAGATACAGTATTTCTTGAGTTCTGAAAAGCATTTGACTCAGGATCTTGCCTGCTGTCAAAAGTATGATCATATGGGGTATCAACTGAAATTTGTGATTGGATTGAGGACTTTTTGCAAGGAAGGACACAGCATGTTTCCTTGGATGGAGGGTCATGTCAGATGTAGAAGTAACTCAAGGTGTGTCCCAGGGAAGTGTGTTGGGAGCCTGTTCACGTTGTATGTCAATGACATTCTGGACAATATTAAGTGTAACCTCAGATTTTTGCAGATAATGCAGTTATCTACAATGAAATACTGTGTGAAAGAAGCTGCATAAATATTCAGTCAGATCTTGATAAGGTTTCAAAGTGGGGCAAAGATTGGCAACTAGCTTCAAATATTTATAAGTGTAAAATTGTGCACTTCACAAAATGAAATAACGTAGTATCCTATGACTATAATATTAGTGAGTCAGTTTTGGAATCAGCCAACACGTACAAATACCTGTGTTAACACTTTGTAGGGATATGAAATGGATTGATCACATAGGCTCAGTTGTGGGTAAAGCAGGTGGTAGAATTTAGTTTATTGTTGAATAATAGTGAAGTGCAATCAGTCTACAAAGAAGATTGCTTACATATCAGTTGTGTGACTGGTTCTAGAATATTGCTCAAGGGTATGGGACCCGCACCAGATAGGACTAATGGTGGAAATTGAATGTATACAGAGAAGGACAGCACAAATGGACACAGGTTGGTTTTAGCAAAGGGATAGTGTCACAGAGATACTGAAAAAATTGAACTGGAAGACTCTTGAAGATAGTTTACATGTATCCCTAGAAAGTTTATTAGCAGTGTTTCAAGAACAGATTTTAAATGATGACTCTAGGAATATACAACACTCCTCAATGTATCACTGTCATAGGGATTGTGAGGACAAGATTACATTAATTACAGCATGCACACACACATCAGTCATGCGTCCCGCACTCCGCGTGTGAATAGAGTGGGAAGAAATGCTCATAACTAGTACATTGGGGCTTACTGTCTGCCAGGCACTTCACAATGGTTTTCAGAGTGTAGATGTAGATGAAGCCCTTGTCATTTAGTCTTTTATTTTGTTACTTCATCAAAAAGGTAAATTATTTTAATTTTACCCTGCTATCATCATAAAATTCATTTTTAAATTCTGGTTTTTGCTCCCTGTGTCATCACGAGGTTCACTTCTGATTCTTACTACCTGGCCCTCAACATGAAACACAATGTCTTCTCTTCCCTTGCCACTCATCATTGCAAACATGAATCAGTCTAGTAAATATGCCACCTTGTGCATAAAATAGGTCCATAAAATATTAATAGGAAAGGTAGGAATCTGATAAGTGCAAACGTAATACCTGTGAAGGAATTCGTAGCTACTTCAGAACTTTAATTTTAATTACTTTCTAAGTTGATATGTTTCTTTAGAATTTGAATGATATTATTGAAAAGTTGGAATGGGAGTCTTTATATGAGTGGTCACTAAGTCTTCAAATACATATTAGCTCTTATGATATTTGCAGTTATCCATACATTTTGATTAGCAACACTATCATAAAAACTGCATACACTACAAAAATCAGTGTACCAGAAGTAATGATCTGAACAGTGCATCAAAGTGAAGTTCAGCCTAAATAACTTTCCGAAATCTTATATTACAACATGTAAATTACAGTAGTAAACTGTATCCATGTCAGATAAAGATTAGAGAAAGAAGTTCAGCTACTTGAAAACCAGAAGTGTTCCATGGGGTATGCAGAAATGATCAGTTTCAAATAGTGTTGATTTCATGCTATTGATTTTTCCCCTGAATGAGTACATTAACTTCACTTTTGACCTAGACTAAGGCCATTAGCCTAAACCAGGGAAACTATCCTGATCCATCCCACCACCACCACCAAATCTTATCAACAAAAGATAAGGTAAATAATATTTACCGGGCACCTTAGTGCCACACATTATATCAGGTCTCGCCCCTTTAAAAAAATCTTCCTACATTGCTCCACTGTAACAGTTTGACACCATGCTAAGAGACATAGCACATTTTTAATGATATGTTGCTTCTGGGCAGTGGCATCACTATAGACATTTATCATCTCTCTGGATGATTTGGCTACTGATACCTTTGTAATGTTGATTTTCCCCATCTATATGAGGAGCATATCAAAGTATCATCTTTTTAATGTCAATAATATGTAATGTAATCTCATATTTCTGATTCAATAATACTTAATACCTTGAACATCCATAAAATAAAAATAAAACAATGTATTAAGTCCACAAATTAAATTAAAAACTTGACACAAAGAAAGAAAGAAAGAAAGAAAGAAAGAAAGGGAGAGTATCAGGCACAGTCAGTCAGTCTCTGTCTCTCACTGTTTGATGTACTGGTACATGAAACACTGAACATTCAGGCTTTTTAGACTGATCCTTTCCCACTGGAGAATGCTAGGAAAAAAAGCAGAAATAAAAAAAGATAAGATATTTGAGTGGATAAATGTGCTACCTCAGACACTCAACAAGGAAATGTAGAAGAAACAAAGCAAAAATTGAATATTATGTCTTGCTTTTTGATTACAGTGTATTAAAATATTTTGTTGTTACATCTGAATTTGTAAAAATGCACTTGCCAATGAGTAGAAAGTCAATTTTCAGAACATTAATTAATTTGTTATCAAAAATAAACTATTTCTGCAATACTGCCTTAACATCAAATTCATTTGCTTGATATAAAATTAAATTTGAATGCAGCCAAAAAGCACATAGGGTGGCACAGAGCTACTGAAGTTTTGTGCCAAATGTCACTATTCTAAAATTTGTTAATAGTCAGTTATTTGTTATGATGTTCAGTAACTATTATCTTTTAAGGTTGTTTAATGTTCTTTTATGACCTCTAAACATACTGCACTTCATGAAAGTGATAGTAAAGTTATTACACAGTTGTTAGACTGTTTGTTAGCTATGTTAGTCCCTTGTAAATTCAGTGATTCTCTCATGACACAAAACAAAAATAAATACATTTTTATATGTAAGTTCTAATAAAACCAAAATAGTCTTCAAACATTGCATGAAATACAGTTGAGTAACTTGTTCATATTTATATGTTGTTATTTTTGTGTTTTAATATATTTCCATCATTATTGAACTTTTAAAGGGAGTTTGCAACATCTATTAATTTCACTCAGTTACTAATGGAATCTTATGTTTAACTGTTCATTACATTTGTTTTTATTTTTTAATAAATTTAAAACGTTTTAATTCTTCAAACGTCTTTCAAATATGGTAATATTGCTTTTATTTAATACTCAAGCTGCATATTGGTGAAAATGATGACCTTGGAGTCATCAGATATGACCAGAAGGTGGGCTTCATTCTGGAAAATGTCCAGGTGATAAACAATGGATTCTATAGTTGCTGCGTACTTCCTGGTGGCATCTGCAGTGAAGACGAATGTCCTCGTCAATATTCTCTTGAGGTGCTAAGTATGTAGTGAACTCTGAGTGTTGATATTGTTTTTAATGGTTGCACTGCTATTAAAATATAGAAACTTGTATTCGATATTCTATATAATATAGGTTCACAAAGTTTGATAGTTGTAGCAACAGTAATAGTTTTTAAATTTGCAGTTAAATTCCCTTTGTCACATCAGAATCATAAAGGAGATATAAAATGAGCAACAAGCAATTAGTGCCCAACACAGTACTATTATTATGAAATATGAGATACGTTATTTTATAGAATGCTATACATTGTTTTAAACTGAGTCTCTTCTATTTGGGGTGTGCAGTGCACAATTTTCTGGTTGTATTTTAGCCAAAAACACACAATGTCATTGTCAATTGAGGGTTGAGAGAGGATATGACAATTCACTACAGCATTTAGCCAACTTGCAACTGGATAGAAAACAGTGGCAATTAAAATGAATGCACAGACAAGATGATGGTGTCAGAGACTTGCAAAAGACCAAATACATGATGCTATCACAGAAATACATGATGCTATTGTATGGCTTACCATTTTCCTACTGTTATCTCCCAGTGTTACTGAAATTGTCAGTGTATTCATTTGTATATTACTGTGGGGGTGAATTAGATATTACAGGTCTAAAACCTCAACCTATCTTACATATTGTAATTAATGGATATCAATTTCTATTTTTCAAAAGTATTTTACAGAATAATGTCATAACACACTGTCGATGTAACCACCGTAACAAATCTAAAAAGTACCAAATCCATAAGATTTTTTGTATTTTTGACTGTTTATGGGGGATATTTTCTTAAGCAGACTAATACAACTTCTGCATAATTTAAAGTCTCTGGATCATGTCCTCTGAATACATAGAGTTATGAAAAATACTGACCACAGCTCAAAGGAGGAAAAATAAATGTGTCTGAGGGGAAACAATAAATCTTTGATTTGTGCCATTGTCAAATATTAATTAGCCACTGTTGCAGTTTGTCTTTGTAGTGTAAATAGTGGACGAGGGGGTTGTATTTGAAACTGCTGCTCCCTGTTGCTAGACACATTGCATGAAGTCCTACAGTAGTCTGCAGCTGTAACATTTGCTGTGAAACACTGACTCTGACATTGGATTTCCTATATCTTCCAAATTGACAGAAATTCTTCTTCTATCACATTATCACACAGTTGTTCCCTTCATTGAGGACTTATCCTCTCACTCAATTGTCTATCACAGTAAAATTCTTTCCACACTCATAATGTTGACGCCTTAATTTTTAATATCTGTGATTGTTGTTTTGACTTTTCCACATGCTGAAACTGTCCTCCTGACAACCATTTCCTTTTGGACTACACGTCTTTCTTGCAGCCATTTCACTTTAGCTCATTGGACTTCCTATTGACTTCATTCATAAGTCACATATTATTGTATACCCTTCTTTACCTGAAACCTTTTTTGTGTTCTCCTCTTTCTTCAATGAATTGAGGTACTTCTCTTGTCAGACAAGGTTCCTTCAGTTACTTTCCTGCTAACTATGTGTCATACGCAGGAAAAGCAACCACTCACTTATAGTAGATTGATGCATGGAGCAAAGAAACACTCAACAGAAAACAGCATTCACACTAGCTTTTGTGCACTAGCTCTTTTTCTAGCAATAGCACTTACATTCACACAGACACAAACACAACCACACGAACACCTAAATGCACACTCCTGTGGCCATGGCAAGACTAATTATTTTCTTGTAACTGTATTAGTCTGCCTAACTTCTGGGATTGCCCTTTTTAGGGCTGTCTATTAATCTACAACTGAATTATTACTATTATAAACAGTCTTGATCACAATTTATTTAACAAGGTGACCGGTTTCAACCACTACTGTGGTCATCTTCAGACCATTGAGTAGGAACCTCTTTCCTTGAAGAAGTAGTGATTCCTTGAAGAGTAGTGATTCTTCAAGGAAAGAGGTTCCTACTCAATGGTCTGAAGATGACCACAGTAGTGGTTGAAACCGGTCACCTTGTTAAATAAATTGTGATCAAGACTGTTTATAATAGTAATTATTTATAAGACATTGATCACTGTTGTGCCCATAATGTATTCAAAAGTAATACAACTGAATTGTCTACTGTGGTATTCCTTATCATTGTGTCTACAACTGTAGGGAATTTCAAACACACTTCATTTTTCCTCATTATTTACGTATCCCACTGCTTCACATTTTACTACTTCCTTCTGTGATTCCTGAAGTTTAAGAGACTCATCAGGAAGAATCAAACTTTTGAAAATAAATTGGCAAGGAGTTAGCTGCTGAACAGTGTATTTGTCTGTACTATCTGACATTTATTGCTGGACTAAAGGAGTCTTTCCCTCTGTCATTCCTTGTGCCAAGCCAGTATTCCACAAAACCTCTACCTACTATTTCTTTTACTACAGTGTTGCCAACTCCCCCCCCCCCCCCCCCCCTGATTGTAAGATTTTCATCTCTTTTACGGATGAAATTGCTTGTTCACAGTCCTCGTAATACTGTTTCTCTGTCCAACTTCCGTCTGTGACATTGGCAGATATACCTGAACTGTAGGTGGCACAGGTCTGGTTTTGATTCCCATGAGGATAATCCTCTTGCTGAACTATATATTGTAGTGATATGAATGTGTGGTGTCTGGACACCATATATTCACTGGAAAGTACAGGCACCATACATTCATGTAATTGATTCACCTTAATGGGCAATGAATCAACCATTTTCAGTGTGGATGTACAATAAAGTTCGGCCTACTATGAAAATATCAAAGTAGCAAATGTGAAGGACATGGACAGGGATTTGCGAATATGTGGCGCTAGGAGGGAATGTAGGTCAGCTGGGAGGCACACCGAGATAGTCAGACCATTTGAAGTAAACACTGTGTCTAGACGATGCAGTGGTTAATGCAACTACATAGTAAGTAGGAGATTCTGGGTTCAAATTTCAGTCGGGTGTGACATTTTCTGTCTTTGCTGATTTTGCATAAAGTCCCTACGCAGCTGACATCAATAGTCACCCTTCACACTTCTCCCTAACAAAATATTTATGGTGAGTCACTCTTTTCTGTACCTCCCTACATATGAAAAATTCTACTCTTTTTTTTTTTTTATTTTTTTTATTCAATTTATCCAAAATGTGGTTGGCTAGAAACCACCACTTCTTTCTGCCCCATATCTCTGAACACTACTACATTTTTTGAACATGGTCACTTCTTCCTTATCAGTTCCCTCTCTGATCTGAATGGGAAACAAATCTGAAATTTTTTGCCGATGGAGAGATCATCATGATATATCATGAGTCACTGGGGATGTTTTCTTGCCATGTGCATCCTCATACCATAGACAGTTACCATCCTTAAACCACAGACTGTTGACAGTTCTTCAGTCATTTTGTGCTGTTTCATACCCCAAGGGCAATAACATATCTTAAAACTCCAGCTGCTCCTGTGCACTATTTAACAATGATGTAGGCAAGTTGAGGGTGACTCTGTGTACCAGAAGTCTTTGTTCACTATTGCTAATGATTTTTATTGATGATTGATATAGTTACAGGGATCAAACTGGAGATGTACTAGATGTAAAACATTATTTTTAATATATCGATTCATCAAAAAGATTGATTCTTATTTGAACTTAATGGAATGATGTGTTTTGAATAAGTTGGTATTTAAATTTGTTCTCTGGGAGTTATGCCACTGGTGATTTGCACACTTTTTGTTTAACAAATTTGCTTAATTTAAAACAGTAGTTATCAACTTCACTGCTTTTAAAATAAAAAAAATTATAAAACTGATTTACTAAACTGGACATGTAACGTATTAGAATTGGTATAAAAAAAAATAGTTTAGAAACAAGAATAGTACTGACACTGTTTGATGAAACTGAAAATCATTCTGTGAATGTATGAGGGTCTTTCAATAAATATTGCCCTAATGTTTTTACAGCCAGTTCTAGACCAAGATGGCGCCGATAGGATTGTGTGGTGATAGGATGCTCGAAAATCAGGTGAAATTAAATTCTTCTTGATGCAGAAAGTGTAAAAAACGTGTTGTCAAATGAATTCGGTGCATCCAGTGCAACCTTTGGTTACATGAGAAGTGCGTGAACGTGTGTCTTAAATTTATAAATGACTAGAGGTTGGCAAGAAATTGCGTATCTGTTATAAATCACAGTGATTGAGAAGTCATAGATATCACAATAACTTAACAGAATCTGGCCGCGATTTCAGTCACAACTGAGAGTCGCAAATAAGCCTCTAACATTCAACACCATGTGCCATCTGTTGGCCAAATTTCTTACTTCTTCCTGTGAACCTCTTGTTTAGCTGCGATTTCAGTGACAAGTCGCGGATAGAAGTAGCAAATAAAAAAAGCACAGCTAGAATTCGATGCCGTATGTGGTCTGATGTCCTACGTCCATACTTCATTCTGAGAACTTTGTCTCTCACAATATGGATGCATTACACGCTTATGGTCAAAGAAATGAACCAAGTAGCTATTTTGCTCTTTCCTCTGAGAAAAATTTTATACTCGGTTGAGAATTGGCGCAGCTGAGTAATGTGAAGGCCGAATAAAGGTGGTGCTGATAGACAGACCTATATCATAGCCTGGAATTTTCGTGACACATTTAAACACACACTTCATCATAAAAGCTAAAACTGCACGGTAATTTCAAAAATGCATAAGGGAAAAGTCTTCGATGAGTATTTTGATGTGTATTACACACACATTATACATTAAACTACAAAATATGCAATCTGGTGCCTACTATGTAACTTTTGTCAAATGTTTAACAGCTATTCAAATGGTGCATTTTATTTTTCTGGCTGGGGGAAAAAAAATCTCAGGTTGTTCCATAAGGCTCCATATTAGGCTCAGTCCTGTTTCTCTTCTGTGTTAATGACTTACCATTAAATATCAGGTCCATATCAATTCTGTTCACAGATGAAACTTCTGTCTTCGTTGAAGGTCAGGATTCGGAAAAAATTCCCAAATCTGTGATCAGTACCCTCAGTACCTTAGAAACTTGGTTTCAGCTAAATGAGTTAAATCTAAACATACCTAAGACTCACATGATGCAGTTAAAAACCAAACAGTCAAAATGTGAGCAGATTAAGGTTGTACACAACAACCAAGATACAGAAGAAGTTGACTCAGTCAGATTTTTAGGTTTAAATGTAGATAAAAATTTGAGCTGGCAGGCACACATTGAATACTTAGCAAACAAACTGAGCAACTTTGCATTTGCAATCCAAATACTATCAACTGCAACTGACATGTACACATAAAAAGTAGCATATTATATTCAAGCTACTTTAAATCCATTATTAGGTTTTTTCTTTTTTTCCCTTTTTTTTATTTATTTTTTTTAGTGTAGATACTAAAAATACAGAAGAAATCATTGAAAATATGTGCACTGCTAATCACAAAGAACCATGGCAACCATTATTTAGAAAACTTAAAATATTAACTCTGCCATCCTTATACATAAGAGATTGTTACACTTTTGTTATTTGAAGGAAACAAAGCTAGAAACGAAGAAAATTTTATGCTACCCACCCATTGCCTCAGACTGTTTGCCCAGGGACCTCAGTACATGGGAATGAAAATTTTTAATAAATTAAAAGGGAACAAATTGATGCAGATGAATTTAGGTCCACTTATAAGAAAGCTGTATGAGGTACTGACACTGAAGTGTTACTACTCAGTGAATGAATTCATACAGGACAAACTGGAAATTTTAGCTGGATACAGTGCATTACATATTCCAAGAAATATCCTTATATTGTTATTATTTATTGTAGTGCTATTATTTATTAGTGTAAAAATCATTGCAGCGTATTATAAATTTTTGACATGTCTTTTGTACCCAAACCAAATGGATTGCAAATGTATGTCATGAGATGAATAAAACACAATTCATAGAGGAAAAGTCATTTTATATGCCTCAAATGTGATGCATCTTTTGCATGTTTGTGAAGTTTTGACCAATTCCGACAGATGTTAGGGGTTTAGTGAGCCATAAAAAATGGCTCCAAAGAAGGTATGAACATGCCTAAACATTTCTGTGCAGTTAATAAGAGTACTGTTAGGTGACCCCGTGCGGGTTCGGGGGTAAGAATAGGCCCACGGTATTACTGTCTGTCGTAAGAGGTGGCTAAAAGGAGTCTCTCACATTTTGGCCCTTGTGTGATGGTCCCCAGTAGGGTTTGATTTCTTTATTTCCAAATTTTCCGAAGAGCGAGCCAATTGAGGAATGGTGCCTTACATGGTGCATTGTGTCCATAGTGCATTGAGATCTTTAGCCGGCTTCCTTGTCGTCGCATTGCAGTCCCGCTCGTTCTCCATCTCTTTGGCGAGGATACATTCCTGGGTGCAATTTCCGCCATGCACTGTGCAGTGTCGCTTTCTGCGGAGGCGACAACCGTGGACATCATAGTACCTAAAATCCAGCATGGTAGCCAGTCCGTTGTGGTGGGGCCACCATGTACCCTGTTGGTTGTAGCCCCCTGACAACACAGGGATCACTATGCTGATGCCGGCGCCGCTAACTCGCCACATGTGCCAAGGAGTACATGCATATCTCCCGGGAGCATCGGGACTCCCAGCAATGGCGATCCTGCCTGTGGCCCTTGCTGAGGCTGGCTGGTGCCCGTGGGGAGGGCCCTTGGTCGGAGTGGGTGGTATTGGCGGGTGACCCGCAATGAAGCGTGGTACATCATCTCTTGCTAGTGGCCAGCCGCCAGCAGTCTCTAAGCATTCTGGGGCTCAATTCAATGCTCAGACATACGATCCAAAATCGTTCCACTCCCTGGCCACGCTGTGGGATGAGTGAAAGGCTAAGGGTGGCAGCGAGACTTATTTGCCCTGGTTCCTAGTTTGTACGAGAGCTGATGGGGAGTCTTTCATGGTGACGAAGCCTCAGTTCTTTATAGAGCATTTAGAGGACAAGTTTGGAGAGATGGAGGGCTTGTCCAAAATGCACTCTGGGGCTGTTTTAATACAAACAGCATCCTCTGCCCAGTCAAGAAGGTTACTTGTTTATGACAAGTTTGGGGATGTTTCAGTTACCATCACGCCCCATAAGACTTTAAATGTGGTCCAGGCTATTACATTCCATAGGGATCTTCTTTTGCAGTCCGATGACGAGCTGCTCACCAATCTAGAGCGGCGAGCTGTTCATCCGGCGCATTCATGCGGGTCTGAGGGAAAATCAGGTTGCTACTGGTGCCTTCGTCTTGGCCTTGGAGGTTGATACATTACCGGAGAAGGTCAAGGTGACTGTTCCACTGGTGTGACATCAAGCCCTATATCCCTCCCCCGATGCAGTGCTGTAAGTGCTGGAAGTTCGGCCATATGTCTCTCCACTGTACTTCCAGCCTCACATGCCGAGATTGCGGATGCCCATCACATCCCAATAGTCCATGTGCCCCACCTCCGATCTGCGTCAACTGCAGAGAGCATCATTCACCTTGCTCACCAGACTGCAGGATCTTGCATAAAAAGTGGAATATAAGTCACTGGACCGACTGACCTATACTGAGGCTAATAGGAAATATGAAAGACTCCATCCTGTGTGCATGACTTCCTCATATGACAACAGTGATAGCCCCATCTGTTGCACCAATTATGGTCGGCTCTCAGAGCCTTAAGACGACACCTGCCCCCTTGATGGTGAGGAGGGCACTTCCCTCCCTGTTGCTCCCGCACCATGTACTTCAGGGGCAGCACCCCCCCCCCCCCCCCCCAACCATCGAGGACATCCATCCCCACTACTAAGCCAGAGAAGCGTAAGTCTTCTTCGGCTTCTCTCACTAGGAAGGGGTCCCTGGGGTCACTCCATTCCCAGGTTCCTACCAGTGGCAAAGCAGACACCCACCATTGGATGCTGAAGAAGCCCCAGGTAGCTGGTGGTAGGGCTTCGTGTTCCTCTTCAGTCTTGTTGACTGAATCAAAGAAGCCCTGCCAGCTACAGCAACCCAAGCAACAGTGCGAGAAATTGAAAAAGACCTTAAAGATGAAGGAAATTGTGGTGGCACCCCCCACCACCATCGTTACCTACCAGCTCTGTGTCTGAGGATGGGGTGGAGATTCTGGTGTCCGCTGAGGACCTAGAGCTTGCTAGTCAATCAGCCACGATGGATGTCACTCCCATAGGTACTCAGTCGGTGGCAGCAGGTGACCCAGTGCCGTAATCTGTCTCCTCGGTCCTGTCACGCCTTTTTCGGCCATGGACAATGTCATTCTCCAGTGGAACTGCAATTGTTTTTTCCACCACCTTGCTGAGCTCCAACAACTTCTCAGCCTTCACCCTTTCCTGCTCTACATTGTTCTACAGGAAATTTAGTTTCTGGTGATGTGAACCCCCACCCTCCACGTCCCTCTTCTCCAAACACCTTTAGAGGCTGTCGCTGTTCGGGTGTGGACGCCACCACAGGCTGTTACTGTCTGCAGTCTCTATCTTCCACCGGATGGTGATGTCCCGCAGCATGTCCTGGCTGCGCTGGTAGCCCAATTGTAGCCCCCTTTCCTGTTACTGGGCGACTTCAACGCCCATAACCTTCTGCAACGCCCATAACCTTCTGTGGGGTGGATCAGTGGCAACAGGTTGAGCAAGTGTTGGCACAGATTGACCTTTCTCCTTTAAATAATGATGCCTTCACATATTTCAGTGTGACGCATGGCACGTACTGAGCCATCGACCTTTTGATCTGTAGCCCTAGCCTATTACCATCTACCCAGTGGAGTGAGCATGACGACTTGTGCGGTAGTGACCACTTTCTGATCTTTTTGTCACTGCCACAGCATCACTCTTCTGGGGGCCCTGCAGATGGGGTATGAACAAGGCTGACTGGGACGTGTTCACCTCCATTGACACCATTGAGCCTCTTTCCAGTGACGCCATTGATGTGGTGATTCACTCAATCACCACCAGCATCGTTACTACCGCAGAATCTGCAATTCTGTGTTCTTCAGAGTCCCCTCGGCCTTGGTCACCTGAGAGGCGATTAGCGATCACAGGCAGGCCCTCAAGCATCAAAAGCGGCATCCATCATTGGAACATCTCATTGCCTTTAAACGGCTCCGTGCGCAAGCCTGCCGCCACATTCGCCGACACAAGCAGGAGTGCTGGGAAAAGTATGTCTCCACCATTGACCTCCGTACCTCTCCATCGCAGGTTTGGGCCAAGATTCGGTGACTCTATGGCTATCAGACCCCCGTCAGCGTACCTTCACTTTCATTGAATGGAGCACTCTGTACTGACTCGAACACAATTGCACACCACTTAATGGAGCATTTTGCTCAGAGTTCCACTTCTGCGATTTACCTGCTGCCCTTCTGCTCCCTGAATGAGCGGTTGGAATGATGGTGCTTTTCATTCCACACGCGCCACCCTGAATTGTACAACGCTCTGCTCAGTGAGTGGGAATTCCAAAGTGCCCTAGCCACTTGCCCTGATACAGCTCACGGGCCAGATCGCATCCAGCCAGTGATGCCTCCTAGACCTTTTCAACCGTATCTGGGTTGAGTTCCCATCGCAATGGCGGGAAAACATCGTAATCCCCATATTGAAACCTGGAAATAACTCACTGGAGGTGAACAGCTACCGCCCCATTAGCCTCACCAACGTTCTTTGCAAGTTGCTCGAACGCATGGTAAGACGGAGGTTGAGTTGGCTACTTGAGTCTCAGGGCCTTCTGGCTCCGTCTCAGTGGGTTCCGTAAGGGCTGCTCTGTCACCGATAATCTGGTCTGTGTGGAGTCTGCTGTCTGTAAGGCCTTTGCCTGCCACCAGCATCTGGCTGCGATCCTTTTTGATATGCGGAAGGCGTACGATACGACATTGCAATATCACATCCTCTCCACGCTTCATGGGTGGGGTCTTCAGGGTCTACCGAGCGAGGTGGCGCAGTGGTTAGACACTGGACTCGCATTCGGGAGGACGACGGTTCAATCCCGCGTCCGGCCATCCTGATTTAGGTTTTCCGTGATTTCCCTAAATCGCTCCAGGCAAATGCCGGGATGGTTCCTTTCAAAGGGCACGGCCGACTTCCTTCCCCGTCCTTCTCTAATCCAATGAAACCGATGACCTCGCTGTCTGGTCTCCTTCCCCAAAACAACCAACCAACCATCTTCAGGGTGTGCTCTTGATTTTCATACAAAATTTTCTGTCACTTCATTCCTTCTGCGTGCAAGTTGCAGCCTTCCATAGTTCTGCCCGAGTTCAGGAGAATGGGGTCCCGTAAGGATCTGTCTTGAGTGTTTGCCTCTTTTTAGTTGCAATTAATGGGCTTGCTGCAGCGGTGGAAACATCTGTCTCAGCTTCCTTGTATGCTGATGACTTCTGCCTATACTATAGCTACACTGGCATTGCAGCTGCTGAATGGCAGCTGCAGGGTGCTATCCACAAGGCGCAGTCTTTGACTGTAGCGCATGGATTCCAATTTTCGGCTGCCAAGACCTGCGTTATGCATTTCTGCCGGCGTCGCACTGTTCACCCTGAGCCACGGCTTTATCTTGACTGCGAACCTCTTGTTGTGGTGGAGATGCATCGGTTTTTGGGATTGGTTTTCGATACCCGGTTGACTTGGTTGCCTCATGTCCGGCACAAACATGCTGGCGGCATCTTAACGCTCTTCATTGCTTGAGTCACACCAGCTGGGGTGCCGATCGGTCTACCCTTCTATGACTGTATCGGGCATTAATTCAGCCCCGTCTAGATTATGGGAGCCTGGCTTACGGTTCGGCATCACCTTTCGCATTGCATTTACTTGACCCCATCTTTCACAGTGCGATCTGACTTGCCACTGGAGCTTTCGGCACAAGCCCTGTCAACAGCATACCTCTGGAGGCTGGTGTCCCTCTATTGCGGATCCGGCACCAATGATTACTGGCTGGTTTGCTGCACACATTTCCCATATGTGTCTGCCCCCGTAGTGTGAGCCATACCTTCGGCTCGATTTGGCACAGGGTCCGAAGGACTCAGTCCCACTTGAGGCCCTCCACCGCCACTTTCTTTCACTCCTTGCCGTATTTCAAGGCTCTGACGTCGTCTCTACCAATGGTTTGATGGTTGCTGGTATGTTCTTACTCTTAGGGGATCATTCTGAACAAAGCTCATTGGCGGCTGGCTCCAGTGTTTTCACTGCTGAGCTGGCAGCCATCTCTCACTCCCTAGAGTGTATCTGCTCATGCTCAGGTGAGTCCTTAGTTATCTGTAGTGACACCCCAAGCAGTTTATGCGCTATCAACCTGTGTTTTCCTCGCTCTCGTCAGGTGATGGCTATCCAGGAGTACCTCCGTACTGTTGCTTGTTGCGGCCGCTCCGTGGTCTTTGTGTGGACCCTGAGTCATGTCGGCATCCCGGGAAATGAACGGGTAGACACACTGGCCAAACAGACTGTCAGTGCCCCGGCCTTGGAGATTGGCCTTTGACAGTGTGATCTCAGGTCAGTTTTGTTGCAGAAGGTACTTGGTGCCTGGAGTGATGAATGGCGCACCCTGCCTTTACCCAACAAACTTAGTCGTCAAGGAGGCTACAGGTGTGTGGCTCTCCTCCTTGCGAGCCTCCCACAAGGACTCAGTTGTCCTCTGCCGGCTACGCATTGGCCACACCTGGCTGACGCATGGTCATCTCTTGCAACGTGAGGACCCACCTCTCTGTCGCTGTGGATCAGTGTTGACAGTGGTTCATATCTTGTTGGCCTGTCCATTTTTAACTGTGCTCAGGCAGACGTTTGCGCTGCGAGGTACACTCTTTGAACTTTCATCGGATGTCGCTGCAATGGCAGACCTAGTTTTGAGTTTTATTCATGCAGGGGTTTTTATCACTCGATCTAAGGGTTTGTGTCCTTTTTTGTGTTTTTTTTTTTCGTCTGGCCTTTGGCCTATGGTTTTAGATTGTGGTTTTTAGTGTTTTTCTTGGTGGTTGACTTTTCTTTTTTGTTTTCATGGTCAGCCAACCACTGTCATACTGTGTGCTTTTGATTCCTTTTGTCTGTGTCTTTCTGGTTGTATGTCGTCTCTCGTCATCTCAGTTGCTTTTATCTCTCTTCTTTCCCCCCTTGTAGGATTTTATGGCCTTGGAACAAGGGACTGATGGCCTTTGTAGTCTGGTCCCTTCAACCCCCACAAACCAACCAACCAAGTATTGGGTGATGGGCAAAGAGATTTAAAGTGCCAATAAGTGGAGGAAGTGAGCTCTACAATGGGACTCGTTTGGGACACTGTCATAACCACTGCTACCAACATGGTGTATGTGTGGATGCCGTTATTCATGGAGACCACCATCTAACAACTAGATAAGTTTGCTCTACAGCTATTGGTGAGCATTGGAAGCGTGTGTTTTGTTGAAAACTCTTTGATATTCAAAGGAGTACTGAGGATGGGTTTCCGGAACTCATAACAGACCACAAGATTAAAAGAAAAAGCATGTCATCTGAACTACTCAAGTAGTTTGAGGGCAATGGGAAGGCTTTCCTGTCAGTGGTCATTACAGGTGCCAAAACGAGTGTGCATAACTTTAATCTGGAAATAAATGCCTGCCTCTAGAGCGATACCACACATGGTTACGAAACATGGAGTAGTTCAAGGCTGCTCCATCTGGTGGCAAAGTCATGATGACACTATTTTGGTATAGCATGGTGTCATTCTCATAGATGTCACCAAGAGGATCACTCATTAATTCAGGGGCCCATGTGAAGATGAAAAAAGTGCAAGAACCATTTCTGACTTGTTTGGTCTGATGAGAATTGGAAAAAATCTTCCGCCAACACAACAGTCCACACCCTTATGCAATTCTCTGGTTATGGGAACACATCACCAAATTGTGTTGGAAATCATTGCCTCATCCATCCTAAAGCCCTTGGACTTCCATCTTCGTCAGTCATGTAGAGGTTCTCCATGAGGGACCAGCCATCATGATGGTGATGGTGACGATGATGATGGTGACGATGACGACGATGATGGTGACGATGACGACGATGATGGTGATGGTGGTAATGCATATAATTGAAACATGGCTACACATGAAGGACAAGAGCTATTACCAGCAGAGAATATATGCTCTTACACAACACTGGCAGTAGGCCTTAGAATATGATGGAGAGTACGTAGGAAATTAGTACATGGACAAGAAATGTTGATAGATATTGTAACCAAGTCTAATTCTTAATAACAAATATGTCGTGAGAAAAAAAATCTGTTCCACATTATTTATTGAATGACCCTAGTACCATGCATAATGTGGAATTCAAATGTGTTCTCACATAGTGACTTACTACTACTCCTCCTCCTCCACCACCACCACCACCACCACCACCACCACCACCCCCCCCTCCCCTCCCACCCTAAAATGATCACTGGTATTATGTACAAGGTTCACAAAATTTTTCTACACATACCTTTTACTTACTGTACATGATCTCTTTTGAAATACTCTCATCAACAATTGATACCCCCACTCCCAATGCCGTTTCTACTTTCGGACCAGACATGGTACGCCTCTTGCTGGATTGTGCGAAGTGCTGTCTCCAATTTCCTTTTATCTCATCTATCGCTGCAAGTCTTCATCCTTTCATCAGGGTTTTCAACTTTGGAAATTAAAAACAGTAGTTCATACAAGCCAGGTCTGGAGACTGTAGGGTGAGGCAGCAGTGATTTTGTTTTTTTGATCAGTAGTCATGCTTGATTCGTGGTCATCCAACTAAAGTATTACATTCATCTGCACTCTCTCGGGCAGCCAGTTTTCGAATGGCACACACAATTTCCGTGACATTGCTGACATTAGCGTTGTTGATAGACATCAAATGGTAATCATTAACTTCAGTCCGTCCATTTTTAAACCATGTGAACCATTCGTAACACAAAGTACAGCATATGCACACATCACCGTAGGCCTCCTGCATCATTTAGTGTGTGTCTGTAAAGGTTTTCTTGAGTTTTGCATAAAATTTAATGCAGATGCATTTCTCCTGTAGTGCAGCACGACGTTCTACTGAATACAGCTCTGTACAATAACTAACAGACATACAACAGTGAAACATCTGACAGTTACACCTTAAACACAGGCATGTTCAGGAATGCCAACCACATTTTGCTCCAACACACCATTGGTACGAAGTTATGAATGTTCCGGAATTTTCTGAACAGACCTCATACTAGGAATTACTCTAATTTTCATAGTATGATGTTGTCTGAATTATATATAAGAAATATTTATAGAATCTTGGTTTCGTTCAGTTCATTTGATAGGGACGTGTCAAAAATAATGCTCACTAATATTGAAAATCCAGAAGTAGTAGGTAGGAAATAGAATATTATCAACTTAGAGAGAAGTATGCATTTTGTTTATGTATTAAAAAAAAGTGTGTAATCTTATCATTTGTAGACGTTATGAGGGACATTTAGGAAATAATGACTATGTACACACCAAGTGCTGATCCCTAAACATTGTGATGCATGCCAGTTACTTAGTTTACCCATCTCGGAGTGACCTGAGTTTTGTTGCCAAACAATTGTACCTCTTTGTTGTGTAACCCTTCAAAATAGCGGTGTCTGTTGCAAATGCTGCCTAATGCAGAGTGCATAGTATCGTTCATTTTTCTGAATACACAAAATGTTTGGCCTATCAAAATTTATAGGTAAATCGAAGAGTGTTTGTAGTGATACTGCAGTGAATGAATGGGTCTTCAGTAGTGTGGAATTTTGGCAGCAGTGGTTTTTTTGGATCCATGACAATTCGTGACCTCGCACATGAGTTAGAATGCAGCAAGAACTTCATTGTCTCAAATGGGAAATTTTTGGGCATCGTCCTAACAGCCCTGATTTGGAACCAAGTGATTTTCACTTATTCCAAAAACTACAAGAATTTTTGGATGGAAAACCATTTGCAAATGATAATGAACTCAAACGAGCAGTGACATCCTGGCACAGATCTTTGGCAGTAGAGGAGTGCAGCACAGGAATTGAAAAATTAGTCCCAGTTGCTGTAAGTGCCTTGACAGATATGGTGACTACACTGAAAAATGTAGTAAAGTTTTGTGTTGATGTCTTTAATTTTTATTTAGTTATGCCAAAACATTTACTGCCTAGATGATCCTCATACCAATGTTTTGTAATATATCAGTATATGATTGACATCTCCATTCACAGTTGCTTTATTGTACATATCAGTATCATCTATTACACTTGTAGATCTTGATTGTTTTTGGAACAGGAGGATATGCTTATTCCTGTCCACTCAAGTCTTACAGGTTTCAGTGAAAGTTCCAGAATGCTTGGTATCACTCAACACATTCTTAACCACAGAAGAGTTGTTAATGTGTTACAACATGTAATTTAGTTTTTGCTATGCACTTCTGAAGTAAACAGATCATCCTGTCATTCCAGTGTACACTTTGTTATACCAACCCATGATGCTGTGAATGGGTCCTGTTTGGCTTTGGGCAGTCAGGGGCACTCAGTGGTTTTCTAAGTAACTATGTATGTGGTTTTTATACTGTGTCTTTATTCCATCTTCAAAATGCCATTTTGCCAGGTGCTTGTCTTCATGACATTTCCAGTATCCTTAGTGGAACATACATTGCTTCTTTGGAAGTACTGAAAGTACTGTCTCTCGTGTCTGAGGTAACATGGCTCACAAGTTGTTCTAGTGCAGCAATCCCCAACCAAGGGGTTATTATGCTGACCCCCTGTTCCCCATTCACACACACCAGTGTAAAATGAAAAATCCTGAGGGGTAGAAACAGAATCTGTTTTAAAATTATCTCCATTGTCAAAATGTTGGTAGAGGTTAATATATAACATCTTGTAAGTCACCAGCAGCCATATGATATGAATCACGGAATAAAAGCTCCAGCTGCATAAGTCCATGTACTGTAATCTTGAGCGATACAAATCATTGTAGCTCCTGCGTATTTTCTGTTGTTATCGGCTTACCTTGCATAAGATTGCCTTCACAGTTGCTCCTGTTTTTTTGGAATTCAGAAAATAACTTACCTTCTTGGGTGTTGTCTAGCCCACTTCCACTTCTTTTCATATTGCAGTTGTAATGCATTTATTTGCTTTCTTGTCTCTCCCAGTAATTTCGACATGCATCTCACTTCATAGTTGATGAACCCACCCTCAAGTTTTTAATGATCTTCGTGTTAAGAGATCATCTCTTATTGTCAAGAGTCAAAACTGTTAATACGAACTATGCATTAACGTTTAGTTTCATAAACATAAAAAAATTGTTTTGAAAATTTAATTAGCGTACCAAAATCACTTGAGGTCAGCTTTACTCTTCTATTCCTTGCTGTCACAATCCATTGTATGGTAGTAACCATGTGCCATCATTAATAAATTCTAATAGTAGCTATTTTTTCAGATTTGACATTTGATGTAAACTAGTTTCAGTGGGTGAAGGAATGTTTTCAGGTAGTAAAATTTCTTCACCTCGCAAAGACAACACTATAAATAGATTTTCATAAACAGAATGACATTGTTTTGATGAACAGTTTGTCACCAATAGCCATTATTATTGGAAGAAACCTTAAGAATACCAATTCCATTCGCCACAGCGTACTTGAGTTATGGTAGACTTCCAGCTGTGGTAGCAATGAGAACAAATGTAAGGAACTGAATGGACTTGGTACATAAATTCTGCTCAATTGTGTACACCAAACCAAATATAAGAATTATTGTTAGAAATATGCAGAACCACGAAAAACATAGAAAATGCTTCAGTTTGTCATTGATCATTAAGTAAGTAGTATTGCAAATATTTGCTCACATTAAAAATGTGACTATTAACTTTTTTTACAGTCTAATGTTTAATTAGGTCTGAAACTTTGTTTGGGGTATTAGATGGCATTTTGTCTTGGCCAGGGGTAATGGTCTCGGAAAGGTTGGGAACCATGGTTCTAGAGCAAGTGACAAGAGTGTTGGTCTGTGTCCCATATTGGGTGGGAAGGAGATTTGAGCTTATGTAAATACTGATTCATGAATGTATATTTGCAGTATATGATACGGCTCAGGTTTACACCTTCATCACTAGCATGTTAAAGAAGGGTAGATGTTTATCTTCCTCTACTTACATGATAAATGAATACTGATGTGTTGACTAGTGTGGTGTTTCAGAGACTTATCGAGGCATTCCTTACCATGGCTCCAAATGATGAAGCCATCTACGTACCTGCACTGCACCATAGGCTTCCAGGGTGCTAGTCCAGCACCTGCTTTACAAATGGTTTCCAAAAGACTATAGTTCAATTCTTTTATCTTGGCGGCTCGCGCATGCCCGCCCAGACGCTGGAGATTGCTGCGTTGCCAGTTGCACACGACGCACGCGCCAATAGAAGCAGCGCCATAGTATAGCATAGTTCGCAAGCTTAAGTGTAGGGGGGGAGCGCGCAGTTCATGAAGTAAAGCCACCACGGCCGCATTAACCCTTTCGCTGCTACAAAGACGTGCTCCCTGCATTCCACGCTGTGGGCGATTTTGTCACTGCACTGCTCGCCTGTGCAGACACATTGTGTTCCGACTGCTTTGACACTCTTTATCATTCGATTCCACAAAAACTATTTGGCTCAAAAATTAGATTTTTACCTATCTTCTTGAATGATACCTTCCCCCCATAAATGACTTAATTTTGTTTCGATGTTCAATGCAGTTATTATGCAGCATTAAATATAGTAAACCTTTGCACGAAATTTTGAAGAGTTTGCAGAGGTAAAAGTCCATAGAGCATACTTTCCGTATGGTCGATTTTAGTTGCCACAATGTTGAGAATGAAATGTGGACAAGATACCTATATATTTCATTTAATTTAAGTACCACATAAGTGTCGTATGTAATATTGAGAAATATTCCACCTTTCGCGACTGTAACAAAAGTTTTACTTACACTGGGCACGTTTGGCTTTATTTTAAGGCACTTCAAGCAATCAAAAGGAAGTAGACAAAATACATTAAACAAAACTGTGGACTTACAAAAACATTAGGACTTGAATATACCGTCTGTCAGTGAAGTGCTCAGAGCTATGTCAAATATAATTTTGTGTGTGGCACACACAAACAACATTTATTTGCTAAAACACTGATGAGCCAACACAAACGTTGAATATTGTGCTACCGCAGCACAAAACTACGAAAGGTGACTTGGCAATGGAGGACACAAAATACAGTCCTCTTATGATGCTTCAAAAGAGAGAAACGCGTCTGGTCTAAATAAGTCGCTTATTACAGTTGCAGAAGAGGAATATGTTTCTATACCATTGGTAAAACTGCGTCTGTGGAACAAAAACGAGAAATAGAACATGAATACCATTGTGTATGTGCCATACCTTTCACCGATGGAAGTGCTTTAAAATAAAGCCAAACGCACCCTGTGTAAATAAAACTTTTATTACACTCGCGAAAGACGGAATATTTCTCAATATTACATACGACACCTATGTGGTACTTAAATTAAATGAGATATTGTTATACAGTAAATATTATATGAAATTTAGGTATCT
Organism: Schistocerca nitens; assembly: GCF_023898315.1. NCBI lineage: Eukaryota > Metazoa > Arthropoda > Insecta > Orthoptera > Acrididae > Schistocerca > Schistocerca nitens. The sequence continues at coordinate 471,618,855 of NC_064621.1, forward strand.
TGTCCACATTTCATTCTCAACATTGTGGCAACTAAAATCGACCATACGGAAAGTATACGCTATGGACTTTTACCTCTGCAAACTCTTCAAAATTTCGTGCAATGGTTTACTACATTTAATGCTGCACATCGAAACAAAATTAAGTCATTTATGGGGGGAAGGTATCAGGCAAGAAGACGTGTAAAAATCAAATTTTTTGGCCAAATAGTTTTTGTGAAATCGAATGATAAGTGTGTCAAAGCAGTGGGAACACCATGTGTCTGCACAGGCGAGAAGTGCAGTGATGACAAAATCGCGCACAGCGCGGAATGCGGGGAGCACGTGTCTGCAGCAGCAAAAAAGTTAATGAAGAGGCAAAGCACTAGAAATTTCATTCAAACGAATAAAATTCGTGAAGTAAGGCACTCCAATATTGTTTTTAAATAAAGAAATTAAGCACCACACAGGGTTTGAACTCATAACCTTTCACTTGGCAGCCCAACACCTTAACCGTTCCGCTACCTCAGCTCACCAAACAGTGTAACTCCATAAGGACTCTAACACCTCACGCAACTACTTATAAACACTGTTGGTATGACTATGAATTACTCACGCTTCGTCGAAGTAGAATAGGAAATAAACAATTACCGCTGTTCTTTATTGCGAAAAAGCAGTTCGTGAGATTGAAACAAACACCTTTCCTTGCTATCGCCTGAATTAGGAGTCTTATTGCTTGTTTGGTTTAATTAATTAATAGAATATGAAGCAATTGGTATAAAGAATGCTTTTTCCAAACTTTCTGTAAAAGAAAGTCTGCTATCAAGACATTGCTTTTGTTCTATTACTTTATTTATGACTGAACGTTTCTAAAACTGAAGACACTCATCCGTGCTCTGCACTGCTGTCGAGATCTGGCAACGTCGTTCTCTGTTCATTGGCTGACTGTGTTTTGTGACGTCAGATGCGCAGAACGAACCTAAACTCGGCCGCCAAGATATATGACGCGCACTTTAGGCATCTCTTTCCTGCTGTTTGTAGGAGTAGCCATGATGCACATTGAATAGTTTGTGTCCCCTGGGGAAAGGGAACTGGTATTATCTACTGACTCATTTTGCAGCACATTTGTACACAATAATTAATCATTTGAACCAGCCAGAATATTATTTGGTCAAAGTTCTTTAATCCTTTCCCTGTTTTCCAAATGGCAGCAATGCCCACTTCTGATACATCAAAGCCCAGTCTCTCATGGTGTCAGATTTTGCTCTGTTTTCAACCAACTAAATTTCCATCATTGCTTAGTTTGAGATTAACAGTCATATGTGGTTATGTTTAATTGACTCACTCAGACAAATGATACTAGTAAAGTTTCATATCCATGCAAGAGACAAGTACAACATATGACCTTCCAAGACTCTACAAATATTGACACCTTTTGGTAATTTTTATGTTGTATTTTGCGAACCACGTAATTATTATGCATAAATATCAAGAAGAAATGGGAATCAGTTAGGAGACAAGTGGAAATAGCACCTCAAAACTTACTAAATTATTGACTGATTAGCAGGATGGAAACATTTGCAAATTTGTATATGTAGCAAGATGAGAGAGGGAGAGAAACGTATAGCTTCAAATATTGAGATAAATTTAGATATATTAACATTGTATTATTTTTATCATCAGGTTGATCTTTTATCAGAGAAAATAAAAATCTAAAAATTTAAAAAAATATACATTACAGTATCTACAAGAGGATACATCAATATGTCCTGAATAAAAGTGATCACCAGCAGAAATTCAAATTGAAAACTGTGATTCCTAACTGAACTTCCAGATAGTCTTGCTTTAGAGAGCTTTTGCAAAGACTTCACAGATAAGGAAAAAATCTGTAAAGGCGGTTGATAAACAAAAGAACGATGCAGTAGAGAAAAAGTAGCAAAAAAGGGAAATAAATAGGGGATGATTATCAGGAGGAAGGAGCAGCAACATAAATCTGTGAAAAATCCAGGAAGTAACATAAATCCATCCAGTAACCCAGTGTTGTTCATAATTTGTTGCTGTTAATCTATTCTGTTTGTTTCGCACATTCCTTCTCTACAGAATATCTTCAAAAGTCCGGCTGGTAATCATACTTCTGCACACACTTGTAAGTCACAAAGTGGCTCTTCTGTCCAGAGAGCTCTGTAGATCATAATCCGTTCCATTCTGTAGATTTATCAGCTATAAAAATTAAAATCTCTCATACACGTGCTTCAGTAACAGTTTGGTTTGAGCTCTGAGATTTAACCCTTTCTGTTCTAAACAGACTGTTTTGAACCATTTCAAGTAAGCTGACAAATAATTTCAGTGGTTCAGTCATTTAGCTTTTGTGAGAGTAGGTATTATTCTTACTTTGACAATAAAATGAAAAATTTTACATTAAACCTGAAACATAATAACACTGATGGTTTCTAATACAGATACATATTAAAATGATGATTTGTGCTATTATAATGTACATAATCATTCGAAGGTGGATAAAATTGTTACATGCAAAGTGTAACTAATACGAAGATAATACATAAAGTTGTGGATGTGATTTTGTATTCTTCTAGGCATTAAGCTGGTTAGCTGTACTGCTCTCTACTTCAGTGACACCGTTCAAATAGTGCAGAAATGTCTTTATCAGTGTTATCAAAAAGTGACATATGTGAATAAAGTGCCATAAGGCATTACATTTGTTAAAAAACCTTGAAGAATGAAAATCTGAGCTTAGAAATTTAGTGGTCGGAGAGAAGGGAAAAAAGTGGTGCAGAATGTAAAAATGCCAGCACACACTCTTTCTAAAAGCATTAAAAAGTGCAGTATGTTTCTATATCATTAAATTTTACATTCTCTTTCAAAACAGTAGTATATTGTGAAATTCTCACATTGCAGATGTTTCATCCCAGGGTGGGATACAGGCTCATTATTAAAAAAGTAATTAGAGGAGACATTTGCTCGTGTACTGCAACATATGGTAATAATACCCAACAAAAGTTCTTCTTTCTCTCGGTTATGAGTAAGTTTCAACTGTGTGCATTTGTGTTCTGCTTCTGTAGTTGTGGCGTCTTATCCCACCCTGGCATAAAATATTAACAATGTTTCCTCTTTTAGATGAGCATTTAAAATTATAAAATAACGTACCTTTAAGTTAATTAATATTAATTCAAATTGTTAATACTAATATGTGTTGTTAGTTCTGTTTTATTTTTGCAGCAAGTAAAAATAAGCATCTGCAAGTATTTCAAACTTGAAGATGCATATTCAGTAACTAACATTAGTACTTGAAGCCAAATCAAAATTTATAACCTTTAGTTTCACATGAATTCAGTGAAGCTGCATGTTAATCTTAAATATTCAAAAAAAAAAAAAAAAAAAAAAAAAAAAGGGGGGTTTTTATTGTATGCACAGTTACTGCAATTTTTTATTTTAATTTGCTTGCTGTAATTATCTCTGTAGCTGTAATTTTACTTCTTGTGTAAAAAATATAAGAATATTGTAAGGATTGAGCTTAATATATGCTCCAATATGACACAAAACCAACATCCTTATTTTGAGTTATGGAATGCATAGAACAAGGAGTCTGTTTCTTATTGTTTGAACATTCTTTACTTGCAAAACATTCTATTCAAGTAATATTCACTTAAGTATTTGTCATGTCTGTATAACAGTGTATAATTCACAAAAACTTAATAGAGGACACCTAACATCAAAACTTTGGAGCCTAAGGGACCATCTGTCCTAATTATGCTCTCTTACTTGCCAGGAATTGCTGTTACTATACTCCTTAAATAAATCTAATGAAATTGTTAGCAACTCCTTCCCAGGTTTTCATAATGACCACAATTTATTTCTGTTTGCTTTGCACCACTTGAAATTATGACAAGATATGACATAGATCTCATTCAATAAAATTTTTGGCATTTCCCTGGACAACTCTTTCCATACGAGAGCTGCTACTGTGGTGTTCAGAAAACATCTTTCTACATGATCCTTTATAGGCATTCAATCACTTTTACAGATAATTACCAAAATAATGCATTCTCCTGTGTTCTACAATACATTATCATTCTATGACTGTACTGCTGAAAATTATTACTTGGAATTTTTTATGGGGTTTCGTGAAGGTAGTCAGTCAGCAGCATATTACACTTTAAATTATTTATCTCTGCATTTGAGAGGTATGAGAGATAATGAAATAGCAGTGATCACAAAGTAGTAATGATAACAAAAGGATATAGTAAAACTCTGTGTCACTCGCATAGGGAATTAGAGGACAAGATTAGATTAATTACAACATGCACAGAGGCATTGAAACAATCATTCTTCCCACGAGCAATCTGTGAATGGAATGGGAAGAACTCCTGTAACAGGTCAAGCCCTGAAATGATATAATCTCTTGATATTGTTCCCACATCATCCACTGTCGCTCATGTAACCTTCTTAACATACTAATCAAACAACGAGATTTGCGGACCAGCATCTTTACCCCACGGTTCCTAGTCATGCAGCCATTCCCACTGTTGAACATGTTTTGTGCACCCAACCAGTGCCACTTACTCCAGCTGCAACACTTGTGAATCATACAACATAAAAGGCAAAGTAACACATTAAACCATACATGTTGTCCACAGCATTTTATATGGGAATGTCTGTTACCAGACTGGCTGAGCCCATTAAGAGCTATTGAAGTAGTGCTTGTTTCAAGGACCCCCAGTACCCAGTTGTTGAAAATTCTCCATTGCATAACTTAACGGACCCGAATGCTTTACTATGCTGCATGAGCTATTTGGATCCCAACACTCAATTCTAATTTCTCTTAACTCCGGAGGATGGAACTTTTTTTCAAACGTATCTATGCATCTTGACTGGACACCTTCCAAGATTTAAATACAACCTCTACCCTCTCATTTTTATTTATTATTACGAGGGTAAGCCCAAAAGTAAGATATCCTATTTTTTATAAGTACATAAACATGTTTATTTCTACAATAGTTTGCATCAGTTTACAGCTCGAGCATTTAGCTACTTTTCGACATAATCACCATTTCTGCCGATGCATTTTTGTAGAAGCTGTGGCAGTTTCTGTATGTCCATGTCATACTAGCTCGCCGCCATGCTGTTCAGAAAGTTATGAACCTCTTCTTTCTCCTCGTCGTCGGAGCTGAATCACTTTCCGGCCAAACTTTTAACCAAGGGAACAGGTGATAGACACTGGGCGCCAAGTCAGGACTATAGGGTGGGTGGGTGATTATTTTCCACTGAAACTGTTGCAGGAGAGCAACTGTTAGCCGAGCGATGTGTGGGTGAGCGTTGTCATGGAGAATGTGTACGCCCTTGCTCAACATTCCTCTTCTCCGGTTCTGAATTGCCCGTTTGAGTTTTTTCAGAGTCTCACAGTACCTGTCAGCATTAATTGTGGTCCCAGTGATTCAGCTCCGATGACGAGGTGAAAGAAGAGGTTCATAACTTTTTGAACAGCATGGTAGCGAGCTGGTATTACATGGGCATACAAAAACTGCCACAGCATCTACAAAAATGCATCGACAAAAATGGTGATTATGTCGAAAAATAGCTAAATGTTCAAGCTGTAAACTAATGTAAACCATTGTAGAAATAAACAGGTCTATGTACTTACAAAAAAATAGGAGACCTTACTTTTGGGATTACCCTCGTATTATTTTTATTTTTCTCAATTTTATTAATTTAGTCATGTATTGTCTTTATTGGTGTTTACTTTTTCATCTTTCTTGCAGAAATATTCTGTCGATAATAATGTGCACATCTGCCACTTTATTGTCTGTTGTTTCTACAGAACATGCAGATTCTGTAGCAAGACCAGCCATTGATGAGACCCATTTGCAACACGTGAAAGTTGGTGAGAATGTGACTATAGAGTGTAGAGTTACTGTACCCACTTCAACAAGGTATGATTTGGAATGGATAGTTCCAAATGAGGTGAGCAGCGTTTAAATTCTCTTCTAGTTGCTTTGTTGTATCTTTAATCTGTGGAGAGGGACTTGGGAAGCTACAAATAATGTAATGATGCAATAATTTTTTATAAATATAAATAATGTACAGGGTGATTCAAAAAGAATACCACAACTTTAAAAATGTGTATTTAATGAAAGAAACATAATATAACCTTCTGTTATACATCATTACAAAGAGTATTTAAAAAGGTTTTTTTTTTCACTAAAAAACAAGTTCAGAGATGTTCAATATGGCCCCCTCCAGACACTCGAGCAATATCAACCCGATACTCCAACTCGTTCCACACTCTCTGTAGCATATCTGGCGTAACAGTTTGGATAGCTGCTGTTATTTCTCGTTTCAAATCATCAATGGTGGCTGGGAGAGGTGGCCGAAACACCATATCTTTAACATACCCCCATAAGAAAAAATCGCGGGGGGTAAGATCAGGGCTTTTTGGAGGCCAGTGATGAAGTGCTCTTCATCACTCGTTCTTGGCCGTCCAGAACTTTTCCCTTTGCACAAACACCCATTCTCTGTAAACTGTTTATACCAACGTTTAATACACCACCTATCAGGAGGTTTAACACCATACTTCGTTCGAAATGCACGCTGAACAACTGTCGTCGATTCACTTCTGCCGTACTCAATAACACAAAAAGCTTTCTGTTGAGCGGTCGCCATCTTAGCATCAACTGACGCTGACGCCTAGTCAACAGTGCCTCAAGCAAACAAATGTACAACTAAATGAAACTTTATAGCTCCCTTAATTCGCCGACAGATAGTGCTTAGCTCTGCCTTTTGTCGTTGCAGAGTTTTAAATTCCTAAAGTTGTGGTATTCTTTTTGAATCACCCTGTATAATGGTGTTCTGATATGATATAGCATTTTGAAATTTTGCACCCATATTTGATTTTTTGACTCTTGTTTCTTAACAGAGTGAACGTATCACAGTAGAAAAAATAGAGACAGAGCCTCCAATGAGCCCTGGGCATCATTTAACGACAGGAAGAAGAAAATTAAAAATATTTAATGCAAAATTGGAAGACACAGGGACCTACATGTGTAAAGTGAAAGATCATGCAAAAAATACCAACAATGAAACGATATATTTGAAAATTTTTAGTAAGTAGATTTTACTAACATATTTTTTATCTACGTTCTTAAAACATTATTGGCATCAGATTGATTGAAAATTATTGTAGCTGAAATTTTGAACTGCCATGTGTGTTTTAAATACATTTACATAGCAAACAATAAACTAGTGGAGAGCATTGTTAACCCTATTCCACTGTGTCTTTTGGCAAGGGAGAAAGCAGAATTCCATGGCAGAATTTAAGCAAAAACATCCATCTCGATTTACAAGGTTACTTGCTAATTTAATTTCAACTACTCCCACACTAACACTACCTCAGTAGCTGGAAGTGTGTGCCGGAATCTCAGTGTTACGTTCCATAGGATGAAAGGTACCAAGACAATGTTCTGCAATAACAGATTTGCATGGCTGTTATAAGTTTTTGTGACACTTAAGCTCAGGGCACTGATCCTTTATGGTCCGAATAGTCAAACCAATAGCAATGTGCCACAACTGCAAGGAATAAAATACACGCCTGCTTTACGCAGACCACTTTCATCCTTAACTATGTAAAAGTCCCTAATCTTATGTGGGGGGTCAGAAAACCCATTGCACATCAAGTCTCCACAAAATATGACTAGTCTTATTGAAATGTTCCCTGCGTAGAAAGGCCGTAGACTTTGGAACCAGCTTGGTATTATCATCACTCGCCCGGTGTGTGGTAGGTTGATAGTGCAACATAAGTCTGATTTGTCATTCAGCACATCCATTCTGATGAAAGGTGACCTTCAGATTGGCTAACACAGCTGACAAACTATCAGACTCTGAAGCAACATGGGCCCTGTGAACCGAGGTGCAAAGTAATCCTTTATTCTGAGCAGGATGGTGAAAACTATTGGCTTGTAGAGACAAGTCAGTGTGAGCAGGCATCCTATGCACAACGTTCTACAAAACATACCAACTTTCCTTTTGACCAGCACATTGAGGAAGTGTAACGGTTAAAACCATTGGCGAACCTGAAGAAGAAGTTACAGCCCAAAATTGTAGGAAGTGCTGAAACTGGAACAAAAGTGATGGACATTAGCCACAACCAGTTGTTGCTAATACTTGACCAGCACCCCTCACAGCAGCAAGACTTCATGATACTCTGCAGTAGCCTATGGTAGTTGCACAACTCTGATGCTGACTCATTAACCAAGCAAAAGTTGTTAACTACCTTTCAGATTGGCATTTGTAAATGACTCTTCTCAGGGACAGCAATGTAAAACCTCAAACCTGAGGTACCAGCAGAGCTGAACAAGAAAAGTTTATCCTGCTTTTGTGACCTAGTCAAAGCTTTTTACCGGGTGGATCACAAAATTGTACTTAACACACAAATAAGTTATGGAATGAATTGCATCCCTCTTTAGTGGATGGTACCTTACCTTCATAACAGTTGAGTGTCTCATTAGCAGACTGTGTGATATGCATCAAAGTAAGTTCAGTGGGTGAATGTGATAGATAGGTTCCCACAAGATCTATACTGAGCCCAGAATGACTTGAAAGGATGGTTCTATAACCGTAATGTTTGCTGATGACACAAAGATGCTAATCAAGGGGAAGATACAGCTCAGATGGTTGAACAGGCCCATGAATTGTTCACAGCTAACACTTAGCCATAGCCCTTATGCTGCCAGACGTGTTCTCCGCGTTCTGTGTCGAGTGTGGCTTTGTTGTCACTGTTCTGATTGCCATACACTTCTACATATGCTGAGACAGCATTCTGGTCACTATGAAATATTTATCATCCGATTGTAAGAGAACATTTTACAGTCTGATATCTTTGTTCGATAATGGACTGAGTTTCTTTTCATCACTTGTCTAGTCACTGTACTGCATAAAATTAAGTAAATCATTGCACAAACTTCCAGAGTTCATAGAGGAAAAAACTCATTGCGTATTATTGATTTTGGCTCACAAACTGACGTTTTTGAAATGTACATAAGGTATCAAAATTTTATTTAAAATTGAGAGAAGACTTGTATCTTAGTATGTTCATGAGTTACTATTTTTTATATCTGCCAGGCAGTTGCGTGTGACATGCCCAATTCCATTCCTGTGCATGGGGAATCGTGGTCGTAACAATTATCATCATTCATAAAGGTATTAAAATGAAGTCTTTTTGCAGACAATAGCACACAGAGGCACACATGTTGTATGGTAAATAATTGAAACTTTTTTATTCACCAAGACATATGACGTAACTCATTCAAAGCACTGAGAGACGGTGGAACAGGATGCGTTGCACATCAGTAGCACCAAAAATAAAACCCATGAGCCACATTTAAACACATTCTCAGCACCTGGGGAACAGTGGAGCATGACAAGTTAACTTGTCCACAGCAGTCAAAGGTTTTTTCTCATGAAGACTACTGCTGTGCAGTTTCGAACATGCAAGTAATGACCTCTTCGGAACAAGCAGTATACATTGTCATATACTAAGTGAAACACACACATAAACTAATGAAGAATCTCATTTCATTGTGTATTGCCCTTCACAACATTTCTCACTGTGTTAACTGAAAGAAAGAAGTGCTACCCCTTTTCTTTTTTTCCCCAACCCATTATTATTTTCTTGGTCAGTTAATTAAAGTAAATAAAGGGCTTATTTAGCAAACATGAGCTGTAAAAATATTGTGTAAAATGGATAACTGTTATGTCTTTCAGAAGCATGTTTAAGAATGCTGGGGTCCTTAGTCATTTCCTGGTGCATTGACACCTTAATGTGTGTTGTTACTGACAGTAAATATAATTTTCAACCACGTTACGACATGCGCAGTTATGGTATTAGGCACACACATATTTTTCATGTAGATTTGTTTATTGATGAGATATACTCACCAAGCGGTGGGAGAACACACACATAAGACTGTTGTGATTGGGAAGCTTTCAGAGCCAGTGGCTCCTTAAAGTACAAGGGTTGAAGGGGAAGGAAGCAGGGGGAAGGAGAAGGACTGGAGAGGTCTAGGAAAAGAGAGAGATTTGGGAAAGTCGCCCAGAACCGAGAGTCAGGAGAGACTTACCGTACGGGATGAGAAAGGAAGACTGACTATTGGGGACTGCATAGGACGAGATTTGAAAACCTGAGAGCTTAAAACGTGGAACACAGGGTAATATGCAGACAGAGATTACTGCATAAACATCAAGCATGAATTAATAAGAGTGAAAAACCAAGTGCATTGTACGTAACAGAGGTGGGAGAGGAGCAGCGAAAAATAGACCGGAAAGACAATGAAAGTTGTAGAAAAATAAAACTGAGTGAAGCAGAGAGTAGTTACACTGAAGGAAAGCTGAGACTGAAGAAATTAACATAATTTAAGGCCAGGTGGGTGGCGAGAACCAAGGACATGTTGTAGTGCTACTTACCACCTGTGGAGTTCTGAGAAACAGATGTCTGAGGGAAGAATCCATATGGTGCATGTGGTGAAACAGGTGCTGAGGTCACGAGTGTGTGCTCTGCAACAGGATATTGCGAGTTGCCCATATATACCTACTGCCTGTGCCCATTAACCTGAATTGATAATTTGATGGTAGTCATGCTGATGTAGAAGGCTGAACAGTGTTTACATAATAGCTGGTATATGACATGTATCATTTCACAGGTGGCTCTCCCTTTGATAGTATATGTCTTGTCAGTTACAAGGCTATTATAGGTGGTGGTAGGAGGGTGCATGGGGAAAGTCTTGCAGTGGGGATTGTCACAGGGGTAGGAACCATAGGATAGGGAGATCAGCTATGGCAGGTACACGTTCGGTGGGTGCTTTGAAGCCAGCAACTATAGGACGAATATCAGCCTTAGTTGATCAACACCTGCAACCCATAGTGCAAAACTCTCCTCATACATCAAAGATAGCAACCATTTCCTAGATCGTCTGAAATCTGTGCCCATCCCACTCCCACGACACAAATTGCTTGTCACCATTGATGCCACCTCCGTCTATATCAACATCCCCCACATACATGGTCTGTCTGCTGCTGAACATTTTCTCAGTCAGCACCCACCTGATTCCAAACCTATGACGTCCTTTCTACTCACTTCAATCAACTTTATACTTACCAGCAACTACTTCACCTTTGAGGGGCAGACAAACAAACATATCAGGGGTACGGCCATGGGTACCAGGATGGCTCCTTCCTATGCCAACATTTTCATGGGTTGCTTGGAAGGGGCTTTCCTGGGATCCGTAAGTATTCAGCCTCTGGTTTGGTATAGATACATGATGACATCTTTACCACGTGGACTCATGGTGACGCTGACCTGCTAAAATTCCTGGATTTTCCGAATATCTTCTCCAAATTAAATTTCACATGGTCCTATTCTGAATCCCTTGCAACTTTCCTTGGTGTTGATCTCGTCCTCACTGAAGACAAGATACACACTTGCGTCCACATTAAACCTACCAACAAACAAAAGTAGGCCTACTTACATTTTGACAGTTGCCATCCTTCCCATGTCAAACGTGCCTTCCTATACAGCCTTGGCATTCGAGGCAAACGTATATGTTCAGATGCAGACTATTTACAGCAATACACCACCATTCTCGCCTCAGCCTTCACTTTACGTAATTGCCTCACCAGCCTAGTTAAAAAGCAGATTTTCCGGGCCATCACATCCGATCCTGGTATGGCTGACCCCTCCACAAAACAGCTTCGGAGCACACTGTGGATGACTCAGCATTATCCTGGTCTGGAATGTGTTAATCAGTTACTTTGACAGAGACATGACTTTTTAAAATCGTGCCCTGAAATGAGATCCATTCTGTCTGAAAGTTTGCCCACCACACATAGAATAGCTTTCTGTCGCCCTCCCCATCTCAGCAATATTCTTCTCAGACCCTATGCTCCTTCTGCACCCATCTCCCTGCCCTATGGCTCCTACCCCTGTGACCATCCCTACTGCAAGACTTGGCCTATGCACTCTCCTGCCACCACCTGTAGAAGCTCTGTAACTGGCAAGACATAACTATCAAAGGGAGAGCCACCTGTGAAACGATACATGTCATATACCAGCTATTATGTAAACACTGTTCAGCCTTCTACATCAGCAAGACTACCACCAAATTATCAATTCGGATGAATGGACATAGGCAGAAGGTATTTACTGGCAACTTGCGATATCCTGTTGCAGAGAATGCTCTACAAAATGACATTCGTGACCTTGGCACTTGTTTCACCACATGCGCCATCTGGATTCCTCACACACACGTTTCTCAGAACTCTGCAGGTGGGAACTGGTACTACAACATGTCCTTGGTTCTCGCCACCCACCTGGGCCTTAATTTATGTTAATTTCTTCCATCTCAGCTTTTCTTCACTGTAACTACTCCCTGCTTCACTCAGGTTTAGTTTTCTACATGTTATGTACAATGCACTTAGTTTCCCACTCGTATTAACTCATGTGTGATGTTTAAGCAGTAATCTCGGTCTGCATGTTACCCTATGTTCCACCTTTTAAGCTCTCAGGTTTTCAAATCTCGTCCTATGCAGACCCCAACAATCAGTCTTTTCTTCTCATCCCGTACGGCAAGTGTCGCCTGACCCATGGTTCTGGGTGACTTTACCAAAATCTACCACTTTTCCTAGACCTTCCCAGTCCTTTTCCTTCACCCTTCTTCCTTCCTCTTCAACCCTTGTACCTGGAGGAGGAGCCACTGGCTCCAAAAGCTTCCCAATCACAACAGTCTTTTATGTGTGTTCTTCCACAGCATGATGAGTAGATTTTTTTTTCTATCCAAGTAAATAATTTTATCAATAATTGGTTGTTTTCGTTGTTACATGGATTTGTTTATTGGATATTTCTGTCAGATACATGGCAAGTAGCAGTGTTCGTGTAAAGCTGCATGACAAATATTAGTGTACTGCGTAATAGGACTCTGTATTTACAGAGGTAGGTAAATGTTTTCTTTGTGAAATGCCATAGTCATAAAATAAGGCATAAGTGAAAATCTAGAAGTAGTGGAAATGTATTTTTCTACCTCCTCCTTGTACATGGTTTCTTCTCCGTACGTACTTTTTCATTCCATTCTGTATTTCTACTTCCTATCTGTTTTGGCTTAGTTACATCCCAATCAATATTGGTCTGTATCTGTCTTTATTCTTGTGATTCAGTAAATCCATTGGTTCATCTCTCAATCATTATTCTGTTTTTATTTGGCAGAGTCGCACAGTAAACTGCTGTCTCTTTTTATAACCATTTGTTTGTCTTCATTATTTGTCTCCATGATACTCAACATGCTTGTTCCCTTTGTCTTGCTCATTGGCCTGTTCTCATCATTAGAATAGCTTAAGGTCCTTGTCTAACAGTTTACAAGTGGCAGTACACTCTGATTATGGATAAATATGATTTACACGTTTCATTGTAAATAGTCCATTTCTATGGGTACTTTTATGCAGCTTTGCTTAAACATGTCTATTTTTCAGAAAGGAATGAGGCTTACATAAACTTGACAGTAAATGGGAACAAAACTAATATGGAAGTTGTTGAAGGACAGAACTTGAAGTGGGTCATCAGTGTTGAAGCACATCCACAGCCTGTGCTTACGTGGTACAAGAATGATGATGTAATCAACAATTCATCTAGAATGACTGTTTCAACCAAATATAATGGGAAACAGTCTATACTGGAAATAAAACGGGTTACTATTGAAGATAGAGGTACTTACGAAATGCGTGCAACAAATGAAAATTTCACCAAAGAACTGACACTTAAACTTATCGTGCTTGGTAAGTACAGAAAAAGCAACATATGAGATTATTGTTAAACAGATTTACTTCATTTGTATGTATTTAATTGGGGGGAATGATTCATTAATTTATGTAAATTTTGATAGAAATATCTAATGACATCACTAGCAATATTTAAGTATCAGTTTTGATATAAAAAATTATTTTTAACTGTTAGTTATGTTTCCTAATTAGAGACTATGATCCAGTTTTCCCAAAAAAACATGGTTGTCTCATGGTCATCTGGGCTAGAGGTGGTTGTTGTTGTTGTTGTTGTTGTTGTTGTTGTTGTTGTTGTCTTCAGTCCTGAGACTGGTTTGATGCAGCTCTCCATGCTACTCTATCCTGTGCAAGCTTCTTCATCTCCCAGTACCTACTGCAACCTACATCCTTCTGAATACCTCTGGAATATTTTACCCAAGAGGACGCCATCATCATTTAATCATACAGTAAAGCTGCATGTCCTCGGGAAAAATTACGGCTGTAGTTTCCCCTTGCTTTCAGCCGTTTGCAGTACCAGCACAGCAAGGCCGTTTTGGTTAATGTTACAAGGCCAGATCAGTCAATCATCCAGACTGTTGCCCCTGCAGCTACTGAAAAGGCTGCTGCCCCTCTTCAGGAACCACATGTTTGTCTGGCCTCTCAACAGATACCCCTCTGTTGTGGTTGCACCTACGGTACGGCCATCTGTATCGCTGAGGCACGCAAGCCTCCCCACCAACGGCAAGGTCCATGGTTCATGGGGGGGGGGGGGGGGGGCTAGAGGTAGAAAACGACATTTGTTTATATATCAGCAGCTATTAAGATGTACACAGGAGTGCCCACATTTTTATACTTGTTGGCAAAGTTCAGTGTGGGCACTGTTTGTAGTGCTACAGATATTGAAACAATACTCAACTTCCCACCACATGTTCTTAAGCATCAGAGGTGCTTGCTTAAATCTATTAGATTTCGAACCCTTGTCCTGTAAACAATGTCAGTGATCAATCCTCATTTACTAAAATCCATTGGAGTCACATCAGGAGACAAAGGGGCCAGGAAATGTATTCTTGACACGTAAGTTGTCAGACATTTGGAACCATTCTCATATTCATGTGAGAGAGGAAACTCTAGTCTGCACTGAGAAGTATCCATAGCCAAAACCAAGTGGTGGCCAGGATTGAAAGTAGCCAAACAAGGAGCAGACTGTAATTTAGATTTCAAAAGCATAGGTGTGCACTTGTAGGCCGGCATCCACTGGAAAGGAATGTCCTTGTGGAGCAACTCATGGAGGGGATGAGCCAACATGGCCACAACTGGAATAAAGTGCTGATAGTAAGCAATCTTATGTAAAAATGCTTGAAGTCCTTTGACATAGTAGTGCAAGGCAGAGCTGTAACTGTGCTGACATGACGTAAATGCTTAACACCATCCTGAGAAACCTCAAATTCCAAATACACAATGGATGACTAAGCTGCATTTCAACCCTGCAGTATGTAAGACCGTGAACGAGGTGCATATGTAAATGCTGTTTTGTGGATGCTCCAGTCGAGATGATGTCATCGAGGTAGTTGATGCACCCTGGTATGAATGTTGCGAGTTGTTCTGAAAGGCAAATAAGTGTCAATGATAGATGAAGTGTTAACAGAAAATTTAAACTTGCCATTTGATGTAACAGGCTGCGTGACCCCCAGTCATGCCAGCCTGTCCAGTTCAGATTTCATTTGATCATGTAAAGCCACTGGAAAGGAGCGCACAAAGGACAAGTGTGGGTGTGCCATTGGTTTCAGGGTAATGAGGGCCATAAAATTAGTGGCACAACCTAAAGCATCCAAGAAAAAACGATAACTTACAACAGAGAGAACCTAACTGCTGGTAAGGGACCAGGTTCGAAATGAGGTGAACCATATCCAAATTGGAAAAACCAAAAGCATTGAAACCATCCAGACCAAAAAAAATTTACAGCACCGTGATCACCCACTGCCAAAAAAGTCAAGGAACAAACCACAGATTTATATATGGTGGGAACCATAAATTGCCCCAAAATTGCAATATGCTGCTTGTTGTAACTCGCCAAATGCCAAGCAAGCCTGAACTATGATAAACAGTTTGCTTACTATCAGCACTTTATTCCAGTTGTGGCCATGTTGGCTCATCCCCTCCATGAGTTGCTCCACTTAACTGCTGGGGGCATGCAATTAACATCAATGTCCATGCCTGCAGGAGGGGGCTGGGAATGACACGCATGCACACTCTCACTATATGTCCTCAGCTCGTAGAGTTGCTGCAAGTTGCCATGTGCTTAGGGCATGTAGACCTGTCATATGGAATGAAACAGTATGGACAATATAGGAGTGCTGCTGCTATTTGGTATGTCACTGTCCAGTGCAGTGAGGAGGCTGTTTTTGTACTGATTCCACCTTGCCATCTCCTGAGAACCGACTGATTCCCAATGACCAGGAACAGGAGCCACCATGGCTCTGGCACACCATGCCTCAGTCTTAGCACCAGCATCACGGTATACCTCAGAAGATGTAGCAATACTTAACACTTCAGCCAAAGATGAATTATTGCACTGTAGTGCACGTTGACAGACCACCTTGTCACGGTCCAACAGAATGATAGCGTCACAGACCATAGAATCTGCGTAGGGATCATGCTGAGCATCAGCCACGAACTAACATTTGTGACTGAGGTCGTGGAGTTTGACTGCCCAAGCATGGTAGGACTGGTGGTGCTGTTCATGACAAAGATAGAATTCTACACATGCTCCAATGACATGCATGGGTTTAAAGTGATAATTTGACTACATCTTACATAGTTTGCTGAACAAAAGTGATGCAGGTTCTTGGAGCAGGGCTAACTGGTAGATCTGAAGGCAAATACAACAAAAGAACAGAGAATTAAAAAGTTTGCAACAATGACATCAAAAGCGAGGAAGTGTTGCTGAAGCCTCTTCTCGTAAGCCTACCAGTCTTCAGTTTCATAATCGTAAGGGGGATAGGGGTGGCAGGTATGCTGATGGTGTGGACCAACAAGTTCATGATAGCAACCATAAGAGCCTGCTGCTACTCAAGGAAAGATTGGAGCAGTGACTCCATTGACAGTAGACCCGAAGTAACAACCAAATGGACTGAACACACAGAAGTGAACCCCATGCTTGTCGCCAGTTGTATCATACTGTAAGGTGCAAATAACAGCACAGCCACAATGAACCAAAGTTTATTTTTCTTCCACATATGAGTGAAAAACAGTTTGGAATGTAGACAAATACTTACAAACAATCCAGGTACTGATACTAGCAAAGTATGAACACAATGTGAGAGAGTGAGTGTCTGCTGCCCTGCACTTACAAATACGACAGCTCCAGTAGATTGTACAGTGGATGCTGTGCCATGTGCACAAGATATGTGGCCCACTGCAGGTGGCCTGTGTTGGTTGGCTGCACAGTTGCTGTTTGCAGAATATTTGAATTGTATCGTGCTGGCGGCCTGGTGCCGCATTTTGCATCCAACTATTATGTACAGGCTTAAGGCAGTTATCTCTGGTAATGCAAATTAGAGAAACTCTAACAATTTGAAAGGTAAATTATTGAAAATGATTCATCTTTTCACTAAATGGACTGTCATTGATTAAATTCCTGTGTATTAAACAATACAAAGTCCATGATGAAATAACAATATTACAAAATATTCTCCACCAGGGTTTTGACAACCACTTTTCATGCTGTGAAGTGAAATATCCTACTGCCTACCCTCCCAACCCTTCCCACAGTGATACTCTGCTACTCACCAAACCTACATAATATCATTGTCCGTCTCCGCTCCACCTCTTCTCCAAATCAATTGAGCCATGGCTCAGATACCTGCAATAGACCTAGATGCAAGACCTGCCCCATACAGCCTCCCATCACCACCTTCTCCAGTCCTGTCACCGGTGTGTCTTATCCCATCATAGGCAGGGCCAGCTGTAAAAGCACCATGTAGTTCACAGTAAGTTGCAAGCACTGTGCTGTTTTCTACATGGGCAAGCCAACTAAAAAGCTGTCTATCTGTATGAATGGCCACTGCCAGACTGTGACCAATAGACAGTTGGACATCCCAGTTGCTGAACACGCTGCCCATCATGATGTGCTTCACTTACTTCAGTGAGTGCTTCACAGGCTGCACCATCTGTATCCCTCCCACCAACACCAGCTTTCCTGAAGTGTGCAGGCAGCAACTCGCTGTACGACATCACCTCATTCCTGTAACCCCGTGTCATCAACCTACGCTAGTCCCAGTTCTCCACCTACCTACCCCTTCCCTGCTCCCACTCCAGTACTACACACAGCTATGTTCCTCCAGGGCACCCACTAGTCGTTTACCCATCTCTCCATCTCCACCCCACCCCACCCCACCCACCCCACCCCTTGTCTCTCCTGAAGGTTCAATTGTGGGATTAAATTTCAAGGTAAAAGGATACAAGTGAAGATATTGCTATGACATTGTGATGAAATTGCTATTCTCAATGAAAGTGAAGAAGAATTTTACAGGATCTGTTGAATGTAATGAACAGACTAAAGAGTACAGAATATGGACTGGGAGTAAGCTGAATAAAGACGAAAGTAATGTGAACAGCAAGAAACTTAACATCAGAGTAGAGGATCAGGAAGTAGTAGTAGTAAAGGAATTCTGCTACCTATGGAGCAAAATAACCTATGATGGATGGAAAAGCAGACTAGCACTGTTGGAAAGGCATTCCTGGCCAAGAGAATTCTGTTAGTATCAAACATAGGTCATCATTTGTAGAAGAAATTTCTGAGAATGTATGTTTGGAACTCAGCATTGTATGTTAGTGAAATATTGACTGTGGGGAAACTGGAGCAGAAGAGAATCAAAGAATTTAAGATTTGACACTACAGATGAATGTTTTAAATTAAATGGATTGATAAGGTAAGAAATGAGGAGATACTTCGCAGAATCGGCAAGGAAAGTACTACAGGAAAAAGAGCGACAAAAAGAGGGAATAGGATGATAGGACATCTATTAAGATCCATGTATGAACTTAGTTTTTCAAGTGCCATTATGTAAAATATTTATATATCCATATTATGCATTAACAATGGCATTTTCAGGTTTGCTGGAAAATTGCCTAGATGTGAAGTCTGACATCAATTGAAGTACACATCAGCAACGGGAGTGACCCTTCATTATTACTCTTGAGATTATTATTGAGTGAGACACCAAGTTAAGATTACAAGGAGTGTTTTGATGCGTTGACGGCAACATGCGGGATTTGGTGGCTGTGACTTTAATGCTTCATTGTGACATCTCTCACCATGCAATCAATGCTGAATTATGCACTTTTTAAGTGCAATTACAATCCATAAATTCACCGTATTAAAACAGACAAATAAATGAGTGACTGTGGTCTGTAACAGCAAGTCTCTCACAATAAAATATTTAAACCCAAACTGACTGACACTGGAGGATGTATGCTCAATCATTGTCTGTTGTGTGTACAGCAAACTATTTGTGATGAGTATCCTCTGTAGGTGCTGATAACAAACTGACAACTGTTGTGTACTGTACATTAAAATTTCTTACATTGGATTTAGAACAAATAATTAACTGTGGTGAGTTTGCCCACACTGCTGCAAACAAACAGGGTTTGTGTTCCGCCACTGCAAAATGTTTCAAAACATCTACAGCAGTTCACCACAAGCACATAGCTGCAAACAGCTATAGCAATAAACCACACTCAGGGCACAATGTGCTTAAACAACTGTAGCAGTCCATAGTGTATGCAGTGATAAGAAAGTGAACTTCCATGAACACATGAAACTAGCAACAAACAAAGCAGAAAAAAATACTCCACAAATTGGCAAGGCTAAATTAAGAACACTACAGACTACCTCTATCAATCACAAGAACTTGCATTGTACCGTCTTCCAATAAGTACTGTGATCTGCTGCGAGTGCCTGGGCACATAGACCGACACTGATCAGTAATGAGGCAGCAGTCAGACGAGGACAAGGAAGTGTCTTGTTTAGAATTTGGGTACCACCTCAGAGGGTGCAGTGTGCATGGTGGTGGGAATCTCTCTGATAGACATTACAACTAGTTACAGAGCTGCAATCTACTGGGTAAAGATGGGGGGACTAGACCAGTTAAATGCAATTACCTGTGTAAATCTACAAATTAAATGCCAACTGAATAACTGGCATTTGGATACATGGCAAGGTGAGTGGAACACAAGCGATAAGGTATGTAAACTGCACACCATTCTCTCTGACATGGGAGCTTTTAAGAATGAACCCTATCAATCCCAGCTGTGGTAGGTTACAATTCTTAACTGGTCATGAACTTGAACGACATGAGTCTGAGGCAGACGCAGACATACATGCACATGCGGGGAAGGAGGTTCCCCAGCAGATACAGTCATCTTCTGTGGACAGTACACAAATATCAGAAATGAACTACAAATAGACTAGAGCAACACAGAACCCGACATCCATAGCATAATCAAAAATGAAGAACAGTGGACACAGCTAAACATCTTGGCAAACAAGATATCTAAAATCACATTCGAGAAGTATACACAAACAAGGCAGCAGGCCTACATATAGCAGGCAGACAGAGCCCAAAGGGTGGAAGAAAACTGATCAACACAATTCCTCAACAGCTTTGCTGCATTATAAAAGCCTTACAATAGACAGTAATTTATAAATTAGATACTAGAAAGTAACAGTTAATAATATAATGTAAACACTGAACAAGAACTAAACAAATAACAACCAAATGGCAACACTTGGTAAGAGGAAAAATGGCGATGCATCAGCACGTAGCAAGTATAATGAGTGCCAGCTACGTATCTGACGCAACAGGGCAATGTGCATCTCCAGTGTGTGACTAATTTATAAAGCAAGTGGTATTAAATAGCAAACAACCTCTAGTCTATATAACTTCTAGTTTAGCCTTTATTAATGTAACTTAATGAAGGTATTGAGACTGGTGGTCAGTGTCTCGATCATATTCACACACACCAAACTGATGATGGCACCAATGCAGTCTATTCATTCGTATCTTCTGTTTCCATTCTTCCTAAAATACTGCAATTATTTTATATTTCAAAAGTAAGGAAAAAACTGCAGAAAAATAAGTACTGAAAGAACAAGGATACAAATGATGCTCGCCTCCAGGTAGCGAGACACAGGCAACGTTGTGAGCAGAGGTGGGGACTAGTGGGTGCTGTATATCATGCCCCATTGGGTGCCATACTCCAGTCACAATGACCAAGTGACAATTAACAACCCATCATAAGTTAATTAGGTGGTGCGTCATTGAGTAATGAAAGAAGTCCACTGGACTCGGAGGGTTATGCTGTGATTAAGACTAACATTTTTGAGAGTTTGAAGAAAAATGGAGACTGGAATAATACATTAAAGTTATGAAAGTAATTCTGAGGAGGTGCAATGCAATTGCAACGTATTGTGAGCTTTCTGAACTAACATTGTCCATGTTTTCAGGAAAACCTCATGTCTACATGCCACAATATCCACTGAAATTTTTGTATAAACCATCTCAGAAAGCAAGTGCCAAAGTAAATGCCACTATTCTTGGAAGGCCAAGCCCAAATGTGACTTGGTTTTTTCAGCCAGAGGGTAAGGAGAGAATGGCCATCAATGTAAGTAACCTCCATAAATATTACTTCCATAGCTTTTCATTAATTAGTTGTATCAATATTGGAGTAAATGCTGAACCATTGTATAAAATACTGCACTTTATTAAAAGGACTGTGTTGAGATTTTTCTCAGGTACACATTCAAAACAAACATCTTTAAACTCAACCATTGACTTACTGAATATTGCATTGTAGGTTGTTTTTTGAGAAACACAATACGTTGCAGATTCTGTGTTATAGCTAGGATGTTCTGAGTGTCAGTGAACCATTATCATACTAAGGGAAACTTTGTCTTTCCAGAAAAAATGGGAAGAGGTGGTGGTGAAAAGGGGGAAGGGGTTGTGATGGGGGGTGGGGGGGGGGGTGGGTGTCATTTGCAGATTTGTCTGCTTGATTTTTCTGTTTGCTGCATTGTATGTTCAAACATATCAACATTTCGTCTTGGAGTTAATCACAGAACACACAGTATTATTCTCATTATCAGTCTCCTAATAAAACATGATTATGAAAACTGAGTGTGTCTTATGTTTTGTCAAGATACAGTACAAAAATTGGGAGGAAGTCTTCAGTTATTGCTAACATTTTAATCAGAATAATATGGACATTACTTTTCTAAGATGAAAATAAACTTTTTTGTTGTTCATATTTTGGGAGTACCATTTTTTCTGCAGTTCATCACCGTTCCATTTCTTAAGGCAAGACGAGAACTTACAGATCAAAGACAGGTCATCCTCCAGCTGTACATTTCTCTTCCTTAACGTTACAAAATAATGTAACACTTGGTGGCATAAGATATAAACCATTTTCAATGTCATTGATGCAGAGCAGTAAATAATTATAATAATAATAATGATGATGATGAGCATATAGCATTGGTCGCCGGGAGACCCCTCGTGGGGCGGTTCGGCCGCCGCTCCACAAGTTCTTTAATGCCACTATGCCCGACTTGCGAGTGAATGAGGATGAAATGATGATGAAAGACACACAACACCCAGTTATCTCGAGGCCGCCGGGAATCGAACCCGGGACCCTGTGCGCGGGAAGTGAGAGCGCTACCGCAAGACCACGAGCCGCGGACATGCAGAGCAGTATTGAAGTATTATTACAGCAAAGACATACAAATTTATAGGCCCGACAAGAACATCGCGTAGAAAGGAAACTGGTATTCATTCCAAACTACAGGTACAGCAAGTCTACCAGCAGTGTGAAGTAGTGAATTCTCAGTGGTTTTGATGCACGTGTTGCTTGATCCAAAGGTTTCTTTCCTCCCAGTATCGAAGAGAATAGGAAAAAAATGAAGAATGTTGTAAAGGTGGCAAGGTAGCAATAGGAGAACTCAGGTTTTTTCATGTTGTCACTTATGATGAAAATCATTTACTTTGTTTTCAATGTATGAAGAGTATGTTTTCATTTTGCTAAGCTTTGTTGAATGGTGACCATCAGTATCATTATATTAAATTCCAATTGTGTAAAAAGCCATACATAATTGCCCTTACTGAAATCTCTTGGCACCAATGTGCACTAACAGCTGAATTAAATGTTATGGTTGGTAGTAATTGTCATAACTAGTTGGTTAGGTTCTATAAGTGACTGTATAATTCTCTTAATTTTAATTCACCATTCTGTAAACCAGTTGCATTGCTGTTTCCTTTTACTATTGTGTGTCAAAGTTATTTTGAGCCTTTTATAATTTTAAAACTTGTATGTACTGTGCTACATGTATATAATCTATCAGTATCACAAACATTCATCACATGCTACTTTTAGCATTTTCCCATTATTTATTTATTTGGACTTGTGAGGACCTGTTCGTGATTCTTCACACCATCTGAGGAATAAAACTGCAGGTAGATGTCATTATTTCATATTTGCTTTCTTATTCGTTATCAAGGTATAAGGGTGTGAACGATATGTGTTTATTATGTACAGTTCAGCTGTTTAGAAAACTTAATCGGAATAAATATCATCAAATTGGATATGAAGGTGTGGTTAAAAGATAAATCTGCATTTAAATCTAGATATGTGAAAAATGTAAGTTTCCATTGCTGTTGAAATTCCATAGAACTGTGTGTTTCTGTTTAATGAACAGAATCACAGAAAAATGAAGCAGCTGTTTAATTCATAAAGTGCAACAAATATCGCTGTAAATTTTGGTTTGAGGCACAGAATTGTAGATGGAAGAGTGAACTATACATACATACATACATACATACATTCATTCATTCATTATTTTTGTGATTATAAATAATTCAATTTAGTTAATTCCTAGGTTTTATTACTGATCTCAAAGGAAAGTTAAATACATGTCTCAATGAATTTAAATTTGATTTACAGAATGAAAATTTCAAAAATTATATTGTCAGTGAAGAGGATGAAGAGGATGGATATGAAACAATTTCAGAACTGCAGCTGAATGCTACAGTGTCTGGAACAGTGGAATGCATTGCTGCTAATAAGTATGGAAGTGACACAGAGAAAACACAGATCATCATCACTGGTGGGTAATTTAAAAAATTGAATGAATTATGTTGAAACCACTAGGTCTTAAGAGTTAAATTGTGGGCGCAGTTGAGCTCATAGTTATTAGTTCTAATGTAGCCTGTTAATCCACTGTTACTCATTTTTCTGTCCTGACCTGGCCTAACAATGGATTACTCTTTTCACTAACATTTATTCAAACCACCTTTTTTTTTAGAACAAATTTTAGAAAAATTAAGAAGCCTGAGACTCAACAGTTTCTTAAATTTGTATTTATCAGTTGTGTTTCTTCTGGTGGCAGAGATTTTTTTTTCTTTGTGGTAACTACCTAAAGTAACTTTCAATGCCTGTAACGAAACATTCAATTTTTTGAAGTTACATACTGCACCACAGATTTTTTCCTTTTTTTTTCCCTGAATCTTCAGAATTTCTTTCCAGAGTTTCATTTTAATGTGACTTCCAACTAATCATGCCATAATGCTGTAAGTCATCAGTTAGTACATCAAATAAAATAATTATTTTGTTTACATTACAGATTACACCTGCTGGCTGTCATGCTATGACAGTAATAAGCAATATTAACTTCACAAAAAGGAAATTAACTTTTTAAAGTTATAATTCTTAAATTCATGTTCTCATTCATGTTCACAGATTATTAATTTTGTTGTGAGCTCATTGTTTTATTACTGTGATGATTCTGGCTGAGCCTCTTTGTCATTTAAATGTAACTACAATTCATTACATGTGGAAATGTCATCAGAATCCAATTGCAGTACTTTTCTGTATGCAACAGTGTCATCAGTGATGGTATTATAGTGGTGTTGATTCTATCTGATAAACCATTCACGTATATTGAACATGTTACATGTGCCATTAGGCTTCCTAGGAGCACACTCAATGTTACTTCCCTTTCTGTAAAACTTAGGCTATATAGTATCACTTATTGTGTTCACTAGTCAAGTATTCAGAGTCAGTTCCATGTTCACAAATATACTCAATATGATAATGGCATGGTTAGTATTCGCTAATCGAGGTGCTGTGTCACACTTTTTGAAACTTTAGGTACACAGTCTCTCTCTTCACCTTCATCTAATAATATCAAGTTCATGTTTATCATCTTTCAAGTAAGTGGTGTGCAATGCTCTCTCTCTCTCTCTCTCTCTCTCTCTCTCTCTCTCTCTCTCTCTCTCTCCCCACAACTACTGCATACTGCATCCATTTGAACTTGTTAGTTGCAGTAAAGCCTTGGTCTCCCTCTATGATTTTTACCGCCATTCTTTCCTTCATTACTGACAGTTCCTTGATATGGTCTATCAACAGAGGCCTTCTTTTCATCAAGTTATGGCATCAGTTTCTTTTCTCCCTGGTCCAGTTCAGTACCTCTTCATTAGCTGTATGATCTAATTCAAAGCATCAGGTTAGCTGCATCTAAAAATTCATTTCTAGAAATAGTCGTGGTGCTTTCACACCCTAAACTTCTTGCAATACATACATTTTCTTTCCAGTATCTCCTGACATTTTTTGGTCATAATTTTCTTAGGTCATTGAAATAAGATAAAATTATTAAAAATCTGAAACTTAAGAGATTTAATTGTTTATTTTTAATACACACAAAACATTGATTTACTGCTGTAATTATCTTATTCTGATGTCCACTACGCATTTTGAATGTCATGTTTTCAGCAATGGCTGGATTCAATCCTGCCTACATTGTGGCATGCTAATTTCAGAGAATTTGGCACACAGTGATATCACAAGAAAAATATGTGTAATACATAGCTGAATAAATAAGTCCACTGCATGTTGCATATTTAAACAATTGTCTGTCAGTACACATTAAAAATTGCAGTATTTTACAGCCCTTACAGTGCCAAATTTGTGTGCCATCTTTAATTCTTTTGGTGGCTAATAAATGTTTGCTCTTACTCTCTCTCAGCTGTATTCATTTATTTGTGTTAATTTTGAATTAGTGCACTGAAAATGAATTTCTATATGAGTACAAATCAGTACTCTATGGATGGAGGTGGTGTTGCACTTGTCAATGAAAAGGAATGCACTATAGCTTGTTGTTAACTGTCTTACATAAACAGTTTTTGAGAATTTCAGCTGTTGAAATCCATTAGATAGTGAAAGTCCAGGTGTGTTTTTTTACACTTGCAGGTCACACAATATTGGCGCCTTTTTTTGGATTCTTAAGTAGTTCAGAAACAACAAATTGTTTTGTTATGTGTGTTACCATCATACAAAAATGATAAAGAAGAAAGTATACTTAAGAGAAACGAATGTGTTACCAAACTAACACACGGCACAACTCTGAGGGAGATTTTATCTGCTTTATAAATATGGATGCTTTTAAAATATGGACTGTTTCATTAAAATAGTAGCTCACTTGAAGAGCAAACTGTTCAAATTATTTTAATCTAATTTTCCTGTTATTCACAGAGTTTGTTGGCCACAATGACAATATTTCACAAACTTTCAGATGTAGCAGATGGTTTTGGAATATTACCAGTGCAGGAAGAAATTGTAGAAGGAGACACTGTCATTCTTACATGCCGAGCATCACGTCGTAATTTCACTAATAACATGAAATGGTACAGAAATGGAGATGAAGTTGATGGATACAGCGATACCAAACGTGAGTTTAGAAATGGAAAACATACTGGAATCCAGTACTGTATTCTATAAATATTTTAAATTGTTACTTAGAAGTATTTTGCAGTCCAGCTTTACGACACTTGGCTTCAGAAATGAGGGTGTAATGTCTCAAAGGAGTGACAGCCATGTCATACTTAGCAACAGTTCTTCTTGTGACGGGGCAGACTTGATTTACTCCCAAAAACATACAATGACTGCATTAAACAACTCGATATATACTTGGTATGAAGTTTCAAGTAAATGTTTGCCTTATACTAAAGAGTGAATGATTATACTCTTGTTACCTGCCACATAACTTTTGTGTAATAGGAGGCTTCATGTCAGTCCACATTTTTCTGTCTGTTTTGGGTAACATTGAGTAAATTAGTTATCCTTTTGCAGGATGTGCAGTAGAGAGGAAAATGTAGTGGGGGGGGGGGGGGGAATTGTAGCTGTTCAGGCTGAAACAGACTAGGCTAGATAATAACTGGACAAGTGAATAAGGTAGAGGGGTAGAGAGAGGTGGAAAGTGGCAGCAGGCAGTGGAAGAGAAAGGTGTTGGGTCAGGGGATTTAAAGGGTGCTTTTGCAGCTCTGTGTCACATGTTGTTTTGGTTCCTGTTAGTTCTATAATTGGTGGTATTATATTAGGCATGGCCTTCGCCACAGTGGGAAAGGGAAAGTGGTTGGCTTAATACCAGAAAACGTAAGGTCATGATTAGTAAAATACCATTGGTTACCAGTATCGGAGCAGCATCTCTTTTAGGGTTGTGAAGATCCAAAGAAATGAAGTTTCAAGAGAGGTTAGGCTTCAAGCAAACAATCAGTTCCAGACAGAAACTAAACCACATAATTCTAGAACACTGAATCTGTACAAACAGCTATTAACTGAAGATTTTTAACAATAACCAAAAATTTACTTCCATACAGTTACATCTGTCAGTGTGAAATGCCAGCTGTCCTTATTACATCAGAATAGTAGAAGGCTAAGGAATAAAATAATGAGAAATTACTTGCATTGGGAATTGGCTATCAAACTCATTTGAATTAATATGCCTCTTTGAACATCATGTGACCACTGGTATAGATATGTGAAGTGTTACAGGATTTAGGTTAGCATCTCACTTCAGCAGAGCAAAAATGGAGGAAGGATGATTTGCCACATTTGTCAGGGTCTGTCACTTACTTAAGAGCATAAATATTAATGAATATTGCATGGGGCAGCATATGGAAGCATGTGGAACAGAAGTAAAATTTCAAATCCATTATAATATAGTAAGTGTATGAAAAGCGGCTACAGCAAACATCAATAAGTTAATAAAACTCTATTGGCCTATTTAACAGAAATAAGGCATTTGGTGGGCGTTTCAATTTTAAAATTCTTTCATTAAGAATTTGTTTGCGTTGGCAATATGGTTCAACACATTCTTACCATAAATTGTCCAACTAAAGTAGCTAACTGTTTAAAAATGGAAATAGAAAATCTTTTTATAGACCTATTAAACAATATTATGGTGTATTACGAAAGCAGTAGCGGACCATGACATGCACTTAGTTATGTTAAATGTTAACACTGATCAGGAGTCCGCCTCTGTAGCATAGCGGTAGCATTATCGCCTACCAAGCAGGGGGCCCGGGTTCGATTCCCAGCAGGGGACTGGGTATTGTGTGTCCTTCATCATCATTGACTCGCAAGTCGCCGATGTAGCGTCAGCTAAGAAGTACTTCCAATATGGTGGCTGAACTTCCCCGAATGGGGCTCCTGGCCAACAATGCCATACACTCATTTCATTTTCACTGGTCAGGAAACAAAATCTGTTAAATCTGAGTTCAAGAAGGTTCTCAGTTCACCAAAAACTGATTACTTCAGGAAACTCGTACGATGTGAACTGGAGTCATGAATACAGTGCTCATGACAAGAGTGAAAAATATTACACACTCATTAATAAAGTCTTTACATTATTTGAAAACTAACCCAGATTAGACCAATGTTTAGAAAAAGAATACAGGCATATTGTAGCACAAAAAAGAAACTATGCTTGTCAGTCAGAGGTAGTGCTGATGTTGATACTGTAGGTCATCCCAAGACACTGCAGAGTATTGAAGGCCGTAAACAGACTTCAAAGAAAATTCATTATGAGAAGATAATTACATCCGGTCAAAAGATAGACAATATGGGATAAAGTGAAGGAGGAGACGGCCAGAACCACAGATGAAGTGGAGCAGATAACTTTAAGAGTAAATGATGAAGTGGTAACAGATGTGTGCATAGTTGCAAATCATTCAAGCATTTCATCAGTGTGTTGCCAGCTTCAGTAGACGCCTGCCGTGGAACATCTCATATGAGCCCCTGCTATGGAACATCTCATATGAGCCATTCCAGATAACTTCTGTAATATGAAATATGTGTGTAGTTAATACTGGAATAATGTCAGAGGATGATTATAAAGCTATTTGAGGGATGATAGTGCTGAGAGAGGACAGAGTTTCGGTAAAGGTGGAAAAAGAGTAAAAGTTATACAAAAGGAATTTGCAAAGTTGTGAAAAGAATATTCACAAATGAAAACAAGTTCCAAAGACTGGAGTTAACTGTAGTTATTTTGTTTTGCGATAAAGAAGACAGTCAAGAAATAAAAAACAATAACCTAACAGCATATTATCTCTAATACACATAAAATTTAAAACAAAATTGTTTTAACTGCGACTTTAGTACAGTCTACAAACTTTGAACAGAATTCTAAAACAGAAAGAGTTTAAATTACCACTTTGCCTGGAATTCGGGGTGTTAAAGAAAGCATGGAACTCACTTTCAACAAAATCTGCACCAGCAGCCTTTGAAAAAGGAGTTGACTTGACCTATATTGGTACAGGGTGATTATAACTAAACTTTTGCTACTTGGACCAGTGCACACAGAAAACTATTTCCTGTATGGGTGCCCAGCTGTATAGGACTGACATTTAGAATGTATGCTACAGTATTTACACTGTTAGTAGTGTTACTGTCATGACTTGCTGTTAGGCATCGGTACTGCTATGGCAATGCAAGAGGCAAAACACAAGCATCATTGTGCGCATTATAGTTGCAGGCAATCAACATGGATCTGGACCAGGTGAGCAGGCTTCAATTGTAAAGCTGTTTTAGCAAAACAAAAATAGTGCTGCTGCTCTTCGCAAGTATTGACACATTAAAGAAATACGGAGAGGACCTCTTTTTGCACTGCTGTTGAAGAACCATTCGGAAGTTCAAATTAACTGGTGATTGGGAATTACTCCTGGGTGAGGCTGATGACCAGCAGCACCACTAATTGTTGAAAAAGTTACCATTGTCATGTCTGAGAATCCAATGTATGATCTTCAAGCAGTGCGTGAGCTGTGTTACGACAGCTGAACATTCTGTGGTCTAAAAGTGCTACGAACATTTGTGAAATGGTATCTCTAGTGTGGTTCCAGGCTGTCATGGATGCAGATGGTTGTCGTATCGAGGAGTTCTAATCTGGGATGTAAACGTGCAACAAAGTTAAAAAATGTTACCCTCTGTTGTGGAAATTAAAATATTTGTTTCAGCGGTGTATTCATTATTTCTCATTTCCTTAAAAATGTTTTTATGAACTTTCATTGCCCTAAGATTGCTTGTTTTTCATGGGAACACTATCAAGTGGGGAATGTTTAACTATAACCACCCTGTATACTAAAGAATATAGCAGAAATGCTACAGTTCCCATCAGCCTTCATAAGAAGGTATGTGTGTTAGTGGAACATACCTCGACCACCTACATTTTGCTGATTATGGGGTGGTTCCTTCAAGAAGGCCATCGCTGACAACCTGTCCTCTACTCATTAAGCACAATGAAACTTTTATTTGTCCGTATTTATGAATTACCTTTACTTTCTATGAAGCCAACATAGCCTACATCCAGAATGAGATTTTAACTCTGCAGTGGAGTATGTGCTGATATGAAACTTCCTGGCAGATTAAAACTGTGTGCTGGACCGAGACTCAAACTTGGGTAGCTCAGTCGGTAAAGCACTTGCCTGCAAATGGCAAAGGTCCTGAGTTCGAGTCTCCGTCTGCCGCACAGTTTTAATCTGCCAGGGAGTTTCATATCCTATATCATTTTAATATAATCCTTGGATCAATAAATTGCTGCTGCTGCTGCTGCTGCTGCTGATGATGATGATGATTATCTTCTTCTTCTTCTACTACTACTACTACTACTACTACTAATACAACTACCCAGTATATTGTACTGCTATCTTCTAGAGCATATAAATCTCAAAAATGAGTGGAAGGATTTACAAGTGCAAGTTTGAAATTGACTGAAAATCAGTTGTAAGAAGTCTAAAATAACACACAGTGCTCACATTAAAAAGAAAATGGGATGCATTAACATCGAAGTGAAGAGCACCTGATGCCACTAATGTAGGTCCCATTCCATGTGTTTCCATGCCAACCTGGACACCTTCCTTATAATGTAGGCCTTGAGGCCAAATTAATCATATGGAAACGATGCATACTGTCAGATATGACATACGAGGCCATACCCCCCCCCCCCCGCCCCCCCCACTACACACACACACACACACACACACACACACACACACACACACACACACACACACACCATTGCCATGTGGGCGGAGCTTGTGTAGCACACATTTCTGTCACGAAGAGTGTACTGTGCAATTCATTGCCAGTTCAGTGCCGTCTATGTTCTCAACCTGGCTCATTCTGTTCATCTGCAGGGACTGTTTTTGGTAGTGCTGTTTTGTTCTTGTTTAGTTCTTGTTTTGTTTTGTCGCAAAGTACCTGCTCAGTGGTAGGCCCCTGATCGTGCAGGTATCACACTGTTGGCACCTGAGGTGGAAACTCCCCATCCAAGCTAAGGAGTAAATGCCCATCATGGCTGGGGCAAAGGGACTCCAGGTAGCGGTTTACTGGCCGGGTAAACTTTGCTGTGGCTGAGTGGTGCCCATGTGGAGAGCCCACATGGTACCATGACAGAAGATTCACATATGAAACAAATGACATTCTTCTTCTGCTGCATGCCAAATGTCCACAGCAGTCTCTTCCGAAGCTAAGACATTTTGTAATGTGAATAGGCATGAGCTCAAGATGTTCCCTTTCCTGTCTGCATGATGGGAGGGACATAGTGCTCAGAGACAAGGGATAAGTACTTCCCGCAATACGTGATTTGTTCTAGGACTGACAGGGATTCTTTTTTGACTACAACAGCATTATTCTTCATTGATCACCTCAAAGACAGGTTTGGGGAAGTGGCACTGATTTAAAAAATGAAAAGCGGCTCCGTTCTGCTTAAAATGGCCTCTCCTGCCCAGTCAAGGGTGCTGCTTGTCTGCAACAAGATGGGAGACGTTCCTGTTACTGAACTTTCTGAATATGGTACAGGGTATCATTTACTATTGACATCTTCTTTTACAGACCGATGACAATCTGCATGATAAATTGGAGTGACAAAATGTGCATTTTGTCAGTTGTGTCCAGTGGAAACCAAAAATCAACAAAGCGGATATTGGAGTTTTCATCTTGGCCTTTGAAAGTGACTTGTTGCCAGAGGTGGTCAGTGTGATGGTGTATTGCTGTGATGTCGAGCCATATATTCCTCCTTCCATGCAGTACTATGAATGCATGCAGTTTGGACACTTGGTGTAGAACACAAGAATTGTGACCCCCTCACATATCAAGAGACCAAGAAGAAATACGATCACCTACATCCTCTTCAGTGATTCTGTCCTCATCCTCTGTCTCTTCTGTCTCTAGCTCTTGGATCTGCTCCCATGGCAGTTGGGGATTCTTCTCCTATTGCTACCCTTTTGGGAGTGTCAACTCCCTGTCTGCTGGGGACATCAGTCTCCCCCCCCCCCCCCCCCCCCGAGCTGGAGAAGCAATACCCTCCTCCAGCATTCCTGAACAGAAAGGGGTCCCTCGGGACGCTCCCCTCCAGAATTATGCTGATCTGCAACAGGATGCCAGGTGGCAGCTGACAGAGAAACACATTGGAGCTCATAGGACTTGGCATTTCTCTTCTGTTTCAGAGTATGGAGCAGACAAGCCTGGTAGCTCCCATGCCACCAGACCCTCACATGCACTGTCTCTGTTTCCATTCTTGGTGGCCTCTATGGTCCCAGACTCCCTCAAACAACCTGTGTATTAGTGGTTTATCCTCACAACCAGTGGCAGAAGGTGGCCTCTGAAGCATGACTGCCTCCTTGGTCCCTTCACACCCTCACAGGATCCTGATACCATGATCCTCCAGCCAAACTGTAGTGGTTTTTTTCCATCACTTTGCTGAGCTGTGACACCTTTTGTGCATGTCTCTTGTTTCTTGCATAGCCCTGCAAGAAACTTGTTTCCCAGCAATGCAGCCCCTTGCCCCCTGCTGCTATGGGGGCTATTTTGTGAATCCCACTGACTATGAAGTGTGTCGGGTGGTGTTTGCATGTATGTTCTGGACTACTCCTTATTGTCTCAATACCTTTGTATCATTTACCATACGTGTTTGCCTGAGCTGCTAACGTCTCGTGTATGCCCAAGAGTCGATGTTCATCACTTTGGGGCACCAGTACTCCAGGCAATGGCTGCCGTGCGAGATGGCCCTTGCTGTGGCTGTGTGCCGCCCACAGAGAGAGCCCCTGGTCGGAGTGGGTGGTACTAGGGCAGATACCTTGTGCATGAAGTGACAAAAGCTTCACCATCCTGGCCATTCTGTGGCCATCTCTGAGTGGTAGCAAATGTGACACTCCTTTTGATCCTTCAGCCTTCCCCTCCCTGGCCACCCCCTGGGAGGAGGGTCAAACTCGCCGGCTTGGATTGAAACCTTTCCCTCGGTACCTGGTTTGTACCAGGACGGATAGTGGAAGTTTTGGCATGACCAAGCCTTTGATTTCTGTGGAGACTATTGAAGATAAGTATGGCGAAGTGGAATCGATGAGTAAAATGCGGTCTGGTGCTTTGCTCATAAAGACATCTTCTACTGCCCAGTCTGATGCCCTGCGCACTTGTGACCATCTTGGTGACATCCCAGTTTCTGTCATGCCCCACCAATCTCTGAACTCAGTACAGGGCACTATTTTTCACTGAGATCTTCTTCTCCAATCTGACGAGGAGCTCTGTGCTAACCTCGAGTGGCGGGGGTTCGTTTTATTCGCCGTGTGCAGCGAGGCCCTCCAAACAATTGCACCGCTATGGGCGCCTTTATCCTGGCCTTCAAGGGGGATGTCCTCCCAGAGAAGGTCACGGTGTATCGGTGTGATGTAAAACCTTATATTCCACCACCGATGAGATGCTTTAAATGCTTATGGTTTGGATAAATGTCTTCCTGCTGCACCACTGATCCCCTCTGCGGTGACTGTGGGTGCCTCCTCCATGAGGGGAGTGCCTGTGCTCCCCTGCCAGTGTGTGTAAATTGTCATGGACAGCATTCTCCATGCTCGCCTGCATGCCCGGTGTTTGTGAAAGAAAGGAGGATTCAGGAGTACAGAACCTTAGATTGGCTCACCTATCACTGAGGCTCAACAAAAGTATGACTGGTTCCATCTTGTGTCTGTGACTTCTACTTTTACTTCAGTTACGTCCATTCCCCCTCCTACCCCCTCCTCTTCCCAGCCCCACCCCATTCGCCCCATGCCTTCAGCCTCTTCCTCCTACCTCTCCACTCCCCTTCCCCCTCTCCGTCAGTACCCATACCCTTCGGATACTGCTCCCCCTCCCTCGCCAGAGAAGTGCTCCCCTCCTTCGGCTGCCGCCGGTACCGGAGCTCCCGCCTGAAAGGTGATCTGCTGCTCCATATTGGCAGTGCGATCCGCGGCCAGTGGGCGCCAAGATTGCCCGGTGTAATGGCATGCCTACCATCGCTCACTTCTGCCCTTATCTTCCTTTCCACGAGAATAAGCAGAAATGCAAGAACAAGGGCAAGGCCCCTCTGCTACCCACTGAGGTGCAGCCTCCCCCCCCCCCCCCCCCCTCCCTGTCCAGTCAGTGAACCAACAGTGTCTGACCCCACCTATATGGATATTACCCCATCCTCATCAGTGACGGATGGTGACTCAGCGGCGTGACCGACTCTGGTCTGTTTGGTCCCCATTTGGACTCCGGCTTGAGAATCCTCCAGTGAAATTGTAATGGATATTTGCACCACCTTCCAGAGTTGCAGCCCCTTATTTCCTTCTACTCTGCCACTTGTATTGCGCTCCAGGAGACCCATTTTGTCAGTTCGTACTCACCTGACCTTCATGGGTTCCACACTTTGTCTGAACCAAATTGGCCCCTTGTGGGCTTCTGGTGGTGTTTGCACCTTGGTCCGCAAGGACATTGTTAGTAAATGGGTTCCCCTCCATACCACTCTGGAAGCCGTTGCTGTCAGGGTCCATCTGGCCACTCCAATCACAATCTGTAATCTCTACCTCCCACCTGACAGGCTTCGCACATCCCTTGACCTAGCCACCCTTCCCCAACAACTCCCTTCTCCCTTCGTGCTACTAGGGGACTTTAATGCCCACAACCCTCTTTGGGGTAGTCATAAGACTACTGCCCTGGGCAGGACAGTTGAAGCTTTTCTGGCAGGGCTTGACCTCTGTTTACTAAACATAGGTGCTCCCACACACTTTAGTGTGGCGCACGGCACTTTCTCTACCATTGACCTCTCTATCTGCAGTCCCGGCCTTCTTCCCTCCATTCAGTGGGGTGTCCACGATGACTTATGTGACAGCGACCATTACCCGATGTTTTTGACCTTCCTTCAGTGTGTCTCATTCCATCACCCTCCCAGGTGGGCCATCTCTAAGGCTGAGTGGGGTGCCTTCTCCTCTGCTCCCATCCCCCCTGTATTGCCACATGACAGTGTTGATGAATCTACACAGACTTTGACTGCCGCCATCCTTTCAGCAGCTGTTTCAGCAATCCCTTCTTCCTCAGGTTCCCTCCACCGAAAGATGGTCCCTTGGTGGACTCCGGAAATTACTGCAGCCATAAGAGACTGCCGTCGTGCTCTTCAACACTTCAAGTGGCACCCTTCTACTGCTCTTCTGGTCTTTAAACGACTCCACACCCGAGCCTGCTACCTAATCAGATCTCTGAAATGGATTTACTAGGAATGATTGTAGCTGCCATAGGACCACACACACCCCTATTCACAACTCTGGGTGAAACTCAGGCGAATTTTTGTCTATCGTCCTCCCACCGAGGAGATGGCTGTAGTGTCTTAACTGCAGAATTGGTAGCCATCTTGCGCTCTCTGGACCATATCCGCTCCTGCTGAGGACTATTCTTCACTATCTTTAGTGACTCATTGAACGGTTTGCAGACCACCTGTTGGTCATCACTGTCCAGGACTTCCTTTCTCTCCTTGCTCAGCTTGGATGCTCGATGGTTTTCATTTGGACCCCAGGCCATGTTGGGATTCCCGGCAATGAACTTGCTGATCGACTGGCTAAATTGGCTACTACCAGGCAATCTTTTGCTATTGTCATTCCAGAAATAGACCTTCGCTCGACATTGTCAGGTTTTGGCCCCTTGGGATGCAGAATGGCATTCTTTCTTCACCAAACAAGCTCAGTGCGATTAAGGATTCTACAACTCCGTGGGGGTCCTCCTCCCGGGCCTCTTGTAAGGCCTCTGTCATCCTATGCCAGCTCCGTATCAGCCATACTTGGCTGACTCACAGTTATCTCCTTCTGTCATTGTGGATTGATGTTGACTGTGGCTCACATCTTATTGGACTGCCCCAACTTAGCCACCCTGTGACAGACTTTTAGCCTTCCAGACTCTCTACCCCTGGTGTTAACTGGCAATCCCTCAGCTGTGGATCTCGTTTTACATTTTATTTGTGATGGAGGTTTTTATCACCTTCCACCTTATTGGTGAGTGGAGGGGCTGGCAGGCCCTCTTGCTCCCTCCTTTGCCCTGACTGGATTGGCTTCAACTGGGTTTGGTGGTTCACGCCTGCTTTCTGCCTTCCCACTCCTTTCCTTATGGGATCTGTTATGTCTTGAGCATCTTATGTCTTAAGCCGTGCTGCCTCTATAGCTGCCCATAATTGTGAAAGTGTCACAGGTGCAGGATTTTGTGCGAGAACTGACCTACTGATTATGTTCCATAAATGTTAAATGAGATTCAGGTAATGATCTGGCTGGCCAGATTGTTAACTGGAATTGTCTAGAATTTTCCTCAAACCAGTTGCAAACAGTTGTGGCCTGTTGCCATTGTGCATTGTCGTCCATAAAAATTCCATTGTTGTTTGGGAACACAGTCCAGATGGTCTCCATGTTGCCGAACATAACCATTTCCAGTCAATGATTGGTTCAGTTGGACCGGAGGACCCAGTCCATTCCATATAAACACAGCTCATGCCATTGTGGAGTCACTGCCAGCTTACACAGTGCCTTGTTGACAACTTGGGTGTATGGTCTTGGGTGGTCTGCACAATTCTCAAACACTACCATCAGCTCAGGACTCACCTGACCAGCTTAAGGTTTTCCTGTCATCTAGGGTGCAACAGATATGGTTGTGAGGCACTGCAGGCAATGTCGTGCTGTTAGCAAAGGCACTGACAATCATCTTCTGCTGCCATAGTCCATTAATGCTAAATCTCACCTCACTGTCCTAGCACATACATCCGCATTACGTTTCACATAGATTTCTGCAGTTATTTCATGCAGTGTTGATAGTCTGTTAGCACTGACGGCTATATGCAGATACTGCTACTCTCAGTTGTTAAGTGACAGCCTTCAGCCAATCATTCTCTGTATTGAGGGTAAAGCCTGAAATTTGGTATTCTCAGCATTCTCTTGCTGCTGCAGATCCCAGAATATTGAGTTTCCTAACAATTTCCAAAATGGATTGTCCCATGCATCTAGTACAAACAACCATTCCGCATTCAAAGTCTATTACTTCCCGTAGTGTGGCCATAATCACATTGGAAATATTTTCAGGTGAATTGCCTGAGTATGCTTTGCTAATGAACTGCTCTTTAAAGCTGTGAGGAGGAATTGAGAGTCTTGCTTGGGTAGCTCAGTCGGTAAAGCATTTGTCGTGAAATGTAAAGGTCCCAAATTCAAGTCTTGGTCTGGCACACAGTTTTAATTTGCCTGGGAGTTTCATATCAGCACACACTCTGCTGCAGAGTGAAAATATCATTCTGCTCTTTTATACCTTGTGGATGTGATACTATGGCCATTTGTTCATAATGTGCATACTGCTATCCCATGGCTTTTGTCACCTTAGTGTAAGCCCATTGCATATTGCGTTCAGAGGCGGACGCGAAATAATGATGCTTAAGATTTTTTTGGTGACAGATCCATAAGAGTATACATTGCTATTTTTGAAAATGCATCACTATTGCTTAATGTCTAAGATATTGGCTCAAATAATGAGACCTCACTGAATAGCATTTTGTTAGAGAGTAATTGGAGAAGACCTGTTTCCTTGTCAGCTGTTTAGAATGTGCACAAAAACAAAGAAGAATGTTCTGCCATTGGTAGAGTATTTGTAACAGCTGATTGTCTCACTGTACTTACAGATGTGCACCAACTTCAAATATTAACTCATTTATGCAATTCCCAGTTTCATCTTTTGCAGCCCTATCAATACATATTTGTTGTTCACAATTCATTATTAACTGTCGTTTACTGCATTGACTCATTTTAGTTTTGACAGTGTCTTGTTCACTCACTGTTGTTTTCTTAGATGAAAAAGGACTGGAATAAGTAGCTTCAGTTAAGTCTGTGGGCATTACAATAGACAGTGAGCTAAATTGGAAACAGCAGATAAGTACTGTTTTCAGTAAGCTAAGCTCAGTGATATTTATAATGACACAACTGGCTCAGTACTCTGAGACCTCTTGTGCACTGTCCAGCATGGACTTTCTGAACCATACACGTGATATAGAGTAACACTATGGAGGAACTCAACTATCACAGGAATGGAGAGAATATTCACATTACAGAATCAAGCCATTCGAATTATATTGAAAAAGAAGCCAGAAGAATTGTGTAAAAGTTGTTTCAAAGAACTAAACATTATAACCCTGCCATCATTGTATATGTTAAAGACCAATGTGAGTGCATTATGTGATCACTCAAAACTGGAGACTAATGAGACTGTTCATACACACAACACAAGCAACAGAAAACAACTGCGGTGCATTCCCTGTAGACATTAGATTCTTTCAAAAGGACCCAAATACCCTGGCATCAAGTTAATACAAGCAATGCCAAGGGGATTAAAAGACCTCAAAACTGAGGAAACAATCCCCACAACTCTAAAAAAGTTTCTGATACAAGGATAATTTTATAGTGTAGGTGACTACATTACCAAACATTGATCAAAAGTTCATCCTGTGAGTGATAAATCTCTCACATCATAAAAAGAACTAGCAACAGAAATCAGTGTTAAAGAA
This sequence comes from Schistocerca nitens, assembly GCF_023898315.1. NCBI lineage: Eukaryota > Metazoa > Arthropoda > Insecta > Orthoptera > Acrididae > Schistocerca > Schistocerca nitens. The sequence continues at coordinate 471,657,832 of NC_064621.1, forward strand.
ATTAACAATAATTAGGAACCATTGATGTATAATATAAGCTAATTATATTTCACAAAATAATAATTATTATTATTGTTGTTTTTTTTTTTTTTTGTATGTATCATAAGTCATTTTGTAATGTGTAATATTATGAATATACTGCATCATAAGTAATTGTGTATGATGTAATATTATATACATACATACATACTGTGAAAGCTCCTATGTATATTTAATGGTGAGGTATTTTATGTACTTACATATTTCATATTATCTAGATTGTAAGCCTAATGACCTGTCATATGTTAAAAGTACATATCTCTACAAAAGGTAATTTACGGGACCAATAAAATTGCATGCACACACACACACACACACACACACACACACACACACACACTTTTAAAAACAAGAAATTCAGAATATGCATAAATGTGATTTTTATGATGCACATTAAACCATACAATTCACTCTTTCCTGTGGTTCATAAGCATTGATTATTTTTCTTATTGAAAACATATGATTTCATTATTTCTGTGAATGAAGGAATATTATTGTTCCAAAATGTTAATAAGACAATCTGTTATCAGGTATTTCGATACGGCAAGGAGAAACAGTTTATTCATTTCAGTCGGAGTTGATAATTGCAAATGCATCAGAGTCTGATGAAGCTGAATATAAATGTGTTGCCTGTACACCCAGTCCAAGCAATTGCTCAGATGCAGTTTCCACTTTCAAAGTGGCAGGTAAGTTATTTTCACTTTATATAATTCATTAAAATTTTGTTAAAAGTATTCTAATGAGAAATAAAAGTGAACATTCAGAGAGGTTTAGTGTGTCCGCTTACAATGGGAACAGTTTTAAAAGTTATGTAACAATTATGTTTTCTGTTACGGTGATTAAAAACATGAGACACGAGCATTTATGGATATAAGCACGTCAAAAAAGTTTTACATCACCTTGGTTCTAAGAGTTCCAGAACATGTACAGAAAATTGGAGTAGAGATCAACATAAATACCATTTCCACCCTTTTTCTTGCTCATGAAAAAAACACATTGCATGTTGTATCACCTTCAGAGGTGGTGGTCCAGATTGCTGTACACACCGGTACCTCTAATACCCAGTAGCACGTCCTCTTCCATCGAGGCATGCCTGTATTTGTCGTGGCGTACTATCCACAAGTTCATCAAGGCAATGTTGGTCCACATTGCCTAACTCCTCAACGACGATTTGGTGGAGATCCCTCAGAGTGGTTGGTGGGTCACATCGTCCATAAACAGCCCTCTTCAATCTATCTCAGGCATGTTGGATAGGGTTCATGTCTGGAGAACATGCTGGCCACTCTAGTCAAGTGATGTCAATATCCTGAAGGAAGTCATTCACAAGATGTGCACGATGGGGGACGAATTGTCATCCATGAACATGAATGCCTCACCAATATGCTACCGATATGGTTGCACTATCGGTCGGAGGATGGCATTCGCGTATCGTGCAGCCATTACGCCATCTTCCATGACCAGCAGCGGCATATATTGGCCCCACATAATCCAACCCCAAAACATCAGGTAACCTCCACCTTGCTGCACTCGCTGGACAGTGTGTCTAAGGCGTTCAGCCTGACCAGGTTGCCCCCAAACATGTGTCCGACGATAGTCTGGTTGAAGGCAGTTGCAACACTCATTGGTGAAAAGAGCATGATGCCAATCCTGAGCGGTCCAATCAGCAGGTTGTTGGGGATAATCCCTCAGGGTTCAAATTTTAGTCCACTCCTGCTCCTTATATATATTAATGACTTTCCACTTAACATTCAACAAGCAAAATTGGTACTTCAAAGAAAGAAAGCAGAAGAAGAGATGGTAAATGATATTTTCCAAACAATTATTAAATATGTTTTCTGAAAATGGACCATCCCTGAATTTTGAAAATGCTCACTACGTTCAGTTCTATACAACGAATAATCATTCCAGCAATTGATGTAGCATATGAGGAGCAGTCAATAAATAGGGTAGAATGCTTCAAAAGTTTTGGGTGTGTGTATATATTGTTGAATACTTGAACTGGAAGAATCATATTACTGAGCTTCTCAAACAATTAAGTTTAGCTACTTTTGCTCTTTGTATAATTGCTAAACTTGAAAACAAACATATCAGTCTCCTGACGTATTTTGCATATTGCCGATCAGTAATGTCTTTCAGAATAATTTTCTGAGGTAAACCCTGTCTTGGAAAGGAAATATTTCTTGCACAAAAGCAGGCAGTATAAGAATATTATGTGGTGTTCACCCACAGATGTCACATTTAAACTGCATCATCACAATAAATTGTTATCTGCATTTGGTAAACTTCTGGAGGTACTAAATTATCAAAGACTAACAAAGTTTCTGGAAAAGAACCAGATCCTCTGAGAAGCCCAGCATGGCTTCAGGAAAAATAAATCCACAACAACAGATATGTATGAGTGCGTACAGTACACCCTAGATGCTCTAAACAAAAACCAAAAAGCAGTTTGGATCTTCCTAGATTTGTCAAAGGCATTTGACGTCATAGTCAACAACAAACTGCAGTAATGTGGCATCAGAGGCATCCCTCTGCCTGGTTCAGATCATATATCTCAAAACAGGAAACAATTAGTAGCATTAACACTCTGTGATCATGGACTTATTGACACCTGCTACTCCATGGCAAAATCACAAAAGGTGTGCCCCAAGATTCAATACTTACACAAATTCTGTTCCTTCTTTACATTAACAACTTACCATTGTACATTAGTGCCACTACCAATATACTCTTGCAGATGATACCAGTATCCTCCATACCATTAGCAATGACATGAGCTGTAAGAGGCCGTAACTAAAAGACAGGTGATTGGTTTGACAGAAGTAATCTGATAGTCAACTCAAAGAAAATCACCACCTTTAACTTCCACCTCAGAATTGCAAAATATATGCCTGATATGGAACAACATAGCTCTGTAATATCCCCCACATCAGAAACAAGATTTTTAGGCCTGTGGATGTAGGAAATCTACCATGGGAAACAGAATCAGCAAAACAAACAGTAAGCTGAACCAAGTGTGCTAAGCTTTACTTATCCTCACACATTGCACTGTCCGCTCTGCTTACTATGCACAATTTCATTGTGTAGTGCAGACTCTGGGGAGACTCCACACAATGCAGAGACATTCTCCTCACCTGGAAGAGAGCTATGAGAATAATGATCAGGGCAAAGCCAACTGACAGCTGTGGACCTCTCTCCCAGAGTTCATTCAGTCTTTCTCTTGATAGTCTCTCAATATTAGAAACTTCAAAGTTTGCAAAATGTGGTATTACTAAATTCAACAAAAATGTGGATGTTCATGATCATGGTAATAGACAAAAACTGAAACGCCATGTTCAAAATCTGCGTGCCTCCACCTTCAAAAACTTATCATATAACCAAGGCATCCGACCATACAACAGTCTGCCACCAGAAATAACGAACAGGAGGTCTCCGCCCTTCTTTAACAAGAATTTGAAAAACCTTCCTGCTTGTTATTGTGGTCTTCAGTCCAGAGACTGGTTCGATGCAGCTCTCCATGCTACTCTATCCTGTGCAAGCTTCATATCTGAGTAACTACTGCAAACTACCTCCTTCTGAATCTGCTAAATGTATTCATGCTGGTCTCCGTCTACAATTTTTCACCTTCTGCTCATCCGATCCCTTGATACCTCAGAATGTGTCCTACCAATCGATCCCTTCTTCTAATCAAGTTGTGCCGCAAATTCCTCTTCTCTCCTGTTCTATTCAGTACCTCCATATTAGCTACGTACCTACCCATCTAATCTTCAGCATTCTTCTGTAGCACCACATTTTGAAAGCGTCAGTTCTCTTCTCGTCCAAACTATTTATCGTCCATGTTTCACTTCCATACAGACTACACTCTATAGAAATACTTTCAGAACATATTTCCTGACACTTAGATCTATGCTTGATGTTAATAAATTTCTTTTCTTCAGAAACGCTTTCCTAGCCATTGCCAGTTTACATTTTATATCCTCTGTACTTTGACCATCATCAGTTATTTTGCTCCCCAAATAGCAAAACTCATCTATTACTTTAAGTGTCTCATTTCCAAATCTAATTCCCTCAGCATCACCTGATTTAGTTAGACTACATTCCATTATACTCATTTTGCTTTTGTTGATGTTCATCTTATATCCTCCTTTCAAGACACTGTCCATTCCGTTCAACTGCTCTTCCAGGTCCTTTACTGTCTCTGACAGAATTACAATGTCGTTGGCAAACCTCAAAGTTTTTATTTCTTGTCCATGGATTTTAATTCCTACTCCAAATTCCTTTACTGCTTGCTCAATATACAGATTGAATAACATCAGATACAGGCTACAACCCTGTCTCACTCCCTTCTCGACCACTGCTTCCCTTTCATGCTCTTATAACTGCCATCTTTTTTCTGTACAAATTGTAAATGGCCTTTCACTCCTGGTATTTGACCAGTGCCACCTTCAGAATTAGAAAGAGAGTATTCCAGCCAACATTGTCAAAAGCTTTCTGCTAGAAACATAGGTTTGCCTTTCCTTAATCTAGCTTCTAAGATAAGTCATAGGGTCAGTATTGCCTCACGTGTTCCAACATCTCTACGAAATCGAAACTGCTTTACCCCGAGGTCGGCTTCTACCAGTTTTTCCATTCATCTGTAAAGAATTCATGTTAGCATTTTGCTGCCGTGGCTTATTAAACTGATAGCTCAGTGATTTTCACACCTATCAACTCCTGCTTTCTTTGGGATTTGACTTATATTCTTCCTGAGGTGTGAGGGTATTTCACCTGTCTCGTACATCTTGCTCACCAGATGGTAGAGTTTTGTCAGGACTGGCTCTCCCAAGGTAGTCAGTAGTTCCAATGGAATGTTGTCTACTCCCGGGGCCTTGTTTAGACTCGGGTCTTTCAGTGCTCTGTCAAACTCTTCACGCAGTATCGTATCTCCCATTTCATCTTTATCTACATCCTCTTCCATTTCCATAATATTGACCTCAAGTACATCACCCTTGTATAGACCCTCTATATACTCCTTCCACCTTTCTGCTTTCCCTTCTTTGCTTAGAACTGGGTTTCCATCTGAGCTTTTGATATTCATACAACTGGCTCTCTTTTCCCCAAAGGTCTCTTTAATTTTGCTGTAGGCAGTATCTATCTCACCCCTAGTGGGATAAGCCTCTACTACATCCTTACATTTGTCCTTTAGCCATCCCTGATTAGCCATTTTGCACATCCTGTCGATCTCATTTTTGAGATGTTCGTATTCCTTTTTGCCTGCTTCATTTACTGCGTTTTTATATTTTCTCCTTTCATCAATTAAATTCAATATTTCTTCTGTTACCCAAAGATTTCTACTAGCCCTCGTCTTTTTACCTACTTGATCCTCTGCTGTCTTCACTACTTCATCCCTCAGAGCTACCCATTCTTCTTCTACTGTATTTCTTTCCCCCATTCCTGTCAATTGTTCCCTTATACTCTCCCTGAAACTTTGTACAACCTCTGGTTTAGTCAGTTTATCCAGGTCCCATCTCCTTAAATTCCCACCTTTTTGCACTTTCTGCAATTTTAATCTACAGTTCACAACCAGTAGATTGTGGTCAGAGTCCACATCTGCCCCTGGAAATGTCTTACAATTTAAAACCGGATTACTAAAGCTCTCTCCTGCCATTATACTATCTATTTGAAACCTTCTAGTGTGTCCAGGCCTCTTCCATGTATACAAACTTTTTCCATAATTCTTAATCCAAGTGTTAGCTATGATTAACCTTTGCTCTATGCAAAATTCTACCAGCTGGCTCCTCTTTCATTCCTTAACCCCATTCCATATTCACCTACTACTTTTCCTTCTCTTCCTTTTCCTACTACCGAATTCCAGTCGCCCATGACTATTAAATTTCAGTCTCCTTCACTATCTGAATAATTTCTTTTCTCTCATTATATATTTCTTCAATCTCTTTGTCATCTGCAGAGCTAGTTGGCGTATAAACTTGTACTACTATGGTAGGTGTGGGCTTCGTGTCTCTTTGGTACAATAAGGTGTTCACTGTGGTGTTCGTAGTAGCCTACCCACACTCTTATTTTTTATGCATTATTAAACCTACTGCTGCATTACCCCTATTTGATTTTGTATTTATAACCCTGTATTCACCTGACCAGAAGTCTTGTCCCTCCTTCCATCGAACTTCACTAATTGCCACTATATCTAGCTTTAACAGATCCATTTTCCCTTTCAAATTTTCTAACCTACCTGCCCGATTAAGCAATCTGACATTCCACGCTCTGATCCGTAGAACGGCAGTTTTGTTTCTGCTGATGACATCATCCTGAGTAGTCCCCACCCCAAGATCTGAATGGGGGACTATTTTTCCTATGGAATATTTTACCCAAGAGGACGCCATCATCATACAGTAAAGCTGCATGCCCTTTGGAAAAGTTACGTCTGTAGTTTCCCCTTGCGTTCGGCCATTGGCAGTATTGGCACAGCAAGGCCATTTTGGTTAATGTTACAAGGCCATATCAGTTATTCATCCAGACCGTTGCCCCTGCAACTACTGAAAAGGCTGCTGCCCCTCTTCAGGCACCACGTGTTTGTCTGGCCTCTTAATAGATAACCCTACATTAAGGTTGCACCTAAGCTACAGCTACTGTATCGCTGATGCACTCAAGCATCCTGACCACTTGCAAAGTCCATGGTTCACGCAGTGTCAGATACAGAAAAACCTCAAGGAGGGGGCGCGAAAGATACTGTGAGCTACCATTACTTTTACCGTAGCAAAAAATAATAAAGTCACTTGCAAAGTTTAAGAAACTTTTATTTAAAGTGATTATACACATATACAAGACAATGCCATATTATAATATAAAAAAGTTAATATTGTGGTTTTCTTCCTTAAATGATGAATTCTATGTGCCTATTCTTCCTGGCAAATTGGTTAATTAAATCATCAATTGGACATGTCAGGGTGAGTGTTCAACAGAGCTAAGCCATTAAGTCGATCCTCCTTCATTGTTGGTCTTAGCCATGTCTTTGTACATTGCAATGTTGAAAAACTTCTTTCTACTGTTGCAATGGATGAGGTAGACAAGCAAATATTCTGTTCAGCATGTGCAAGGTAGGGTAGTCAGATCTAGGACAAACAGACAACTCTTGCATAACGGAATCACAATCATCAAGGGTGTTATGCTTGTTTGCTTATATTGAAGAATCTCTCCAATTTGTTTCTTTTTAATCACAAAACACTAGAATATTTGCGACTTTTCTCGAACAAATGTCAGACAGAATAACGTATTGAGATCAGTAGAATGGCCGCAATTTTTCTCGTAGGCATGTGATAGCTATCTAGGTGCCAGACAGAAATGTATCAAATACGACGACGCGGGTGTGTATGCTACATAGGAAAGTACAATTACTCGATAACTCGATTCAGTCGAGTCGATTGACAAAAGAATTGAACGAATAGCGTGTGGGCTGACTGTCAGAGGTGGTCCAGGTGGCAATGGGGGCAGCCCGACAAAGGGGAGTTTTGCCACCCCCATATGTATCCGCTTTGGGTTTATGGGAGCTGCTTAATCATTGCTTTTACACAGTAACTGAATTTTTGGCCCATATTTATGAAAAGAAATATGAAATAAATTGCAGTAATGAATTTTGTACAAGAAGTAAACATTAATGTAAAACATATGTGGAATAGTTTTGTGCCTATTCCATCGAAAAATATCCAAATTGTGTACTCTTCTTTAATTATGCCAACCGTACGTGTTTTGTATATATGTGAGAAAGAAATGGAGCTAAAATAATTAAGAACTATGTAAAATCATGTTTGTACATAGAAACTTCTGGGCAGATTAAAACTGTGTGCCGGACAGAGACTCGAACTCAAGACCTTTGCATTTCGCTCCACCAACTGAGCTACCCAAGCACGACTCGTGTCCCATCCTCACAGCTTTAATTCCACCTGTAGCTCGTCTCCAACCTTGGGTAGCTCAGTTGGTAGAGCACTTGCCTGCAAAAGGCAAAGGTCCCAAATTCGAGTCCTGGTCCGGCACACAGTTTTAATCTGCCAGGAAGTTTCGTGTCAGCGCACACTCCAAAAGAGTGAAAATTTCGTTATGTTTGTACATTTCTACACATCACATCATGCTAAGAGTTCTCCGAATCAGTTGTATGTTTGTGCATCACCATGTGCATGTCTTGTAGAGAAATGATTCAAAGGACAAGTAAATTAACAAAGCAACATACATTTGCTAATGAAATTCATTGTAAATAATCCATCACAATTGGAGAAAAAGTGCTGTCCATACCTGCAATGCTAGAGGGAAAAAAATGACATTTAATACCCATTGTTAAAATTGTCATTGGCTCAGAAAGGAGTTCAGTATGCAGCAAATAAAATTTCTGATCATTTTCCTGATATCATAAAATGTCTGAGAGGTAGCAAAAAAAAGGGTAGTTGCATGAGTGGAGCTAAAAATGTCTCTATTAATGCTTATTAATTCTATAACACTAACCATTTTATCTTGCAAACTGACTCGTTCCAAATAATTTTATAAAAGAATTGTTCAGATGATCTGTGGAACATCCAACAAACGAATTAAACAAGCATAGCTACCTGGGCGGGTACTATCATGATGGGTGCAGGTTGGAAAACACTAGCACTTGGTGATGGCTGTTGGTGAGGGCTGTTGGATGTCTGTTCCAGGACATTACGTGAGAAGTAAATTTGGGGTCTAAAATGCAGTGATCACACATTTTTATTTTTACTTTCCACTTCTGTGCTCATAAACTCATTGTCTTGAACTTGTTACTGGTACAGTATTTGAAATTTTGTCACATTAGCTCATAAATGATCAGAACTTTTGTTTCACAAACTGTTGATTTCTTGGTACAAGTAGTACAGTGGGCAAAATTTAGTTGCAGAATTAAAGTTAGATCCTTTTCCAACTGCTGGGGAGGAACTAAAACACTGTGGGATGAGGCAACTGGACTTAATGCTCATTGCTTTGTGCTGTTGAGTTTCCAGTAAACAAATAGTAAGGGGGGGGGGGGGGGGAGAGAGAGAGAGAGAGAGAGAGAGAGAGAGAGGGGGGGGGGGGGGGTAGAACAGAAGATACGGATTTAAGAGCAAGGGGCCTACAGTTGTCTGCATTTCCACTTGGCAAACCAACTCTTATTGTATGATGGGGAGGATACATTGAATCTCTGTATCAAACACCTCCATGCCCTTTCTGCTGTATTACATGCAAATAATACACATGAAGATGGAATGATGGTTTTGTTGGTAAGCATCTAAGCCGGCAACACTGCCCCCCAACAACTGCACTTTTGTTAATCGCAAAGTAACTACGCCAGCAGCTGTGCGTGTAATTTAGTGAACAGGGCCTGGAGATCTGTGTATCAGCATTTTATGCACTACTAACTAAATCCCACTAATTTTTAGCTCTTGTTGTATAAATATTTGGAACTAGGTGTCAAGACATAGTATTAGAAACATCTGTATGGCTTTTCCGTGAGAACTTTTGTTGCCAAACATTTTTTGTGTCGCCACCCTTAATACAGTTCATTCCATTGTTTGTTTGCAGCTATGAAGAGCCCTCAGTTCAGCAAGGACACAAACATGAATGGCGGTGAACATCTCTTAGACAACCTGTCTCGGTACAGCCTTAATTGCAGGCCAAGTGGAGTTCCAAAACCTCAAATTGTCTGGATGAAGGTGATTATCTTTTAGCTACAAGTTTCAAAGAATTTTCTTTTATTTATAGAACAAAAGATGAAGATAGGCAAGATGAAGATAGGCAATCTATCTTTTTTTTGGGTAGGGGGGGGGGGGGGGTTGCACTTCAGAGTGAGTTTTTTATTAATATATGCTACCTATCATTTACCAGTAGGTGAGTAGTTGCCAGAAGTCATTTTATGTTTACTGCTTCCACTTCATAATTTCTGTTGTGTTAATGCATAAAAGTTATTAAACAATCATTGTACAGTTGTACAAGAATACTAACAAATTAGTATAAAAACTGAAATACATAACAAAACATCCATTCCAACTTGTAAACTAAACTCAGTTTTGCAGTACACAGATTTATATGTGTTGGTGGAAAAGTAATCACTCTAAATTCATTAGCAGATATGGAAAAGGTAGAAAAGAAATGGAAAATTAGTAAAATTGTTTTGCATTGTCGAAGGGGAAATAGATCGAAGTGGCCCGGGGTTATTGAAGCTGTTGCTGTTATCGGCGATTGTGTAATATGTGACACATTCAGTGACTAGATGATAAAGTTTGTAGTTACTACAACTGCACCACGTCATTTTTTTACACTAATGTGTTTCTAATTTGTTTCTGGTCTGTCTCTTCCTACAATTTTTACTCTGAATAAGTTCTTTCTGAAGTCCTCACAGTGAATTATGTTGTCCAATTAATTTTGATATCTTATTTATTCTGTGTTCTGTAGACCAATGTTGTGAACATTACATAGGATCTGGACTGAATCAGTTTTGCGATCTTGTAGTGTTTATTACAATTATTACATGGGATCAAATAAATAGTACAAATAAATTAATATTTACATGTGTACATGTTAGGCAAGTTTCCTTACAGAAAAAAATGTTGTAATTAAATGCATCCACTGATAAGCTTTCTTATATACCTGTTTGTATCTCAGGGTGAATATTCATGATGCAAGTACACTACAGTTCAGAAACACTACTATTGTCAAAAATGATCTTAGCAACAGTCATTAAGGAAAAAAGAGCTAATATTACCTAGAAACTTAATTTGTGGAGTTGAAGCTCCTGAAGTGGATCTTCTTCTGCACTGTGCTCTGTGCTCGGGTTTGTAATGTCAAAGTAGAAATAATATTTTCTTCTACTATTATACATATTATTGGATTAAAAGAGGGACGTTTTCTCTTACAACACACTCAAAAACGAATGTATGTTTTGTGACAATTATGAGAATTTAGTCCCAAAAAATGTTCAGCTCACAATTCTAATATACTGAGTAGGACTTACTTCTGTATATATATATATATATATATATATATATATATATATATATATATATATATATATATATATATATATATAGCCTTTTGTAGCAAGTTTCTGATACCCCAAGAGACAATTCCTGTTGTATAACTGCTAGAAAGTAACTGTACTATGTTGCTTTAGCAACATCTATATTTGTGAAAGGGCAAACAATATGTAAAGCAAAAGTTTCAGAACAGTCTTTTGCAGATATCTGAAACATCGCTTGACCTGTTGACAGAAGGTACATAAATAGCAACTCAGTGCACAGTATCCATGAGCACCTTATTTACTGTCATTTGAAATATGTGTACTGAATTATTGATAAAAATCATAGCAATATCAGCAAATAGTTGTCTGCTAAGAGTTAGGTCTTTTACAAAAAAATATAAATAAATAAATTAATTAATTAAAAAAATTAAAAAATAAATAAATAAAATAAAATGTTGGACCCAAGACCAGTGGCACTCCACAAGTAACTGACCCCCATTCAGATGATGCCGGAACACCTCTTCTGCACTGTCCACTATCCAGTTGTGCTCAGACACACATGCTGCCCAAGTTGTAATTAGGTATTTTGCTTTTTGTAAGAGCTTCTATGACTGACAGCCTAATGCTTCTGATAAGTCACATTCTATTTGGAGTGACCTCAAATATTGATGGTATCCAAAATTTTGATTGCAAAATCAAATGTAGCATCTTTTGTTGATATCCCTTTTGTGAAACCAAAACTGGCTTTTGCGGATTATGATAAGGCCACCAATATGATAAGCAATTCTGATATGCATTAGTTTCTCCAAAACCTTGAAAATATTTGTAACAAGTGATACTGGTCAATACTTAGCAGCATCTGCCTCACCTTTTATGCAGTGGTCTTACAACTATATAGTGTAGATGTTCAGGAAATATTCCATGTTTCAGTACACCATCAAAACCATTCAATAGGATTTCAGTTAAATGCTTCACTCATATGTTAATAACTTCTCGGTTATGTTGTCCTCTACAGTAAATTTTTATTTTTACAGACATAATGATTCATTCAGTGCCTGTATAGTGCCTGCAGATATTGGTATCTGTTTCATTGTTAGGTAGAATGGCTTGTAGAATATTTATATTCAGATTTCTGAAGGTTAGTGACCTATTTGTGCAGCTACTATTAATAATGTGTAATATGCACTATTTTTCATGGTCTTCTTCATAAAATTTCATATAGTTTCCATTGTGCTGCTTGAATATGGCCTCTGATTTAATGACTCATCATTTCTCTAGTGTCTTTAGTGCCCATCCATAGTTGGAAACACATTAAGTGTGTTGATAAAATTCTCCCTTATTTGTATTAACATGTTGGTTTATTGCCAGTGAATAAACTTGTGTAGAAGTTTCAACTGAATTATCAGGGACAAGTGGGTTGTAGAAAGACATAATCATCAAATAATGAAACATCATGAGAGGGTTCTGGGTGACAAAACCATGAAATCTTGATGTGTGTTTCTCCCTAATATGTTACTTAATAATCGATCTCCAATCTCTACTCGTAAAATGAATTTGGGCTAGTACATATAACCATGAACATTTATCATGGATCCAACTAAATACATCTGTTTTTGAGTGGAGACTTAATTCACACTAATTAAATTAAGTAAATTTTACAAGAGTTATATTGCTGATTCATTGACTACTCTTGTTGTTTATTTTGAGTGGATTGAACACAGAGTGGAGCAAACTTTGATGTGCCTTGCAGCAACTTTCACAAGCCATAAATAAACATCGCACAGACAAGCGTACCAATCTTGATCTTCTGACTATTCTATAGCTATGGTGGGGTCAATTCTAGTGTCAGATTCCACTCGTTGACTTTGAGCAATGACATCATACCTAGGACAGGGACACTAGATAGAGGCAATCTCTGAAAGTGCCTGATCAAATTCGTAAACAAACAAATGTAGCATCCGATAAAATTACAAACACAGTTAAAGTGATTAATTGTTTTGCTACAAAAGAAGAATTAAAGGTAAATAAAATAAATTAGAACAGAAAAAGAGAAGTACACATGTCTGAAATAAATTATTATCATAATTTATGTGAATAAGAAAAGCACAGAGAACCTTTAAATCCAGTACAGTATAGTGCATGAAGAAGTGATAATATTGTGAAATAGCGTTAACTGTTAACACTACTTGTTAAATCTGATGGGACTAGTTACAAGTAGCGAAAATTGACAAGAAGTAGGGTCTAACAAGTACTGGAATCGGTAACTGGAATTGGGCTATATAGTTCAATTCTACTTACCGATTCCAACCATTCCACAGTTTGTTATTTAGAGCGTTTTAACAAGTAGTGTATGCACTAAAGTGTTATAAGATTTTTGCATATGGTATTACTTTCTTCACTAGTATGAAAAAGAGAAAAATTTGGAAGCTTTATGTATAGTATTTATTAGTTTTTCGTAGTAGTTCTGAGATCAGTAAGAAATCTAGAGATCCTACAAAAACATAGTCCACATATTTACTGCAAATATGTCCAAAATTATGAGCCATCGAATAGCTGTAATTAGTAACTAGAATTGTCCTCTTCATCATCATCATCATCATCATCATCATGATGGACAGTTTCCAGCCTCTGGCTGTGTTTGTATGGAACATAGGCCTCTCTTTTGCCTTGCAATCGTCTCTTCTCCTTGGTCCAGTCTTCTCCTTTCTATATAGATCAATTCTAGTTGCTGATTCCAACCATTCAATAATTCATTAATTACATCATTTCTTCAGCATGTGTGTGCACAAAGATGTAGGCTAATATGATTTCTGCAATTCTGATTTTTCTCGGAACTACTGCAAAAAAATTAGTTTTGGAATCTGTTGTTATTGAACTTGAAATAAACACGCAGTTAGGGTTTGAAAGTGAACATAAATGCTTTTATTAACATGCACAGAATGAATGTAACACAAGGGTGGCAAAACACAACCATGTTAATAGGAACGTCTATAAAAGTGTCCGTAGCAACTGCGGCAAAGATAAATATGTAGCAGAGGCATTGATTCTAAATTCAAACACCCCCACTAGAAGCGATGTGTCTCATTACTTCATTCTCGGAGTTCAAATTCTTGTGTTAGTTGCTGATGTCTGGTTCTTGGCAGTGGCTCCGTCGTCATATCTGCAAGCATTCCATTTGCGGAAATTTGCTCCTCTGTGATTTCTCCTGTATCTATCTTTTCCATGATGAAATGATGCCTGGTGTCAATGTGTTCCGTGCGACCTTTGCATGCACTTGTCTTTGACAGATCAATTGCACCTTTGTTGTCTCAAAACAATCTTATCGAGCCCTGTTTTGGGAAAGGGGATCTCTCTCTTTGCAGACGTTGCAGCCAAAGTGCTTCATGACATGCAGAAGTTAAAGTCATATATTCTGCTTCTGTCATTGAGAGAGCTACTGTTGGTTGTTTTTGTACTATTCCATGAAATTGCTGCACCGTGCAAAATAAATAAAAGACCAGTGGTTGATTTTCTATCTCCTATGTCCCCAGCTCAGTCAGCATCAGTGTAACCTGTGATGTCATGATCATCTTTGGAAAATTGTTGCTTGAAGTCTTTAGTTCCCTTTATATACCTTAGGATTCACTACAGCTTGCCAGTGGGATATTCCAGGGTTATTATTAAACAGACTCAAAACTCCAATTGAGTACGCTAGATCTGGTCTAGTACCTAGTTGTGCATACATTAAGCTACCTATGGCTTCTTTATATGGGTCCTTCTTCATGGCATCTCTTTCTCTCTCTGTTTTTGGGCTCATTTCATGAGTTAATGTTTGGTTATTGTCAAGCAGAGTGGATACTGGATTACAGTCTTCCATGTATTACCTTCATAAAATCTGATTTATATAACAAGTCTGATTCAACCATACAAGTCCAAGTTTATGATCTCTTGTCACTCAGATCCCTAGACAATTGGATACTTCTCCAAGGTCCTTTAGTTTAGGTTATTCCTTTAGTTCTTTAAATGGATTTTTCTGTTGCATATTGTTACAAAATATCATATGTCATCTACGTAAACAGCTACAATTAATATATCACTTTCTTGGTTTCTGTGATAAACATATGGATCAGCGGTGGTCCTGCTGAAATTTAAACTTAGTAGAACTTTGTCCAGTTTGATATTCCAACAGCGACTTCCCTGTTTAAGTCCATACACAGCTTTCTCAAGTATTTTAGTACCTTCATATTTGACTGTTTTTGTCACGTAGTCAACTGTGGGAATTTTAACATAAATTTCTTCTTTCAAGTCACCTTGCAAAAAAGCTGTCACCACATCACAATGATCATTGTCAAAGTCGTATTTAGCAGGTAGACTAAACAAATATCTGAGTGAATTGTATCGTATCACTGGTGAGTATGTTTCTTCATAGTCTAAACCTTTAACTTGTGAACATCCCTTAACTAAAAGTCAAACTTTATGGCGAATTATCTGTCATTGTAAGTCTCTTTTTGATCTTAAAGACCCACCTAGCATCAAACGCTTTTTTGCCTTGAGGGAGGATAGCTGATTCCCAAGTTTTATTTTCCGCATGTGACTTCAATTCTTCTTCTATTGCTTGAAACCATTTCTCTTGTAGGATCTTCGATTGCAAAGCTTCTTCCAAAGTTGATGGCTCTGATTCTTGTGAATCTTCTTTAGTACAATAGGTCACATAATCATCCATCTTCTTTGGTATGGATGTTCTAGAAGATCTTCTGAGCACTTGCTGAGGTGGTTCTGATTCTTCTTCTATTTCAACTGAGCCTGTTTATTCTGAAGTGTGGTTATCTAATCTGTTGTCCCTCGAGTCATCTTGAATCGTAATGTTCTGCTCCTTATTTGTAAACGGAATATATATCTGGTTTGGTTCCAGCAAATGATCACATGTTCCTGGCTTGTTATTATTCTCTTGAATTATTTCTTCTTTAAATATCACATCTCTGGATTTAATAATTCTTTGTTGAACTGGATGGAACAACCGATATGTTTATGTTTGATGCCATTAGCCAAACCGTTTTGTAATTCTTCCATCACATCTGAGTGCAGGTGGTCTAATCTTCTGTGCCACAGATTCACATCAATAGACCAGGAATTCATATTTTGTTTCTGCATTGCGATCACTTGGTTGTCCCATCCTATACATTCCGTTGATTAACGATGCTGTAGCTATCAATTTCTTATCTGTATCTCAAATGTGACAGCCTCTATAGTCAAAAATGACTGAGTGACCCTGTTGCACTCTTTTGCTTATGAAAAGTAAATTTGTACTCAGCTGAGGAACATAAATTACATCCATCACCTTAATATTTATTTTCTCTCAGAATGCCACAGCTTTAATATTCGTGGAACCTGTCCCTTTAACGGGTAAATTTTTGTTATTGGCCACGGCCACTTGTTAACTGGGAACTGACGCTACAAAATGTAAATCGCATGGACGGTTTGACATGTGAGCTGATGCACCAGAATCCACAAACCAGTCTTTGTGCATAGCTTTAGTTGATGGTGGCATCATGAAGAATGTTTATTTAATTACTGATTTTTCACTTGCCTTGTTTTTACTGCGACAATTTTTCACTGTGTGTCCATATTTGTTGTAGTTGTAACATCTTGGACCTCTGGAATTGTGGTGTGAGCTGATTTGCTTGTCTTTTTTATTCGCATGGAGTGCCATGTCATTAACATATGAGTTGCCACACGCTTCATCCTTTACTTTCTGTAGTAATTTGTTTTTAATGGAATTGCCCGTTATCATTGAGTTGGAGTTCTCTAAAGCCATTATCATTAGTTTGTACTCTTTAGGCAGCCCAGCTAACAAGATACATCCTACCCACTTGTCTTTCACTTCAAAGTTATAATCATTCAATTTGTTTGATTATGTTGAAATTATTCTTGACACGTATTCTTCCACAGTTGAACAGTTCTCTAATCATGTTAGGAGAAGCATTCTCAACAAGCCTGTTCTTCAATAAAGTCCTGAATCCTCTTGAGTTTGTTTTAATTTATCCCATGCTTCTTTTGCAGATGTGCGCTGCAGATTCACATAAATAGCAGGATCAACTAAGATTATTTTGGCTCTTCCGGTGCATATCTTAACTTCTTTTATCCCGCCCATTATACATTGCCACAATTGTTCGTGCTATAAATAAGTTTTCATTGCAAATTGTAATTTTCTCTTCCTTTCAGTTTTTCAATTACTGGCAACGAATTAACACTGACTCCACTCATGATATTGGCGTTCTGTATCTGCATCTTGATGCGATGAAAAAACATAGTTTTTATTTACTTAAAATAAACCGCTGGGTGACTCTGCGTGGGCCCATAACCTGTCGTTACTTAACCTTGAAATAAACAAGCGGTTATGGTTGGAAAGTGAACATAAATGCTTTTATGAACTTGCACAGAACAAATGTAACACAAGGGTAGGCTAAACACAACCATGTTAATAGGAACGTCTATAAAAGTGTCCGTAGCAACTGCGGCAAAGATAAATATGTAGCAGAGGCATCAATTCTAAATTCCAACAGAATCGGTAATTAGAATTGACGTAGATAGGTCAGTTCTAGTTACTGATTCTAGTTTTTTGTTGTACACTGCAGTAGTTTTAGAGAGCAATTACAAATGTAAAAATGCTGTTAAGTTTCAGTGCATAAAACTGCAAAAATAATTTCCCTATGAATCATGGAGTGGTTGGAATCTTCAACTGGAATTTACCTACATAGGTTAATTCAAGTTATCAATTCTGATAGTCTTTATTTTTGTAGATATTTGTTAATCATACACTGCCTTTTCTTTTAGAATTTAGTGTGTTGGTTTCTCCACATTTCATTCTACTGTTTCGTATTTGTTGTCATTCATTTCATTTTCCTGTTTTTCTGTTACATTTTAGTTTCTCCTCGCCCAAAACGCCAACCTCCCCTGTGCTTCTTCCATTAGTCAGTAATTAATAGTAAAATTAATGCTATTTTGTAACAGTAAGTCTTCACCATGCGCTTTACTGTAATGCAATTTAAGGGTTCTCTGTGCTTTTCTACTTGCATAAATTGCGAGTGTACCTCTTATCAGACATGAAAATTTGTTTTTAATTCTTGTTCTTAATTATTTTCATTATCTTCCATTTGTTTAGATATAATTCATGACTGAGTTAATAACTGCATGAATGTGATTGTAATTTTATCGTATGCTACATTTGGTGTAGAGTATGATCCACTGCTTTCATAGATTGTCTGTGTGTTGCATCTTTGCCTCAGAAATGACATAATTGCTCAAAGCTGATGTGTGGAATCAGACACTAGAATTTATCCGCTATGGCATCTAGTCCACAACACTGCCAGGCTGCACCTGTCCTGATGACTGTCTACCAGCAACTCTTTCTTTACCCCATGCACACACTCTCTGTTGGACAACACACTCTCTCTGGCCCTGCTGTTGCTAGACAACAGTCTCACAAACATCATAGTGCCAACCTCCAAAAATAGTGCCGCAATCGGGTCAGGACCAGTTTTAATCCACAGTCTGTCCTTTGTGTTTTTATTAGCCATATCAGTTTCATTTTTATTAAGCTGCTTTTTTGCTAAATTTTTAGTTAGCTATTTATATAATTCTGTTACAAATGGTTCATGCTATTGTAGTTACCTGAAAGATTAAAACAGGAAAAGAAAAATGCCCTCTGTAAATACTGTGGGTTGTGTGTTACGGCTTAATGATAAGTGTGTTTCATTAGTACGATTACATTTGTTTGAACTGTAATTTTTCATTCCAGGATGGAAAGCCACTTCCTGTGAAGCCAAATGACACATCATTAGAATTTATGCATAACCATACTACTCTTGTAATTAAACAGTTCACAGCAGAACATGCAGGGTTGTACACATGTACTGCCATAAATCCCAGAAATAAAAATGACCGGAAATCAGTAACAGCTACATTGAAATTCAAAGGTTTGTTCATTTTTGTGTCTGTTCCTGATAACACAAGATATTGCACAAAATATCACCCAGTAACACAGATGATTCTCTAACACCTCTTTTTTTTCTATTTTTAGATGAAGGTGGTACAGTAATAAGTATTGTTGTTGCTGTAGCTCTATTTGTCATATTTATTCTCGCTGCTGTACTTGCTGTAAAAATGCTAAGAGACAGAGTAAGTATTGTGAATTTTTCTTTTTTTCTTAAACACATAGTATTTTTTTTTTGTTTAAACTTTGCTGTGTATTGTGGTGGAAATGGCTTGTACAGTAACTAGTATACATATAAGCAAGTCAGTTCATTCCCTGTAGCATTTGTAGAAGGGGATAAAAGTATTCACCTACAGACATTCCTGTATTATCGTTCCTTAAACACAAACAGAATGCATACAGTGTCCCAGCTTTCGGAACTAACAATTTCTTATTGACTCAGCAGGCGAATTTAATAATCTTTGCTGGTCTATCATGTTTGCAAGGCTGAGAGATTTGCAGTTACCCTCTGTCTTGTATACAAGCTTTCTTGACCATTGTATGACATGATGGGCGAGTGGCATGCAGGCAAATACCAGTTGTTCAGGAAATCTTCTTGAGATGACTGCAGGAATCAGTGCATAGGACTTCACAACAGCATCTCTATTAAATGTAATCAAGTTCAATTATTGCATCATTGGAATCATTGCTTATGCAGCCAACCAGTTGCTAATGGTCTCTGCAGACTCATGAGCTCAGCTTGAGCAAAAAAGTCAGTGGTACATTAAAATAAACAAACACTGGGTGCAGACAAAACAAATCCCACAACACCACATAAAAAATTATGCTGGCTTCTGAAAGGCACAGTGTAAATAAATCCAGCAATTAAACTAGATAACATAAACATAATCAAACAATGGAAAGTCCAGGCTTGATTAACAATAATATAGAGAAGACAGTGTGGCTCACCACTTATCGGAGGTGTAGAGTCACAGGTGGACACACTGAAAAAGAAGGCTAGAAATATTCCAGTTTTTGGACAAACTCCGTCAGAAGTGGGAAACTTTACACATTCAAACAAGTAGTAGTTACGCACACATGTCCACTGCCTGATAAGGCCCAACTGTGACTTCTGGCATGAGCAGCAAACTACCTGGGGGTTGGTAATGGGAGTGAGCAAGATGTGTGAGTGGGGTGGGCGGGAGGAGAGGTGGCAGGAGATGCTCGTACTGCCTGTGGGAGCATGCAGGAATGTGATGGGGAGGCATAACCTACAAACAGATCCGTTGTACTGCAGTGGGCATCTACATGGCACCATCCTACACTAACCTGTTCATGGGCAATCTAGAGGAATCCTCCATAATCATCAGGAGTCCCAAACACCCTCAGTTAGTTCAGATTCATTGATGACATCTTCGTGATCTGGAATGAGGGTGAGGACATCCTACTGACATTATTCCAGAACCTCAACACCACCTCCCTCATTTGCTTCATCTGGTCCTCCTCAGCCCAGCAAGCTACTTTCCTTGATGTCAACCTCCATCTCAACCGTTGCACGAGTCCGCTGTTCACCATCATCACCATCTAGCATCCCATATTTGTTACATCTGTAGTGACAAGCTCCAAATTATTCAACAGTCTAACTGAGGCCTTCACAGACCAAAATTACCCTTCCAACATTGTTCAGAAACTGATCACCTGTACCTCATCCCACAAATCACCTACTATCCCCCACATACCCACTATGTGGCAACAAAGGAGCACTCATCTCACAACTCAGTATTGCTCAGGACTGGAGCAACTGAATCACATTCTCCATCATGGTATCAACTGTCTTTCATTGTGTCCTCAAATGAGAATTACCCAACCCAACCTTCTCACAGTGGCATTCTGCTATCCACCCAACCTATGCAATTTCCTTGTCTGTTCCTTCTCCACTACTGCTCCCAACCCTTTGCCATTTGGCTCATATGCTTGCAATAGACCCAGATGGTGTCATTATAGCGACTATGGTTACTAAAGTTAATAAATTAATCAAGAAGGCTAGGAGAGTACTTCTGCTAGAAAGAACAGATAAGCCGTTGTTATCATCTTACAAAGACAGTGGATTAAGATAATTTAGTTCCAGTATGATGGATGTAGAGGAATCGTGGACAGAGTTTAAATGGACTGTAAATTATGCTTCAGAGAAGTATATGCCAAGTCAGTGGATTAAGGACCGAAAAGACCCATCTTGGTTTAACAATGAAATTTAAAAAATGCTGACACTATTGCACTAGCGGTTCAAATGAGACTGTGATGTTCGCGTACTTTATTTCTTCATTGATTGTCCTATGTGTCGATGTATTGCATTGTTATACTGGCTGATAAATGGGAGGGTGGGAGTTCAAACAGAATACTTTAAATGATGTAGCAGACAGTTGCACAGTTGTTTCATAGTTCTTTACTTTTGACAAAACTGGTAATTACTTTGGAATTAAGGGCTGGCTTTGCTAACATCTTTTCGAACAGAGCCAAATAAATACTTATAGAATGCCAGTGTTTTGTTTTCCAAATGTTTATAATTAGTACAGATATTTATATTTGTTTATAAGTCAACAACAGCATTTAAGTTGTGAAACAATTACTGATTTCATCCTATAACAAAAGTATTAATTAGGAATAGTCGAAATAAATTAGAAAATCTATTACATACTCAAAACTAAGCCCAAAATTAGATCTGGTGTTATATTCTTTAAAACTAAGGAGCTGTGTGCGCGTGCGCGCGCATTACTGCTGTGTGATTGTGTGTGTTTTTTCCTACTTCTGGAGGAGGACTTCATCCTAAAGCTGAAATATTTCTAGCATTCTTTTTCATTGTACTTATCAGTCTCACTACTTCCTCTGTGGGCTGAGTGGCACTCTACCTTTTCCATATTGTTAACATAAGAATATCACACAAACATAAGAGATACTTAGGTGTACATATTGATGAGAAACTGACATCGTACGTAGTAACTGAAAAGACAGCAAAGATATCACATAGATTAGCGACAATTAACAGCACAGAACACAGACTACCACTGCAATACGTGAAAATATCACTGTACACTTCCCAAATCAATAGTAAATTTCACACCTAGCACCTAGGCATGCACTCTCCCTTGCTACTGTCGAACTGATGTCAGTAAATTGAAATGTATGACCTGTTTTATAAGTGTAAGATAACAGGTCCAAAAAACAATAGAAATATAGAAATAAAAATAATGGTCCCTTTACGAAAGGGCAGCTCACTTCGTCCCCAAGATAGAGGGATCCACAAGTTGTGAGGATAAGTGGGTCTTACCATCCTGGGGTCTGTGTGAGCTGCCCTTCCTTTTTAGCCCCAGTCTATCACTCACTCCTTCCCTGAAGAGGGAACTTGAGTGTGTCTGTCAGCAGTCTGACATTTCTCCTGAAGGTAAGTATGGGACTGAAATTCTGTTCTAAAATTATATATTTCTGAGATACACTCCATTGTTTATGGGTTTGTTTCCATTTTTCTCTCTCAACATAATACTCACAATTTTAAACCTTTAAGTAAGGGGGTCAAAGCACTGAGAACTTTAGTAGTAATCATGAACATATTAGCATTCTTCTGGTGGGCGTAAATTTCAGATAATAGAAGCAGAATGTTTTACACTACATGAAACAATGAAAGGTGTTCTCCATTCTAGTTATTTACCACAAGATAAATGAAAAAAAGAAACAAAGGAAAGAGACGAAAAGACCCTCTTTCCCTATGCAAGAAACAGTTGTAAAATGCATATATGTAGTGTCATTAGAAGTGTAACAGAAAGTGGAAAGCTTGCTAATTGATTTTAATTTTAAAACAACATGAATTTTATTTTCTATTGGATTGATTTAATTAAAAATAACTCTTTTGTTCAACAGAAAAATCGCAAAGAACAGAGGATTGCTGGTCTTATGCATTTTACAGAAGGGGCAATAAGTAACATGAATCCAGACCTTCCTGTTGATGAACAGGCTGAACTACTTCCATATGACAAGAAGTGGGAGTTTCCCCGAGAAAAGTTAAGACTCGGTGAGTGTCTGAACTATTGCATTTTATAACAAGACTTCCCATGCTGTATATGCTACCGTGGGTTCAAGGCAGTTACACGCAATTGTTCTTGCATCCCAAATTGTGTACTATGAGCTATAACCTTCCTGACTAGAGCTGTGCTGCAAGCAGACATTGTTGATGATGATGACTCAATGCTTCTACTTTTTGTTGAGTGGTCTCCTTTACTTCTAAAGCTTCCACAGTCTACCAAAATTTTCCTACTATAAAACAAAGTTCTTATGTGCTTGGTATGTGTGCTCTTATGGGGCTTTACCATCAGTTGGATAATGGAGTTCGCAGTTGGAAGGAAAGAACAATGTGTACTTAGTTTGTTTGTAGAGGATTCTGCCAAGAGATATGGAGGCAGTTCTGGCAGTAGCTATTAGCACACCCCAGTGAAGGCAGTCAATTGCAGAATGTAGTTCATATGAACATCAATGAATGTAGTTCATATGAACATGAATGAATGATACCTGCCAGCAGGTATCAAGACATCCTGCATTCCTTTAGACATCTAATTGAAGTGATGAAAACAGCTAACCTCATACACAAGGTGAGTGCACAGCTTATAAATTGCAGTATTGTTTTCAGATATGATAGCAGTCATTTGGTTTTGATTTGGATAGAGGACATAAATCAGAGATTCATAGAATTCTGTAACAATGGTCATTAAGGTAGGTAGGAAGGTAGGAGACGAGGTACTGGGAGAAGTAAAGCTGTGAGTACCGGGCGTGAGTTGTGCGTAGGTAGCTCAGTTGGTAGAGCACTTGCCCGCGAAAGGCAAAGGTCCCGAGTTCAAGTCTCGGTCGGGCACACAGTTTTAATCTGCCAGGAAGTTTCAATGGTCATTAATGTTGTAAGAAAGTTCTGGTAGAATGTATACTTTTGGATTAAAGGAGACGGCTCTCCAACATGCAGAAATGCTGAGTCATCGACAGGCACACAAAAGAAAGAAAAAACTTGCTAGCGTCTGGATTAATAATAATAATAATAATAATAATAATAATAATAATAATAATAATACTCCCGTGGAGGCCCGGGAAAAGAATAGACCTCCGGTATGTTCTGCCAGTCGTAAAAGGAGATGAAAAGAACAAACCACTAATAGGGCTAATCCCCCTTTTAGTGTGATTAGTTGGTTCAGGACAGAACTAAAGAAGCCTCGGACAAGCACCGTCGTGGTCGGGGACAACGCTTGAACCCTATGCCCGCCCACAATGGTAACAACTGCTAGCCAACTTGAAAATGATTTAAATCCAAATAGAGGTGTTTTGCAGGATATGCTTCCTGCAAACACCCTAGAAGGAAAACAAAGACAGAGGATGAGATGGTCAGATGAAGTTAATAGACACCTCATGTTCTGTTATTACCAAGCAACAAACCTAGGAACCAACACAACTGGATACAGATCACAAGTATACACAACATTTATTACCAGATACCCAGAATTAAAATTTTTAACAGAACAACGACTAGCTGATCAGATCCGTGTAATAATCAAAAATAACAGGATACCCCAGTCAGAATTAGAAAACATCAAACAACAAGTACAACAAATACTGGAACAAAATAATGTGCAACCAGAAGAAGAAGAAAATACAGTAATGGACTCAAACATCCCAGAGCAAACAAACAAAGAACAACACGCATCAATTAAACAATCAGAGGAAAACGAAATCTTAAGACAGCCACCAGAACAAGCACAAATAGAACACGAAGTGACACACATGTTAGATATAGAAGAAAAATTTCAGCTGACATATATAGAATACAAAGACACAAATACAGACATTAGACCATTCTTGCATAGACCGCCAAATAACCTATAAGTCGAAACAACAATAAAAACTATCAACACAATCATACACAACAAAATAAATAAAAACACAACTATGGAAGAGTTACAACTACTGGTTTATATAGGAGCACTCACTACACTAAATATACACACTAGGCAGAGATCAGAACCAACCAACACACAGAAGAAACCCACAAAACCAGCATGGCAACACAGGCTACAGATCAGAATAGAAAAACTGAGAAAGGACATTGGACAGCTAACACAATTTATAAGAAATGAAATGTCAGAAAAAAAAAAAAAAAAAAAACGAAAAAGGTTAGGTAAAATCTCACAACAAGAAGCGATAGAGCAATTAGATGAAAAGAAGCAGAAATTACAAGCATTCGCCAAACGACTTAGAAGATACAAAAAAAGTGAAAATAGAAGGAAACAAAACCAAACATTCAACACAAACCAAAAGAAATTTTACCAGACAATAGCTAACACACACATTAAAGTAGACAATCCACCAAACATAAAAGACATGGAACACTGCTGGAGCAACATCTGGGCGAACCCTTTGTCTTTAAATATGTCTGCTTGTGTCTGTATATGTGTGGATGGATATGTGCGTGTGTGCGAGTGTATACCTGTCCTTTTTTCCCCCTAAGGTAAGTCTTTCCGCTCCCGGGATTGGAATGACTCCTTACCCTCTCCCTTAAAACCCACATCCTTTCGTCTTTCCCTCTCCTTCCCCTCTTTCCTGATGAGGCAACAGTTTGTTGCGAAAGCTTGAATTTTGTGTGTGTGTGTTTGTGTTTGTTTGTGTGTCTATCGACCTGCCAGCGCTTTCGTTCGGTAAGTCACATCATCTTTGTTTTTACATAAATTATGGATACAATATTACTGGAACATACCCACACAAAATCACACATTTGCTATACATGGATGATCTAAAACTACTGGCAGCAACGAATCAACAACTCAACCAATTACTAAAGATAACAGAAGTATTCAGCAATGATATAAATATGGCTTTTGGAACAGACAAATGTAAGAAAAATAGCATAGTCAAGGGAAAACACAGTAAACAAGAAGATTACGTATTGGATAACCACAGCGACTGCATAGAAGCGTGGGAAAAAACAGATGCCTATAAATATCTAGGATACAGACAAAAAATAGGAATAGATAATACAAATATTAAAGAAGAACTAAAAGAAGAAATATAGACAAAGACTAACAAAAATACTGAAAACAGAATTGACAGCAAGAAACAAGACAAAAGCTATAAATACTTACGCTATACAAATATTGACCTACTCATTTGGAGTAGTGAAATGGAGTAACACAGACCTAGAAGCACTCAATACACTTACACGATCACAATGCCACAAATATAGAATACATCACATACATTCAGCAACAGAAAGATTCACATTAAGCAGAAAGGAAGGAGGAAGGGGATTTATTGATATAAAAAACCTACATTATGGACAGGTGGACAATTTAAGAAAATTCTTTCTAGAATGAGCAGAAACTAGCAAAATACACAAAGCAATCACTCATATAAATACATCGGCTACACCACTGCAATTTCATAACCACTTCTACAACCCTTTAGATCACATAACATCAACAGAAACGAAGAAAGTAAATTGGAAAAAGAAAACACTACATGGCAAGCACCCGTATCATCTAACACAGCCATACATCGATCAAGACGCATCCAACACATGGCTAAGAAAGGGCAATATATACAGTGAGACGGAAGGATTCATGATTGCAATACAGGATCAAACAATAAACACCAGATATTACAACAAGCATATTATTAAAGATCCCAATACCACAACAGATAAATGCAGACTTTGCAAACAACAAATAGAAACATTAGATCACATCACAGGCGGATGTACAATACTAGCAAATACAGAATACCCCAGAAGACATGACAATGTAGCAAAAATAATACATCAACAGCTTGCCT
The DNA here is from genome assembly GCF_023898315.1 of Schistocerca nitens. NCBI lineage: Eukaryota > Metazoa > Arthropoda > Insecta > Orthoptera > Acrididae > Schistocerca > Schistocerca nitens. Next base: position 471,684,666 of record NC_064621.1, read on the forward strand.
TACAACATAAACTTATAAAACAACATGTTCCCACAGACAAGTATGCACCACAAAATGTACTGGAGAATGATGAATACAAATTATACTGGAACAGAACCATTATAACAGACAAAACACCACCACGTAACAAACCTTTCATCATACTCACCAATAAAAAGAAGAAATTAACACAACTAATCGAAATATCCATACCCAATACAACAAATATACCCCCCCAGGGGATCCACAACTCTTTTGTGGATACGTGCGTAGCGAGCACGGGACCCCGAGCTGATGTGGCCTTCCTTCCTTTCCGGGCTGCATACCTTCCCTTTCCGCATCCTTCCCCATCCCCCATCTTCGCCCCCCCCCCTCACCTATGGCTCCTTCCTTCCTTTTCTCCCCCTCTGGGGGAGTGGTTTGTGCCTACGTCCGGAGACGGACGCTTGTAAATCTACCACATTCTTCGCCTTCCTTACTTGTAAGTCTTCGTCCTTCCTTTGTCCTTCTCTTTTCCTTACCTCTTCTCTCTACCCTTTTCTCCGCTGCGGCGTTTGAGACCTCTTCTTTCCTTTCCCTTTCCCTTTCTCTTTCTTCCTCCCTGTGCGTGTCTGAAGGCCGACCCACGCACTTCCATGCGTAGCCGGTGACGGGGTAACGCGTAATTCCCTGCCCCGGGTAGACAGGTAGGACACGTACGTACCCCCTGGTAACGGCCAGGCCCAGGGAGGGGTGATTACCCGAGCTGATACCTTCCGAAAGTGCCGATTGGTCCCTCCGTCCGTTTGTCGGGAGGTGTGACCTGAGGTGTGAACAATCACCTAAGGCGGGAGTGCCCTCAGAGAGGGCCCCCACAAGGGAGGAGCGCGCCATCGGAGACGCCGGTAATCATGGGGGATTCTTCCGCAATGGTTTCCTCATCTTCCACTATGTCTGCTCACAAACGTAAGTTCACTGAGTCTCAACCACAGTCAGTTCTTCCATCGTTGCCACAGTTCCTTGTTGTTTCTCGGTCTGACGAAGGTCACGACTTCTCCACAGTCAACCCTTTCATAATTCAGAAAGGTGTCGACGCAATTGCAGGTCCTGTAAAGTCTTGTTCCAGATTACGGAATGGCACCCTGTTATTAGAAACACACAGTGCCCTCCAGGCACAAAAATTGCTGCGTACCTCACTACTACACACTTTCCCTGTCCGGGTGGAACCGCACCGTACCTTAAATTCCTCGCGTGGAGTTGTTTATACACGCTCCCTCGATGGACTGTCTGACGAAGAAATTCAGCACTACCTGTCAGACCAGGGCGTAACGGCTGTTCATAGGGTTATGAAAAGGGTTGACACGAAGATCATTCCAACCCGCACTGTCTTTTTGACATTTGACAAAGTGCAACTCCCTTCGAAAATCAAAGCAGGCTATGAGATAATTTCCGTTCGTCCTTACGTCCCAAACCCTACGCGTTGCTATCGGTGCCAGCGATTCAATCACACCAGCCAGTCCTGTTCTAATCCGGCCAAATGTGTTACGTGTGGCAGGGATGCCCATGAGGGTGCTTGTCCACCTCCATCCCCTCGCTGCATCAACTGTATGGGTGACCACGCTGCTTCCTCTAGAGATTGCCCAGTTTTTAAGGACGAAAAGCTCATCCAGGAGATAAGAGTGAAGGAAAAGGTGTCGACCTTTGCTGCTCGGAAGTTGTTCGCCAGTCGACAGCCCACCGTGCCTCAGACAGGCAAATACAGCACTGTCCTTGCTTCTCCTCGGCCAACAAAGGAGGCGGCCACGCAGACTTGCGACCTCACCTTTAGTGCCACGGTCGTCTGATCGGCCAGAGCAAAGATCGCCCGTTCAACTTCACCACTTTCGCCTGCCCACTCTTTGGCTCACCCTTCGTCGGGTTCTGCTAAATCTCGAGCCCAAAAGTCAGACACCAAGTCTTCGAAGAAAGAGCATACTCTTGAAGAGTTTTTACGTACGGCAACTTCACCACCATCGGTTCCTCCTTCCTCTAAACCTCATACTTCCAAGAAGGCTACAAAGAAACCCAGTTCCTCTCCTTCTCCGCCAAGGCGTGTCCCATCCACAGCGCCACCTGGCGGAAATCGCCCTCGGCCGTCTTCTGTGTCGCCGAGGCGCACTGCTGGTGGCCGGTCAACCGGCCGATCGCTGGTGGCAGGAGCTGCTCCTGACCAACCTATGGATCAGGATCTTCTGCCTTCGGCCGAATGCCATTCCATGCTGTCGGTCGCAAGCTCTGAGCAGTCGTTGAGTTGACAGCACCCTTGGTCACATTCCTCCATTTTCTGTTCACCCTATGTCCATTATCCACTGGAATATCCGCGGCATTCGAGCCAATCGGGATGAATTGTCGATCCTCTTACGATCCTACTCGCCGGTTATCTTCTGTCTTCAGGAAACAAAGCTGCGTCCTAATGACCGCTTTGTTCTCCCTCATTTTCAGTCCGTCCGATATGACCTCCCCTCTGTGGAAGGCACTCCAGCCCATGGAGGACTCATGATTCTTCTCCATGATACTCTCCATTATCATCCAATCCCCTTAGACAGTTCCTTCCAAGCTGTCGCCGTCCGTCTTTCCCTTTCTTGATACACGTTCTCTCTTTGTACTGTATACATTCCATCGTCCACACCAATGGCACGAGCTGATCTCCTTCATCTTCTTGGTCAGCTTCCACCCCCCTATTTGCTGGTTGGGGACTTCAATGCCCACCACCCGCTTTGGGGATCTCCACATCCTTGTCCACGTGGCTCCCTATTGCTAGATGTCTTCCACCAAGCGGATCTAGTTTGCCTCAACACTGGGGTCCCCACGTTTTTGTCTGCCTCCACGACAAATTTCTCTCATTTGGACCTTGCGATCGGTACTGTTCCGCTTGCTCGGCGCTTCGAATGGTTCGCCCTTGATGATACGCACTCGAGTGACCACTTTCCATGTGTCCTTAGGCTGCAGCCTCAACTGCCATATATGCGCCCGCGACGCTGGAAGTTTGCCCAAGCCGATTGGACACTTTTTTCGTCTCTCGCGACATTCGATGACCGTCGCTTCCCCAGCGTCGACGATGAGGTCACACATATTACCGACGTTATTCTTACGGCTGCGGAACGTTCCATTCCACGCACCTCCGAATTGCCCCGGCGCCCCCCAGTTCCTTGGTGGAACGAGGCATGCCGTGACGCAATCCGTGAGCGGCGACGTGCTCTTCGCATTTTCCGTCACCATCCTACTTTAGCAAACTGTATCTGCTATAAGCAACTCCGTGCGCGATGCCGTCGCGTCATCCGCGATAGCAAGAAGGCAAGCTGGCAATTCTTTATTAGCTCCTTTAACACCTTCACTCCCTCCTCGGAAGTTTGGAGTCGGCTCCGACGGTTCTCAGGCGCGCCTAGTTTCTCCCCGGTCTCTGGGCTCACTGTCGCGCATGATACCTTAGTGGACCCCGTCGCAATTTCTAACTCATTGGGTCAGCACTTCGCTGAGATTTCGAGCTCTTCAAATTACCCGCCAGCGTTTCTCCCGAAGAAACGTGCAGCGGAAGTGCGACCTCTTGCTTTCTCCTCTCAAAATCGCGAAAGCTACAATACTGTTTTCTCCATGCGGGAACTCCAACATGCCCTCTCTTCTTCTCGCTCCTCCGCCCCTGGATCGGATGGTATCCATGTCCAAATGTTGCTGCATTTATCAACCCATAGTCTGCGTTACCTCCTTCGCCTTTATAATCAAATTTGGACCGACAGTACCTTTCCCAGACGATGGCGGGAAGCTATCGTCGTTCCCATTCCGAAACCTGGAAAGGACAAACATCTCCCCTCTAGTTATCGCCCCATTTCTCTCACGAGTAGTGTCTGTAAGATTTTGGAGCGTATGGTGAATTACCGTTTAGCTTGGTGGCTGGAATCCCGCAGTCTTTTAACACCTGCCCAATGCGGATTCCGAAAGCATCGCTCTGCAGTTGACCATCTTGTTGCTCTCTCCACTTATATCATGAACAATTTTCTCCGGAAACGCCAAACAGTAGCAATATTTTTTGATCTGGAGAGAGCATACGATACCTGTTGGAGGACAGGCATCCTCCGCACACTGTTCTCTTGGGGCTTTCGAGGCCGGCTGCCCCTTTTTCTTCGCGAATTTATGGCAGAGCGAACATTTAGGGTGCGGGTGAACACTACTCTCTCCCGTACTTTCTCTCAAGAAAACGGGGTACCCCAGGGCTCCGTGCTGAGTGTTGTACTGTTTGCCATCGCTATAAATCCAATTATGGATTGTCTCCTTCCTGACGTCTCGGGCTCCCTCTTTGTGGACGATTTTGCGATCTACTACAGCTCTCAACGGACCAGCCTTCTTGAACGACGTCTTCAAGGATGTCTCGATCGCCTCCACTCTTGGAGCCTCGAAACCGGCTTCCGTTTTTCTCCCAGTAAGACCGTTTGTATTAATTTTTGGCGACGTAAGGAGTTTCTTCCGCCCTCCTTACATCTAGGTCCTGTCAACCTTCCGTTTTCAGACGTCACTAAATTCTTGGGTCTTATGTTTGACAGAAAACTGTGCTGGTCCTCCCACGTTTCCTATCTTTCGGCTCGCTGTCTGCGAACGCTCAACGCCCTCCGTGTCCTGAATGGTACCTCCTGGGGAGCGGACCGAGTGGTCCTTCTCCGCCTCTATCGCGCCTTAGTGCGCTCGAAATTGGACTATGGAAGCATCGTCTACTCCTCTGCTCGGCCGTCTATTCTTCGGCGTCTCGACTCTGTCCACCACCGTGGATTACGTTTAGCGTCTGGAGCTTTTTACACTAGCCCTGTGGAAAGCCTTTATGCTGAGACTGCTGAACCTCCGCTGTCCAATCGGCGAGCGGTCCTTCTGAGCCGTTATGCTAGCCATCTGTCTTCCATGCCTGCTAATCCAGCCCACGACCCTTTTTTCGACGCCTCCTTTGATGTAGGGTATGCAGGCCGCTCCTCCTCCCTACTACCCCCGGGAGTCCGCTTCCGTCAACTGCTCCATTCTCTTTCCTTCCGCTTTCCTAAAACCTTCTTGACAACTTGGGGTACAGCACCGCCTTGGCTTCGTCCCCGGATCTGTCTGCTCCGTGATCTTTGTCAATTTCCCAAGGATGGTACACCTTCACTTGTTTATCGTCGGGCATTTGCTGCTCTATGTGCACAAATGACAGACGCCACCTTTATTTACACCGACGGCTCGAAAACATCGTTGGGTGTAGGGAGTGCCTATATTGTTGGCGACGCCCCAAATCACTTTCGGCTTCCCGACCAGTGTTCTGTTTATACTGCGGAGCTTTTCGCTGTTCTCCAGGCTGTCCACTACATCCGCCGCCATCAGCGGATACAGTACGTAATCTGCTCAGATTCTCTCAGCTCTCTCCTCAGTCTCCAAGCTCTTTACCCTGTGCACCCTCTGGTCCACCGGATTCAGGACTGTCTGCGCTTGCTCCACCTGGGGGGCGTCTCGGTGGCGTTCCTCTGGCTCCCGGGACACGCTGGTATCTGTGGGAATGAGGCGGCTGATATAGCAGCCAAGGCTGCAGTTTCTCTTCCTCGGCCAGCTATTCAGTCGCTTCCCTTCACCGATCTACGGAGCGGTTTATGTCGCAAAGTTGCTCATTTATGGCACGCGCATTGGTCAACACTTCCCCGCAATAAATTGCGGGAAGTGAAAGCCCTTCCTTGCGCTTGGACCTCTTCCTCCCGAACGCGTCGTCGGGAGGAGGTCATTTTAGCTAGACTCCGGATAGGGCACTGTCTTTTTAGCCATCGACATCTTTTAAGCGGCGATCCTCCCCCACTCTGTCCCCACTGCTCTCAGCTGTCGACGGTACGACACCTTTTAATTGAATGCCCCTATTTTAATCCGTTACGCTACCGTCTACAGCTATCGCCTGATCTATCGTCTATTTTAGCAGATGACACGCGCTCAGCCGACCGCGTTCTCCAGTTTATTAGTGACAGTGAAATGACGTCAGTCATTTGAAGTTTTATCGGGGACCATCAACCCCTCTCTGTAGTGGACTTTTAAGCCTTGTTTCTGCTTTTCGTGTCCAATTTTTTGAGTTTTGTTCCCATTTTTGCTGTTTTCCATTTTCAGTTTTTATTCTTTCCTCAGTCGCGGACCGGGCGCTAATGACCATAGCAGTTTTGCGCCCTAAAACCAAAATAAAAAAAAAAAAAAAAAAAAAAAACAAATATACAAAAGAAAACGGGAGAAAAAATTGAAAAAGACATCCAACTGGCTGAGGGAATCAAGGACATGTGGCATCAGGATAAAGTTGACATTATACCAATTATACTATCAACTACAGGAGTCATACCACACAATATCCACCAGTACATCAATGCAATACAGCTACATCCAAACTTGTATATACAGCTACAGAAATCTGTAATTATTGATAAATGCTCAATTACCCGAAAGTTCCTAAATGCAATATAACACATACCGTACAGTTAAAAGGAAGTGACACTTGATCAAGGTCCGCGTCACTTTCCATTTTTAACCAGACTTAACGTCTGAGAAAGTCAAGAAATAATAATTTCTCTCTCTCTCTCTCTCTCTCTCTCTCTCTCTCTCTCTCTCTCTCACACACACACACACACACACACACACACACACACACACACACACACAGAGAGAGAGAGAGAGAGAGAGAGAGAGAGAGAGAGAGAGAGAGAGAGAGAGAGAGAGACGCGCTGCGTGCTCACCAGCTGGATGAACAGTGCCAGTGCCGTATTTTGCAGGTGGACTAGGATCTGGTGAGGGTTACCAGGTGGGGTGGGTAGAGAGAGGCAGGGAGAGGGATTGGAGGTGGATGGCCAGTGACTTGGAGGGAGGCAGCTGGTTTGCAGGCTGGGGATGCAGGGAAGGAAGGGTGGCAGGTAAAGGGGCTAGCCATGTCATGCACGGCTGTCTGAGCCTGTGGGGAGCGACACATGCTGAAGGTGACGTGAATTGGGAGGTGGTGACAGGATGGAGGAAGGGGTAACTGTTGTGTGTAGTTTGTGGGGACAGTGGGTTACTGGAGATTGATGCCGGATGATTATGGGAGCAAAGGGTGTGTTGTAAGGACAACTCCCATCTGTGTGGTTCAAAGAGGCTGGTGGTAGAGGGAAGGATCCAAATAGTCCGGGTTGTGCAGTGGCCATTGAAACTGAGCATGATGTGCTCAGCTGCATGTTGAGTCACCTGGTGATCCACTTTGTTTCTGGCAACAGGGGAGGGACAAAAATAGTAAAGGGAAACCGAGATAAATACAGTAAGCAGGTCCTAAAGGATGCAGGCTGCAATAGTTATTTGGAGATGAAGATGCTTGCATAGGATGGAGCAGTGTTGAGACCTACATCAAACCAGTTTTCAGGCTAAAGACAAACAGTGCAACAGCATTAGCACCAACAATTAAATGTCATATTATCGGCAGCCTAAAAACTTTCCAATTACTAATAAATTTCAATGAAATAAAGCATGAATAAGAAATTAGATGTTTTGTGTTACTTTGTATATGTGCTCTTAAAAAATGAAAACAAAATTATATTGATGTCAGTAGTAGTATAAGAATAAGTAGGATAGTCCCAGCTTGTTCTGTTGAACAGGGAAGCAAAGACAAAATAACCACAGGAAAAAATGTGAAGAAATTGCAAAGAATTGGCCATCAGAAACACCGATTCACTGTGTGGATGAGTCAAAACAGGTTACAGCAACATTAAAGCCACTGTGTCAACATAGAGTGTGAAGGGGATCTCCACAGTCAGTTGCAGAGGAGAGAGCAAATAAGATGGAAAGAATACACTAAAGACTTCTATGATTAAAGAAGTGGGAGTCAAGATGGAAGGATGTATCAATTTATTAGAGTTTCGAATGGTGTGTAGAATCTATGATGCTTCGAGGAATATGATCCACCCAATCCTGGCGATCACAGTAGCAGACATACCACGAGACTTCGAGGAATATGATTCACATAATCCTGGAGATCACAGTAGCAGATGAGTATGAGAAGTGTTGCACATTCAGCTTAATGTCTTATTCATCCCTGCTGATAAGAATACAGTAATATACAGAAGAATGGAAAAGAAAATCTAGGAGCTTTTAGACGATCAGTTTGGCCTTTGTAAAGGTAAAAGCACCAGTGAGCCAATTCTGATGCTATGCTTGATAATGGAAGCAAGAATTATGAAAAATAAAGACATGTTAATTGGATTTGTCAACCTAGAAAAAGAATTGGCAATGTAAAATGATGCAAGGTGTTTGAAAGTCTGAGAAAATTTGGAGTAAGCTAGAGAAAGGTGGGTAATATACAAGATGTTTCAGAACTATCAGGGAACTATAATTGTTAAAGACCAAGAATGAAGTGCTCGGATTAAACAGCTGCAAGGTAGGAGTGCAGTCACTGTGACACTGTTCAATCTATGCATCAAAGAAGCAATGACACAAATGAAAGAAAGGTTCAGCTGTGGGAGTAGTATTTAGGATGAAAAAATAAGTGACAAAATTCGCTCATGACATTGCTATCTTGAATGATAGTGAAGAAAAATTACGGATGTTTCCATGGAATGAACAATGTTATGAACATAGATTACAGATTTAGAGTAAGTCCAAGGAAGATGAAAGTAATGAGTAATAACAGAAAAGGGATTAGTGGTAATCTTAACATCAAACTTGGAATCACAAAGGATGAAGACAGGCATTCTCTTACCTTGGATGCAAAGTAACACATGAAGGACAAAGCAAGGTGGATATAAGCAAACTAGCACAGGCACTGATGGCATTCCTGATAAACATATGTCTGTTACTGGCAAACATTGGTCTTAATCTGAAGAAGCAATCTCAAGATAATGTAGGTTTGGGGCATAGCATTGTATGGAAGTAATCGTGGACTATGTGACCACTGGAAAAGAAGAGAACTGAATAATTTGAGATGTGATACTACAATAGAATGTTGAAAACTAGGTAGGCTGACAAGAGATTAAGAGGTTCTTTGTAGAATTGGTGAAGAAAGGAATTTTCAGAAAACATGGACAAGAAGGGATGGGATAAAATGACGTGTTAACACATCAAGGAATAACTTCCAGGTTACTTGAAGGAGATGTATAGGGTAAAAACTGCAGTGGGAGACAGAGATTGGAATACATTCAATAAATAATTAAGGACATAGGGTGCAAGTGCTGCTCTGAGAATAATAGTTTGGCTACATGTAACCACTTAAAAGACTGCTGACTCAAATAATCATTTATGTAATTTGGAACGCAGTGACAGCACAGTGTGTACTGGAAAATGGTTTAAGCTGTACCTTTACAAAAGGAAACAAAGGATGTCTAAACAGAAGACCCATTAATTAACGTATGGCTTAATCTGTTAGGAAAGAAATCATGTTTGGTGTCACCAATATTCCGTCTTGAGATTGCTGCTTTTTCGTTTGTATATTAATGAAATTTTGTCAGCTGGGTTATAAGGTGTTGAGTTCTTCTGTTTGCATGTAAGACAAATGTTGTGAAAGAGAACAAATTTATGTGGTAATGATAGTTACTTTCATACTAATAAGCAGTTCACCAACAGTTTGTTGTCATAAAACTTTGATAACTTGGTATATGCAGTTTGGTACCTGTAAAAGTTTAGCACAAAGGCTACATATAAAAATAGAATGTGGGTATACAAGAGGTTGACTATCTTCCACTCTCGGAAGAGTTGTTGATGTGGGATCTGTAGTCCGAAGGAAGGTGTTATACAGCTTTGTACACTTGTCTGTCCTGTGAAAGTTTCTTCATCCCTATACCAGTACTGCAAACTACATCTGCTTAAAGCCTTTCACTGTGTTCAGATCTTGGTCTACGGTCTCTTTCTGCCACTCTCCACCCCCCTCCCACCCTCCTGTTTTAGGTATGCTTCTTTGACTCTTGGTAAACACAAGTTAAGTGTAAATAAATCACGAAATATGATAGGTCTTGACTCGTCTTGAACTAAACAGAAGTAAAGGCTTCCAGAGGCGGGTACCTTTTGGTCTTTAAGTACTTTATAGTGTTACTGAATCGCTCAGATTGTTTATGATGCCACTCTCTCAGTGCATGCACATGTTGTCAGTTCACTTTTGGAAGGCAGAACGTGTGGTTGAACAGATATCGGAGACAGCACCACATTAGGGAAACAGACATGAGCATGTGCAAGCCAAATATCGACAGCGGGAAATAACTAAATCAGAATCAATGTCCAGAAATAGCCAAGTATCACATTCATTGTAAATAAGTTCATTGGACGTCATGTCATACATTTCAGCAAGCTGAGACAAATGAGACCAAGGTGATCCTTAAACCTGTCACTGTTGCTTACATGAATCACTCTGTGCCTCCATTACCATATTAACTATTCCTCCTTATAGGGGATCTGTGGTAAGCCCAGATAGACGAGTGAAGACTGAAGAGGTGCAACAGTCTATTCAATAATCGCAGGAGCAACAGTCAGGATGATTGACTGATGTGGGCTTGTAACATCAGCCAACATGTCCCTACTGTTTTGGTACTGCTAACAGTTCAATGCAAGGGGAAGCTACAGCTATTACTTTACCTGCAGGGTATTCAGCTCCACTATAGGGTTAATCATGGTTGCATCCTCTTGGGTAAAATATTCTGGAGGTAAAGTGTCGCCCATTTGGATCTCTGAGCATGGCCTAAACAAGAGGATTTCGTCATCAGGAAGGACATCGTGGCACTTTACCGATCAGAGCATGGAATGTTAGATTCCTAATTTAGGTAGGTTGGATATAGAATTCAGGAAGGTAAATGTAAAAGTTTAATTCAGATGTAGTGGGAATTAGTGTAGTTAAGTGGTAGGATGAACAGAACTTGTGATCAGGTGAGCATGCTGTTATAAATATAAAATGAAGTAGGGATGATGCAGGAATAGGTCAATAAATGAATAAAAATATAGGAAAGCAGGTAAGCTCTTATGAACAGCACAGTGAAAACATTATTGTAACAAAGATACATCAAGCCAACATACACCACATTAGCAATATTGTATATGCCACCTAGCTTGATGACAAAGGTGCTGAAAGAATGTGTGAAAAGATAAAAAAATTCTCATAGTTAAGGGAGAGGAAAATTTTAATTTTGGTGATGGAATGGAATTTGATCATAGGAAAAGGAAGAAAGGAATGAAAGATAAAATTGCTTGGTAGAATTTTGCACAGGGTGTAATTTAATCACTGCCTACACTTGGTTTAAGAATTGCATAAGAAGACTGTGTATGTGAAAGAGATCTGAAGACTGATTGATTATATAATGGTAAGACAGAGATTTTGGAACCAGATTTTCCGCAGTAAGGCATTTTCAGGGGAGGATGTGGAGTCTGACAACAATTTCTTGGCTAGGAACTCTGATTAAAACTGAAGAAACTGCAAAAAGGTAGGAAGTTAAGGAGATGGGATTTGAATAATTTAAAAGAACTGGAGGTTGTTGAGAGTATGAGAAGGCCTTAGGCAACAGTTGAATGGAAAGAATGCAATGGAATATGAATGAGTAGCTTTGAAAGATGAAATGGTAAAGACAGCAGATCAAATGGATAAAAAGACAAAACCTAGCAGAAATATGCGGACAATATGAGATATTGAGTTTAACTGATGAAAGGAGAAAATATAAAATGCAGCAAATAAAAAGTGTGAATGGGAATAAAGGTGCTTAAAATACAGAATTGACAGAAAGTGTGGAATTGCTAAGCAGGAACAGCTAGGAAAAATACACAAGTCTATAGAAGTATTTATAACTAGTGCAAAGATGGATACTGCCTATAGGAAAATTGGAGAGACCTTTGGAGAGAAGAAAAGTATTCGTACAAATATTAAAAGCTCAAATGAAAAACCAGTACTAAGAACAGAAGAGAAGCTGAAAGCTGGGAGGAATATATAGAGGTAAACTTGAAGGCAATATGATGGAAAGGGAAGTGGAAATTGATGATGAGATGGGATATATGATACTGTGAGAATAATTTGACAGAGCACTGAAAGCCCTAAGTCAAAACAAGGCCCCTGGAGTAGGAACATACCTTCAGAACTACTGGCTCCCTTAGGAGAGCCAGTCAAGACAAAACTACTCCACCCAGTGCACAAAATACCCTCGGACTTCAGGAAGAATGTAATATTCCAGTTCCAAAGAAATTAAGTGCTGACAGGTGTGAATGTCACCAAACTATCTGTTTAATAAATCATGGTTGCAAAATACGTACATGAGTAATTTACAGAGGAATGGAGAAACAGGTAGAAGCTGACCTTCGGGAAGATAAGTTCGGTTTCCAGAGGAAAGTGGGAACATGCGAGGCAATACTGACACTACGATTTATATTATGAGATAGGTTAAAGAAAGACAAAACTATGTTTATAACATTTAAAGACTTAGCCTTTTGGCAACATTCACTGGAGTACATTCTTCAGAAATTTTCAAATTAGTAGATCAAATACAGGAAGTGAATGGTTATTTACAACAAGAAGAAGACAGCGAGAAGATGACAAGAAGAAGACAGCAGCTATAATGGTCAAAAGTCACGAAAGAGAAGCCATGCCTGAGAATGGTGTGAGACAGGGTTGCAGCATATCTACATTGCTGTTTGGTCTGTGTGTTGACTAGTCAGTAACAGAAACCAAAGAAAAGCTTGAGACAGAATTAAAGTTCAGGGAGAAGAGATAAAAACGGAGGTTTGCTGATGACATTGTAGTGATGTCAAGAGACAGCAAAGGACTTGGAGGAGCAGTTGAAGGCAAGGTCAGTGTCTCCAAAAGAGGAGATAAGATGAATATCAACAAAAGCAAGACAAGGGTAATGGAATGTAGTCAAATTAAATCAGTCGAAGTTGAGGGAATTAGATTATGAAACGATACATTAAAAGTAATAGATATTTTTGATATTTTGGCAGTAAAATAAATGATGGCCAAAGTAGAGTGGATATAAAATGTAGACTGGCAATGCCAAGAAAAGCGTTTCTTCAGAAAAAAAAATTGTTAACTTCAACTTCAAATATAAATTAAAGATTAGGAAGTCTTCTCTGAAGTTATTTATCTGGAGTGTAGCCTTGTACAGAAGTGAAACATCGGTGATAAACAGTCCAGATGAGATGCGAAGAGAATAGAATATTTTGAAATGTGGTGCTACAGAAGAATGCTGAAGATTAGATGGGTTGATTGCATAACTAATGAAATTCTGAACAGAATTGGGGAGAAAAGAAATTTGTGGCCTTAATTGTCTAAAAGACAGAATCAGTTGATAGGGGACATTCTGAGACACAAAGGAATCATCAGTTTATTGTTGAAGGGAAGTGTGGGTGGTACAAATTGTAGAGGGAGACCAAGAGACATACACGGTAAGCAGTTTCAAAAGGATGCAAGTTGCATTAATTATTTGGAGATGACAAGGCTTGTGCAGGTGGGATAGTAGCATGGAGAGCTGCATCAAACCATTCTTTGTTCTGAAGAGTGACTCCCTTATCTCCCAATTCAATTCAGTACCTTTTCATTACATAAGCAATCTTTCCAACAAATCTTTAGACTTTGTCTGTAGCAGCCCATTTCAAAAGTTTCTATTTTCTTTTTGCCTGTGCTATATAACATTCATGTTTCACTTCTGTGTAACGTAAGTCTCCAGAGAAATTCTTTCTGGAAGGGCTTCCTATCACTTAAATTTGTATTAGATGTAACTTAGAGGATGTCTCAAACCTTTTGGGTCAAACTGAAACAGGTGATAGCGGGTCCACAGGTGATTATATTGAGATGGGAACATTACTCGTCACAAGAGTTTACAGACATGCATATAACATATGGTGCAGCAGGGTGTAGTGCCCACAAAGCAGTATGGATTTACAGAGAACACTTGCCAAACAGGCATTATCCTAACTGGAATTAGTTCATTTTTTATGGATACCAGCTTACGAGAGATGGGGTTGTTCACACCAGAGAGAGGAGGCCAAGATTCCTGCCAAAGACATGTCTGAACATCAGACTTCGAGGGGATGGTTTTGGGTGGTGTGGCCCGTCACCCAGCAATAAACACTTGTCAATTTGCTCGTGAAATGCATACTCTTAAGGATACAGTGTGGAAGGTACTCTCTGGGGTCACATGAAATTACAACATAAAAATAACAACATATAAAATAAAATGGTATGAACCAAAGAAAAGACAAGCCATAAATTCATGTAAACACAATCAACAATATAACATGAGGATCAACTTAATTTTTTGAGGAAATGCTCGACAGAATAGGAGGATTGACCCATGAGGAAACTGTTCAGTTTTGATTTGAAAGTGCTTAGATTACTGTTAAGATGTTTTGAATTCTGGGGGCAGCTTATTGAAAATGGATTCAGCAGTATACTGCACGACTTCCCAATACCATATGTCATAAGCAAATGAAAACAGGCAAAGTAGACTACCTTTTGTGTTAAAGTATCGCTTACTTCAAATACTGTTCGAATAGTAAAAATGGCAGCATTATTCTTTGAACAAGATCCTAAGCATGGACTTCCCATGACAGTTTTCTATCTGAAGCCTAGAAATTTGAACTGTTCAGTTTCACTAATAATGTGCCTAGTTTGTGAAATTTCCACATCGGGTTTTGTTGAATTGTGTGTTAGAAACTAAAAACTTACTCTTACTGTGATTTAGCTTTGGCTTATTTTTTACTAGCCATAAACTTATATCTCGAACTGCACTATTTGAAACGGTGCCAGTGTTGCACACAACATACTTTACTACGAAGCTTGTGTCACCAGCAAACAGAAATATCATAGAATCACCTGTAATACTAGAGGGCGTATCATTTATATAAATAAGGAACAGGAGTGGTCCCAGTGCTGATCCCTGGGACACCTCCCATTTAATGGTGCCTCATGCAGGCCCAACATCATAGCCATTCCCAACACTGTGGAGAATGACTTTTTGCCATCTGTTATTAAGGTAAGAGGTGAACCAGTTGTGAACTACTCCCTGTATTCCATAATGGTCCAACTTCAGGAGACTGACCTTCATTAAAGGAAAAATAACAAATATGGATAAATACAGTATTAACGTGTGCAGCACAGTACTTTAATGTTCTCCTAGGTACTCCAACTGACAAAACTCTACCATCTGGTGAGCAAGATGTATGAGACAGGCGAAATACCCTCAGACTTAAAGAAGCATATAATAATTCCAATCCCAAAGAAAGCAGGTGTTGACAGATGTGAAAATTACCGAACTATCAGTTTAAAAAGTTACAGCTGCAAAATACTAATGCGAATTCTTTACAGGCGAATGGAAAAACCGGTAGAAGCCGACCTCGGGGAAGATCAGTTTGGATTCCGTAGAAATATTGGAGCATGTGAGGCAATACTGACCTTAAGACTTATCTTAGAAAATAGATTAAGGAAAGGCAAACCTACATTTTTAGCCTTTGTAGGCTCGGAGAAAGCATTTGACAATGTTGACTGGAATACCCTCTTTCAAATTCTGAAGGTGGTAGGGATAAAATACAGGGAGTGAAAGGCTATTTACAATTTGTACAGAAACCAGATGGCAGTTATAAGATTCGAGGGGTATGAAAGGGAAGCAGTGGTTGGGAAGGGAGTGAGACAGGGTTGTAGCCTCTCCCCGAGGTTATTCAATCTGTATATTGAGCAAGCAGTATAGGAAACAAAAGAAAAATTCGGAGTAGGTATTAAAATCCGTGGAGAAGAATTAAAAACTTTGAGGTTCGCCGAAGACATTGTAATTCTGTCAGAGACAGCAAAAGACTTTAAGGAGCATTTGAAGGGAATGGACAGTGTCTTGAAAGGAGGTTATAAGATGAACATCAACAAAAGCAAAACGAGGATAATGGAATGCAGTCGAATTAAATCAGGTGATGCTGAGGGAATTAGATTAGGAAATGACACTTAAAGTAGTAAATGAGTTTTGCTATTTGAGGAGCAAAATAACTGATGATGGTCAAATTAGAGAGGATATAAAATGTAGACTGGCAGTGGTAAGGAAAGCGTTTCTGAAGAAGAGAAATTTGTTAACATCAAGTATAGATTTAAGTGTTAGGAAGTATTTTCTGAAAGTATTTGTATGGAGTGTAGCTATGTATGGAAGTGAAACATGGACGATAAATAGTTTGGACAAGAAGAGAATAGAAGCTTTCGAAATGTGGTGCTACAAAAGAATGCTGAAGATTAGATGGATAGATCACATAACTAATGATGAGGTATTGAATAGAATTGTAGAGAAGAGAAATTTGTGGCACAACTTGACTAGAAGAAGGGATCGGTTGGTAGGGCATATTATGAGGCATCAAGGGATCACCAATTTAGTATTGGAAGGCAGTGTGGAGGGTAAATATCATAGAAGGAGACCAAGAGATGAATACACTAAACAGATTCAGAAGGATGTAGGTTGCAGTAGGTACTGAGAGATGAAGCACTTGCACAGGATAGAGTAGCATGGAGAGCTGCATCAAACCAGTCTCAGGACTGAAGACCACAACAACAACAACAACAACAGGTACTCCATCATATCCATGAGAGTCCTTAGTCTTCGGACAATGACAAGATGATGCTAGTAGGATTGTATTGTGATAGGATGCTCCAAAATCAGTTGAAATTAAATGGTTCTTCATGCAGAAAGTGTAAAAAAGTGTAGCCAAAGGAATTCGGTGTATTAAGTGCAACTTTTAGTCGCACAAGAAGTGCGCAAACGTGTGTCTGAAATTTATAAATGACTATATTCAGTGGACGTGCCTTGACTGTATAAGTGAGAAAAATGTGCAATTAACATCTGGATTGAGTTCTAAAGATGAAATTATTTGTCTTCTTCAAAGTGACATTGATGCTCTGAAAACAGAACTGCCATTGCTAAAGCAGGAAAATAGTGCATTGAAATTTGAAAAACATTCAATATGTAAAAAAAAAGGGGGGGGGGCGGCAAACTCCAGTATTGGATGGACCTACATAGGCAAATACACAGTGATACAACTGACTAACCACGAATTGCGAATGAAACTGAAGGTACAGAAGAACCAAACAAATATACGTGGACCGATGTAACAAAAAAAAAAAAAAAAAAAAAAAAAAAAACACCCAGAAAGAATCATTATAAGAAGACTGAAATTGATGTTCGACCAGAAATGAGGACGCATCAGTTGTATACACACATAAACAGTGTGTTAAACTCGAGGGAGAATGCAGCGCATAAGCATAACAGAAATCCAAAAGGTGTTTTTATCCATGTGGGAACAAATTTGCATTGAAACAACAGCGAGGAAGAAATAGTAAGCCGCACAAGGAACCCCATCCGAACGGCCAGAAAACTACTCAAATTCCAGAATAATAATAATAATAATAATAATAATTATTATTATTATTATTATTATTATTATTATTATTATTTCTCTTTCCTGTCTCAGACGTTAAGTCTGGCTAAAAATGGAAAGTGACGCGGACCTTGATCAAGTGTCACTTCCTTTTAACTGTACGGTATGTGTTATATTGCATTTAGGAACTTTCGGGTAATAGAGCATTTATCAATAATTACAGATTTCTGTAGTAGTAGTATATATAAGTTTGGATGTAGCTGTATTGCATTGATGTAGTGGTGGATATTGTGTGGTATGGCTCCTGTAGTTGATAGTATAATTGGTATAATGTCAACTTTATCCTGATACCACATGTCCTAAACTTCCTCAGCCAGTTGGATGTCTCTTTCAATTTTTTCTCCTGTTTTCTTTTATATATTTGTTGTATTGGGTATGGATATTTCGATTAGTTGTGTTAATTTCTTCTTTTTATTGGTGAGTATGATGACAGGTTTGTTACGTGGTGGTGTTTTGTCTGTTATAATGGTTCTGTTCCAGTATAATTTGTATTCATCATTCTCCAGTACATTTTGTGGTGCATACTTGTATGTGGGAACATGTTGTTTTATAAGTTTATGTTGTAAGGCAAGCTGTTGATGTATTATTTTTGCTACATTGTCATGTCTTCTGGGGTATTCTGTATTTGCTAGTATTGTACATCCGCTTGTGATGTGATCTAATGTTTCTATTTGTTGTTTGCAAAGTCTGCATTTATCTGTTGTGGTATTGGGATCTTTAATAATATGCTTGCTGTAATATCTGGTGTTTGTTTGATCCTGTATTGCAATCATGAATTCTTCCGTCTCACTGTATATATTGCCCTTTCTTAGCCATGTGTTGGATGCGTCTTGATCGATGTGTGGCTGTGTTAGATGATACGGGTGCTTGCCATGTAGTGTTTTCTTTTTCCAATTTACTTTCTTCGTTTCTGTTGATGTTATGTGATCTAAAGGGTTGTAGAAGTGGTTATGAAATTGCAGTGGTGTAGCTGATGTATTTATATGAGTGATTGCTTTGTGTATTTTGCTAGTTTCTGCTCATTCTAGAAAGAATTTTCTTAAATTGTCCACCTGTCCATAATGTAGGTTTTTTATATCAATAAATCCCCTTCCTCCTTCCTTTCTGCTTAATGTGAATCTTTCTGTTGCTGAATGTATGTGATGTATTCTATATTTGTGGCATTGTGATCGTGTAAGTGTATTGAGTGCTTCTAGGTCTGTGTTACTCCATTTCACTACTCCAAATGAGTAGGTCAATATTGGTATAGCGTAGGTATTTATAGCTTTTGTCTTGTTTCTTGCTGTCAATTCTGTTTTCAGTATTTTTGTTAGTCTTTGTCTATATTTTTCTTTTAGTTCTTCTTTAATATTTGTATTATCTATTCCTATTTTTTGTCTGTATCCTAGATATTTATAGGCATCTGTGTTTTCCATTGCTTCTATGCAGTCGCTGTGGTTATCCATTATGTAATCTTCTTGTTTAGTGTGTTTTCCCTTGACTATGCTATTTTTCTTACATTTGTCTGTTCCAAAAGCCATATTTATGTCATTGCTGAATACTTCTGTTATCTTTAATAATTGGTTGAGTTGTTGTTTCGTTGCTGCCAGTAGTTTTAGATCATCCATGTATAGCAAATGTGTGATTTTGTGTGGGTATGTTCCAGTAATATTGTATCCATAATTTGTATTATTTAGCATGTTGCATAGTGGGTTCAGGGCAAGGCAGAACCAGAAAGGACTTAATGAGTCTCCTTGGTATATTCCACGCTTAATCTGTATTGGCTGTGATGTGATATTATTTGAATTTGTTTTGGATATTAAGTGTGGTTTTCCAATTTTTCATTACTATGTCTAGGAACTGTATCAATTTAGGATCTACTTTGTATATTTCCAATATTTGTAGTAACCATGTGTGGGGTACACTATCAAAAGCTTTTTGGTAATCTATGTATGCATAGTGTAGCAACCTTTGTTTAGTTTTAGCTTGATATGTCACCTCTGCGTCTATTATCAGTTGCTCTTTACATCCTCGTGCTCCTTTGCAAAAGCCTTTTTGTTCTTCATTTATAATTTTGTTCTGTGTTGTATGTGTCATTAATTTCTGTGTAATGACTGAAGTTAATATTTTGTATATTGTTGGTAGGCATGTTATGGGGCGATATTTAGCTGGGTTTGCTGTGTCTGCTTGATCTTTAGGTTTCAGATAAGTTATTCCATGTGTAAGTGTATCAGGGAATGTGTATGGGTCTGCAATGTAACTGTTAAATAATTTAATATAATAGAGGGAAACATTCCACGTGGGAAAAATATATCTAAAAACAAAGATGATGTGACTTACCAAACGAAAGCACTGGCAGGTCAATAGACACACAAACAAACACAAACATACACACAAAATTCAAGCTTTGGCAACAAACTGTTGTCTCATCAGGAAAGAGGGAAGGAGAGGGGAAGACAAAAGGATGTGGGTTTTAAGGGAGAGGGTAAGGAGTCATTCCAATCCCGGGAGCGGAAAGACTTACCTTAGGGGGGAAAAAAGGACGGGTATACACTCGCGCGCACACACACACATATCCATTCACACGTAATGGTTTGTGTTGAATGTTTGGTTTTATTTCCTTCTATTTTCACTTTTTTCGTATCTTCTAAGTCGTTTGGCCAATGTTTGTAATTTCTCCTTCTTTTCATCTAATTGCTGTATCGCTTCTTGTTGTGAGATTTTACCTAACCTTTTTCGTTTTTTTTTTTTTTTTTTTTTTTTTTTTTTTTTTTTTTTTTTTTTTTTTTTTTTTTTTCTGACATTTCATTTCTTATAAATTGTGTTAGCTGTCCAATGTCCTTTCTCAGTTTTTCTATTCTGATCTGTAGCCTGTGTTGCCATGCTGGTTTTGTGGGTTTCTTCTGTGTGTTGGTTGGTTCTGATCTCTGCCTGGTGTGTATATTTAGTGTAGTGAGTGCTCCTATATAAACCAGTAGTTGTAACTCTTCCATAGTTGTGTTTTCATTTATTTTGTTGTGTATGATTGTGTTGATTGTTGTTTCGACTTGTGGGTTATTTGGCGGTCTACGCAAGAATGGTCTAATGTCTGTATTTGTGTCTTTGTATTCTATATATGTAAGCTGAAATTTTTCTTCTATATCTAACATGTGTGTCACTTCGTGTTCTATTTGTGCTTGTTCTGGTGGCTGTCTTAAGATTTCGTTTTCCTCTGATTGTTTAATTGATGCGTGTTGTTCTTTGTTTGTTTGCTCTGGGATGTTTGAATCCATTACTGTATTTTCTTCTTCTTCTGGTTGCACATTATTTTGTTCCAGTATTTGTTGTACTTGTTGTTTGATGTTTTCTAATTCTGACTGGGGTATCCTGTTATTATTATTATTTTAATTATTTTTCATTTTAATTTCCATTTTTGACCAGACATAACGTCTGAGAAAAGAAAGAAAGAAAGAAATAATAATAATAATAATAATAACCCCTGTGGAGGCCCGGGAAAAGAATAGGCCTCCGGTATGTTCTGCCAGTCGTAAAAGGAGATGAAAAGAACAAACCACTAATAGGGCTAATCCCCCTTTTAGTGTGATTAGTTGGTTCAGGACAGAACTAAAGAAGCCTCGGACAAGCACCGTCGTGGTCGGGGACAACGCTTGAACCCTATGCCCGCCCACAATGGTAACAACACTGCTAGCCAACTTGAAAATGATTTAAATCCAAATAGAGGTGTTTTGCAGGATATGCTTCCTGCAAACACCCTAGAAGGAAAACAAAGACAGAGGATGAGATGGTCAGATGAAGTTAATAGACACCTCATGTTCTGTTATTACCAAGCAACAAACCTAGGAACCAACACAACTGGATACAGATCACAAGTATACACAACATTTATTACCAGATACCCAGAATTAAAATTTTTAACAGAACAATGACTAGCTGATCAGATCCGTGTAATAATCAAAAATAACAGGATACCGCAGTCAGGATTAGAAAACATCAAACAACAGGTACAACAAATACTGGAACAAAATAATGAACAGCCAGAAGAAGATAATACAGTAATGGATTCAAACATCCCAGAGCAAACAAACCAAGAACAACACGCATCAATTAAACAATCAGAGGAAAACGAAATCTTAAGACAGCCACCAGAACAAGCACAAATAGGACACGAAGTGACACACATGTTAGATATAGAAGAAAAATTTCAGCTGACATATATAGAATACAAAGACACAAATACAGACATTAGACCATTCTTGCATAGACCGCCAAATAACCTACAAGTCGAAACAACAATAAAAACTATCAACACAATCATACACAACAAAATAAATAAAAACACAACTATGGAAGAGTTACAACTACTGGTTTATATAGGAGCACTCACTCCACTAAATATACACACCAGGCAGAGATCAGAACCAACCAACACACAGAAGAAACCCACAAAACCAGCATGGCAACACAGGCTACAGATCAGAATAGAAAAACTGAGAAAGGACATTGGACAGCTAACACAATTTATAAGAAATGAAATGTCAGGAGAAAAAGAAAAGAAAAAGGTTAGGTAAAATCTCACAACAAGAAGCGATAGAGCAATTAGATGAAAAGAAGCAGAAATTACAAGCATTCGCCAAACGACTTAGAAGATACAAAAAAAGTGAAAATAGAAGGAAACAAAACCAAACATTCAACACAAACCAAAAGAAATTTTACCAGACAATAGCTGACACACACACACATTAAAATAGACAATCCACCAAACATAAAAGACATGGAACACTGCTGGAGCAACATCTGGGCGAACCCTTTGTCTTTAAATATGTCTGCTTGTGTCTGTATATGTGTGGATGGATATGTGTGTGTGTGTGTGTGTGTGTGCGAGTGTATACCTGTCCTTTTTTCCCCCTAAGGTAAGTCTTTCCGCTCCCGGGATTGGAATGACTCCTTACCCTCTCCCTTAAAACCCACATCCTTTCGTCTTTCCCTCTCCTTCCCCTCTTTCCTGATGAGGCAACAGTTTGTTGCGAAAGCTTGAATTTTGTGTGTGTGTTTGTGTTTGTTTGTGTGTCTATCGACCTGCCAGCGCTTTCGTTCGGTAAGTCACATCATCTTTGTTTTTACATAAATTATGGATACAATATTACTGGAACATAACCCACACAAAATCACACATTTGCTATACATGGATGATCTAAAACTACTGGCAGCAACGAATCAACAACTCAGCCAATTACTAAAGATAACAGAAGTATTCAGCAATGATATAAATATGGCTTTTGGAACAGACAAATGTAAGAAAAATAGCATAGTCAAGGGAAAACACACTAAACAAGAAGATTACGTATTGGATAACCACAGCGACTGCATAGAAGCATGGGAAAAAACAGATGCCTATAAATGTCTAGGATACAGACAAAAAATAGGAATAGATAATACAAATATTAAAGAAGAACTAAAAGAAAAATATAGACAAAGACTAACAAAAATACTGAAAACAGAATTGACAGCAAGAAACAAGACAAAAGCTATAAATACTTACGCTATACAAATATTGACCTACTCATTTGGAGTAGTGAAATGGAGTAACACAGACCTAGAAGCACTCAATACACTTACACGATCACAATGCCACAAATATAGAATACATCACATACATTCAGCAACAGAAAGATTCACATTAAGCAGAAAGGAAGGAGGAAGGGGATCTATTGATATAAAAAACCTACATTATGGACAGGTGGACAATTTAAGAAAATTCTTTCTAGAATGAGCAGAAACTAGCAAAATACACAAAGCAATCACTCATATAAATACATCGGCTACACCACTGCTATTTCATAACCACTTCTACAACCCTTTAGATCACATAACATCAACAGAAATGAAGAAGGTAAATTGGAAAAAGAAAACACTACATGGCAAGCACCCGTATCATCTAACACAGCCACACATCGATCAAGACGCATCCAACACATGGCTAAGAAAGGGCAATATATACAGTGAGACGGAAGGATTCATGATTGCAATATAGGATCAAACAATAAACAACAGATATTACAGCAAGCATATTATTAAAGATCCCAATACCACAACAGATAAATGCAGACTTTGCAAACAACAAATAGAAACATTAGATCACATCACAAGCGGATGTACAATACTAGCAAATACAGAATACCCCAGAAGACATGACAATGTAGCAAAAATAATACATCAACAGCTTGCCTTACAACATAAACTTATAAAACAACATGTTCCCACATACAAGTATGCACCACAAAATTTACTGGAGAATGATGAATACAAATTATACTGGAACAGAACCATTATAACAGATAAAACAACACCACATAACAAACCTGACATCATACTCACCAATAAAAAGAAGAAATTAACACAACTAATTGAAATATCCATACCCAATACAACAAATATACAAAAGAAAACAGGAGAAAAAATTGAAAGAGACATCCAACTGGCTGAGGAAGTTAAGGACATGTGGCATCAGGATAAAGTTGACATTATAGCAATTATACTATCAACTACAGGAGTCATACCACACAATATCCACCACTACATCAATGCAATACAGCTACATCCAAACTTATATATACAACTACAGAAATCCATAGTTATTGATACATGTTCAATTACCCGAAAGTTCCTAAATGCAATATAACATATACTGTACAGTTAAAAGGAAGTCACACTTGATCAAGGTCTGCGTCACTTTCCATTTTTGACCAGACATAACGTCTGAGAAAAGAAAGAAATAATAATAATAACAACAATAATAACTGTCATTTTATACAGGAGATATGTGATTGACACCTATGTGCAGAGAATAAATGGCACTATTGAAAAAACAGTTCAATAAACTGAGTCATTTTTATGGATCCCAGTAAATTTCTGAGTGCAAAGTGTCTTGCCAAAGATGGTCTACATCTGAATAGGTTTGGCTCAAAAATATCGGTAAGATGTTCATAAGTACTTGCCAGGTCATAAAAAATGAGAGAAACTGATAAGTAGTGATGGGGTTAAAAAAATTGGTGTAGCATTACGAAAGACAAAACCAAACCATTATCTGGCAAGAAATATGCTAAGGCCCATAACTAATAGTCAAAGTAGATATGTTATCCCCTGGAATAAAATTGGTTTAAACACTGATGATGCTTCGAACAATAAAATCTCCAGAATAGAAGAATTGGAAATTATTCTGTCAGAATGTGCAACTATTAGAGTTGTTTGTTTACATGAGCACTGGTTTACTGAAGACATAATTAAAATTCTAAACAAAATACAGAACCTCAGATTAGCAAGGAGCTTTTGCAGAAGAAACATGTCATGTAAATAAATTATACACAACTGCAACCAGTCACTTTTTTCATTAGTAATGCTTTATTACATTAACCGGTTTTCGAACCCTTTCAGGTTCATCTTCAGATGATTTCGGGAGAATCCGGGAAGTTACATCATTATTGGTAGTAGCATAATGCTGGGTGCTGGTTCTATGGCAGAAATATGGGTCACACTTTAATGTATCGCCATGACTATAGATTATCTGTCGATATGGGTGTGAATTTAGTTTTTACTTACTGCGACAGTATAGGCAGCTTTTTTCGTATCTGTCTGCATCCATTTTGAAGTCCAGAACACTTTCACACAAGCTATATTAGTTCACACTTTAACAGTGACACTTCACCAGCATCCAGCATGCGCTTTACAACTGTTGCTTATAACAAAGATCTTGACAGAGAGATATGGCATAAGCCTACTTTGTACAGAGATGAAATTTGTTGTTCTTTACATGTGTTAAAGTCGATATAAGGGCAAGTTTTTTCATCAGAATGGTGATAACATGAGAGCACTAGAGAAACTAATAATAAATTACTACAAGAATAAATTTCGGTGATCTGTTATGTTATTTCTATTTGTATGTTACAGGCAGTTTTTTTTTTTTTTTATAATATTAAAATTGAACAAAATTCTTTAGCTGTTGACTAATTTTATTCTAATATTAGAGTGATCTGGGATATTGGTAAAGGCAGCTTATGTTTGTTCCAGCTAGAATTAATATGTATAAAGTACTGATTTATGTTAGCAATGGAGGGCTTTAACATTTAGAAATATGGTACATGTCTTATTCTGTGGTAGTAACATTGACACCAGTGTGGTTAGGATGTAAGGAGAGGTGGGGGGGGGGGGTCATTGGGAGGGGGGGGGGTTGGGGAGCTGGTTTATGTTTTATTGGGTGGTTACTTGTTTTGAACTAGTAGATCTTCAAAGTTCTGAAGGAAAAATTTGTTTCTCAGTTCAGTTTGATCATTAAGTAGGCAGTCAGGTGCTGTATTTGTGTAGACAAATATTTCAATTTCTTCAAGAAGGTCAAGTATTGTGCCTTTGTTGGCAAAATGTAGTATTCGGAGATTCTGTTCTATGTTGTTTGCAGAATGATTGTGTTGGGCAAGATGCGAGGCAAAGCTGGACTTGTTCAGGTTGTTAAGACGGAGTGCATCCATGTGTTCTTTATATCTTGTTGTGAAGCTTCTACCAGTTTGTCCAATGTAGAAGCTTGGACATGAGTTGCAAGTGAGCTTGTACACACCTGACTTTTGATATTTTTGTATAGTGGTTTTGGTGGTGTGTATGATTTGATTTTGTACTTTGTTGGTGGTGAAGAAACTTATTTTTATGTTGTATGTCTTGAAGAGGTCCCAATGGATACAAATGAAAGACAAAAAGAAACAGAAATTATTAAATCAATTGCCTCCACCAATGGGTACAACCCTGCAATAATAGATAAACTAATCCATACAGCAAAACTAAATCAACCAACTGCTGAACAACCACCCACAAACAAGAAAACCACATTTGTTAGCCTGCCTTTCCTAGGGAAGATTTCTCACCAAATTGCCAACCTCTTCAAGACATACAACATAAAAATAAGTTTCTTCACCACCAACAAAGTACAAAATCAAATCATACACACCACCAAAACCACTATACAAAAATATCAAAAGTCAGGTGTGTACAAGCTCACTTGCAACTCATGTCCAAGCTTCTACATTGGACAAACTGGTAGAAGCTTCACAACAAGATATAAAGAACACATGGATGCACTCCGTCTTAACAACCTGAACAAGTCCAGCTTTGCCTCGCATCTTGCCCAACACAATCATTCTGCAAACAACATAGAACAGAATCTCCGAATACTACATTTTGCCAACAAAGGCACAATACTTGACCTTCTTGAAGAAATTGAAATATTTGTCTACACAAATACAGCACCTGACTGCCTACTTAATGATCAAACTGAA
The DNA here is from genome assembly GCF_023898315.1 of Schistocerca nitens. Lineage (NCBI taxonomy): Eukaryota > Metazoa > Arthropoda > Insecta > Orthoptera > Acrididae > Schistocerca > Schistocerca nitens. The sequence goes on from NC_064621.1 coordinate 471,711,320, forward strand.
CTGAGAAACAAATTTTTCCTTCAGAACTTTGAAGATCTACTAGTTCAAAACAAGTAACCACCCAATAAAACATACACCAGCTCCCCAACCCCCCCCCCCCTCCCAATGACCCCCCCCCCCCCCACCTCTCCTTACATCCTAACCACACTGGTGTCAATGTTACTACCACAGAATAAGACATGTACCATATCTCTAAATGTTAAAGCCCTCCATTGCTAACATAAATCAGTACTTTATACATATTAATTCTAGCTGGAACAAACATAAGCTGCCTTTACCAATATCCCAGATCACTCTAATATTAGAATAAAATTAGTCAACAGCTAAAGAATTTTGTTCAATTTTAATATTATAAAAAAAAAAAAAACTGCCTGTAACATACAAATAGAAATAACATAACAGATCACCGAAATTTATTCTTGTAGTAATTTATTATTAGTTTCTCTAGTGCTCTCATGTTATCACCATTCTGATGAAAAAACTTGCCCTTATATCGACTTTAACACATGTAAAGAACAACAAATTTCATCTCTGTACAAAGTAGGCTTATGCCATATCTCTCTGTCAAGATCTTTGTTATAAGAAACAGTTGTAAAGCGCATGCTGGATGCTGGTGAAGTGTCACTGTTAAAGTGTGAACTAATATAGCTTGTGTGAAAGTGTTCTGGACTTCAAAATGGATGCAGACAGATACGAAAAAAGCCGCCTATACTGTCGCAGTAAGTAAAAACTAAATTCACACCCATATCGACAGATAATCTATAGTCATGGCGATACATTAAAGTGTGACCCATATTTCTGCCATAGAACCAGCACCCAGCATTATGCTACTACCAATAATGATGTAGCTTCCCGGATTCTCCGGAAATCATCTGAAGATGAACCTGAAAGGGTTCGAAAACCGGTTAATGTAATAAAGCATTACTAATGAAAAAAGTGACTGGTTGCAGTTGTGTATAATTTATTTACATTAATATACAGTCACGATTCTAAAATATCCGTAATGGATAAGCATAAGAAACATGTCATGTGGAGGCTCATGTATACTTCTGCATAGTGATATAAATTATGAGACCAGAAACTGTATTAATTATTTAAATGAAGAATGTGTTTGAGAGCTGTTGTGTAGAAATAGTGGACTCACTAGCAAATGTTATAATAATGTAAGTATAGAGAACTCCACGGACACCAACAATAGAACTATTCTTATCTAAGCTCAAATCATGTTAGAAGACCATTGTAGAGGAAAAAAATGTAATGGCTGCTGATTTTAATATTGATATCACATGTGATAGTAGCCACGCTTAAAGATTCACTGACTTGGTAAAGAAATATGGTTTCAAATTCAATTTCTTTTAATCTACCAGAGACAATGGGCAGTCAGCAACATGTATTGAGAATGGTATAATTAATTATGTATATGAAGATGTGTATAAATTTTGTCTAGATTTAGGTATTTCAGATCATTGTGCGTTGTGCATTGAGCTGCCACAGACAGACAGGAACATTTCACTTATGAGAATCGATATGAGCAGGAACTTTAGCTAAGAAAACTTGCTAACATTTTGTGAGAAGCTAAAAGTGAAAACATGGTCTTTTGATCATTGTAACTTAGGTGATGGAAACCTTGAGAAATTGCTAAATAGTTTTCTTGATATCTTCAATGAAACATTTCCACTTAGACACTGCAGCAATAAAATAACAAATAAAGTGGATTACCCAGGGCATAAAAATTTCCAGTTTAAGGAAAACGCAATTGCACAGAGAACTAAAATATAATAACGATATTGATTTCATTAAATATGTTAGACTCTGTAATTCCATATTTGAGTTGTCAGGGCAGCACAACAACTGGCAAATGACAGGCTAATTTTAAATCATAAAAAAAGACAAAGGCTGTTTGGTTAGTCATTAAATCTGAGTTAGATGTTAAAGCATGTAACCAAGAAATTTCAGAAATTGATATTGCAGGAAATACTATTGTAAGTCCATCTCAAATACCAGAGTACTTCAATGAATTCTTTATAAATGTAGCAAAGTCTGATGTAGATGTATCAGATTATCACAACAAAGTAAATCCATTTCGTCTAGGTGAAAACTTTACAAATCTCTTAAAAGCTTATGTGGAGGATGTAGATAATGCTATCCTAACATTAAGAAGCAAAAAATCTGCATGTTGGGATGGAATACCCACCAAAGTTATTAATGTCGTACACAATAGAATTGCAAACCTACTAGCTCAAATAATAAACAAATGTTTTAAAGAGGACTGTTTCCCAGAGGTAATGAAATATGCTGGAGTCAAACCTCTGTTCAAGAAGGTATCAAGAGAGATCATGGGAAATTATCATCTTATCTCGATTCTCCCAGTCATGTCTAAAACATTTGAAAAAGTTGCTGTTGCACAAATCCAAAGATGCAGTAAACAGTTTCATTGAGAAAATATGTACCTCATTAGACAAGAGAAATAAGGTGGCAGGAATTTTTTGCGACTTCACAAAGGCATAAGATTCTGTAAACCAAGCATTGCTTGTTTACAAACTTATAAAGTATGGCATTAGTGGCAGTGCCCTACAATGGTTTAAATCCTGCTTATCAAAAAGTAAGCAAAGAGTAAGCATCTCTTCAGATGGCGCATATTATTTTTCTGACTGGGAGAAAAATATCTCAGGGTATTTCGCAAGGCTCCCAGTCCTATTTCTCTTCTATGTTAATGACTTATGGTTAAATATCAGCTCCCCATCAGTTCTATTTGCAGATGGACACTTCTGTTTTAGTTGAAGATCAGCATTTCGAAAAAATTCCCAAATCTGTGATCAGAACCCTCAGTACCTTAGAAACTTGGTTTCAGCTAAATGGGTTGAATCTAAACATGTCTCAGACTCACATGATGCAGTTAAAAACAAAGCAGTCAAAATGTGAGCAGATTAAGATTGTACACAACAGCCAAGATATAGAAGAGGTTGACTCAGTCAAATTCTTAGGTTTAAATGCAGATAAAAATTTGAGCTGGCAGGCAAACATTGAATACTTAGCAATCAAACTGAGCAGCAGGGAAGGGCCACACATTACAAATATTGGGCTGTGTAGAGCACCGTTGCTACACAAAAAATGGAGTATGTAGTTTGTGTGCAGTTAATGTAAACTATCCAGTTGGGTACCTTCTAAGATTATTAAACATCAAGACACATATTTCTTGTTTAGAGATTCAGAGTGCACTTTGCTGGAAACTACATTATGAAGCCAAGGTAATAAAGAAAAACAATAAACTGTGGCCAGTATTCAGTACTTAAATTGGCATTCAGACACAGGTCTAAAAAAAAAAAAACGTAACTGGTTATTAAAAATTTTTGAGAAGATGTGGCACAATCACAGTTGAAATTATAACGCTGCTTTTATGGGTATTACTACACATACGTCAGGCATGTATTAATGCCATTAAAATTAACCTGTATTAGCATGCATTAAAAGTACCAGTCAGTCATAGTGACATGAATCCTCTAATGTCTATGGTTCATTAGAGCGCAGTACATGGAGAGGAAGGTATTTACAATGTACATATTGGTACATATACATCTTTGCATACTCACAGATGTAACAAATTTTAAATTGTGTGGAACCTTCATATTTAAATAAGAAAGCAATTAGGAACATGTTTTCACTTTCATCACATAGTGGTCATAGTGACTCACATCTGATAATCATTGAAGGGAATGGAAGTCACAGCTTTGTCAGTGCCACCCTGATGCTTTTATTTCTTATCACCTTAACACCTGTAAAAATATGGCAATTATGGTTTTAGAAATAGATGGCCATGCACTGGCCTTCAGATGCTGGAAGTATGAAGAAAACCAAAGAGTGCCAGTTCTTACGGATGACTTGTAATGCTGGCCCAAATGGCTGATTCATGGACAATTACTTAATTTTTTCAATGGGTTTCTTAGCAGAACAAATTCACATACATATTATCATACGATTGTTACGTACTACTCAACTTCTGCATATTTTATTGTACTGAGCGTTGAAATTCTTTACTATATCTGCATTCTTGAAGCCTTCATGTACCCTAGAATGTAAATTTATTATTAAATCTACATGTGTTAATTCTTATGTTATGTAAACATATTAAAGCTTGTAAAACCTGCCAGAAAAACATAGAATAGGATACCTATTTCATAAATTTGGGAGGTTCTCCTCATTGTGAGTCCCTTGAATAAGATTTTCTTAATTTACGTAAATACTTTCTGCAATCTAATTCATTTGGTGCTGTTGAAATAAATATTTCTGAGGGTTTTTTTTTTTTTATCAGTGATTCCCACTTGTTACCTTACATTTCCTTTATTTATCATTCGTAGGCAAACAGCTCGGTTCTGGAGCTTTTGGTGTAGTTATGAAGGCAGAAGCATTTGGCATCTTGGAAGAAGAACCTGTCACAACAGTAGCAGTTAAAATGGTGAAAAGAAACACTGACTATACGTACATCAAAGCATTAGCATCAGAACTCAAAATAATGGTACATCTAGGAAAGCATCTGAATGTTGTAAACTTGCTTGGAGCATGCACAACAAACATAACGAAGAGTGAGTACTATTTCTAAATGAACTATAAAATCAATTTTGAAATTGGGATGTTTTAGTCCCAATTATTATTTGCAAATTTTGTCATTGAGCATTTGTGTGCTGTTATTTTTAAATGATTGTGGCAGTAAAAAAATTAGTTGAAATAGTATACTTTTTCACGCAAATTGAACCAACTACTCCATGATTACAATCTTATGTGCTATTTATTTAGCTAATAGCAACTCTGTTTAAATGGTTGAAATATTTTCATATGCTGTAAGTATAAAAAATTGAAGAGGTTATTGTATAATGTTCCCTTTTGAGATTAAAAATTATATTTAGTTGTTTGTTTTGCCTTAGGAATAGAGCTGATATCAAAATTGATGTTTAGAGTACCAAAACCTAGCAAAAGAAAGTGTAGAATTTAGAGTTAATTTATATCAAAATTTGTAATTTTAAATATTAAGCATTCCATTAGGTTCTTGAGAACAAACCTAATTTTGTAACTTAAATGTTTGTGCTAGTATGCTTTGCTGCTAATGGTGGCAGCAAACAAATAGGTAAAAATATAAGTTACAGTGATAAATTAGACATATTTTACAACAGTTAATACAGTTGGTTTTGATGCTCTTTCCTGGTGCACGGCCTCTATTTGTTAGCACAGTTTGATAAAAGCTTCTGTGGTGATATCCTTAAGATACCATGTCCTACATGAAATTTTATTAGCTTCAGCACGAGAATGTTATGTATTAATGTTTGCACAGTTTCCTGTTGATGCCCGTCTCTGTACTTCAGCATACACCTTATTTACATATTATTTTTATTATTGGATGGTGATATGTCAGATTCTCAGGGAAATTGAATTTTATTAAAATTTCAGGCAGTTCTGGAAGAATTTAGAGGGAGCTATTTGTTGAAGGGAAATAAACATTGAATCATTTTGTTAAACATTACTTGTGAGATTATGCTTTGGAAAAAATAGATTGTGCAGCTGTCTAAGGAAGGTGAAGTAATGCATTGTAATGTTTGTTGCTCGATCACAGCTACCTCCTCTGTGCACAAAAACCTAGGGAATCTTCATTATTGTTTGTGTTCTCTTGGGCTCAATGTCTGTTTCCCATTGCATGATCGTGCAATGGAGTGTAATGTGCACGTGAGATTTTGTGAAGTAGCTGTGACTTTTTCACACAAATGCAAACGTCTTTTCTTGTAATTTTATATTAAAAAAATATAAATGCCAATCCATATTTGAACTTGCATATTTTGTATGTCAGCTTGGAATAATCAGGCTTGGTTTGAAATTGGTAAAAAGCAAGCATTGTACTACTTCACTGACTTTCTTGCTGTTCATATGTTAATATTGACAATAATGTGAAGAGAGTCTGGTTAGAAACAGGAAGTGTCAGTGCTATTGAAGTCTATTCCAGGGAAAACAACTGAAGCAGTTCCTGCTAGAATTTCAGATATACTTGAGGTTGTCACACAATGATATAAGATGACACAGGATGGCACAGAATGGCAACATTAACAAAGGAATTTCCAAGGGTAGCAATAACTTACAAGATACAGAACTATCAATAAGACTGTAATTTCTTTCTGAACTTGGTATAATAATTAATAAGTGATATAGCGACTCAAAAATCTTAATTTGTCATCAAAACCAGTAAAGTAAAACTCACCTGGACAGCTGTCATGTTAAATCACTGTTTCTGAAATGGATGTGTGCCCAGCAGATTAATGACAAGAATCAGTGTGCCAGCTAGCCTGAATGTGGTTTTCCGGCAGTTTCCCACACCCCATTAAGTGAGCTGGTACTGAAGTGTACACCTCACTTACATGATTAGCAAACATTTAGAAAGCTTCTGCTCACTTTCACATGCATTACAAAATTACTAAAGTAAAACTCGTTCTTTGTACAAAAGAAACTGAGGTCATTAAAATTTGGAACTTCAGCCATAAAAAAAACCTGAATTTCAGGGAATTATTCCAAAGGAACGATGATGATGATGATGATGATGATGATGATGATGATGATGATGAGCATTGATAACATCCTTTCATTGCAGAGGAACTGTTGGTAATAGTGGAATACTGCCGATTTGGAAATCTGCACAACTACCTTTTACGTCATCGTGATGAATTTATTGACCAGATAGATCCAAAAACAGGAACGGTAGATCCAACTATTGGGCAAGAGATACTGGAAAGAGCTGACTCATTTAATAAAAAGAACAGGTAATGTTTAATTTAAATGTTAACAGGTTCTGTTTATAACTGTGTGAAAATGAATAGTGTTACAGTCCATGTTGCAAGAAGATATTGTGAATAAGACCTAGGCAGAAAGAAAATAAGCAAGTCCCCATTATCACCTACATGAAACTGCAAAATTATGTTGTGGAATTGTTGGTTTTCTTATTTGTTTGTTCCATACATTCTGTTTACTTCTGTGATAAGTTAAAGAGAAAAGTCTTCATTATTTAGAGTTCACACACAAGTAAAAATATTCAAATGCTTTCAATGACTAGTGTCTTCACTAATTTCCTACCTGGTTCGATTTCTAAGTTGCCCATTTATTTCTTCACATTCATCTCTTTCTGTAATCCCTTTTACTGTCTTCAATAGTTTTCGCCTTCTTGTTATTTTCTGTAGTTTTAGTTGAAGGAATATCTGTTTCTGATGACTCAAGATTGTAAGCATCTTGGTATTTTACTATTTTCACATGCCTTATCAGTAATTAGATTTGCTTTGTCGATCCCTGTTTGTTCGTTTGTTTGTTTGTTTGTCACATTCAGTTTTGTATATCAATTTCATGCTTTGAAACTGTTATCTGAGAAATATTCGTATACATCTGCATGCTTATACTTACCCAAATTAATACAGTTCACACAACATTGCTACATTTTTGTGTGTTCCTTGACATCCATTTGCTATGACATGAAAATGAAATGTCTCATGTCTCACCTTTGAAATTTATTTCTTAAACCTTTAAAGCAAATATAAAATTAGCTACTTATTTTCCTAGATTTCCAATATTAGCAGAAATTTAAATGGGTATAGATAGCACAAAAAGATGGTAACTATTTGCACTGCTACAAAGAATGGCCTTAAAACTTCAGTTAGAATAAATTGGAAGGATTTTATGATTATCAGTAGTGTTTGTGTTGAAATTAAGGGGTGTATCTATCTGGTCCTGTTTGAATATTGTAGAATCTGTCACACAAATCTGATGTTTCATTAATGTACTGATAACAAAACATACATTTTTACATTTGAATGTTGTCAGAATTATTGTGAATTATGGTTTGTCTCATAATGTACATAAAGTAAATAATTTGATTCAGGTACAGGAGAAATGTCAAATTGTGGTAAAATTACATCATAAACAAAGAACAGCTGATGTTTACAGACAGCATCATGATAATAATACAGTTTTGTTATACATACATACAACAAAATTTAACACTTCATTACCCCTTGCTCAAATAATCATTTCATCATATATGAATTCTTCTATTGAATAGTAGCATTTCTCCCACAGAATCTGCTGCAGCCTTATTTTTAAAAGTTTCTGGCTATATATTAAATATGTTTTTGCCCATTAACTTGTTATATATTGCCATCCCCATATACCCCTGTGGAGTATGTGCATATTATTTCAACTGGTGTGTGAGTAGCATAAAATTTATTTTTATTTCTTGTGTTATATGTATGGTTAAAATTATTCTCCTCAAATAATTTTTGTCTGTTGTGTAGGAAGATAGTAATTTCATAAATGTATATGGAGGGAACAGTTAGAATTTGCAGTTTCCAAAATAATGGGTGACAAGACTCTGTTCGCTGTATTGTACACAAGTATTTGGTAATTTTCTTTTGCATTTTCAGTATTCAAGATACACTACTTAAACTTCCCCAGAAAATTATCTCATATTTAATGACAGATTGAAAATAACTATGATAAGCATTTTTTGAGTACTCAAGTCAGTGGAATTTTCTAGTATTTGCATTGCAAATGCAAAAATGCTTAGTTTTTTTTTTGATAAGAAGTCAATATGTGTATTCCAGCTTAAGTTCTTGTCCACATTTAGTCCCAGGAATTTGACTGTGTCAACTTCTTTCATAGGTTGATTGTTATGTTGTATTTCAAGTTCCACTTATTTTGAATGTTTGGTTTTGAAATGTACCCAGTGGGTTTTTGCAATGTTAAGTTTCAACCCACTTAACTGTAACCAGTTTTGTAATGTATTTAGTGTCCTTATGATGGAGTTTGGAATTTTTTCTGCTTTATCATCTTCAATTAAAATAGAAGTATCATCTGCAAACAAAACTGATGGGGAATTTATATTTTGGGTAAGTCATTTACGTAGAATAGGAACAGGATTGGCCCCAAAATGGAGTTTGAGGCACGCCTTGTGATACTGTACTTCATTTACAATAATAGTTCACTGCAGCTGAGGTGCTAGTTACCCTTAATTTTTTTGTTGTGTAAGAATGATGATAGCCAAATTAGAGCATTGTCCTTAATCCCGTGTTTGTCTGATTTGTAGATAAGCACGTCATGGTTCATGGAGTCAAATGCTTTTTTGAGATCACAGAAGATACCTGCAGCTTTACTCCTCTGATACAATTATTTGCCTATCTTTTCAATAAATATTCACTGCATCCAAAGTGTTTTTTCTCAGTTGAAATCCAAATTAGTTACTTAAAATATTTTACAGAAATCCAAATTAGTTACTTAAAATATTTTACAATACATTTTTTGATTTGGGTTGCAGCTACTTTCTCTAGCACTTTTGACAGGACTGGAAGAAAAGAAATAGGCCAGTAGTTTCCCACATCTTCCCGCAGCCCTTTCTTGAACAGAGGTCTGACTTCAGCATGCTTCAAAATGTCGGGAAAGTATCTCTGTTCAAAAGACGGGTTGAATATTTTAGTTAGGGGAGGTGCTATTATGCCACACACTATTGGAAGCACTTTAGTGGGTATCCCATCCCTCCCAGAAGTTTTTATTTTGTAATGATAATATAACATTTTCCACATCCTTGATCATGACTCTCTTTAAAACCTGCTAGGTACTCAGCTTCTTGGTGGATTCTGAAGGGATTTACTTTACTCTGCTACATCATTTGGCTTTGCTACATTTATGAAGAATTCGTTTAAACACTCTGATATTTGAGCTGGGTTTAGAATAAAGCTATCATCTACTTTAATCCTAGATATTTCGTTACTGCTAACTGTAACACCTGACTCTGATCTGACAACAGACCACACTGCTCTTGTTTTACTTTTATGTTGTACGATGAACTTCTTGTTTGCCATTTGTTTGGCTGCCTTCACAACTTTTTTTAAAATATAGGGTTATAATGATGAACATACTCAGTAAAATGCCTGTTCTGATTATATTTCAGTTCATTGTGGAGTTTCCTCTTCCTGGCACTAGAAACTTTCCTGGGTTATCCATTTAAGTTTTAGTTGTTTTGTTGCATATAGTTCTAAGTGGAAAAGTTTCATTAAATATTTCAAGAAAGTTACTTAAAAAATTGTTAAAGTTACTATTACTCGAAATACAGCTGTTGTAAGGCCATTTAACCTCTCTTAACTTGTTTCGAAATGTAATTGAATTTATTACTTTTTTTTTCATTGGAGTTACTTTTCATATGGCTTTTATTACATGAAATTTCTTTTTTAATTTTTGGTGATTGAGTGAATAGTGCAGAGTGGTCAGAGATTCCTATATCCATGCAGAACTTAATTTGTTAGAATATTATCAATACAGGTAGCTGACTGTGCATTTACTCTGTTGGGTTGCATGAAGTTTATTTTGAAGCCAAGGTTTTTATTAAGTTAGTGAATTTGGACATGTCATTGCTTTCAATTATGATATTAATATTGAAGTCAGCAACTGTTATTGTGTTTTCCTTTTTTCTTTACTGAGTTTTTCAAGCAGGCAATGAAATTTCGCCAGAAAAACTTCAATTGTAGCTTTCTCTGGTACTCTGTAAATAGAAACTACTACAACATTAAAGTTTGATACAGCAGCTTTCAAATACACACTCATCATTTAAATGATTAAAAGTCATTTCTTATGTAATATTTCATATCATAATGAGTAAGTATGCAAGAGCCTCCATGTGATTTCTCTTATCTACAAAAGCTGTTGGCTAATTCAAAATTTTCAGTCGTATTAAGAATTTTGATGTCAGATGTAAGCCAATGTTCATTTAGGCAAACAACTTTGATATTTCTACATTCAGATAGAATAATTTGTAATTCGTCCACTTTATGACTTTTGTTTGAAAAGTCAGCAGCGCTTAGACCATTTATATTCAAGTGCATTTTGTGGGGACACACTTTTTTTCTATGTATGATCTCAAGCATACTCTTTCCTGGGTACTGTTTAACTCTTGCCATTTTCGTTAGCGAACACTGTTTCTCATCTCCATGATTTCTTACATGTTTCCCCTGCTTTGCAGAATTTTACATGCATCAGCCAACATTTTACTAAAAATTTTGGATCCTAACCTATTTAGATACAGACTGTCTTTACCCAAATATTTATCGCTTAAGAATTTATTTGGATTTATGAATACAGCTCCAAAATAATTACAGTTTTCATTTAAATCACAGTTTATTCTCTCAATATATTGATCACTGACTGATCTTCTGTAGATAATACCACTCACCATGATTCTAGGCTTTTGTAGAGATTATTGGCAGATTGAATTAAATTTCTTGTTTCACTTACAATTTGCTCTTCAGTGCTGCTTCTAAGAGAATTTGTACCTACGTGGATGAAGAATCTTTTGTAATTGTTCAGAGGTGCCTTTGCTGAACCGTCCTGCAAGTTAACGTTGTTAAAGTGTGTCTTCAACTGCTGGGTCTTTATTCCTGGATGAATGTCTATTTGGAATTCAATATATCACATTTTTTAGCCTAGAATCACCTTTAACAGGGAATTCATTTTTTTCACTCTGTTCTTCATTAATGTGGCACTTCAATTTTTTTTTTACTGTAGGTTACACTTGTCCACTCGTATTTATTTTCTGTTCTTCCAACTTCTGCACGAGTTTGTTCCTTAGATTCAGCAGCCTCGTAGTTTGTATCATTCAGCCCATTTTTGAGCTTACTCTCGTTTATAGACTCTGCTGTTTCGTAAAAACGTTTTTTCCCATGTTTCAGGTCATGATTTTCTTGCTTCTGCACTGTTAATTCTGCTTTTAAAGTGTCAACGTCGTTACAAAGCACTTAAATAATTTCTTCCTACGAATTCAGTGTGGAAGCTAGTTTGTTGTTTTCGTCATTAAAATGCAAATATCTCTGCCTTGTTTAGCCTGACAAAAAGAGAGGAAAGGATAGGAGGAGATCAGACATTTAATTTTCCTTGTGTGCTTTAAAACAGTCGACATATTGTTAAAAAAGTATTAAATTTTAACTGCAGGATAAGTTTTGATGTGCTACTTTGCAAACAATGTCAATTTAAAACACAAAGGAGTTACAGACATTGGCTGCAATTAAGCATTAATTTAAATCAGTGGGGACAGTTGATAATTTGTGCTGGACTGGGATTCAAACCCGGGTCTCCTGTTCACTGGGGAGATATGCTGATCACTGTGGCATCCAGATACAGGGTTCATCACAACTGCACAGACTACCTTAGCACCTCTCCAATCAGACAAAAATTCTCAGTTTATCCAAACATCATAGTAGAAAATAATTCACAGTATGAGTTGCTGTAGTGCTCCATATTTCAAATGTTTCATAAACTTCATGAAGTTCATGTGCCTCTTCAGTATTTCAAAATTTGTGCTCATGGCATCAATATTCACTTGTCATGTCACTGTTTTACACTCTGTTGTAATCACAGTATCACTGTTTCCCAGCTCATAATGCCAAATGACTTCTGGATTTTTCAGCAAAATTAATCAATTCAGTGCAGCATGAGCTTCATTCATTAATAACTTCCATTGAGCCATGGTTTCCTATGAAGCCTCTTACATGCTCAACTTATTCAATAAATCTCTGGTCATTTTTCACAAATAGTATCATTAAGTATTTCAGGAATGTACAAGAAGTCAAATGGCACACACAGTACTAGATGTTGTTAGTAACAGATTATGTTGTCACATTGTAACCATACTCAAGTCCAAATCTGAAAGCAAGGTGGTCAGTGAATTACTTCACTTAGCACTGAAGGCACACTTCACTTAGCACTGAAGGCACACTTCACTTAGCACTGAAGGCACACTTCACTTAGCACTGAAGGCACACTACACTTAGCACTGAAAGCACTTTTTTATGGACACCAATGTTGAGAAATGAACTCGTGGATTGAGCGTGATGCTGTTATACAGATATGGAATATTTCAGAAGACACATACATCACAAACATAAATTCTGAGAAATTATGAATAATAAATACCTGGTGATCATTGGGTTGGAAATAGTGACCAGTTGAACAGTAGCCAGTGATGCTAACAGCTACACCACATTGCATGCACTATGGGTAATAGCTTTGCTCCCTTTCCTAGGAAAATAATGACATGCTGATTCAGAAGTTATCATTGGAGCCACAACACTACCTTGGATCTAGGTCTTGTCAGTGGTCCTCTGTGTGGCAACACTGACAGATCCTAGCATTCTGGTGGTGGTTTCTCATCCTCCTCACTATGACGAGCATTGAAGGTAGCCTCTCCCATTGAGGTTTTGCAATTGTTAAGCAGGTCTTCAGTTTCCTTGAACAAGAAGTCCTCATCATCGATCTACACCTCAGGATTGTAGTAGGGCTTCATGAGGAGAAGGTGGACGGCATATCTGCATCTTTATCTTCGTGATGAAGAGTCAAGAGTTATGACTCCTTATGTGACAGCCAACAAGAGACTAAGGACACAGTATGGACCAAAGTAGTGCATTAGTGACTTTTCCATAGTCGCACTTTCTGTAAAAGCGTAAAAATCTATAACTGTCTCGGCATGGTGCTTGATGTTACGGTGCTTGCAGTCCTCCTCCTGGGTGTCCAGAGTCCATAAGTGAGCCAGCTGTACTGCTTCTTCGGTACAGGTGATGAAGTGTTTCATGTGCTACTCCTGAGTGTGGTCCATTTGCAGTTGGAGCAGAGTATTCATTGTTGTTTGTCTCGTGACCATGGATAAGAAAGAATGGTGTGAAGCCTGTAGTGTCTTGATTTGTTGCATTGTATGTGAGTGTCATAATGGTTAGTATTGTATCCTTAGACCATTCCTCTGTGGATAGTAGGCAGTTGTCATCCTGTGGGTAATGTTACAGCATGAAATTACCTCTGGTACTAATCTTGATTGGAAAACTTTTCCATGGCCAGAGATAAGATGAGGTGATCTGTGCTTAAATATGTCATCTTCTATAAGGATATTCACAATTTCTGGAGCTTCAGCAGTCGGCATAGCTTTCATGATAGCCTGCACTGACTACCTTACCCGCCACACTATTACCCATTGGCTGATACTTGTTGGTTTCAGGAACTACCCCAAGAGATTCCTTCAAATTCCGTGGAATGTTGCTCTATTGACAGAAATTGCCCTAGAGGCAACTGAGGCATGTGCTTTGTAATTGGCATTCCTCACAGTTGCTTACATATTGTCTAATGGAATGGTAGAGATTTGGCCAGTGATACCTGCATCTGATTGTGTATAGGCTATTCACGAATCTCAGGTGACTAAACATTGGAACTTCATGGAAATAATTCAGGATAGCTGGCCGTAGATGAGCTGGGATTACAAGTAACTATTTCTGCCTCACTGGATTGTAGTTCCTCTTACACAATGTGCAACTTATTTATTGTAATTATCCGTTGATTGACTCCTCCTTCAAGGCTGCTGTGTTTTGCAGCAGTTCTGGGTCTTCCTCTGTTCAGCAGCAATGCCATTTAATGCTGCGATGGCCCAGATTAGATCCGTGCTGCTGTATTAAGCCAAAGGAAGTACATGTTCTTGTGTTTGCATCTGCTTTTGTATACCACTGTGATGTCACTCCTGAAACATCAGTGCCCATTACACCAGTCAAACCAATGGATCATTCAGACTAGTCAGCCACCTCAGAGAGTGGTGGTCTATCACCGTGGTGAATGATTTACCAGGTAAATACAGCTGGAACTCATTGGTAGCCCAAGAACTGCAAGGCACTCTTTCTTGATTGCTACTAGGAGAATAATCAGGAAGTATAAGCTGTCACCTTTTCAGCACCTTCTTGAATATGTTTTAAAACTGCATTTATTCCATAACAACTCTGTTGATGTGAAGTGCTGTTTTGGCATTCTCATTATGAAATGCTAGTACTGGAGAAGATATGAGCACCTCCTGAAGGATAAGGAAAGAGCTTTCATCCACCTCACCTAAAGTAAACTTGGCATCTCCCCTCAGTAGTTCTTGAAAGGGTCTTGCCTTGGCACAGAAATCCTAAATCCTTTCACTGTTACTATGAGCACACTCGCAGAAAACTTCACATTTTACAGATTTATTGAGGATTCAGAAAATCTGTCACTGCTCTCATTTTCTCTGGACTGGACAGATTCTCCATCTCTCTTCTCTAGGTGCCCAAACATTATTTCTTGGCCAGTGAAGACACTTTCGTCAGATTCAGGTAGATGCCTGCAATTTTAACGCAGTTGTCAGGCAGCTTAGATGTTCTTTAAATGTCTTTGGAAGAAATGATGATGTCATCCAGATGGTGAAATGCACAATCCACTTAAGGTGTTGAAATTGATAATCCAGCTTATATTTGAAGGTGGCTGAAGTGTTACCCAGTCCAAAGGCATAACTTTGAACTTGGAGACCATTGGGAATTATGAAGGTCGTCCTGATCAGCCTTGTCAACCTCGATTTGCCAGTAGGCGAATGGTCAACACTGGCTTAGTGGGAGAATTTTAGGAAACTGTAGATTATCTATAAAAAGAGATCACATTTAGAACACTAGTGCGAACCATTCTTGAGTACCGCCAGTGTGTTTGGGACCGCCATCAGGTCGGATTACAGGAACATGGTGGAGTGGTTCAGAGATGGGCTGCTAAATTTGTTACTAGTATGTTTGATCAACACATGGGAATTCCTGGAGGAAAGATAATCTTTTTCATGAAAACACTATTGAGAAAATGCAGAGAATCGTCATTTGAAGCTGCAGAACAATTGCCGGCCGAAGTGGCCGCGCGGTTCTGGTGCTGCAGTCTGGAACCGCGAGACCGCTACGGTCGCAGGTTCGAATCCTGCCTGGGGCATGGATGTGTGTGATGTCCTTAGGTTAGTTAGGTTTAACTAGTTCTCAGTTCTAGGGGACTAATGACCTCAGCAGTTGAGTCCCATAGTGCTCAGAGCCATTTGAACCATTTTGCAGAACAATTCTACTGCCATCAACATAAGTTTCCTGTAAGGACCATGAATATAAGAGAAATTAGGTGTCATACAGAGGCATAACAGTGGTTTTTCTCTCACTTTATTTGTGACTTAAACCGGAAAGGAAATGACAAATAGTGATACAAGGTACTGTCCACCCAGCACCATACAGTGGCTTGCAGAGTATGTATGTAGATTTAGATACAGCTTACCTGCATGTCCATAGTTTAGAAAAACGTTGGTGCTTTCAAGCAGTCTAGGTTGTCATCAATGCACAGCAATGGGTAGATATATTTTTTCTTAATTTTGTTCAATCATTCGTAGTCGATGCAGAAATACCATGTACCCTTCTTCTTCTTCTTCTTCTTCTTCTTCTTCTTCACAAGGACAACAGGAGTGGACCAAGGACCTTCTGAAGGTTCAATATCATCATCTTGGACCATCTTCTTGATTTCCTCCTCGATGTTTTTTTGATCAGCCAGTGACACACTATTAAGGTGCTGGCTAATTAGTGGTGGTCCCCAGTGTTGATATGGGTCTGTTTTTTATCCATTCTGAATTTTAAAGTATCCAAAATTTGGCGCAGAATGACTAACACTCACCGATGTTTTTCTTCGATCAAGTTGAATCCTATGAGCAGTTAGACAGTAGATTCCTCCCCTATATTTTTTGTAGTGGTAGTAGAACAATATTCTTAATTTATGGCACTAAGTTGCCATTTCTGGACTGGTTTGGCTATTTCTGTACGCATACCTTTAGGGGTGGGTTGTGATCCAAAGTTCTCTTTGACAACATACAATGCTTAAGATTGTCTCTAGTATCTAGATGTCTCTTGTGAGCACAGTAGCTTTTAGCAACTGACAAAAGCTTTAAAGTTTGACTGAGTGTGTCTATCAACAACTGGAACGTGTCTAATTGGTGACTTGAGGATAACAATGTACTCAAAAGCAAACATTGGCCCAGAGCAATCTTCAGTGTGTGTGTGTGTGTGTGTGTGTGTGTGTGTGTGTGTGTGTGTGTGTGTGTGTGTGTGTGTGTGCACGCCCAGGTAATTTCTATTTTGCTGGTGAGCACCACCTACAGTAGTTTTGCACTAGAGTCCATAGGCTGACCCAGGGACAATGCCGATGCCCCTGTAGGTCTTGTGGAACAGGATTCCCCAGCCTCTGCCCTCTGTATAAGTGAGTCTTTGAAGGCTGGTGCTCGGCAGCCCTGGGGTGACTGTCCTTCATTTGTTCCTTACTTACCATTCCCTGTCATGACTCTTCTCCAGTGGAATGTTTATGGCTTTAGATCCAACAAGGAGAAATTATCGTTGCTCTTCGAATCATATCGTCTGGTTGTTTCCTGCCTCCAAGAAAAGAAATTACATCCTCATGACCGCTTTGGCTCTCCCCCTGAATACAGCATTCCATCTCGTGGGGGAGTCGTGCTGCTCATTCAAGATCATATCCATAACCAAACTATATCATTGGGCACCCGGCTGCAAACTCTTGCAGCCTGCATTGTTTTCCTACCTTGTTTCAGCCTTTCTCTTTGTAACATCTACCTCCCTCAGTACTTCACTGTCACCAGGCCGACTTGCTCTAGCTTATTGATGAGCTTCCTCTCCCCTTTCCAATGCTCAGTGACTTAATTGCCCACAGTCCCTTTTGGTGTGGTCCAAAAACCTGTCTGAGAGGTTCCAACTTCGCTGACCTTCTCAGTTACCTCATACTCATCTGTCTTAACACTGGAGCACCCACGTTCCTTTCAGACTCCCCACACATATTCTCATTTGGACCTCTTGTTCTGCACTATGCAGCTTGCCTGTCGTCACGCATGGTCCATTTTCTCTGACTGTACTTCAGCTACCATTCACCATACACTATCTGTTTGCTGATTCCTAGGCCAGCTAAGTGTAATCCAAATTTACAGCTTTCTAAGGCTGATTGGAGGCTTTAGTCCTCCTCAATGACCTTCAAAGAAGGTAGCATATTTTACAAACATTGTCTTTTGTACCACAGGATATCCCATACCTTGCATTTTTTCTTTACTGCACCATATCTCGGTCCCCTGGTGGACTGCAGCATGCCATGGTGCAACTTGCCTGCTCTCTAAGATTTTAACTGTCATCGTACAATGGTGCACTGTATCCATTCTAAACAGTTGCATGCACTGTGTCGCTACATTCTTCGGGATAACAATAATGCTGGCTGGATATCCTTTACTAGTTCTTTTAACAGTTTCACTCCCTCTTCCGTTGTGTGGGGGCAACCTCTATCAGCTCTTGTGGACCAAAGTTCATTCCTTGATTTGTGGCCTGACCATGTTAGATGATGTCATTGTGAACCCTACAGCTACCTCCAGCACTTTGGGCCACTACTTTGTGGAGATTTCGAGCTGCACTCACTATCACCCTGCCTTCCTTCCCTTGGAAATGAGTGGAGGCGGCTCGGGTGATATCCTTCTCCTCTCCGACCTGTTTCTGCTACAGTGCTGCCTTTAGTATGAGCGAGCTTGACCGTCTGTCGCCACCTCCCAGTTTTCCGCTCCAGGGTCGGACGAAGTTCACATTCAGATGTTGAAACACCTTTCCTTGTGGGCAAGTATTTTATCCTTTGTATGTAAAGCCACATTTGAGCAGGTGCCATGTTCCCCAGGCATCGGCATGAAGCCACGTCATACCTGTACCTAAGCCTAATAAGGAAAACTTCTTCCTTCTAGCTGGCACCCCATTTCAGTTGTGTTGCAAGGTGATGGAACATATGATTTGTGACCAGGTGGTATGGTGGCTCGAATCTCACAATCTTAACCATTACACAACATGGATTTCATGCACACTGTTCTGCAGTTGACCATCTCATCACTTTGCCAACCTATTTCACGAATGGTTTTCTGCAGAAATATCAGACTGTGACTGTGTTTCTTGATGTGGAGAAAGACTGTGACACCTGCTGGTGAACTGGTGTCCTCCACACTCTGTACATGTGGGGCTACAGGGGCTGCCTGCCCTATTTTCTTCAGGAATTTTTGAAAGACAGTCTTCAAGGTACATGGGGGTTCAGCGTTCTTGGATGTCTTTATCCAGGAGAATCAGATGCCTCGAGGTTCCGTCCTGAGCATCATCATCTTTATCACCATTAATGCTATTATGGACTGTCTCCTGCCAGGCGTCTCGAGCTGCCTTTTTATCGACGACTTTGCGATCTGTTGCTGTTCCCCACATACTTGTCGCCTCGAGTAGCATCTTCAGCGATGTCTCAATCGTCTTCACTCATGGCACGTCAAAAATGTCTTTCGCTTTTCCACTGACAAAACCATTTATATTAATTTCTGGGGCACAGTGAGTTTCTTCCCCCCGCCTTTACACCTTGGGCCTGTTGCTCTTCCTTTCGCTGAAACTACAAAATTCCTGGGGTCCATGCTTGATAGGAAACTTTCTCGGTCCTCTCGCATGTGTTACCTGACTATTCCACCCAGTTCCCAGTCCCTAATGTCCTACGTGTTACTTCCTGGTGATTGGATTGGACCACATCCCTCTGTTTATATCGATCCCTTGTCCAGTTGTAGCTAGAGTATAAATGTTTTGTTAGTTCTTCTGAATATCCATCCATGTTACGCCGTCTTAATACAATCCGCCGTCATGGAATACGTTTGGCCACTGGTGCCATTTACACTAGGCCAGTTGAGTTGCTATGCAGAAGCT